>NC_137460.1:133376987-134075801 GCF_964235325.1 Thermobia domestica
CCCAACTCTTGTTCAAGTTGAAGGTGGCCACACAGGAACGTGATATTTGAATGAAAATACAGTCAAATAGGGGTAGCAAATACATTTTATTAGCTTATCGACCCGGTGCGCCAAAGAGGGAGCAAGTTGTAAGACGCTAGTACCCTTCACCTTCTATATATATATATATATATATATATATATATATATATATATATATATATATATATATATATATATATATATATATATATATATATATATATATATATATATATATATATATATATATATATATATATATTTATATATATATATATATATATATATATATATATATATATATATATATATATATATATATATATATATATATATATATATATATATATATATATATATATATATTTATATATATATATATATATATATATATATATATATATATATATATATATATATATATATATATATATCGGGTGTTGCAAAATAAGTGTTACAACTCTTGGGAGGTGAATCCTGCCACTGAGACAAGAATAAAAGTTCTCTTGAACTTTCGGCTATCGGACATAGTTTCCGATCTACAAGGTGCCGAAAGCGTGGGAAAATGACTTTCGGACGCCAATAGTTCGGAAACTATCCAACATAAAGGGGGCGGGTAAAAAATTCACTGAAGAAGTCATACCTGCTCTATTGAATTTTGCATGTTTCACAATTCTACCATGCACGCGCAAGGGATTCCCCAAAGGAACGTAGGGAGTCCCGGATAATCTGCCAAGTGAAACTTGGTCTAATGGATATGAATTGATAGGCTTTCTAACAGGTAACAATAATTCGTTTGTATTAAATCGATATCTGGAACAAATACAAAATGGCGGACACCTTCATGCCTGTTGTGTGTGGTTGCATAATCACCAGGTACGGATGATGGCCAACAATGACGTTCTGAGTATTAAGTGTAGCGAATTTGTACTCAAATGCTCTAGAAAGACATCTGGAGTGTCGGTAGAGCATAACAGATGAAGCAGGGTGATTCACATCTGTGGAAAGACTTAACGAAAAATGCCCAGAAATGCACTCATATTCAGTAAACGTGAGTTCAAATCGTCGGAAATGTAAGGATTAGGGTCAAGAACATGAAAGCCATTGCCAATTCACCAACAATATTCCCTCAAACCGATGCAATATGATGTGCACGGTTGCATATCAATAAGGATACAACAACTGAAGCCAAGTTGAAATTGTGCAATTGGACTCACTAAGAAACTGGGTAAACTAAATGAATGTCACTAGTGGGGTCGCATGATCGATATTGAAATGTGGCCAATGTGTGTGTTGATATCAACATGTAGCTAATGGACAAATGTCAACATGTCCCACTACTGCTGGGACACCGTTCCAAGTGCGAAAAATAGGAAAATAACTACTCGGGTCTTGAATCTGAGGCCGTGGGCTGCCAGTAGGATTGGAAACTGCGACCTCGCGAGCAAAACCGAGCGCTCTAGCCCTGAGGTTCGAACGAACCTCACTTTCTGTATCTTCATTTCTTTTAGGAGTACCCACTTTGTTTGGCAAGCGCTCTTGTACAGCCTCCCGACATGTTTGTGTGTTTCATTTTGTTACTCCTACTGCACAGTTATAAACATTCAGAACTTTAAGACGTTTCTTCCTATTTCTCATGTTGTTTTATTTTCCATATGTATGGTGTTCCAACTGTAGTGTTAAATGTGCCAAATCGGTTCATTTTCGTCTTTGTCTTGACATGTGCACTTGTGTAAGATACAAATTTCTGGAGGTATTTTCCTATATTTCGAGTACGCCATATGTCCCAGAAGACGTGGGACATGATACAAGTTTGTTATTTTCACGCTCTATCAGAATTTGAACCATGCATTAAGAGAGTTCTTTTCATATGTGTCGACTGTGGGACAATGTCCCAAACAAAGAGGGACATTGATACAATCGTGTTCTAGTTACGTTCTACCAAAAGGTGCACCAGATGTAATAGCAGAATGTACAATGTTATTTTTCTAGTTTTCGCACGTGAGACGGTGTCCCAGCAGTAGTGCGACAGGTTGACATTATGGCCACATTTCAATATCGATCATGCGATCCCACTAGTGATATTCATTTAGTTTACCCAGTTTCTTAGTTAAATCCAATTGCACAATTTCAACTTGGCCTCAGTTGTTGTATCCTTATTGGTGATGGTTTGAAGGAATATTATTAGTGAATTGGCAATGGCTTTCATGTTCTTGACGCAAATCCTTACATTTCCGACGATTTGAACTCACGTTTACTGAGTATGAGTGCATTTCTGGGCATTTTTTGTTAAGTGTTTCCACACATGTGAATCACCCTGCTTCATCTGTTATGCTCTACCGACACTCCAGATGTCTTTCTAGAGCATTTGGGTACAAATTCGCTACACTTAATACTCAGAACGTCACTGTTGGCCAGCTTCCATATCTGGCGATTATGCAACCACACACAACAGGCATGAAGGTGTCCGCCATTTTGTATTTGTTCCAGATATCGATTTAATACAAACGAATTATTGTTACCTGTTAGAAAGCCTATCAATTCATATCCATTAGACCAAGTTTCACTTGGCAGATTATCCGGGACTCCCTACGTTCCTTTGGGGAATCCCTTGCGCGTGCATGATAGAATTGTGAAACATGCAAAATTCAATAGAGCAGGTATGACTTCTTCAGTGAATTTTTTACCCGCCCCCTTTATGTTGGATAGTTTCCGAACTATTGGCGTCCGAAAGTCATTTTCCCACGCTTTCGGCACCTTGTAGATCCGAAACTATGTCCGATAGCCGAAAATTCAAGAGAACTTTTATTCTTGTCTCAGTAGCAGGAGTCACCTCCCAAGAGTTGTAACACTTATTTTGCAACACCCGATATATATATATATATATATATATATATATATATATATATATATATATACAGACTGTCCCATAATTCGTGTGTAAACTTTAATTTCATAGTACTCAGAACTGGTAAAAGCTAGAACCGTGAAATTTGCAGGCAATTTAGAGGAAGGTCAGAAGATTTGTTTGATATCAAAATGAGATCGCGGGTATTATTGTTTGCGGAGTTACAGGGTCAAAGGTCAAAATGCGATTTTTTCCTTATGGGATTTCAATGTTAAATAATAGTCTCACATGCCATTTTTTTGAATATCCATCTCCGGTAGCAAAAATTGGTATATCGACATAAATTCTGATCCGAAACAATGTGATAACGAGAAATTTGGGCAATCATGACCCGGTGACCTCTAGCAGGTCATCTGTGACCCTTGAAGAAAAAGCTCCCTTTTCAACAGCTTATTGTACACAACTAATTCAGTTGAAGATAATGTTAAAAAGACATATGCACAAAGGATCTACTGAACATCCTTTTTAGCAAAACGAAGAGGTCAGCAATATCATCAGAGGTCAAAGGTCACGTAGTTAAAATGTCATATTTGATGTGTTAACAAATAAGAAACTGTGACATTGGAAATAATGCTTTGAAGTGCCATAGAACACATGCATAATGATCCTTCCAACGAGTGTGTATGGGCATAGGGAAAAGGTCATCATAAGAGGTCAAAGGTCACGCAGTTAAAATTTCATGTTTGATGTGTTAGCAAGTATAAAACTGTGGCGTTTTAAATATGGATTTGAGCTTCCATAGAACACATTCAGAAAGATCCTTCCAAGGGATGCACATGACCATAATGAAAAGGTCAATATTGCCATAAGGTGGAGAAGCCTAATTTTGTAATTCAAATGCTGCAGGCAATGGTAGGCATGTTTCTCTGATGTTTAAAACAATGATGTGCTAAACTTAAGTTCACTCTGGGTATAAGTGTCTTTGTGAAGATTTTTTCAAGAGTGTCTGGAGTTATCTGTTCAATGGCACGCTGTATCGATCGTCGAAGTTCTTCAAGTGTTACTGAAGGAGTTTTATAAACTTGTTGCTTAAGAAAGCCCCATAGAAAGAAGTCGCATGGGGTTAGATCAGGACTTCCAGCTGGACACTCAACATCAGAAACTATACTTATTAAAGGGTTTCCAAACCTTCCTCTTAAAATTTGCAATGTTGCCCTAGTACGATGTGCTGGAGCACCATCCTGTTGAAACCACATATCATTGTGTGGATCAAGATTTAAGGGATTAAGTTCATGGAAAAGAAATTCTCGCAACATATTTTGGTATGTAAGTTGATTAACGTTTCTTTCGAAGAAAAATGGCCCTATTACAACAGTTGCTGTTATTCCCATCCACACGATAATACCCCTTTGATCTACACAGCGTTCAATTCTTTCCGCCGGTGGACTGGGTCCCAAGAACCGTTCATATGACGAAGACACTATTCCATTAAAAAAAAAAAACAGCTTCATCTGACATTATAAATTGAAATAAAAAATATGGGATTTTCATTTAATTTGTCTATCAACCAGTTACAAAATAAAATTCTGGCACCGAAACAATCATCATGTAATTTATTTACAATCTTCATACGGTACGCCTTAACCTCAAGCACACGCAATATCCTACTCAGCGAACTTCTTTTAACGTTGGATGCAACACTCCGGCGACGGATTGATTTTCTTGGTGAACTAAGCACAGAACGAACCACTTTGCGTTTAGTATCCTCGGTAGAGATCCTTACAAGTGGTCCTGCCTTTCGTTGTCGCTGAGAAAGATGTTTCTTTCTAAAACAGTTATTCCGAAACTGTTTGCAAAGATGAAGAATTTGGGTATTGCTTATTTTCACACCCCACCGTGCAAACGCCTTTCTCCGCGTTTTTTTAACCTACCTACTAAGAACTGTATGCAAATCGGCACGTTGTTCCTTTGTTAGAATATCCACTGTGACTTACACAATCACACACACACACACACACACTTCCAAACACGTAGGTCTATGAGAATAGGGAAAATAAGAAGTACAACAGCTTTTGTTTTCTTACACACTCACAAGACACACAATATTCCCAAACACTCAAGATACACAAACTCATTTAATTTTAAGCTCAACTCCACACTCCACTGCCTCACTGTCTCTGTCCAACCAGATTATCATTCTAGCAACACCAAACCACCCTTGTGAACGAAACAGACTGATTATTTGACGTGAGTTCAAAACATATACAGGTCGTGTTTATGCTTCAGTCATGAAAGGGTATAAATAAACGATAAGAGTGCGTCTCTTCCTACATATGGGGAAGCAATTTATTTCCAGTGGAATTATTTTTATTTTCTCAATTTCCTGGGTAAGCATCAAGGAAATATTAAGGCTGCCATATTTATTTTTCATGAGAATAGGGACATCTTTGTTCTCCCCTCAAACTTCACAACACAATGCATTGCTTGGAAACAGATAGTGTCTGATGAAGCCAAAATGTTAGTTGGCGAAACTGTAACACGTATGTAGTTTTTTATGTGAATATATTGTTTTGCTCAGCAAATAGTTTGTTTTTGTTTAAGTCAGCGTTTCCCAACCGGTGTGCCGCGGCACACTGGTGTGCCGTAAATGGGCCGCTGGTGTGCCGCGAGGAATCAAAACAAAATTATCAATTTTGTAGCAATCAAATTGCAAAACGTAAGGGAATAGTGTATATTTGTATTTCACATTACTATGAACCTCTACTATGAATCTACAATTTTAAGTTTCATACCGTGTTACTGTTCTGTACATTTCTAATGTTGAAAAAAGTATTTGTTATCATTGTTATGACCATTATTGCTTCTTTATTGTTGCAGACTATTTCGTAACTTGAAAACTTAAAATACTATTCAATGCTTTCGACAAATTACCTACATTTGTGTTTTAAAAGTAAAAGAGATTTGTTTGTTATTTAGTGATCTTCCTTCTTAGTAAAATGTATACAGTTTTTAAAAAGAAAGCGTATTTTTGAAAACCTGAATCCAATATTTCATTGCAATTGTTTTCTATTTTTCAATTAGAATGAAAAATAAGCATAATGATTTACCATGGGGGGAAACCAGTGATAGAGCTTTCTTCTCTGTAACAAGGACATCAACAATCACAGAAAAAATACCGCTGTGTTTTATATTTACAAATTATAATATCTATAAGTGTGCCGCGAGAATCCAAGTAACACCCATAGTGTGCCGCAAGTTGAAAAAGGTTGGGAAACGCTGGTTTAAGTATATACAAAGTAAAGCTTCTACTTATGGAAAATATTACCAAATAATATGTTTTTTAGAATCTAGACGAAAGAAAATCCTGCACCCACTATACCCTAGAATGTCCTGCAAACAATAGTGCGCATTCTATAATGACTTCCTAAAATTAAGTATTCTTGTTATTTAAAAGAAAAGATTTCCGAGAGCCCAAATAAATATTCTTAATTTTATATACCATACCAACTAAATTAGTTCTCAAACATTACCGTCTCATACTTGCCAATATACGAACTATAAACTTCTTATTTCGTGACCTTTGACCTTTTATTACACTGTTGACCATTAATTATGCATGTATTCCATGGGCGCCTTTTTGCATGTATTCTATGGCAGGTCAAATCACTTTTCAAACGACACACTTTCATATTTGTTAACACAAACAATCATGTTTTAACTGCGTGACCTTTGACCTTTTATGACATTGTTAACCTTTTTCTAAGACCATGGACTCCCCTTGGAAGGACCTTTCTTTATCCATGTGTTCTATGCGAGCTCCAATTATTCTTTCTAACGCCACAGTTTCATACTTGTTAACACATCAAACATGACATTTTAACTGCGTGACCTTTGACCTTTTATGACATTGTTGAGCTTTTTGCTATGCCCATACACACCAATTGGAAAGACCTTTATGCATATTTTCTATGGCAGCTATGGCTCCCTTATTTCCAACATCACAGTTTCATACTTGCTGATATATCAAACATGAAATTTTAACTGCGTGACCTTTGACCTTTAAGGACGTTCTTGATCTTTTTCCTGTGCCCATACACATCCGTTGGAAGGACCTTTCTGTATGTATTCTATGGCACGTCAAATCATTTTTCAAACGTCGCCGTTCCATATTTTCTAACACATCAAACATGAAATTTTAACTGCGTGACCTTTGACCTTTTATGACATTGTTGACCTTTTTCCTATGCCCATATACACCAATTCAAAGGACCTTTTATGCATGTGTTCCATGGTAGCTCAAATCATTTTTCAAACGTCACAGTTCCATAGTTGCTAACACATCAAACATGAAATTTTAACTGCGTGACCTTTGACCTCTTATGATGACCTTTTCCCTATGCCCATACACACTCGTTGGAAGGATCATTATGCATGTGTTCTATGGCACTTCAAAGCATTATTTCCAATGTCACAGTTTCTTATTTGTTAACACATCAAATATGACATTTTAACTACGTGACCTTTGACCTCTGATGATATTGCTGACCTCTTCGTTTTGCTAAAAAGGATGTTCAGTAGATCCTTTGTGCATATGTCTTTTTAACATTATCTTCAACTGAATTAGTTGTGTACAATAAGCTGTTGAAAAGGGAGCTTTTTCTTCAAGGGTCACAGATGACCTGCTAGAGGTCACCGGGTCATGATTGCCCAAATTTCTCGTTATCACATTGTTTCGGATCAGAATTTATGTCGATATACCAATTTTTGCTACCGGAGATGGATAATCAAAAAAATGGCATGTGAGACTATTATTTAACATTGAAATCCCATAAGGAAAAAATCGCATTTTGACCTTTGACCCTGTAACTCCGCAAACAATAATACCCGCGATCTCATTTTGATATCAAACAAATCTTCTGACCTTCCTCTAAATTGCCTGCAAATTTCACAGTTCTAGCTTTTACCAGTTCTGAGTACTATGAAATTAAAGTTTACACACGAATTATGGGACAGTCTGTATATATATATATATATATATATATATATATATATATATATATATATATATATATATATATATATAATATTTTATCTTATGTTTCAAATCTATTTAATTCAAATTTATTTTAATAATCATACCAAATGAACATTTTTTTGCTAACAGTTATGGGTTTTAATTATTTAAGAAAATCTCGTATACATTATTCAATAATTTATTGTGATGCTTTTATTTAATTTTATATCTTTATCCTTATGCAGTGACTGCAAGAAAGATCTTTCAAACTGTTCCATTAATGGGATTAGTGTGGATTGCTGCAAGTATATCATGAAACTTCCGTCTGAAGAGTCATTTTGTTACATCTCAAATTCAAAACAGATAAAGTAAGTTAATTCATAATCACATATTTTGTAATTTGCTGAGCATTCAATATATATATATATATATGGGATATCCTTTTACATTTATTGCGCCGAATTCAATATGAACACGCCCAAGAAGTATTGCGGTTGGTTCGAAAGTAAAACGAGAGTTGGGAAACAGTCAACCTTACAAACCATTGTAGAAACTAAGATGCAGGAAAATACCTAACTATAAATGCATTTATATAAATCAAAATCACTGCATTGTATGGGTCAAACGCTCAAGTTTCTGCCCTAAAAATAATTATGTAAATTTCGTGAATCACTTGGAGCAAGCACGATGTGTATTATTAATTGTCCATAGGACGAATCTCTATTTCGTTGAATGAATCGAAGAAAATTCATGTCACAGATGGCATACATAAACGTGACAGTTCTTATAGTAATCGGTTACCACTATGTTTTCAAGGCAGCTTAAAGGACGGAGTTCCATTGCTCAAATTTCTTAGGTGCTATTAGTGATTAATTTCAAGCTTGAATATGTGCGTTAATACAATAGGATAAGACCGTCTTTTCATCTTTAATTATTGTATAATGCCTTGCCATGAATTTTTATTTCTATAATTTACAACAGAAACATAAAGGTAAAAATATTTACTTGTATGTTTCTGATTTATAGAGATTTCTTTTGTATCAGGGCATATCATTTTTGAAAGAGAAGTGCTGCAGTTTTGTACGAAACATGTTTGTTTCAAGGAAATCAACGCATACTTCCACCGTTTCCATATATAATACTTAATTCTAAAGGTGGATTACCTAGGTAAATGTTAGATTATCGAGATAACTATTTTACGGTCGTACGTACAGTAATACTGGATTTTTGAACACTGGAATTTGGTTTGTCTATGCTTCACGCACTACGTATCAGATTTTCCTAATGTTTTTCACCTTAACTACAAACTATTTCTTTAAAGACAAGAACACGATGGAGAAGAGTTGATTTTGAGTTTATCGTCCCGTTCAGCTATATGAGACTTGGACCTACTGATTAACGTGGAATCCGAACCACATGAGCTCCCGCCGGGAATCGAACCCGGGTCTTCCACGCCAAAGGCGCGTACGCTAACCGCTTAGCCACGAAGGAGCTCACGGTGGAAAAGAAATTACCTGTAAATGAAACTGTGACTGAATGAAGAAATGCATTGAGGACAACTTCATGAAGGAAATGCGCGAGCTAGTCTACAAACGAAAGCAAGGATTTGGAAGCACCGATGACAGCAACGTTTCCATAAGTTTTCTTTCTCTTTTGCGCTTTTTCTTATATTTTACTTTCATTTCTTTTTCTGCTGATCTAGATACGTACTCAAGCATTTGTGTTATTAATATCGATATAAACAGAAGATAAAAATTTATGCTTCATGCTCGTACTTGAACATTTACGAAATAGATATAGAAAAGTTTCGCATTTACGTTACGGACATATCAAATCTTTTTGCGGAAGAGTTGATATTTGTGGTTCGGCTGTAAATGCACATAAGCAGTAGGCCAACTGACAAAAGAAGCTTGCGGAAACCACAAAGAAACAAGCATAAACATTTGAAAATTAAGTAATCGAGATGTTATTCGTACTCTCACTAGCAGTTGATTCAGTTTCATACGGCAGGAGTGAGTGGAGAATGACTTCGATTATAAAGCTTCAGGTTGAAGATAGTGATTTTTTTACAGTGAGTAGACTAACGTTTAAAGTTCGTAAATTTATGTGGAAATGTGGCGTTTCTAGTTTTAGAAAGGTTTTATTTCTAGTTTTAGAAAGGCGTACGACTCGGTTAGGAAAGAAACATTATACAACGTTCTTGCAGAACTTGGAATACCGAGAAAGTTAATTAGATTAATTAAGATATGTTTTAATGAATCCCGAAGTAAAGTCCGGGTAGGAAAATTTTTGTCCACGAGCTTTCACGTCGAAAATGGCCTGAAACAAGGAGATGCGTTGTCGCCATTATTATTTAACTTCGTTTTGGAATACGCTATAAGGAAAATCAAAAATAGCAACCAGGGCTTACAGTTGAACGGTATCCACCAGGTTATGGCATATGCTGATGATGTAAATTTAATAGGAGATGATAGGAGAACAATAGAAAGAAATGCAGAGATCTTATTAAACGCTTACAGGGACATGGGTTTAGAAGTAAATGCAGAGAAAACTAAATACATGGAAGTACGTCGGGACCGGAATACAGCAAATTATGGATGCGTTAAAATACTAAATAATACTTTTGATAAAGTGGATACTTTCAAATATCTAGGATCAATATTAACAGAGGAAAATCATATTCACGGAGAAATTAAATGTCGACTAAAAGCAGGGAATTCGTGTTACTATTCGGTTCAAAATCTCTTGTCGCAAATTCTGTCGAGGAATTTGAAGCTTAAAATATACAAAACGATAATCATGCCTGTAGTTCTGTATGGCTGCGAAACATGGTCACTTACTCTGAGGGAAGAACATAGACTGAAAGTATTTGAGAACAAGATCCTGAGACGAATATTCGGACCCAAGAGGAACGGGAATGGGGAATGACGGAAACTTCATAACGAGGAACGACATAATTTTTATGGTTTACCCAACATTGTTAGGGTCCTCAAGTCTAGGAGGCTTAGATGGGCGGGTCATGTAGCTAGAATGGAAGAAAGTAGAAACGCTTTCAAAGTCTTGACTGGAAGACCAATCGGAAAACGACCATTAGGAAGACCTAGGCGCAGATGGGAGGACAATATTAAGATGGATCTCGCAGAGATTGGAATACAGAGTAGAAACTGGATGCAGTTAGCTAAGGATAGAAGTCAGTGGAGAGCTTTTGTGAACGCGGCATTGAACCTCCGGGTTCCATAGGCCATAGATTTAGTTAGTTAGTTAGTTATGTGGAAATGTGGTGTGATTAAAGGTATTTACCAGTGCATATACGTGTTTTTATTTCCATTTAGAAAGGAAAAAAATCCGAAACACAGCTTTTTTTTTTTTGCAAAAACTCAAGCCTTTGTCTTTATTGTGCTGCTGGCCTGATAATATTTCGTAACTTGGTAAGGATTCAAACTTTGCAATAAACCTAAAATAACCTTTTTTTTATATATATTCGGTAATTTTAGGTTTATAGTAAAGAATGTAGAATGATTATCAGGTT
This sequence comes from Thermobia domestica, assembly GCF_964235325.1. Lineage (NCBI taxonomy): Eukaryota > Metazoa > Arthropoda > Insecta > Zygentoma > Lepismatidae > Thermobia > Thermobia domestica. The sequence continues at coordinate 133,388,400 of NC_137460.1, forward strand.
AAAAATATGGAGAGGCTATCAGTTTCTATGCCTGATATGTAAGCCATTTCTGCTAGCTAACAATTGTTGTGCCACTGCCTGCTGTAAATACAACTGCGCAAAGTGATAGTGTATTAACCATTTTGCCTATTTCTAACTCAGACAAGTCTCTTAGTTTGCTTCATCACCGTTTCCCCGTTACAAACTATTGTTTCCGTTCCATCCCGGTTAACCAACTACAGGTATTTCTACTAACATATCACTAACAACCTCGTGGAACTACATACATACATACATTCAGCATAATTTCCTCATTCCTTTCATGCATTGCAAACAATCAATATTTCTTTATTTTGATGAACATTTGCATCTGGTTCGAAACTTCCATCTTTATATTTCTAACTGCATTGTAATAAGTCTTGGAAAGTACAGTATATTGTCTATCGCACGAAGCATCTTTCGTGCACTAACTGTATTAAGATCGGTACTGAAATAGACACTAAACTCCAAATCAAACAAAACATTCTTATGCGTTTACTAGAATGATTACTTATTTCCGAAATAATGCTTAATACACGTGGATTTGGGGTGCCTTATATAGCATATCTAAACCGCATAAGGACGTCTAGAATTATTAATACTTATATATTGCATGTGACGTCAATTACAGGGTTCCCATGAACTTCTCATATTAAATTATTTTACCTAATATTACTTTATTAACTGCTTAAAAATATTGTTATTTTCAGTCAATCAGACCCAATCTTTTTTTTTTTCAAATTTACTTTTAATCCCTTTCGCTAGATATCAAGGCCTGTCAGTGGTATAAAACCAGGTTACTACATACTCACTATTTGTTGTCTTTACTTCCGTATATATGATATCTTCAAAGTTTGGAAAGCAAATTTAGGTTCAGAATAATACTTTTGAAAATAGAATATTCAAAATCTAAAATATGGTCATCGGAATGACGAATTTGTTCAATTTTAAAATTCCGTAAAATGAAAAGTTCTTAGAAACACAGAGTATGGTGTGTTCCACAAGAACTACAAATAGGCAGGTCTTCTTCGGAAATGTTTAAATATAGCCATGAATGGTAGAATTTTCTGTCAGCTTTTCCTTAATTTCTTTCACTGTTCATGCGGCAGATTCGGGAGGCGCGGAGAGAATTCAGGTTTTCTTTGACGAATTCACATTTGTAGAAATGGCGGTAATCTCTTGAATCACGAAGGAAGAAGTAAGGAGACATATCTTGCTGGAGGTAACGAGTGAGTACATTTTTGTGACACAATGCAGGTTTGCAAGGGTATAAAACACTTCAGGTATTCGTAATTCAACCTTATGTAAAATAATATTTGCATTTTCTATCCTTCAAACAGGGTAGCCAACTATCCTTAAGTTAAGATCGGGACGGTACAATCAGTGTTGGAGTCCCCCCTCCCTAGAGACAACTACACGTATGGCGAGTCTTTGAAAACAATGTAAATAATCATCTGAATAACACGAACCTGAATGAATGCGCCACCTTGTTTTTTATTTCCCAACCCACTGCTCATCACCAGTATAAACAATATATGCAACAAATTCAAAAGAAAACAACTGCAATTAATTTTATGTAAACAAAGTTTAGATAGAAAACTATGTAGACTATTTTTTATGACAAATGAGTGCACAACATTGTCATGGAGTTACTGACAAAAGTATTAGTAAAATCAAGTATTATTTTTTGACTATCATCATACAGTCTTTGGCCCAGTAAAATATTAATTAGCTTTGAAAATCGATCAATCGGGACAATGTGCGTCCCCACGAGTGTCCGGTCGAAACACGGAACAAATAAGTCAGAAATCGGTACAGTCGCGACAGATTCGGGATGCTTGGCAATTCTGCCTTCATAGGACAATATTGTCACAATATTCATGCCTTGACATGCAAGGACATGATCACGTTAATTCTTACGTGTTCTAAATCAAAACAATAAAAGCTGTAGGTAACAATCTCTGCAGAGTACACACTGCATTGGTATTCTGTGGTTATGAGAAGTTCATCAGGGTCTTTCAATACCTTGCGTGGAAAAGTATGATACTTTGTTGGTGCTAACATGAACTGATCTCTGAGTTTTAGCTAAATATGTCGAAATAATTTTATGAACAGCCAACCTACAAAGCAGAATCAAGTATTAAAAAAATCAGAACTATTTTTATTTTGGGACAAAGACATGGACTTAAAGCATTTGCATATACCATACCTAAGTAAAAAGAATAAAATATAGGGTGCTGGCTTTGAATACAAAATTGTTAGTATCTTGGTTTTCAACGTGAAATTAATGAAGCAAAGCATAATACGAGTCTTTCGTTTGGGTGATATAGGTGTTACCTTAGCGTTAATCCTAGGTAGACAGAGCTCTTACACTATTCTCTGTGTGCTGTAGTTTTACTACTGTGGAATTCGGCACGTTGGTCGATCCGAACACCATCTAGCACCAGAAGGAGAACTTAAGGCTGTCGCAAAACGTACAGTCGACAACATTGAAACACTACTGGTAGACTATTACTAAATGAAGGAGTTTGCTCCAATTTTAGATGTAACTAAGGAATGGACATCAATTCATCACCGTTGATCTGATGATAAACGAATCCTAATCTTTACATCAAGGCTGGGTAGTGGATTTACCCATAAATGTAATGAAATATACTTGGTTAAACGAAATTAGAGATTCAGTTTAGGCATATTACACAGAATGTGAAGAAATATAAAAGATTCCTATAAATATGAACATTTTGTCAAAACGTAATCAAATATAAATTAACACACGTTATTTCGAATATGAATCTTTAAGGCCCTTGTTTCTATTACATAATACCATAGTTTGGTTCTCAGAATTCTCTTTACTCGTAACTCATATTTTGACTCATTTTAATTCTTTCAAAAAGTTTTTTAATTAAGAATGGTTATTATGTAGATGGAACAGGGACGGCATTAAGGGTGGGCGGGGGTGGGCGACCGCCCACCTGATGGATGACCTCACCCACCCATCCGCCCACCCCAACAGAAGTAGAATAATGAAGGTGATATCCTGTACTTCAAAAGCAATAGATATTACTTTCGATTATAAAGTAATAGGTTCTATGACTCTGTTTAACTCTGCAATGAACAATGATTTTAAGACAGATACTTGTAGTAATATAAGGATGCCAGAATTCGTGATTAATGAATTAAAGTTTAACACACACACTCAATCGTGCTATTGAAATGCCGGTGTTTGTATGTGCTGCGGTGTGTTCCGGATTCGATTCCCAGTGGGAACACCAATGATTTGGATCCCACTCTAGGTCCCGTTCTTAGGACGTTATCATCGTTCCATGGAAGGCTATAGCAAGCCATCATGGGTTCACTTTGCCCGGGAACCTTCGGGCAGGACACTGCATCATCATAATGATCTTCAACTAATCGGTCATCGTGTCCTTTGTATATTACTGAGGTGTCGTCAGTGATACTACACTGAAATGACGACTTCTAATGTACTGTCTTCTTATGGTATTCAATATATAGTATTATTTATGGCATTAAGTATCTTCTGAACCCCTAACGAAATATTTTTACCCGTTTATCTTAGGTTGCAGCTTGTGTGGCTATGAAGAATACGTTTAGGGAAGTTATTCTAACACTTGCTGAGATAAGTAATGAAAATCGCAGTCACCCTTCTGAAGCAAGACGTCTATTGAGTGAAGTGAATTTTCAGTTTGTGTTCCAACTCAACTTGTACACATTTTTTCTTGGAAAGTTGAAAATATTGTCAGATTATCTATAAAATAAGTAGATCACACTGGCTGATGCTGTTTTAGTTACGACGGGTGTAGTGAATTATTTTACTTATATTCGAAAAGTCGAGGAGTTCGAAAAAATTTGGAATGAGTCTTTGAGTCTTGCTGAAAATAACGGTATATCTCTAACGGGTCCAATGTCCAGAACACGATCACTACCCCATCATTTACTTCAGTATATGATGACTATGTGAATATCAGTTGAGGACGAAGATATCCAATCCCAAGAAGACTACAGACTTTGGATATTTCTTCCTGTACTTGACAGAATACTTGCAGAAATGAACAGGCGTTTTACAGAAAATACAGGTATTCTATGTGGGATAAGCAGTCTTCACCCTAAAAGTGAACACATCCTCTCATTAGAGAATATTGAATCAATTGCACGTCATTATGGATGTGATCTCGATAGTGTAAAGGTGGAACTGAAACTTGTTCCGAAAGCTTTGAAACGTTGTGAGGAGGAAAAGCAATGCAAAATTCCTCCGTTTCTCAGTTTACTGAAGTGGTGGATCGTTTCAAAATTGCTTTTCATTAAAATTCACAAATTAACCGTAATTGCTGTCACCATTAATGTATCTAATTCACCATGTGATCGTTCTTTCTCGTGTCTTAGACGGGTTAAATCATATCTAAGAAATCGAATGACAAACGGTTTCAAAAATTTCTGTGTAAGATATGATCAAACAATCATGCTGTCGAATTTCCCTGTTGTTGCATATAGAGTTCATGTCAAAAAATCTAATATGCACAAATTAAGAATATATGAGAAAAAATATAAATGATTTATATATTTTTTTGTCTTTTCCTCTCTTGTAATAAATCCTTCAAAGATAAAAATGTTTGCAGTAGCCTATTTTATCCTTGTTTTACTTTGCCTACTTAGTGTGCATTTTATGTTATTAACGAAACGTAGAGTATTATCTGTTAGTCTGTGTTGTTTGAACCTTCTTTTATTTCTATGCATTCATGTGTATTCTTGGAGGAAGAGGAGGTAAAGCTGCCTTGAACTTCATCGACTACACAGTACACATCGATATTATTGTTTAAACAAACTGGTAGTGTGTCTGAAACGCGGAATTCGGTAGGTCGAGCATTTAGCCACGAACTCCCGCAGCCCATCCTAAGTCCTACATTTCTTCAGCCCCACCAGGCGAATGCCGGAATTGTACCTTCTATAAGGCCAAGACAGCTGTTTTCCACATCCTTGTTCCTCCCTTATTTCAGTCTGAGCCTTAGCTAACTAAAGACTATAAAAATTGAATTTTAATTATTGTCAAAAAATGTCTACATTACCCAGTTCTCATTTTCATTTTCCGCCCACCCAGCAACTATGTCCGCCTCTTTCCGCCCACCCCATCAAGCATTTCTGGCGCCGTCCCTGAGATGGAAGGAAACTGGACCTCATTAAAACGTGTACCAGTCAAATCAGAATGTTATTCTTATTTTTGCTGGTACAGGAAAAAACACGGAAGAAAATCGTGTTCTCACTGATTAACAATAAAGTGGAAGGCCATCGTTGGAACAGGTGAAATACTTCACAGCAATGATACGCTGATTCGAGAGAACTTTCTCGTCAAATAGGCAGGAATTGATAATTGCAGCATATTACGGGAACGAATCCAGGCGGTAAAGAGGGGTACGAAACATGTCCACATTTGAACAGTAGGTCTTGCAAGTATTGACATTTGAAATAAAACATAATGTAATTTGTTTCAGCTCTACGAAACTGAAAGTTATAAGCTCTTCGACAGAAGGTCTCATAGACAATGACATTTTGTACATTATTCCGTTCAATTACAGAAACAAGAACATGATCATAAATTGTTGCCACGGAGGATCGCCTGAACCAAAACATTTCAGGCTGTGGCATCGGCATGCCATTTATGGTGTAATATATACCATGGATGTCGTGCCTAAGAACATTTTCGTTAATTCAGATTAATAAAGTAGTTTCTTCACAAAAATGAATGCACAGATTGGACCTGTATGTCCACAAGTCAACCTCTAATTCATAGCGACAAGGCTCATCTTACACTAGTGTGCTAAAAAGAGAGAACGTTCAGCGCCTGAAGTTGCACTATCATACTTCCTACTGTAGAGCGTGAAGATCGAGGTTCACCCGATTTTCATCTTTTTTATGATTCTCAAGAGCACATGAGAGGATTTTAATTTTTAGGATACAATAAAACACGAACTCAGCTGTGGCTTCGTCTACAAATAAATAATTTTAAAATGATGATGTTACGAATTTGGTCAGGATCCCACAAGTATGTTGATCTCCAGATAGATAAAGAAAAAAAATGTGCGTTGTAGAATAAGGTTCTACTGACGTGCATGCAGTTGTCAATTACCAATAACTTAACTGTTTCCATCTGAAAAGAATACGAAACATTATTTTTCATCGTACTGCATACAAAAATGTTTGAATTCGAAGTAAATTATACGCGTATGAGCATGTTATACAACACAATTATACGAGTATGAACAAACACAAATAGTGTTTGATAGGGACAAACACAAATCTTATATCACCTTAGTAGGGAGGGGACATCTTGGGGTGTTTTTTCCTACTGCGCATGCGCAAACAAGCCACGCCCCCTTCACGCTGATTGGTTGGCGCCGGTCACGTGACCCCCACCCCTGGCCACGCCCACTTGGCAACGCCCCCTGGCCACGCTCACTGGACTCACGTATTCGTCCCCTTTAATGCGCAAAGAAAATCTACATCTTATGTCAAACTCGGGATATGGGGGTTTTCGAACATGCCACAGTATTTTACCTGGGTCTTATATATGATACTTAAATCCCAAACACTCGTTAACGAAGCTTCATATTGAGGTGGTGTTTCCACACACACACCAACAAGTACATGTTCCAAAAATACCGACCATCGAGGTCAAAGATCAAACATAATACCTCGAAAATAGAGCCACGTATTGAGGTTGGCCACGCCCACTGGACTCACATACTCGTTCCCTTTTATGCGCAAGGAAAATCTACATTTTATGTCAAACTCGGGATATGGGGGTTTTCGAACATGCTACACTTATTTTACCTGGGTCTTATATATGACACTTAAAACCCAATCACTCGTCAACGAAGTCGCATATTAAGGTGGTGTTTCCACACATCAACAACTACATGTTCCAAAAATACCGACCATGGAGGTCAAAGGTCAAACCTAATAACTCGAAAACGGAGAAACATATTGAGGTGCTGTTTTGGTCATCAACTACCACATGTTGCAAAGGTCATAGGTCAAAATACTTAAAACCTAATTACTCGAAAACGGAGCCAAGTATTGAGGTGGTGTTTCCATATTTAGTCATTATTCATCAACTACTGACTAACTGTGGCAACTCTACCTCTATATGTTGGTTCATTTACGAGTGATTGGGTTTTAAGTATTTGATCATCGAGGTCAAAGGTGCTGTTTCCACTGTGCTGTTTCCACATTTAGTAAAGAGTATGGACTATTTAACATAGCACAGATTACATAAGAGTCGTTCTCTTTTTCAACTCCTGTTTTAACATAGCATAGAAAACACACACACACACACACACACACAATAGAGATTATTTTCTTTTACGGTGGTAGCTACTCCAACACTCTTGGGTTCGGCAATGGCGGAGTTAAATATTAGCCTTTTTAGCAGAGTTTAAAAAAATAACAACACCATTTAACAAGTCTGGTTATTCACACATACCCACACACACACACACACACTCATGGTTTACGGAGAACTTAATCTCGCGCCAGTGACCATCACCATCATCATACTCTCATAAATTATTAAAGCATAATATCATTAGGATCAATAGTGGTGAGTGAGAATTTGTTTAAGAACGCACGACATGCTAGATATAGAAAACAGACGCACGACACGCTAGATATAGAAAACAATAATGTCCACAATAATTAGATAAATCACCTTGAATACGCCTATTATTCCATGTATAATACAGACAGTTTCGTTTTTAAAAAACTTATATGATGTATATAGGGAGGTATACTATAGCTATCGAAATACTCTCCCACACTCATATTAGATATATAAACAGCAACCCAATGCTCACCAAACTTATCACTAGAATGTGTATTTATAATTATGGCTGCTGGAAATGTAGGAATAAACAGAGGTAACTAATCTGCAGCATATACACCAATAAAATGATTTTTAGGCAGATTTTGTTATAGTGCCTCATAAAGTTCAATTGTATTTAACATTTTGTAATTAATTAATATATATTTTTCTCTGGAAATCAATTTCTAATTCTGAAGAGAATTCACCATAAACAATTGCTGTTACAGGAGATGGCAGTGCTTCTTTAAAATGAACCTCTGAACGTATACTTCCTTGCCGTTGTGGACTAGTATGAAACGCAGCACTAGTACTAGAATCGAGGGTTAAATCAATTACCAGTAGAGTATAACCATTATGATATTCGGCAAGTGAAATATCATTACCTTGATTAGAATAATAAATATCTGAACCTGTAAATAACGTGGAATATGCCTGTATATATATAGCTTATTATCAAAATCAGGTTGTTACGGTTTGGATGGTACAGGCGTTCCATCAACATACAATGTAAAGGATGACATACTAAAATGTTGAAAATTGAACGGATTTTTCTGATAAGTACCATTGAAAGCAGTATTAGTAACAAACCCAATAATAATACGTTTAGGCACTATGCCGGAAAACAGATCTGGAAGTGTACTATCCATAATTCTTTGTGGCAGAGTTTCTGTCTTCACCTGCACTTTTGTTATAGGATATTTTATTCTAAATTTAGGATTTTGTAATACTTTATATTGTGCTATTTTAACTGCTGGTGATACATCAACCTTTCTCACAAGCAATGTTTCATTTGTAATTACAACTTTTCCATCAGCATCTGTGCCTCCCATTAGGCAAAATATAGGTTTAGCTGGAATTAGTTTAATACGCAGTTGTACACCATTCAGTAAAAATTTCTCCTGATTAAATATATCAGCATGAATATAACCCAATAATTCAAATGACTGACTTAAAGTAGTGAGAAGAAAACGTTGTTCAAGTCCTACATTACCATCGGCCACACTGTCCATATACCCTGCAGTATCTTTAAACCACATTGATGTTTGAAGATGCGTTAATTTAGCATTAGCATTATAATTTAGTAGTTTTTCAATATACGATCGATATGGATATGTATGTGAAGATTAGGAAATAGTTGATTATTCAAATATAATTGCACTTCACTGAACATTGCATTAAGAAAATTTACAGGACCAATTTTCTTATCGCCAGAAGTTAAATTAGAACCATCTGATTTAGTAATTTTACCTTTAATATATAACATTGTGTGTGGTAAGTCCATATAGTCATCCCCATGACCGGAGACAACAAATTCTATTGGTGCATTATGAGATATTGAAGCCACAGGCTTATATGGAACTATTTTATTACCTATAATACTAATTTGAGTAGGTAAACCATTAAATAAATTTAATTCTGATTTCATACACTCACACTGCATTTTTGATTTTTTTCTCTTTTTCTTACTATTAATATTCACACAAGTTAAAATTTACAAAACCATATTATGTTTGTAAAAAATGTAATTATACACATACACTGCCATATTGGGAAGGAAGTGGATTGCCTGTACTATCTCTTAAATCAATAATAATTTGATCAAATTGTTTATGTTGCAGGAGGACACAATGAAGATTGTCTAAAACATGTACATTATTAACACCTAGCTCTGTAATATTTGTATTTATAATACGTAGCAATGGAGCTATAGTATCGCCTACCATTTCTGGTTCTACAATATCACTGAAAATATACATAAGTGTAGGTAGCGATTTTTGTAAATCAGATGGATAACGAGCATGATGCACAAGTGCAATATCTTCTTGTTGTATATGATCAAAACCTAGTATTCTGGCTAATTCAGGAGATAGATGTACTTCTATAAGCTTCTCCTGTTCTCTTCTTACTCTACTGACTTCAATTCGTTTTACTGATGATTTAACTTTTAATTGTACATTTAATATATCACTTTTATGATTAATTTGAGATAGAATATCATGAACATTATAATAGTGTCCTGGTAAGATTTTAGTTATGTTACAGTTTTTGTATTTATGAGACGGTAATAAAAATTATTAGTATATTTGGAAACATTCTGAAATGAATTTGTATAATGTACTTCAACAATTGCTGTCTCCCACTCACCTTTCTCTAGCACAAGTGGATGATATAATTTGGTAGTATAACATGACAAAGTATTTTGTGGAAAATACACCATAGAACTGTTACTCGGTAATGTAAGATAAAAGCTAGTACTCTGTTCCATATTAATCAAAAATATCACTCTCCCTCTTCCTTTTCTTCCTCTTATTATTTTTACCACCAGTATGTGCCAAATTGAACTTTACTTCCTTTCCTTCTTCTTCTGAACCTTCCAATACTTAATTTATTTTATTTTGAGCTTTACTTTTTAAATTATTTTTGCAATACGTTCAGACGGTAGATTGGTAGTAGTAGTAGTAAATTCTGGAATAGTAGTAGTAGTAGTAGTAGTAGTAGTGCTCTCTTTCAGACATGCCTTTGTTACATCTTTACATAATAGAGAACAAGTAATTATGGCTGAATGCATGGCAAATAAAGCTGGAGTTTTCTCCATGTATAAACACAAAAAATTACGTGACCATTACTATCGTCATCTGACGAGAGAATAAAACACTGACGTATATCTTTAAGAGTATCTGACTGTGATATTTCATAATTTTCACTAACGGAAAATTGTGTAGGCAATGAAGAATTTGTAACAGCATTAAAGTAGTTTTCAATATATAAATAATATGATAGAAAAATATACCACTCATCAGGTGAAAGACAAATACGATCATAGTAATTATGTAAAGTGATAATAACAGAAAATTCTTCCACATCATTGTATGCTAGACCAACACATACCTCGATTTCATTAAAATAATAATAATGATTTAAAATTTGATTATCCATTTTTTTTACTCACCACTCTCTCTCTCCACTTAATTAAAAACTTTCGTTTCTACTAATACTGTATTTACCCTATTCGTTTTCTTTTATATCCGTATGTAAGTGTGTCAAAATTTTCTATTCGTTTTTTTACTAGCAATAACCTGATAGATTTTATGCGCCTCCGGCTTAGTAATCAATTTATAATCTTTAGTACGTACAATTTGTCGACCGAGAGGAACGCTAATCGATGGTGAATTACTTAAAATCATATCTTTTATCTGTTCAAAGTTAACATATATTAATGTTTTATTATTCAGTGTGATTCCCTTGATTTTACATAGTGTCTTTGTTTTACCATTAACAGTGTTAACAACGGTATAGCCGTAACATTTAAGACCACCAGCACAAAATTCTTCTATATATGCATCCGGACCATATTCTGCTAACTCATTCTTCCATTCCCCTAAATACACTCCTATTTTTAACTGTGAATCACCAGGCGATTGAGTGTAAATAATAATGTCGGTTTCATAATATAACACACGCTCGCCAAGTAATTTCAAATAACGAAATAACTCGAGGCGGGCGTGTGTCGTGGTGTATGCGGCGATTATCACGTTAATATTTTTAGCAGGAGCAATAACGCTCTCAATAACACTCCAGTTGAACACACGGATTTTGTCGCCAATTGGAATATATGATTTAACTTCAATATTCGGATTTGTTAATTTATCGAAATACTCCTCGGGAGTTTTAATGATAGCGATTTGCTCCGTGTTTTCTCTTTGTGCGAACTTACCCCACAGGCTGTTTACCCCAGCTTTGAAATTCGTTTCTTAGGTTTGTTGTGCATAATCTTTTCTCGGTCTAATTGGATACCCTCTTTCTCATAATACTCGTGTATGAACTGGACTTTTTGTTGTTCAGTGACGCATCCTGTAGGCCAACCGTTACATTCAGTCTTGATCTTCATAAACAGGTTAATGTAGTCCGTGAAAAGACCGCCCTCTTTCTTTTAAGCGTCTTACATTGCAACCTCATAGCTCCATACCTAATGTTTTTTGAGCACTCTCTTCCTTTCTCTATAGCTACCCGCACTTCGTCTACAAGCCATACTCCAGGTAAAGCTCTCTCCTCATCCGAATGCGTGTATTCTTCTTCATTAAGAGTGTCCGCGCGTGTTCGGCATAAGGGGATTAATAACTTTTCACCACTCCGATAGGGCAGCACTGGGTGGTAAACATTGTGCGGGGCTAATACCGTGCACTTTATTATTCCCTCAAATTCCGAAATATCAGGACACTCGTCATCTCCCACATAAATTTTCGGTTGACCCACGGGATATTTTTTCATCTTACAACAATAAGGTTAAAGGGAGATTGTATCGGTATAAATGCTATGTTCTCCCTCTTTCACCTTTCTGTAAAGTTTCATGGCGTCGACCCTGCCACCATACAGGGCATCCCGCGGATGAATTGGGCATTTCTTAGCCATGCGGTGGTTTTTTACAAATATATTTACTGTCGGTTTTTTTTTCAGAAACTCGCGCCCTTGGCATTCCCACATTTCATGCACTATATACCCCAGTTCTTTTAATCTATTAATTTTGTTTACAGTATTCTCAAAACGCATATGAAAAGTAGTGTATGCATCGTTATATATGGTGTTATCACGACCTGTGGAGTAACACGCCTGACACTCGTGGAATAGACAACCCTGATACTCCAAAACATGTTCTGCCACATTATAGTGCGCATAACCATCCACTTTATACCCACCACGCACCACAACCTCTCGTCCGTTACCAGAATGCTGGATTTGTGTTTTTAATCGTTCGGCCTCGTTCACGAGCCACTGAACGGCACCGACAGATTGCTTATCACGCCACCTGTACCAACCATGTGGGATAATACCAATGGTGTCTGTTCGCAAGAACTTTTTTCTATACATTAAATAGCACGCGGTGGCAATGCTTATACTTTCTAGGAACGGGTTGACACCCGATATAACTTCACATTCGTTCATACATTTTACGCATGCATTGCGCAGCACGTTCACATCGTTTACACAGTATATAATCAGCTGTTCTTTTAAAATGCAGCCCGTCTCTGCAAGTATTTCTTTTTCCTCATCATATCAACGCAAAAACTTCTCTTTCTGTTTCTTTTTTAAGCCCCCCACATCTTAATACTCAATGCTGGGTAAAGCACCCCTATACTCCTGATTAGCATTTGTGTTGAATAAATGAGGGAAATGACGCTTCGAAACTTGCAAATCGAACGCGTCGCTTAATTTGGACAAAGGCATTGGTAAGACATTTAGACTATCAATAAATTTTAAATATAAATATTCCATCGCTAAAATTTTGCGCCCACGCATAATTATTCGCGGCGTCCACTCTTTATCAATCATCATCGCGCGTAAAAAATATGGGGTCTTACCCATTTGCGTTATGAGCTACAGCGACTATTTTGTTTATTCCAGAACGCCTTTGTGCTAAATAATCTAGAAACTCTACAATGCATTTGTCCCCATAAAATACACGTTCTTTAATACCGCATACACCACACCGTTCACTCGCACTGTTTCTACAATAATAACATTTATGTTGGCTGACTAACAGGTTAGGCTCATGCTCAAAAATACCACCTGCAGATTACTTCTTTATCCTGGCGGCACTCAATGTCATAAAACACTAATAGCCATTTCTGTGCAGTACGCGTTCGGCACGGTTGAATGTAACATAAATGCCCTGACGGCGTCATATTATTACACCCTGTGCAGATTACTTCCCCACAGACATGTGGATTCCGCCCTTTTTACCGAGTATGCTTTACAACATTGAGGACACACTTTCAGAATATCACATAATGAAGCCTTATGTTTTTTGCAGCACTGAACCCATAAAAGCATCTATTGCATTCCTTCAATATATTACACTTTCTGTAATGGTGCATGGTGGTCTATTCCGGCATTTATTACACAAAGCTTTACACTTCCCCGCATGCCTGTCGTCAGTTTGGAATTTTCATGACATTCTTCGCAATAGTTACCGCATGAAAATGCAGCTGTTAGATTAGTGATAACGTTATAATGATTGTTAATATATAGTAAATTAATTCATTTACTATGACCGCGACCCTCAAAAAATATTTTTTCGCCCGAAAACTCGTCATACACCGTGATTTTATATGCCGATAAACACGCCTCAAATTTTTTAAATTACGGTATCCCTCCGCCATTCACTAAGCTAACACCAGCCTTTTCACTTAATTCAGATACCATTTTAAACATATTTGTTGAGTATTGATCGCGATATCTATCTCTTTCTTTTTGATTACCTTTATGTTCAATAAGCCCTATAGCTACAACCAGAACTTGGGCTACACAATAATAATCAGGATTTTCAATAACCATAATACCATTTTTACGTTTTATATATTCGTTTATATCAGAGAAATTCTGTTTCACCCGTCCCCTACCAATAGGTAGTTCGAAGTGGTGGAAATAAAGAATAAAACGATCTTGATATAGGAATATTTGATATAGGAACGTATTTGATTGAATTACTTTTTCTAACGCCCCCACACATTTTCAGCAGTCATATTATCAGCAGTCCGAAAAGACAGATAAAATGGTTTATCGGGATGATTTTGATTATGAAAGTCAACCCTACACGATGATGATGGAGCACACCTCTCATTACATACTGTACCAAATCACGAATACCATTTTCTACCCATTCAAGGGGGTTTTCTCCCTCTGGGGGAGGAGTTAGTTCAATTGTCTGTAAATTTCCATTATCCTTATATTGTCTATAATATTGCCGTGATTCAGATACTATACTAAATCTCTCCAATTTTTTGTAAAATCGTTAATATTTGCTGTTTTTCTAACTATAGAATACCAAGTATTTTTTAGAATATTGTAAAATCGTTAATATTTGCGGTTTTTTACTATAATGGAGTATCTTCCAACTATAGATTACCAAGTAATGTTTTTGTAATAACGCCCGCTGTTTTACGATCAACAATCATTCGCTGTAGATCACCAAGTAATGTTTTTTTTGTAATATTGTATTATCGTTAATGCTTGCTGTTTTATCTTAATTGGGGTCTTCCAACTATAGATTACCAAGTAATGTTTTTGTAATAACACCCGCTGTTTTACAACGATCAACAATCATTCGCTGTAGATCACCAAGTAATGTTTTTTGTAATATTGTATTAGCGATAATGTTTGCTGTTTTATGTTAATTGGGGTCTTCCAACTATAGAACGCCAATTAGTTTTTTTTCTAATAACCTATTATTCTAAACGCTCACTATTTTACAACGATCAACAATCATTCACTGTAGATCATTAAGAAATAAAAATAGTGTATTCTGTATATTGAAAGCAATGCTTATAGAATTTCTACTGGATCAAAGCAGCTCTCTCTGTGTCCCATATTTTTTGTAAATGGAATTTCTAACTCTACTATAATAAAATGTCTTTTTTCCTAATAACTTATAATAATAATAATAATAATTAATTACTGTAAATTTTTGCAAAACTCCTCTCGGAGAAACGCTATCTCTCATAACTGCGAGATGATTGTCTGGGGGCCAGGTTGCAACTATGGCACTGAAACTCCTTGCCATGGCACGGCATTAGAGCTCTTCATCTCCCAATTGAGAGATAGAGTTTTTGTTCAAGAATCTGAGATGTAATCCTTTATAACAGGGCCAAAGTTATAAATTATTACGGCTCCGAACAGGATTTGAACCTACGTTATCGGCCAAATCTCCGTTCTTTAGATTACTGCCTTTACCAATTGCGCCCCAATTGGAAAGGCAAAAATCTCTGAATAAAAAGATATTTAAGTAGAGCTATTAGCAGAATTGTTAATCATTCTTTCCTGCCCGCCACATATTGAGATGCCATCTATTAGCAAAACTATCAATCATTATTTTCTCTCTGTATTTTACGGCCATCTGCTTCATATTGAGATGCCATCTATTAGCAAAACTATCAATCATTATTTTCTGTCTTTATTTTACTGCCATCTGGTGGGCAGATTTATAATTACCAACAGCGCTAATAGCATCGGAACTCTTGTGCAAGTGGCCAACATAAGACAACATCTCCCCTGGATTTCAACATTGCCAAATTTAACATTACCACGACAGGACTGGACCATTCTTTCTTCCAATTTCTCGAGAACGCTTGGGTACATGAGTTTCAAAGTTGACATTCCACGACCATGGGTGGACTACTTTTTTCAAATAATCGACAATTATTCGCGCACGGATACAGATAGGGATATACGGTTTTCAAAACCCGAAAATACTTAAACCGTAATAACTCTAAAACGGAGTCACATATTGAGGGGCTGGTTTGGTCATCAACCGCCACATGACCCAAAAGCCAAAGGTCAAAATACTTAAAACCTAATAACTCGAAAACGGAGCCACATATTGAGGTGCCGTTTCCACATTTAGTAATTGGTCATCAAACACCATATGACCCAAAGGTCAAAGGTCAAAATAGTTAAAACCTAATAACTCGAAAACGGAGCCACATATTGAGGTGCCGTTTCCACATTTGGTAATTGGTCATCAAACACTATATGACCCAAAGGTCAAAGGTCAAAATACTTAAAACCCAATAACTTGAAAACGGAGCCACATATTGAGATGCCGTTTCGACATTTAGTCATTGGTCATCAAATATTACATGTACGAAAGGACGGACCATCGAGGTCAAAAATCAAAATACTTATAACCCAATCACTCGTAAACGAAGCAACATATTGAGATGGAGTTTCCACATTCAGTCATTGGTCATCAACCACTGACTAAATGTGGAAATAGCACCACAGTTTGTGGTTCCGTTTTCGAGTTATTAGTTTTTAAATATTTGACCTTTACCCTCTATGGTCAAATACTTAAATCTCAATCACCCGTAAATGAAGGAACATACTGAGGTGAAGTTTCTACATTTTGTCAGTAGTTGATGAACGATGACTAAATGTGGAAACAACTCAATACGTGGTCCCGTTTTCGAGTTATTACGTTTTAAGTATTTGACTTTTGGCCTCGATGGTCAAATAATTAAAACCCAATCACTCGTAAATGAAGGAACATATTGAGGTGGAATTTCCACATTTAGTCAGTAGTTGATGACCAATGACTAAATGTGGAAACAGCACCTCAATCGTGGCTCGGTTATCGAGCTATTAGGTTTTAAGAACTTTAACAAAATGAAATGAAATGCAATCTTTGAGTTTTACGTCCCACGCTTATGCCGGTTATGCTAAAGGAGACGGTGATAATGAGGGATGAATGAAATGGTAGAATGAAGAAAGTGGGAGGAAACGGGAGAACCACGAGAAAACCCACGCACACGGTGTTTGTCCACTACAAAGTTCACTTGGCGGAGGCTGGGATCGAACCCGAGACCCCTAGCACCAGAGGTGAACGCTCTACCACTGAGCCACCGCGGCCCCAAGTATTTTAACCTTTGACCTCGATGGTCAGTAATTGATGACCAATTACTAAATGTGGAAACGGCACCTCAATATGTGGCTCCGTTGTCGAGTTATTGGGTTTTAAGTATTTTAACCTTTGACCTCGATGGTCAGTAGTTGATGGTCAATTACTAAATGTGTTAACACCACTTCAATATGTGGCTCCGTTTTCGAGTTATTAGGTTTTAAGTATTTTAACCTTGACCATTGGGCCATATGGTAGTTGATGACCAACACACCACCTCAATACGTGACTCCGTTTCCAAGTTATTAGGTTTTAAGTATTTTGACCTTTGACCTTTGGGACATGTGGTAGTTGATGATCAAAACAGCACCTCAATATGTGGCTCCGTTTTCGAGTTATTGGGTTTTAAGTATTTTAACCTTTGACCTCGATGGTCAGTAGTTGATGGTCAATTACTAAATGTGTTAACACCACTTCAATATGTGGCTCCGTTTTCGAGTTATTAGGTTTTAAGTATTTTAACCTTTGACCATTGGGCCATATGGTAATTGATGACCAACACACCACCTCAATACGTGACTCCGTTTCCAAGTTATTAGGTTTTAAGTATTTTGACCTTTGACCTTTGGGACATGTGGTAGTTGATGATCAAAACAGCACCTCAATATGTGGCTCCGTTTTCGAGTTATTGGGTTTTAAGTATTTTAACCTTTGACCTCGATGGTCAGTAGTTGATGGTCAATTACTAAATGTGTTAACACCACTTCAATATGTGGCTCCATTTTCGAGTTATTAGGTTTTAAGTATTTTAACCTTTGACCATTGGGCCATATGGTAGTTGTTGACCAACACACCACCTCAATACGTGACTCCGTTTCCAAGTTATTAGGTTTTAAGTATTTTGACCTTTGACCTTTGGGACATGCGGTAGTTGATGACCAAAACAGCACCTCAATATGTGGCTCCGTTTTCGAGTTACTGGGTTTTAAGTATTTTGACCTTTGACCTCGATGGTCGGTATTTTTGGAACATGTAGTTGTTGATGAGTGGAAACCACCTCAATATGCGGCTTCGTTGACGAGTGATTGGGTTTAAGTGTCATATATAAGACTTAGGTAAAGTAAGTGTGGCATGTTCGAAAACCCCCATATCCCGAGTTTGACATAGGAAGGGCGTAGATGTAGATTTTCGTTGCGCAGTAGATCATAAAAGGGAACGAGTGCGTGAGTCCTGTGGGCGTGGCCAAACGTGAGCCTTTGACATTTGGGCCATGTCGTAGTTGATGACCGAAACAGCACCTCAACATGTGACTACGTTTTCGAGTTATTAGGTTTTAAGTATTTTGACCTTTGACCTCGATGGTCGGTATTTTTGGAACATGTAGTTGTTGAGTGTGGAAGCACCACATCAATATGCGGCTTCGTTGACGAGTAATTGGGTTTTAAGTGTCATATATAAGACCCAGGTAAAATAAGTGTGGCATGTTCGAAAACCCCCATATCCCGAGTTTTTCATAAGATGTGTATTTTCTTTGCACATAAAAGGGAACGAGTACGTGAGTCCAGTGTGCGTGGGCAAATGTGGGTGGGGCCAAGTGGGCGTGATGACCAAAACAGCACCTCAATATGTGGCTCCGTTTTCGCGTTATTAGGTTTGACCTCGATGGTAGGTATTTTTAGAACATGTAGTTGTTGGTGTGTGTCTGGAAACACCACCTCAATATTAGGCTTCGTTGACGAGTGATTGGGTTTTAAGTGTCTATATAAGAACCAGGTAAAATAAGTGTGGCATGTTCGGAAACCTCCATATCCCGAGTTTGAGATAAGATGTAGATTTTCTTTGCGTATAAAAGGGAACCAGTATGTGAGTCCAGTGGGCGTGGCCAAACGTGGACGGGGCCAAGTGGGCGTGATGACTAAAACAGCACCTCAATATGTGGCTCCGTTTTCGAGTTATTAGGTTTGACCTTTGATCTCGATGGTAGGTATTTTTAGAATATGTAGTTGTTGGTGTGTGTGTGTGGAAACACCACCTCAATATATGGCTTCGTTGACGAGTGATTGGGTTTTAAGTGTCATATATAAGACCTAGGTAAAATAAGTGTGGCATGTTCGAAAACCCCCATATCCCGAGTTTGAGATAAGATGTAGATTTTCTTTGCGCATAAAAGGGAACGAGTACGTGAGTCCAGTGGGCGTGGCCAGAGGACGGGGGTCACGTGACCTGCGCCAGCCAATCTGCGTGAAGGGGGCGTGGCTTTTTTGCGCATTCGCAGTAGGAAAAAAGACACCCCAAGCTGTTCCCTTCCTACTCACCTTAATTTGCTACTTTCTATTATAAGATACTTATCCAAGAAAGGAAGAAACCATAAAGTGCAATGAATGGTGAATACATGAAATATGTTTTAACCATAGAAGTATATTTGTGTATGAAATAATGATATGAGCTTGAATTCAGCGTTTGTATTTCTACGCTATTTGAAAGCTTGTAAAACTTTCTTCGTATAAAACACTAATTAAAATCCACAGTTTGTATTCAGTAACTAGTCGAAGCATGTAGGCCAATAATTTTCCATATTAATGCTTTTTTAGCTTTTGATAAATTAACGTTCAAATTAGTAACTGTTAGGAATTTCGATTTCCAGAGAAAAGTGTTAAGAAAGGTTTACAACTTCAGATACTTTCTATGATTTCTTAAAGCGTTCAAAATAAAGTCGATTTCTTGTCACCCTCTTTAATTTTACGGAGTTCCAAACTTACATTTTTAATCTTGTTAAATAATTTGAAATCTTTAACATTTCATTCCTCTCAATGCATTAATTCGTGTAAGATAGTTTCCGAAAAGACCATGTGCAAACAAACAAAATTTTCTATCTATTTTAATAACTATGCAACAACATGATTCTCAACAGTATTGCAAGCTTGTGGTGTGTTTACTTACTGTTTTAAAGAAAAAATGAGTTTAAATGAAAGATTGCAAAATATGAACAAATAGTATCAGGAATAGTATCACAAATAGTATCAATGTTACTTGTAATGCAACTTGAAAATATTAAACTTTTGGGACCTTGAGAAAGCCAATTTATTTCTAATTACGTCACATCAAATGAAATGGCTCATAAATGAATTAGATATTGTAAAAGAAAAAAATATTTCCACTTAGATTATTGCTAATGTAAAGTTCTCCTTAAAATTAAACTTTTATTTAATATGGATATAAGGAATAAGGAGCATGAAATCATTTATTATGAATTTAATAAAAGGTACAAATGTCTATGCAATTGATGGTATATTTAACCAGGGGAGATAGTAAAATATGTAGATTAATATACTTTTTTAACACATATATTTGCTTTTTCAGTTCTTCGGAATACAAAGAGGTGATTATTACAGAAAATTACGTAGAATTCAAGGTGGGTGTAACAGTAACTCAGTCCCATATCAAGGTAAGTTTTCCGATGGAAAATCCCTTATCTAAATGTTAAGGGAATGTTCAAAAATTGATAAACATACATCAAATAAGAATAACTAAACCTTGGTATAGTTAATAATAATAATAATAATAATAATAATAATAATAATAATAATAATAATAATAATACGTTTAGTCACGTTCACGCAATGGAAGAAGGTACCGGTAGGAGAGAAGAGTATCACTATTAAGTTTAATAGTTTGTCACTTACTGTTTCGTGTGCCCATCAAGTTCGTTGCTGCTATGTTTTCTCCTTCTTGATGTCACATTTTTGTGTCAAATACTGTAATAATATGTTGTTTGTTCTTAGAAAAAATTTCTTTGTCTTTGATAATAATGTTTAAGGATTAGTTATAGGGTTAAATATGTGTACTACATATTTTTACAATATATTATGTATTTTCTGATGACTAGTTGATGAGAAAACCAGCATTATTTTAATTACCATAATTGCTTATTCGTTATTAAGAATGCTTGTTTATTTAAGGCATAACATATTTCCAATCTAAAGCAACAACCGCACAAAAACGGCCTGCTTTCAATCTTTAATTGTCTGTGCTAAATGTGACAACCTGGGAACAGCTGAGCAGAACTGACGACGCTTAGCTCGACATTATGAGCCTTTGGACTTCCTTGTTGGTTATGGCAAGCCTTCAACAGGATGCCACAGATAAATTACTGTAGTTGATGGAGTTCGCAGGTGTTCGTTGCACAATAATCGGCTTTTAATATTCAATCTTTGAGAGATAGTTGAACACTACCTCAACGGTGTAGAGTAACCTTCTTGCCAGGAGGTATAAAGGAGTACGTACAAAATTTGTATAGATTTTATCCTACTGGAATGTAACTCCCCCCTTTAAGTAGGCACTAAAGGGACAACAATCAGATACAATTTCTCGTCATAGTTCCATTGACTGTCAAAATGTTCGTCAGCGCTTAAGAGTCACGAATTGCCATGAAATATAATGCCACCCTAATTCATAACACCCAGTATTAGATCGAGTTGACAGTGGAAAATGCATGCGATACTCCGTCTAGTGCCATGGTAGCACTAGGAGTGTATGAAGTTATAATGTTGTTGCAGACACAAGCTGGATTCGTCTTGAAAGACAAAACCCTGTCATTCGTCTCTCTAGGCGAGGCGTTTGCAAAAGTGATTTAAATGCAGTACTAGGTACCGTCCAAATTTACCCTACTATGGCAAACGACATAAAGATTGCTAGGAACATTTAGAGTTTTGCAAGAGCCTCTCGAGTGTGTTCCATTAAGCAGAATGTAGGTGTTCGATCTCCAAGAGTTTATACACAAACTGTTTTTAGCCTGACCTGTTGAATAGCGCCAGATCCCTATTTAGGCTTGGTGATGCTATATCTATTCAAGGGGACTTTTATGTGGCCAGCTGTCCTTTATAAATGTTAAGCTGTGTTTTGTGTTTAACATATGTCACATAATAATTGTTTGATCAAAAAGGTAGAGACATGTAACCAGCTCATGCAGAACATAAGTATCCTAGAGAAAGAAATGAAACTAGTTATGTTTAAAGTAGAAGATTAGCAGGAAGGGCCCCCCATCAAACTTATACTTTAAGTGCCTACATTTCAAAACACTGTTATATACTATATACAATTTTACAAGAACTTTATCTTACATTTTGGAAATGTTATATTTTCATCTTTGTCCTTTAATGATTTGGTGCCCAAGTTTATGGAACAGTAAACTGTACCTTATTTTGCTTATAAATAAATCAAGCACTTCATACCGCGATTGCGTGATACTGGTCTGTTGCTTCATAATGCCCTAATGAGCCATGAAGACCATATTCTCTGCACTTTGCCTTCTTAATCGCGGAATGATAAACCACACTCGCAATACTCATTATTCGGCGAGATTAAAGGTTGAAACCTACTGAAAGAGTTGTCTCCTTCACAATGAATCACTTCCTTAATGCATGCACACACTCATACTAATTTCTGTCTACGACTTAACTATAGCTCTACGATTAATCTCAGCTTGCTATCCGTAGAAGACATTTCGTGCCTCTGCTGTTGCAGACGTTTTAGTACTAGGTTATTGATTAACTTTCTATGATCCATGTTTTCTGCAAATTTAACTTTATTCCAATGCTTTTTTCGTGGTGTTCTGTTATTAATTGCGATTAACGTAACATGTTATTTAGTTACAATAATCACATATTACTAGGAGAAGCATATTACCTTCGAACAAATTCAACGCGTTGGGTTCGTGTGATTGAAATATTTGCGTTTTGTTTAGCAGGAGGAACAGCTACTTCAATTTAACCATTGGTTGGGTCAGACCTGATGTATAGGAAATAACCTGCAGTAGCCAAAGGGTGATATGGTAGAGTGTCGCACTACACAGAACACAAAATTTGTGAAATGTGCTCTTTTAAGTGTTCAAATTTTGACATTCTGAAATATCAGATATCAACATGAATAATATCAGCAGTGCACTCGGGACTTCAAAATTGAATGAATACATTCTAGATCGTTGGCTTGTAAAATTTTGTATCGCTGACTCATCATTTAGTAATGAACCAAATACTAACAGCATATCATGCTGACCTCAACAAAATCGTGATAGTATAAACATGGACGTTTGTTCGTGTTTGGAGACGGGTTAGTTTGTCATTTGATGTCTCCGCGCAGCATGCAGAGTAGAATTAGTGTTGACAACCGACAATGATCGCTTCTTGGAAGAGTCTTGACGGTCTCTTTCCGGTGTCTTTGAGTATACGGAATAACCGGATAGGATTTCTGCATGACTGTTATTATGATAAAACGTGGATGAGATACGACTATTGTGAATGATCAAGAGAGTGGTTGGGTAGCGATCGACATCCTGGAAAGTTCTCCATCTGTAGAATATACTCTATTTTCTATGGTGGTCCATTTTATGGTAGGTGGGAATTAAAATGCTTTTTACTGTCGGGCGAAATCACTGTAACTGATTGTTGCAATGTTTCACTCCGCGAAATACATCAAACAATTCTCTATAACTATTCATTGATGTGCGGTTACCACAATAGGAACAAGAAATCAAGTCCGCATGTTCTTCTTCACCTACGGTACTCTTTCGACGTCTCTTGCACCACGTAGTACAACTTCTCAGCACTGCTTAGTGGGGAAGAACTTAATAGATAATTAAGTGGTGCAATGTATGATTGAACATTCCTTCGCACCTTTGAATCCGTATAGACCTCCTATGTTATGGAATTGTAATCTATCGAAAGTGATGTAAAAGAGAATAACTTCAGTCGGAGACTAGTATGATTTTACACGTATTGTAGTTTTAATTTTTTTGTCTCCGAAAGTGACAAACATCAGTGAAACAAATGAATTGCACCATCCCAATACGTTCGGATATATATATATATATATATATATATATATATATATATATATATATATATATATATATATATATATATATATATATATGAATGAATATAGCTTCTCTAAAACTAAATGGTGGGCAGAATCCACAAAGTAAGCTATCCTTCCTACTCTATATTTCCATCTGCCCAAGTTAAATGTTAGAGGCATTTTCCGCTTTAAATCATTCTTTTAATTCGAGAGTAAAATTAACTTCACCAGTTACCTTAAATTTGTAAGCGCAAATAAATCTTGAATCCAGATATTTGATTAAATAATTCAGCGTGGACTATTGTGTATAGAAACCAGTATAAAATTATAGAAAATATTGAACCTTTAATTTTAGAAAAAAGTCACATTAAAATGTAAATAATAGATTTAATACGTGAATGTTCTATGAGAAGAACACAATGAATTTTTAAACATAATTTCTATATAACTTTTATTTTGCAGACACGTTAAAACGTACATAGAAAGGCAATAGATAAACCATAGAATTTTAGTGTATACAGTTAATGGAAGAAACATATGTATCAACGAACACCTGAAAATTCACCAGAATACGATTATATTGTTAGAAATCTCAAACTTTTCTGGCGGTCGTTTCAAACACTTGTTCTTTTTATATACAGTTAGCGTGCGAAATTCGAATTGAGATAAATTCTGTCACATTTAACTGTAATAAATGATTTAAGTATTTGAGTTTGAGAAGTTGCTTTCCTTTATTGACAGCTGTCAGTAAATTCTTGCACCATATTTGTATTAAAACAAATAAAAAGAAGTTGACAAATCTGTAGATGATGATATCAATAAATCAATCCTTAAGTATCTTGTTAATTTCCCGAATTTCGTACAGATTTTATACAAAATATTTAGTACTTTATAATATACTTAATATTCCAATACATTATGTATAATATCGGCAACAACATTATTTTCAGCAATTTTCAAGGCTAATATTTTTACTTTACCCATAGTGAGTGATGTTGGTGATTTGACGCATTTGCTGATAACAATAATGTATAAAATTCCTTCATTAGTTGATGGAATTGTATCTAGAAGGCCTGTGTGTGTGTTTCGAGTTCTTATATTGAATGACAGTCTTGTACTGAAGGGTTTAATGAATTTATAAAGTAAAGAACTTATATCTTATTATGAAATTATATCATATGTAGTAAATAATAAACTATTTGATGTTACAATTTAGAATATATGGCAACACTGTTTTCACGTTTTTAACATATGGTAATCCATAATATCAGTTCTCTTAGAGAGTCACATTACTTCTTAATTCAAGTACAATCCTAATAACTTTATTATGTTTATTATAGAATACAATATCTAAATTTTACAATACAACTAAATACAATATATCCTATTTATTTTATCCTTGAATACTGCATATCTTTTTCAAGTTTAGTTTTCGAAGCGTTCACTGTAACTGTCGTTTAGTAGACCTAGTGTTCGTTATACGGTATTGTTGATAAATTGACAGCAATACGTTTCCGAGCAACGATTTTGTACTTTGGAAGTGTAAATTATAACATAATAGTAATTATAAATAACTTAATATTTAATTATATGTTACATCGATTAGTATGTATTGTCTTAAAGATATTTTCTACTTATAGGTGTACGGGCTGTCACCTTATGATGTACCTCTAGAACGAGGATTAGGAGCAACTTTTTATGGAGAACTTCTTTCCCATCCAAAGTACTTTAACAGTTGGCAATTAATAAATGAACTAGTAGTAGACGAAAATGTCCGGTCTCTTCCTATTGAATCCCGAAAATGTAGATTCCCGGATGAGAATGAAGGGATGTGGGCTTTTAAGTATTACAGCTATTCGGCATGCATTGCTCAGTGCAGAGTTGAGAAGAAGATGCAAATGTGCAATTGCACGGATGTTATTGTCGGATATGAAACAGGTAATTTTAACTGTAATGGCATAAAAATACCTTCAGGAAATGCATAAATATTACCAAAAATTACTGATACTGTTTAAAAGGATGAAAATACATTTACATAACGCTATAACTAAACTAATTTGGTTACTCGAAATAAATAAATTACCTTAATAATTGTTAATGTACTTTTCTTAAATATTTCCTAAGTCGCTCGAGTCTATATTTCTAGACACTTTTTTGCGTAATAGATTTCCTATTCCTTGTTCTGAGTGTGATGTCGCACTGACGGATTTCTTAAAATTTTACTGTCTATGTTGTTGTGAATATTTCCTCGATTTATTTATGTCTTAGGTGTAGAAAATTTGTTGTTTAAAATACAAAATAGAATTAGTTGTTTTTAGGTGATTAATGTGAATACTAACGTAATTGCTGTTGAACATATTTTTATTCATTACAGAATTAAATTTGTTTTAATCTAGGTTGGTTCGGTATTATGACTAAGTCTTAGTTTAACGGATAATTTCAGTTGTTCTTAGCACAGCTTAATGAATAAATGCAATGTTGAGAAATTTTATCAATGTTTCATAAAAGTTCTATTAATACGAGTCCAGTCATATTATTTTAAGTAACCATAAACTTGGATATTAATACTCTAGATGCCTATTGACTGATCTATTTCTTTCTACGTAATTTCTTATTGTTTGAGGTGGGAGATCTCAAATCTGGTTTCATTCAATAAAATAGCTTCATTTTAAAGCAGTGATATTCAACTTTTCCTCGCCTACCCCTAGACACATTTCGCCATCCGATTGTACATTCCTAAAGTAGGATGACCAAAAAGGTTTCAGCTGAAAACGGAGCCGGTCCCAGCTTTTTGAAAATCAAGAGAATGAGAAAGACGTCAGTGCTTAAATTAGTTCATGTTTATCTTAAGAATACCTAATACATATTGTATCACAACAATATATATAAACTATAAAATAAAAACAACATTTAACTTACAACATAGTAGGACATGATGCTGCTATTTCTAGAGAATTTTAGTTCAATTCTTGCCTCTTTGTTATTAATTATGAGTACCTTTTAATGTAGCAAAAGTACTTCTTTTCACTTGAATAAAACGAGACAAATATTAATTTTTTTATATACAGACGGGACGGCCGGAACACGCTCCTAAAATGGGACTGTCCCGGTCAAAACGGAACCTACGGTCGCTCTACCCTAAAGCTGTTTAAATGAAATTAAATCAAAATTAACTTATTGAATTTAATACACATGTTCTGTTGATTACAAAGGAAGACAAATAGAGACAAAATAAAAGGACAATCAGTGTGCCAATCAAAGGACCATTTAATTTACAGGGGGATAAACTGCACATCCGTAAAACTTAACATGGGAAATTTCAAAACATATTGGAGACATCCAGTTCTACTGAGAAGGATTTTCCTCTTATCCTTCCTGATAATTCGTACACTGAGGACTATCTACTTTAAAAATTCAAAAACTAAAAGTAACTTTAGAACTAACGTGTTAATGAGATGAATGAGCTTGTTTCCGGTACACCAACTTCTCGAGAATTTTCGAGAGTGCGAGAATCAGAGTTGATTCTGAATTCAAGCAATTTCTGTGCTCGTTTTATTGAAGTTAATGCAGAGAAACCATGTTCACACAAATATTTAATGGAAATGGAAGAAATTGTGAAATAACAATGTCACTAATTTCATTGTACTTTTTCCTAGCATAAATACAAAAGTCACAAATTTACAAGTTATCGAATTTCATTTGCAATGGTGAAGTGTCAACAGACATTTCCAGCTGACCTCCAGAATCAGCATTACGTACCTCCAAAAAACACCTTCGCGTACCTACAGGGAACGATGCTTTAAAATAGTTGAATAGCACTGTTTTAAAGCATCGTGGTTATTCGAATAATTCAACTTGAAACATCAAATGCATGAAATTCTGCTTTGCAGGCGTTCAAGTAGAGCAGTGAAAACAAAATCAAATTCAACGTTTGAATTTAGCTGCACAAGGTAAAAGTAATAACAAGTCGTTTGTGTTTGTCAAGAATTCCTTAAGATTTTCTCCTATGATAATGATCAATAATGAAGATTAACTGCTGACAGAAGTAAATTTAATTTGAGATATAAAATAAAAGGTGTTTATGAAGATAAATTCTAAGTTTTAATGAAAGAAATACATCTACGTGATACTAAACATTGCAGCCACATCATTTACGTTATTGTGTATTCCGGGTGTTCCGGTAAAAGCAGACAAAGTTCGCATATATGTTCAGAAACTTAATACAAGAAAAGTCTGCATTTTTGATCGAAAACGCTTATTACGGGGTAGAATATTAAAAGGGTAAGACGAATGACCAATTCCAGTAATTACTTTTAATTAGCTCTCTCTCCGTAATTAAGCGTTTCCAACCAAATTCTCAGAAAAACGTTTTTCTTGTATTGAGATTGTGAACACATATGATAAGAGTGTCAGTTTATCCCCGAAACACCCTACATGTTTATTTATAAGCTTGAGTAAGAAAAATGATTAACGGTAAAAACAGTTACGAAACATTATCCCGTTTCTATGTTGTGGAGTCCTCTTTCAGGAGAGACTTAACAGTAATATATAATCATGAAAGGGTCCCATTCCACATCATAACGTTTTTCCATCTGCAAAATGTTGTGGTGAAAACGCTCATCCTATTCATTGCTTAAAGCAGCTCAAATGGAACTATAGAAATAACTCAAATGGAAATGCCGACAGTGAATGAATTTTAAAATTTAAATTTCACTCTATTTCACTCTCAATTTTTCAAGAAGGCTCTGTACCAGTATTTCATAGTTTTCTTCTCCTACAACTAAACCTATAGATGTCTCAATCTAGTTTTTTGACCAAACGTGGCAGAGAAGTGTGGAATATCAAGAAACGAGGGTAAGAAAAATTTAAAGTGCTTCCGTCCATAAAGACAGCCGCAGTTGCCACAATCCTGACTGATCAGAATAAGCCAAGTTTGAAAATGTGTTTCAAGTTTGAAAATTTCATTTTATATGTAAAACGGATAAAGGGGAGAAAAACAAAAACACATTAACCGAAACCAGAAGGAAATAGCATATATTTGACGGTATGCTTATCATGGCCGCCATCTTGAAGTTGGCCATCTTGTATCTCGTTCGAATTTGTAAATAGGAAAGCGTCATGCAATATATCGGGTGTTGCAAAATAAGTGTTACAACTCTTGGGAGGTGACTCCTGCCACTGAGACAAGAAAAAAAGTTCTCTTCAACTTTCTGCTATCGGACATACTTTCAGATCTACAAGGTGCCGAAAGCGTGGGAAAATGATTTTCGGACGCCAATAGTTCGGAAACTATCCAACATAAAGAGGGCGGGTAAAAAATTCACTGAAGAAGTCATACAGTTCTCAGAAGTCATACATACTCTATTGAATTTTGCATGTTTCACAATCCTACCGTGCACGCGCAAGGGATTCCCCAAAGGAACGTAGGGAGTCCCGGATAATTTGCCAAATGAAACTTGGTCTAAATGGATATGAATTGATAGGCTTTCTACCAGGTAACAATAATTCGTTTGTCTTAAGTCGATATCTGGAGCAAATACATCATGGCGGATACCTTTATTCCCGTTGTGTGTGGTTGCATAATCGCCAGGTACGGATGCTGGTCAACAGTGACGTTCTACGAATTAATTGTAGCGAATTTGTACTCAAATGCTCTAGAAAGACATCTGGAGTGACGGTAGAGCATAACAGATGAAGCAGGGTGATTCACGTGTGTGGAAACACTTAACGAAAATTGCCCAGAAATGCACTCATACTCAGTGAACGTGAGTTCAAAGCGTCGGAAATGTAAGGATTAGCGTCAAGAACATGAAAACCATTGCCAATTCACCAATAATATTCCTTCAAACCGATGCAATATGATGTACACGGTTGCATACCAATAAGTATGCAACAACTGAGGCCAAGTTCAAATTGTTGCAATGGACTCAGTAAGAAACTGTGTAAACTAAATGAATGTCACTAGTGGGATTGCATGATCGACATTGAAATGTGGCCAACGTGTGTGTTGATATCAACATGTAGCTAATTAACAAATGTCAACATGTCCCACTATTGCCGGGACATCGTCCCACGTGCGAAAAATAGGAAAATAACTACTCGGGTCTTGAATCAGAGGCCATGGACTCCCAGTAGGATTGGAAACTGCGACCACGCGAGCAAAAGCGAGCGCTCTAGCCCTGAGATTCGAAGGAGCCACTTTCTCTGTATTTATTTCTTTGAGGAGTAACCACTTTGTTTGGCAGGCCCTGTTGTACAGCCTCCCGACACACTTGTGTGTTTCATTTTGTTACTCCTACTGCACAGTTATAAACAATCAGAGCTTTCAGACGTTTCTTCCTATTTCCCATGTCGTTTTATTTTCCATATGTACGGTGTTCCAGCTGTAGTGTTAAATGTGCCAAATCGGTTCATTTTCGTCTTTGTCTTGGCATGTGCACTGTGTGTAAGATACGAATTTCTGGAGGTATTTTCCTATATTTCGAGTACATCATATGTCTCAGAAGACGTGGGACATGATACAAGTTTGTTATTTTCACGCTCTATCAGAATTTCAACCATGCATTAAGATATTTCTTTTCATATGTGTCGACTGTGGGACAATGTCCCAAACAAAGAGGGACATTGATACAATCGTGTTCTAGTTACGTTCTACCAAAAGCTACACCAGATGTAATAGCAGAATGTACAACGTTATTTTCCTAGTTTTCGCACGTGCGATGGTGTCCCAGCAGTAGTGCGACATGTTGACAATTGTCCATTAGCTACATGTTGATATCAACACACACACATTGGCACGTCCATTTAGACAGCCCCCCCACCTTGTCAAAATTGGTCGAAAATGGTGTCAATCGTTTGTGCATCGTTTGTGCAGAAATGTGCAACACAAATTTTCGTTTGTACAACAATCAACAATGAGCTAGAGCGAAAACAAAGTGGGGGGGCTGTCTAAACGGTAGCCCCCCACCTTCTCAAAATTGGTCGAAAATGGTGTCAATCGTTTGTGCATCGTTTGTGCAGAAATGTGCAACACAAATTTTCGTTTGTGCAACAATGAACAACGAGATAGAGCGAAAACAAAGTGGGGGGGCTGTCTAAACGGTAGCCCCCCACCTTCTCAAAATTGGTCGAAAATGGTGTCAATCGTTTGTGCATCGTTTGTGCAGAAATGTGCAACACAAATTTTCGTTTGTGCAACAATGAACAATGAGCTAGAGCGAAAACAAAGTGGGGGCTGTCTAAACAGTAGCCCCCCCACCTTGTCAAAATTGGTCGAAAATGGTGTCAAACGTTTGTGCATCGTTTGTGCAGAAATGTGCAACACAAATTTTCGTTTGTGCAACAATGAACAATGAGCTAGAGAGAAAACAAAGTGGGGGGCTGTCTATACGGTAGCTTCTTCACCTTCTCAAAATTGGTCGAAAATGGTGTCAATCGTTTGTGAAGAAATGTGCAACACAAATTTTCGTTTGTACAACACTAAACAATGAGCTAGAGCGAAAAATAAGTGGGGGCGGTCTAAACGGTAGCCCCCCCACCTTCTCAAAATTTGACGAAAATGGTGTCAATCGTTTGTGCAGAAATGTGCAACACAAATTTTCGTTTGTGCAACAATGAACAATGAGCTAGAGCGAAAACAAAGTGGGGGACTGTCTAAACGGTAGCCCCCCACCTTGTCAGAATTAGTCGAAAGAGGTGTCAATCGTTTGTGCATCGTTTGTGCAGAAATGTGCAACACAAATTTTTGTTTGTGCAACAATGAACAATGAGCTAGATCAGGAACAAAGTGGAGGGGCTGTCTAAACGGTAGCCCCCCCACCTTCTCAAAATTGGTCAAAAATGGTGTCAATCGTTTGTGCATCGTTTGTGCAGAAATGTGCAACACAAATTTTGGTTTGTGCAACAATGAACAATGAGCTAGAACCAAAATAAAGTGGGGAGCTGTCTAAATGTTAGCTTCCACCTTGTCAAAATTGGTCGAAAATCGTATGAATTGTTTGTGAATTTTTTGTTCCTAAATGTGGAAGACAAATTTTCGTTTTTGCGACTATGTATAATGAGCTTGGGGAGAAATAAAGTGGGAGCTGTCTATACGGTACCCCCCACCTTGTCAAAATCAATCCAAAATGATGTCGATCGGTTGTGCAGCAATATGCATTAGAAATTTTCGTTTGTGCAACAATGAACAAAGAGAAAATTCGGCTGTCTAAACGGTAGGTTGTGTCTTTTCAAAATTGATCTGAAATTATTTTAATCGTTTGTTCATCGTTTATGCAGAAATGTACAACACAATTTTTTTTGCAACATTGAACGATTACAAAAATAAACTTGTTGCTGTGTTATCTGGCTTTCCAATTTGCCCTAACCAGTTATGATGGTTTCAGTTGTTTGAGTATTGTCGCGTTAATAATTATTGTCAAATTGTACAATAATAAGAATAATTCTTGATTATAATTTTTTCTTTCATTGTTTAGTTGATTATTAATTCTAATTGAGCTTTGTTTGGAAATTAATTTTATTTTACGATCTTCTAATATTCTGAAATAATTTCTTGACTTCCAATCAACATTGGTAAAATGTGATACAACTGAAGTCTAGAATTGAACTTAGTAAACATAGAAATTAGAATTAAGAATAAATAATATTTATCGTAGTGTGTGATTGTGGTTTGAAATCTAATCCTGTCATTCGTCAACTATCAAAAATATGTTATCGTATCAGAAAGTGTTTTAGTAATCTAAAAAAATGTTGTTCTAAGAAAGTTATCATATTCAAAGAAAATTATTTGCACAGAGGAAATTTCTCTCTTTACACTATCGCAATATCTTCTTTACAAACGATTGAAACGATTTTCGAGGAATCTTGAGAAGTGAGGGTCTACCGTTAAGACAGGCCCCTCACTGGGTTTTTGCTATAGCTGATTGTTCATTGTTGCAGAAACGAAAATTTGTGTTGCACTTTTCTGCACAAACGATGCACAAGCGACTGGCACCATTTTCGACCAATATTCACAAGGTGGGGCTATGGTTTAGACAGCCCCTACTTTGTTTTCGCTCTAGCTCATTGTTCATTGTTGCACAAACGAAAATTTGTGTTGCACATTTCTGCACAAACGATTGACAACATTTTCGACCAATGTAGTGAAAGTGGGGACGCTAACCTCTAGACCGCCATCCACTTTGTTTTAGTTCTAGCTCACTGTTCGTTTGTTGCACAAACGAAAATTTGTGCTGTACATATTTGGACAAACTATGCACAAACGTTTGACACCATTTTCGATCAATTTTCCAAGGTGGTGAGCTACCGTTTAGACAGCCCCCACTTTGCTTTCGTTCTAGCTCATTGTTTGCTGTAACGCAAACGTAAATTTGTCTTGCACAATTTTGTACAAACGATTCACAACCTTTATCGACCAATTTAGAAAAGGTGGAGGTGCTACCGTTTAGACATCCCCCGCTTTATTTTCGCTGTAGATCATTGTTCATTGTTGCACAAACGAAAATTTGTGTTGCACATTTCTGCACAAACGATGCACAAACGATTGACACCATTTTCGACCAATTTTGAGAAGGTGGGGGCCACCGTTTAGACAGCCCCCACATTGTTTTCGCTCTAGCTCATAGTTCATTGTTGCACAAACGAAAATTTGTGTTGCACATTAGTGCACAAACGATTGACACCATTTTCGACCAATTTTGACAAGGTGGAAGGCTACCGTTTAGACAGCCCCCACTTTGTTTTCGCTCTAGGTCATTGTTCATTGTTGCACAAACGAAAATTTGTGTTGCACTTTTCTGCACAAACGATGCATAAACGATTGACACCATTTTCGACCAATTTTGGAAGGTGGGGGGCTACCGTTTAGACAGCCCCTACTTTGTTTTCGCTCTAGCTCATTGTTCATTGTTGCACAAACGAAAATTTGTGTTGCACATTTCTGCACAAACGATTGACACCATTTTCGACCAATTTTGACAAGGGGGGGCTACCGTTTAGAGACCTCTCACTTTGTTTTCGCTGTAGCTCATTGTTCATTGTTGCACAAACGAAAATTTGTGTTGCACATTTCTGCACAAACGATGCACAAAAGATTGACACCATTTTCGTCCAATTTTGACAAGGTTAAGGGCTATCGTTTAGACACCCCCCCACTTTGTTTTCGCTCTAGCTCATTGTTGATTGTAGCACAAATGAAAATTTGTGCTGCACATTTCTGCACAAACGATTGACACAATTTTCGACCAATTTTCACAAGGGGGGCTACCGTTTAGAGAGCCCCTCACTTGTTTCGCTCTAGCTCATTGTTTATTGTTGCACAAACGAAAATTTGTGTTGCACGTTTTTGCACAAACGATGCACAAACGTTTGACACCATTTTTGACCAATTTTGACAAGGTGGTGAGCTACCGTTCAGACAGCCCCCACTTTGCTTTCGTTCTAGCTCATTGTTCGCTGTAACGCAAACGCAAATTTGTCTTGCACAATTTTGTACAAACGATTCACAACCTTTATCGACCAATTTAGAAAAGGTGGAGGTGCTACCGTTTAGACATCCCCCGCTTTATTTTCGCTGTAGATCATTGTTCATTGTTGCACAAACGAAAATTTGTGTTGCACATTTCTGCACAAACGATGCACAAACGATTGACACCATTTTCGACCAATTTTGAGAAGGTGGGGGCTACCGTTTAGACAGCCCCCACTTTGCTTTCGCTCTAGCTCATTGTTCATTGTTGCACAAACGAAAATTTGTGTTGCACATTTCTGCACAAACGATTTGCAAACGATTGTCACCATTTTCGACCAATTTTGACAAGGTGGGGTGCTACTGTTTAGACAGCCCCCACTTTGTTTTCGCTCTAGCTCATTGTTCATTGTTGCACAAACGAAAATTTGTGTTGCACATTTCTGCACAAACGATTGACAACATTTTCGACTAATTCTGACAAGGTGGGGGGGCTGCCGTTTAGACAGCCCCCCCACTTTGTTTTCGCTCTAGCTCATTGTTCATTGTTGCACAAACGAAAATTTGTGTTGCACATTTCTGCACAAACGATGCACAAACGATTGACACCATTTTCGACCAATTTTGAGAAGGTGGGGGGGCTATCGTTTAGACAGCCCCCCCACTTTGTTTTCGCTTTAGCTCATTGTTCATTGTTGCACAAACGAAAATTTGTGTTGCACATTTCTGCACAAACGATGCACAAACGATTTACACCATTTTCGACCAATTTTGACAAGGTGGGGGGGCTGTCTAAATGGACGTCACATTGGCCACATTTCAATATCGATCATGCGATCCCACTAGTGACATTCATTTAGTTTACACAGTTTCTTTGTGAGTCCATTGCACAATTTGAACTTGGCCTCAGTTGTTGCATACTTATTGGTATGCAACCGTGTACATCATATTGCATCGGTTTGAAGGAATATTATTGGTGAACTGGCAATGGCTTTCATGTTCTTGACGCTAATCCTTACATTTCCGACGCTTTGAACTCACGTTCACTGAGTATGAGTGCATTTCTGGGCAGTTTTCGTTAAGTGTTTCCACACATGTGAATCACCCTGCTTCATCTGTTATGCTCTACCGTCACTCCAGATGTCTTTCTAGAGCATTTGAGTACAAATTCGCTACAATTAATACTCAGAACGTCACTGTTGGCCAGCATCCGTACCTGGCGATTATGCAACCACACACAACGGGCATAAAGGTGTCCGCCATGTTGTATTTGTTCCAGATATCGACTTAAGACAAACGAATTATTGTTACCTGGTAGAAAGCCTATCAATTCATATCCATTTAGACCAAGTTTCATTTGGCAGATTATCCGGGACTCCCTACGTTCCTTTGGGGAATCCCTTGCGCGTGCACGGTAGGATTGTGAAACATGCAAAATTCAATAGAGCATGTATGACTTCTTCAGTGAATTTTTTACCCGCCCTCTTTATGTTGGATAGTTTCCGAACTATTGGCGTCCGAAAGTCATTTTCCCACGCTTTCGGCACCTTGTAGATCTGAAAGTATGACCGATAGAAGAAAGTTGAAGAGAACTTTTTTTCTTGTCTCAGTGGCAGGAGTCACCTCCCAAGAGTTGTAACACTTATTTTGCAACACCCGATATCAATTTGGGCAAGAATTTTACGAGAAATACAATGGTGGTCTATGTTTCCATAAGTTTATATTTGGAAAATATTATGAAATGCACATTAATATGAAATCGTTAGTTCAAAGATTTCTTATCAGTTCAAGTCAGGAAAACCTAATGTACGCTAGTGAGAACATCGTAGGTAGTTACTTATGAAAAGTATAATCATCTTGAAACCGTTAACAATTGCAGACAAAATGAAATGGTGATAAGACAATCACCAACATTAAGGAACTGATGGAAGATGGATGACATACGTATATACCATTGAATTTGTTAGAAAACACATCTTCATAAGCAGCCACTTATTCATTAGGCACAAGTATACATTCGGTTTTTCTGACTGGATTTTAAAAAATACATACACGTGATTTTTAGCAGGAGAGAGAAAAAATTGTCCTCTGGCTTTGTATTTTTAATATAGCTATAATAAGAGAAAGTATATGCAAAGTCGCAGTGAGGCTGACTTATTTGTATCATCTCGGTATTCACGGTAATGTCATATGACATTACCAGTAAGAAGGCCAGGAAATTTTACTTACTGTTGTGTTCAAAATAAAAGAAGGTGTGCACCCAGAATAATATTATACATTTTTACGAAAACTCAAAGAAAACAATATTTTTACGCAGAGGGGTGTGTACAGAAATTTGGGGAAGGTTAGGGGAGTTTGGACGTGCAGAAACAACCTGGAGATAATATCTATTTTACAATAGAAATTGTAAAAGTAAAAATAATAAAGAAACTATTGCAGCATAAATTCAGAAAATATTTGCTTGTACCTGGAAATTGAATGGAACTATTCATTTACTTGTTATGGGGAGGCCATAGCCTCCCTTGTGGAGTCCATGGATGTAGCTGTATTGCAATATGTTGTTGTGTGTACTTGACATCCAAGAGTAGCAGAGCCATCTTAATGGTACCACTTGGCCGGGATACCCGTGAGCAGAATGACATGTATTAATTACATGCAACGGGTGCAAAATTTCGTCATAGAGACCGCAAAACATTTGTTTTCTCTGAGGCATAATATGCTGTTAAAACGGCATTGGAGAGCAGAATAGACAGCACTAGGCGGGTCCCCCTTAGGCGCGGGGCCCGATTGGGAGCAAGCGGTCCAATAGGCTTACGGCCGACCCTGTCTCATACTGTAATTCACCAGCACAAGGCATCTAGTCATTTATCTGTCAATGGCGAGTGCATTTAATGGATAAGATATAAAACAGATAATACATAACCTCTTGTAGTCTCATTTAGAAACATTTCTGGGAAGTCCCCTCATGCATCTGGTACGGTATTATTAGGTGTTGCTGTTAAGGGAATGCAACAGACAGGATTAATATACTTTGACTACAACCGCTGGTAATGTTGCGGTATTTCTTGAGCTAGTAAGAGAGAGAAATTTGTTTCCACAAACTTGAAACACGCTTATGAAATTGTACAAATTTCATACAAATCCAGAAATTTGTTTCTGGTCTTTGATATATTGGTCTAATTTATAAAATACTATCTACTAATATTATGCAATCTTTTCGTAGGACACCAGACATTATGTGATGTAAAAGGACTAGAGTGTATTGAACGAGTAAAAGGTAATGTGTAATCAAATTTCATGCCTCAACATAAAATTCGTTATTGAATATTAAAGAAGTAAATGCTAAGTTGGTGATACATATATATATATATATATATATATATATATATATATATATATATATATATATATATATATATATATATAATGTAGATCGTATTGAACATTTCAAATCAACATGGTTAAAATTAAACTTACTATCTCATTTATTGTTACGTATTACAACCTAGCGAATCTACATTCCACAAACATAATAACACAGGTGTTTCCAAGCCTCTATAGCTGTAATAACACAAGTAAGATAAGCGTGTCAATTGACTTAAGATGCACCATGATGTCAAATACTTTGACCATGATATTATGTAGGCCCTTCTTCTCAAAAAAGTAAAAAAGAAAGCTACAAGTTACTTGCAATTATTATTATTATTATTATTATTATTATTATTATTATTATTATTATTATTATTAAGTATTCTGCCTTTTGGCAGGTTCTGGGACTAATGAGGATGTTTCTTCTTGTTCTTAATTTCAGTTTGAGCCTGGAAATGGTTCTTCCATCTTTCTCGATTTCTGGATTTTCAGCTTCCTCTCTTAAATCCCAATATTTTCTTCGATCTTTCGAATCATCGATCACTTTTGTTCTTCCTATTCCTCGCTTTCCTTATATCTTTCCTTCTATGGCGGTATGAAGAAGACATTTTCTTCGCAAGATGTGTCCAATCCAATTGGCCTTTCTAAGAAGAACTGTTGCTAGAAGTATCCTTTTAGCGCCTATCCTTTTTAAAACCTCTTTGTTTGTTGCTCTTTCTGTCCATTTTATCTTCTCAATTTTCCTCCAACACCACATTTCGAGGCTCTCTAAATATTTCTTGTCTAACTTCCGTAATGTTCAAGTTTCTAAACCATAAAGTCAAATGCTTCGTACGTAGCACTTGACTAATTTCTTCCTTAGTCCAATATTAAGGTTGTTAATTAAGACTGACCTTGTCTTGTTGAATGCTTCTTTGGCTATAGTAATTCTCGACCTGATCTCTCTGGTGCAGTACGCGTCTTTCGTCAAAATACTTACCAGATATTTGAAATGTTCGCCCTCTTCCAGTACTTTTTGTTCTACTCTGATCCGTAAGGGTGCATTTCCACGGGATATTCTCGTGACTTTCGACTTTTCAATGCTGATTTCCATTCCGTATAGTTTCCTAGTGTCAACTATTTTGGCAATCATCTCCTGTAGGCCTTCTTCAGTTCTAGGTATAGTGAACATATCATCTGCATGCCTAATCTTGTTAACCCAAGAAAGACAAAGAGGGGGCCAATTTGCCGCAAGTTCTTTTTTTTTAAATTTATATGGATTAATATGTATTCAGGATTCTGTGGTTTTCGTTATTGTTCCTTTTGAAGAAAAGTAAATTTTCGCATTTTTCAACTGGATATACTGCATTGTTTTAGTAAAAAAAAATAATAATTCAAGTTGTGCGGGCCGATTTGATCCCTTTTTGGTCATTGGTGCTACTCATCTTTGTGTTTCCCAAAATTCCATTTATTTGTTATTTTTAGATAAACTTATATTACTTTTTTTTAAATCTTACTTTTCTTCTTTATATAAAAACTTAGGCTTGCATGGAACTTGTCGATTGTTAGTTAATACTGATTGTCTGCATAGTATTATAAGAAATCTTAAATCATATATAAGTAGTTTTACGACTGTATGTAGCCTGTTTTTTTTTTTTTTTTTTTTTAACAAATGAAAAGCGCAACACCTTGAAAAGTTTTTTTTTTTGGAAATTTACTTAAACACGTTAACTCAAATTGAACAAATATATGCAGAAATTTAGTTAAAGCTGGTTCGATCAAATTTCACCCCCCTTGGTGCTTTACGTAGCAGATGCGAGCACCAACTTTCTTGGGTTAAAGATCTGCCATTCAATCTTGAAATCTCCAATTCCCATTAATGTTTCCTTAATTAACCACTCATAAATAATTAATAATTGGGATGACATACTACATCCTTGTCTGACTCCTCTTCGAATCTCAACACTATTGGTTTCATTTAAGATCCGCAATTTGACTCGTTGTCCTATGTACAGGTTACGTATGAGAAGTCGGTCTCTCCACTTGACAGAAATATCTTTAAATATTTGCAAAAGTTTGGTCCAATTCACTCTGTCGAAAGCCTCCTGCCACCGTATGAACCACAATCACAACTCTTTCTTTACTTCAAATTTACTTTGAAAACTTTTGAAACTTTGAAAACTTCAAATATACTTTGAAAATTTCGAGAGATGCTTAGATAAGTATCACATCTAATTTTTTAAATGATTTCCAATATACACATACTAAGATATCAAGCAATACAGCAAACTGACATCTCAACTCACTTTAGATATATAATGAAATGGTATTAAGTTAGCTAAACTGTTGTAAGTTCTGTAATTTCGAGAACGTATTAAGACTACTACTAATAGATATTGGTGTCATGTCATAGAAGCAGAGGAAGCAACATTTTTAAAAGTAATGTTTCGCAACTGCCTCATTTTATGCAGTATTGCAATGTGTACCATGATTGTTATATCTCCAGAACAACGTGAGATATCAAATTCGTGGAAAACGATATTATAATTTCTACGTATACTGAAAAATCATCTATTATGTTGAACGTGATATTTATCTAAGCGCTTTTCGTGAATGAAATAATGCTTCCATTGAATTGTAACTTTGTTCATACTGCTTTAAAATACATCACATTATGGTCATAGTATTCGATCCTAAGGTCCTTCCATTGTGCATTAGCATGTCTGTTTCACATACAGTTTTGTTTCTGCATAGGCTTGCAATATTTATTTGTTTTTTAATGTTTGTGATTATGTATCGTCCTAGTTCGTAAGTCTACATAATAAACTTAGTATTTTTATTTCAAAATTATAACTCTTCTTTTGTTAATCGAGTAATCTTGAGTGTCCATCAAACAATGTACACCTACCGATGTTTGCATTATGAACAATTTCATTGGAATTCGTCCATTACTTTAAAAGTAACAAGAGCGTTTCAAGATAAATGGTTCATTCTATATATAAGTGAAAAAATCTATTCCTAATATTCTTTTTGATCAATCATATAAAAAAGAGTTACTTTAATGTTTCATTTCTGAATTAATTTTTAAGGATCGCTACCACCTTGTCAAGTTTTCGTTAACAAAAGTAATTAATAATAAAATTTAGTTACAAGAGAAGTTATATTTAATATAAATATGAAATATATTGCTAAAAACTGTTAATAAAATACACTATCGGTTTTTACTTCATTTTAAGACATCAAAGTTGATTTCTTCGAGTCTGGATACTTCCTTCTAAATTGCTTAACTAACAAAAGTAAATACTGCTTTAGTTCTTCATCTTTTGTGTGAAGTTTGCTGTACTCTTCCATCAGCTCAACTCCACGTTCAGTTACGTCATTAATAACTTTAAGTGAACCAGCTATTGCTATGCTTTCCTCGTAGGATTCGTTTTGACGTGAGTAAAGTATGAACTGATATCTTTCTTCAAGCAGCAACTCACGCATTATCAACCCAGAGATGATTATACAGAACTTTTAGAACTTACTCCCATAAATTCTTCCAGAAGGATTCGTGAGCTGAATGGGCTTCGCGACTTCAACACTTGTCGTTGCAGTGTATTTGAAGGCACGGTGCTTTCCTCTTGCTGTTTCAGCTCCACGAAATGACCTAAATCTCTTAAGACGCATTCCTACAAAAATGTTAATGCAAAAATTCCAGAAATATGAATGCACACTTTCTCACGACATCTGTGGTATTTTGAGTGAACCACTTATCGGTTTTAGTTTCTTTGGTCCTGAAGTTCCCGCAGCAGTGAAGAACAGGTTACAGCGTTATTTAGGGATGAAAGTGAAAGAGAAGAACTCGTTTGCTTAAGATATGAGGAGACCACGAAGGATAAAGCTCTTAGTGATTTCGTTTCTAGGACCACCAGGAAGTTGTTTCAAGCACTGAATATCTTCACGGATTTTTTTATTAGAAAATCCTGAAACATGGGAAACGAACGACACTTTTCTTCAGACTCAAGAGCGTGCGAAAGATCTGAAAGTTATAAATGATCTGGCAGAATGAGTTGTGTTGATTCAAAACTTGAATGGAAAACTGACCAATCAGGAAGATTTGGCACAATTTCTTCTCCAAGTTGTAGAACAGCACAAAAGGAAATTTTTTCTACCTAAGTAAATTCATTCCCAGTCAATGCATTGTTTTTTGGTTGTGTGAATATACTTTCATAAACTTAAATGCTGAAAAGTATACATTCGTAAAACAAATATAATTAAAAGATGTTTCATAACGTATTTTTGAATTTCATAGTATTTATATGTGCATTTTCAGTTTAGTGGTTTTAGGTGAATTTATGGATGCGTTAAGCGACCACTTAATATTGTTTAATTGTTTCAAAATTTTTGTAGTACACCCTGAGACCATTAAAAAACCAAAAGTAAATTTCCGTTGCCACCCTAATATATATATATATATATATATATATATATATATATATATATCAGGACGTTTAAAAATATTAGGCTTTTCTGCACGAGATAGGGTTTGATTTCCAGTGGATTAGACCTAAGTCATTTGATAACAGGTAGTTAAAGTTAGTAACTGCGCAAAAACTATTGGAGTTATTATTATCAGATGTACGGTATAACGTTTTGAAGGTAAGTTAAATTTTTGCAAAAGTCTGCCACATTTTACAATTTTATATTGATAAAGGCTAAAATAGTCTGGAAGATCGAAAAGATTTTTCCCGTTTATGAGTAACATGAGTAATCAAAAGTAATAGCAAATAAATGGATCAATCATATCCCTTAAGGAACTATTGTTATCTAATTTGCGCTTGCAGTGGGTGACCAGCCACGGCGAAAGTGCTTTGTTGAGCCAGCAGTCGTGCTGTACCATCACGTGAGAAGACATGATATTCTCAAAGACTTAAATATCCATTATCGTACAGCATTAAGCAATTTGGAGACATCTGGCTACAAAAGAAGCTGACATTTGAGATCTACATGATCTTACTCAAGAACATTTACTTAGTATACTGTCCATCTTCGATCTCTTCTGAAAAGTAACAAACTCAAGCCTTTCCTGAAGGGGCAAATAACGAGTAATGAAACATACATAACCAACGAGAATAATGTGAGAAAGAAATGGTGGTAGAAGCAACGAAGTCTCCGGAGCTTGTAGCAAATGTCATCATGACTGCGTTAGTGCCAGCAAAAATGACAAACGCTCATTGGACGATATAGTTCACATTTGGTTTCGTAATGTATCTTCTTCAAAGAAAAATAAATTTATTGCAAGATTTGTATATTTAGTCATGGGCTACAAACCTAATAACGTTTGGGACCTCATCGAGTAAGGATAAATGCAAGAATTTTACTTGGAGCTTCATGACAATTTGAAAGTCCTTAGCTAGAGTAATACAGACTAGATTTGCCTCAATAATTCAGTGAATTTCGCAGGTGGAGAATAATGTCCGCGAATATGATATCCATGCTCTATAAGGTTCATGTCCAGAAATGTAGGGGCCCGACGTACGTTGGAAGAGGTCAGAGGTCAGGAGGTGCTTCATACCACTCGTGTGCAATTGCGGTTTGGTGATATGGTGTATTGTCATTGTGGAAAACTCACTGCCAGCAGTGCAAAGATGTCAAAAATATTTTCTAGATATACCAAATCAAGTGGACATGAAGATAATCTGTCAATGCCCAATTCAAGAGGACCAGATGACACGAAGCATGTCAGGTAAATACCCCCGAAATCACTATGGTTCCACAAGCTGTGTGGATAGTGACCTATTTACAACTTTGGTCAACGGCGTCATTGGGTCTGCTTGATATCAGATCCTACCATACACGCCTACAAACTAGAAGCGTGAAGCGTGTATTTACTCGACACGTTTCTGTTGAGCTTATGTCCAATCTACGTGTTCTAAAGCGGACATGTTGATGGCCGTCTTGCAATGATCCACACTATCAGTTCACGTACTACTGCTTGTCTGTTTACCCGGATGGGCTTGGAAACATGTCACCGGTGGCGGTCACTCAACACACGTGGGCCACTACTACATTCTTTTTGATAGGTTGTAGTGCTTTCAATATTTTGCTCTCTTACCACCCTTGTCTCTGTAAAGCAAACGAAGTTCATTCTCCGATAGACCTCAGAAATCGCATATTCCATTCACCTAGAAATAACGACCATCCTACTCTGAAACTGCAATCTTTCTTTTAGGGTTGCTATCATTAGAGTAAACGACATTTCACTGCACACACAAAACTAATAACACTGAAATTGCTTCAAAGAGTTCGAGAGTGTCTCAGCGATAATCCCTCGGCGTCAGTAAACTCTACAGCTACACCATGACCTTTAGGTACAGAAATTCAAATATACAAAATATTGTTCTAATTATTATGAGATATGAATCATAAATATTATTGTATTATATATTCTATTATTATCTAGTTAATAGAAGTTTTTGCATTAATGCTTTAAATAGATGAAATAAAATAAACTTCTTCAGAATACTTTTATTCTTTTAAAAATTATAGTAACATTAATATTGTAGAAGTTCAAAAATATGTATTTAATTTGAAAATAAGAAATTTAGAATTCAATAGTAAATAATGTTTGTAGACTCCATTCTATATAAAAATGGCGGTGCATTACTCGTAACGAAGCATATTTTATATT
This sequence comes from Thermobia domestica, assembly GCF_964235325.1. Classification (NCBI taxonomy): domain Eukaryota; kingdom Metazoa; phylum Arthropoda; class Insecta; order Zygentoma; family Lepismatidae; genus Thermobia; species Thermobia domestica. The sequence goes on from NC_137460.1 coordinate 133,433,023, forward strand.
TTTTTCTACAGAACAACTTGAAATATTAGTTTCTAAAGATGAAAGACGAAATGGTCTATACTGTAATTGTAAACTACTCTGCTCACAAGTCTCTATAACGAACAAATTTGGGACAGTGTAAGTACTAGTGTTACCTGTACTATTATTATTACTCCTGTTTCTAATAATATTAACATAATATGCATTAATAGTATAGTATTTTATGGGAAATTATTACTTACGGACATAAGAAAAAGTACCATAATTTTCTTGAAGATTCTATAAATAGTAATTAAGCGATTATCATTTGAAAGAAATGTGTAAGTAATTTTAAGGCTTAAACGTTATAGTATAAGGTTATATACTATAGTATAAGGTTAGAGATGATTCTTTTCATACTACTAAATCATTACTACGAAACTTTCCTCTTTTTCTCTTCTCGCTCCGCAAATTGTATTGAATTGAATTGAATTGAATTGAATTTCTCTTTATGACAGTACATAACTGTTATTTATTTCTAGTTTCTTCTTCTTATTATTATTGTCATGATGCGAATTTTAATTCTTTACTGCCGACTTAATGGTGGGGTGCAATACGAATGAATACTGTGTACGTCACTTTCAGTAAGAACATTTGGCTGAAAGAGGGTCTGTGAGAACAGGAAAATATCCAGGTAAATGTGTCGTATGTAACTCTTGAAATGACCACGTGTGTATTTCTTACCTGTATGGTCTAAACAAGATCTGGAAAGGTAACTAACTAAACATCTAAATTTTTCAGACACCAATTCTATTATTGCAGCCCAATATCAACACATTCGCTATTAGAACTCTACTATAAATCTGCAAAATAAATAGATATATACATACTTGAGTAAGTACCTTTACGATCCTATTATCTTAAAACCAAAAATAAACGTGCAAGTGTTTGAACTTAAATAAATTTCTCTAATATAGTAGAAATTATATGAAATATTTAATAAAAACAATTAAAGGCGTTTATCTCTCTGAAAAGCTACACACACTTGAAGTTTTCTTCATTGAGGCACCACTAACGAAATTCCTAAGCGACGGAATGTTATAGTATCCATTTTTGTACACACTAATGGAAAATTTATCTATTGTGTTGCAAGTAACTATTTTATGCTCATGTGCTTCTATGTATGGCTATGTCTACTAGTAACAAAAGCTTTAATCGTGTGTTGAGCGATATGGTTGCATAATAAGCCTACGGAACAGAATATCAGTAGCATAACATGCCCAATTTAATTCTCTTCATTCGTTTAGAACTTTATCTCAATTAATTTTTATTATATGTATAATTTATTACATCTTATCAATTTCAATGTTCAATTACCTATGTACGCTCATGTCCAAAATTATTGTCGCATGTCTTTAAATACGTTGTTGTAGGAATATAATTTGATAACGAATTTGCCCGGTATTTCTTATACTGTTAGTATGTATATAATCGGCAAAGACATGTATGTGGCAAATTTCATGTGAAAAGAGCACTAAATTGAACAATAAAACGAAAGAAAACTTTCTTATCCATTTAGCATCATTTTGTTTTACTCATTCTAATTTTCGTATTTATACTTTTCCTATGAAATTTACCACAAATATACGTTTCCCGATTATACACATAGTATCAGTATTAAAAGTATCCTGCAAAATCATTATCAAATTTTATTCTTACAAGAAGGCAGTTATAGATATGTGAGAATAATTTTGGACATGAGTGTACCTACCTACATGAGAAATGTATTATTCATAATATCTCTTTATCAGTGCGTAAGACCCATGTTTTCCTGATGCATGTTTAATATATCCAAATGGTTAACTATAGTTGTCATTTTAAATTATGAAGCTCATTGTAATTAAAGTACACCGTTTGAATCAATTGGTATTTAAGAAATAATATAAACGTGTTTAGCTCAGTTAAAGCAAAATATACAAACTAAAATTAAGCAATATAAAGTGTAATTTTAAATACAACGTCGAATTCACATACCTTAGGATATTATCTGTTATAGATTGTTCTTCACGCCAGCCCTTCATCATAATGCATCCTATACAAGCGTATGTGTAATGTGGGAGGGAGAAATCTTGGCTTTCTCTTTGCTATTGGTGCTCTCTCTGTGCAGCTGTGTAATCTAGTTTTAGGCTAGCAACCAGCTGACAACAGTGAAAAAGCCGTAAGTTTTAACAAAAGTGCTAATGTTACTAGAATAACCACGGTGAAGATAAAAGAGAAGTATTTATAGTTTTCATAATAATAAATATCAATGATGGAAGTTTTAACAACCATAATGAAAACAATTTCTTCGCTGTAGACTGAAGGAGTTATTATTTGTGTCACTATAAATAATTACTTTAATGGTGTTGAAGGATGAAACAAATTTGAAACATAAGTGTTTCATATCTATATAGGAGTTTGTCTTTCATGAAACTATCATAATACAAATGTATAAATTGGAATATGTACAGTAATTGTCAAAAGTCTGAGCGCACTACTGTTTTTTCAGAATAAAAAAAATGACATGTATCCATACAAAACCCAGTTTGTTGGGCATGTTCTATAAAATAAACATCATTGCTCATATCAAGAAACGAAAAGATATAATCCTGTTTCCATTGAGGCTTATTTAGCATGTTTGTGTTCAATTAATTACCGACTGTTAGCCTAGATAAGGACTCTGCAAATTTTAGGCGTTTGTTTGATTAATTTATCCAATTTTAGCGAATTATACGACTCCAGTAATTCTAAGATCTTCCCTAAAATATTCAAGTATTTATTGGCAGTTATACACGGATTACCCTATGAAGTTCATCTTATAACTGTTTGATGAGTCTACAAATCCGGTGAATGTGGTAACTGTTGGATTTGCTGGTGATGTAAGCATATCCTTTGGAGTATGCGAATATGCAGATAAATAGTGCATAGTTTGGAAGAATGTTTGGGATGCCAATCCTGTTGTAGTATGAAGTTACTGCCTCGAATCGGGGTGCATAATGGAACTCTGCTCCTCAGTTAGACTTTGTGAACACGATATTGTCCATTATTTTATTAATTCGAACAAACGTTTCAATTTGGTAGTCTTGAATGCATCTCTAAATAGTGACACTACCTTATAGTACCTTGAAGTTAATATTACACGCGCTCTTCTCGAAGATGACGCACAAACTTTTAACATTGGAAGGCAAAACTTTCTGATTTGAATTCGTCCTTCACAGTTTCATCTTCTATTGTTTATGTTCCTACAATTTTTAATATTATTTTTTTGACCAAGAAGTAGTTTTCCGTAATATTTCCTGTTTGAAGGAATTGTTTCTTTATCGAAATCATACCCAAAGGCCATTATCTGAAGGAACTGGGCCAACGTCCTATTTGACAGCAAATGAAAATAGTTCTCAGACAGTACTATTGGTTTCTCCGAAACGGTAAACCTATAGTTCGTTTCTTCTTATTCTCGTGAACTTGTCTATAGGAGAAGTTGTTCTTTCTGGGCGATCTTTCAAAAGTTTGACGCACTGCTTCACCTGATCATTGACCGATTTTCAGCAGAGAATGTCTCTATTCTCTCAAAATATCAACTCAGATATCTGCTTCTGCTATTAGTTAACAGTTTTCTTCTGCAGGATTTAATACTATTTGCATGATCTTTATACTACTCGATTGATTCTTGGGAACGAAAACAATGAATTAGAATGTTACAGGCTTTTGATCCAATTTTGTCCACATTATGAAGAAATTGAATAGCACATACACAACTGTTTGGTGAAATAAAAAGACTACTGCTGATAAGGGCTCACACATACACTACTAGGTATCGTTGAAATGAGGCATCAACAAACAAAGGTAATGCTAGTTGACTGTTCATAAGTTTTTTGTACTTTGCGAAGCAGCTTTTCTCAATAAATTTCTCTCAATATTAATGTAAAACACTCAAATGCATTCAATGCAATATTTTCTTTCAAGTCATAACTTGAAAAATCTATTTAACTGATAACATGATTATCCATTGTCTAAGACAAGCCTTGCTCTGTATAAATTATTGTTAAGGAAAGAATACTTAATGATCTTAGTAGATTTAAATTATTTTAAGTTTCAATACAACACAGTCACAAGTCACTAGCGTGCATTGCAGACTCATTACAAAGTTCAAAACAGTATATCTATTGCTTAACCGTTTTAAGATTTTTCGTAATTATAACTACGATAGTGTAGTACTTTCCTTATTAGATTAAAAAGTACTAATGAAGCCTTTTAGTAGCTTTTTTGAGCTTTTTCAAGCATGGAGGCATTGTCGAACACGTTACGTAGGGTTTTACTCGTCTCTGCGTCGACACATAATGATTTCTTCGTTAGGATTACTTTTATTAGATTTGGCAGACTTACTTGCTCCCCTAGAATTTTGACATTTTGGACACACATTCACTGTACAGCTTGGTTTTCTTCATATTTTCTTCAAGTCTCTGCGTTAGCATAGTTTGTCCAGAGGGTCAAAAAGAGAAAAAAGGATTTAAAAAAAAAACAAAAAATATATATATCTTCGTGATTTTCCTGAATGAGATACATGGTGGAGAGACGTGAATGGGACATGATAACCTCACGTAAGTGGTGCCGTTTAGAAGGCTATTCTATTGTAAATAGAATGAGGTACAAAAATTGACCCAATGATAAATAGGAATGTCCCAGCAAATTTTTATATTACATCCGGGTCATTTAGAGTCTTCCGGGGTATTGTGGGTATGCTTTCAGTTCATTTGTAAATACCTTTTCCCGCTGTTACTATTCTAGATAGAAGCTTAAAACTTTGTACACGCATTCAGTATATCCACTAGTATTTTTCAGTTGATTTCAAGATCTGTGCGTTAACTCAGGAGGACCAGGGAGCTCAAATTCTAAAAAGAAAAATTCATGTGAAATGTGAATGATATCATTTGAAAGGTTGCTCTATTGTATATGAAACTAGGTATAAACCATGATCCTACGATAAACACCATCAGGAAGTATCTGCTTTACTGAAAGTCTATTATTTACCTAAAAAGGTAGGATTTTAAAAGGGTTAATAATCCAGATATTAGTATCATTTCCAATTTTGCCGTGGGAGTGATTTTCTCGTTTTAGCAGCATTAAATATACAACTTAATGTTGATGTTTTTCAGGATGTGTTTCTCAAAGTCATGGGGGAAATTACACCTTAACATCCCCAGATGATGCCCCTGAGTCTATTCTGAGATGAAAGTGCATATAAAAGAGGAAATGCACAATGTAACCACCTTGTACTCTTAATACCTCAATGTGGTTTACTCTTTATATCTTAATATTTTATCTGTTTTTCGGTTTCAGGATCTTGCTTATCTTATCTTGCGAATCATTCTCAGGATGGGTTCTTTTGAGGTTATTGTTCTGCATTTTATATGAAGACCGATTAAATTATTATAGTGACTTTGAAGGTGTTTTAGTTCAATTAATACATGACTTCTGTTTACATTTGCTAGTCAAGAAATAGTATGCAATACATTACCAGAAAATTCTCCATCTCTGTCCTTTCATTTTATGGTCCTTTTTGGACGCAATGAAGAACAATTACCCAATAAACTTATGTTTAGAACAAACTCTTCCACAATATTCCTTCTACAATCGAGCATGTTAAATACGACATCTCAAACTGTTGAAGAGGTGAGCAGGCTTTAGTCTCATTACTACATCCCCCTCCACATATTTTCTTTTCGATGAAAATTTGTTTCTCAGGGAAATTGACTTGGATTTTAATTTGTGGCCTAGAGAAAAAGGCATGAACACGTGGTAAAATTATACAACATTTTTTTTACAATTTTTGAAAATTGTTCTTATACCTTTCTTCTTGAATTTGCTTTAGTAATGAAAACAAGATCCAGTATCTGATGTAAACTAAAACCTAATCCTATAGGAAGATTAATACTAGGAACACCGAGGTACTTTTGGGTTACATGGAACACCAAGGTGGGGGCTTCCGAGGAACACAGAAGAAAGGTCATTTTTCTCATGGAAAAGAATTTATTATGTCTGGTATGAACAGAGATGTCTAAGACATCATACATGTTTTTTTATTATTACTAGATGTCCAAGTGCAGTGTTGCCAACTATATGTGTTAAATTGTTTAAGTTACCATTTTTTAATTATGTCGGTAACTATGACCTATTTATTTTATTTGTTTGTGTAGAAATACTAGCAAAACTATAAATAACAACTTAGTATAGTGTAGTATGAGTACAAAGACGGCTTCTGAAAGCATTTTGTGGTTATTCAGTAAACTGGAGGTAGAATGAGGAAGAGTGGGGTATACTTCAGTATTCCAATGAATTCAGGATTAATCTTTTATAATTCCATCATAGTTATCTTCGGAATCGTAACATTCTTTCAAAATTTGTATCCGCGAAAAAATAGACTGTGCCTGGGACGTTCATTCGACACTATAGGCGATTTTACCAGAGAAACAGTGTTGCCAGCACAACATAAGTTGCAATTTTTCTAGTAGCAAAACGTCAGGCTTATTCACCTATGGAATGAAATTGTAAAACGTAAGCAAACAAGCTACGACTTATCTGTCAGTTTTGTACACTAACACCACTACAACATCATGAATATTACAAAAACATCATTCCGAGAAATGTACACACCTGTTCACAAAAAGCTGGAAATTCGTTCAGAAACTAAGTCCGAAAATGTGTGCCTAGATCCGTCACAATTCACGCAGATCTATACACAGGGAATTGCATGTTCCCGCCGTTCTTTATATAGATACTAGTTGCAAACCGTACTGTCATCCGAGCGATGTGAAAATGTAAAAACAAAATCAAACTACTTCTTTCTGATATTAATATTGGTTGTACACTTCATGCACAGTTCCAAAATGCAAAATCAACCATTACCTTAAGTAGAAATTGCTGAAAATGACAGAAAATGGATATTTAAACCTCCAAGTAGGAATCTGTGTATGAAGCGATTCTATTATCAATATTATAACACAATATCTTGTAAGTTGTGTCTGTGGTCAAACGTGTTTAGTACTACTACTGGAGGGCGACGGTTCGAGGCTCCGTGCGGAAAGTTAAAGTTCTTCTTCCTTTTTTAAATATATGAGAACTTTTTATAAATATAAATTTCTACTGTGAAGTGTTTGGAAACACATTATCCGACGAACTGTCACTTTTCAAATCCCTGTCACATTTACTAGCCCGCCATGTCCATAATTCATATACGAAAACGCTAAAATGAGAAATGTGAATACAGCTGAATACCTAAAATCACACGTCCTACATGAAAGTTATTGATATATATATTTCGGGGGGTTTTGCTAACTTCATTCTTGGAAATATGAACATTCTACAAGATATTTCGTTCACTTTACATGTTATTTGAATAAACATAAAATTTCGGAGGTGGGGGTGAGATCAAACCCGGAAGTCCCCTAAAATACACGCATATATATATATATATATATATATATATATATATATATATATATATATATATATATATATATATATATATATATATGCTTGTATTGTTTTGCATTACACAAACTTAGGGTACCTCATAATCTGGATTCTTATAAAGCAATTTGAACAATTATTAAGAAAATATCTACTGCTTAAATCCGGATTAAATCGCCAGTATTCTGTAATATCGTACGTTTGTATTTATTTACATTGAATTTGTACTTGATTTATACTGTATAGCATGAATATTACCTGCTACATAAGAAACAATTATCTATAATTGAATTTAAGTAGGAAATCGGTATAGTTATTATAAGAAGAAGCTTGCGAAAATGAAGTGTATAATAATGGTTGTATCTAAAATAGATGTTATGTAATGGTGTAATTGGTTACCCCGCCAGCTTTGGAATACAGGACTCTTCATACTGTCCATCCTTAGGGATGCGCAGAGTCAAGTTGAGACAGAATTTTCCCGACAAAATTCGAGTCGAGACACAGCTCTTCCAATAGAAAAATATACATTTGTCGAGTCGAGACATCACTTTTACAGCATATTGTCGAGACGAGACGGCCTCAAATCTTGTCTTGTGCGCATCCCTATCCATTCTACCTAGATAAAATCAATTCGGATGCGAATATTCAATTTTTTTAACGATAATTGTAACCTACGATACAGATTGAAGTAAGATGTTGGCTTGAACTGTTTTATTACCCACTTAACGTTCGTATACTGCAATTATATCTAATTGTGGCATAAATATTTATTATTATTAGAATGTAAACAATGAAGAATATATATTAACACACAATCAGAAAGAACTCAATGCTCGTAGTAATTAACAAACTAGTTGCAAGGTTATTTAAAATTAACTCTCTTGAAATCTAAATCATCGTTATTAGAAAGACAGAAAAAGAAAACCGTTTTGTTAATTTGGACATATTATAAGAGATTGAGGAATGTGTATTTAATCGAACAGAATATGTGAAACTAAATGGAATGACATGTTGAACCGAACTTGAAAGAGGATAGGATGTGTAAATGATAAATGAAAGAAAGCAATGGTTAACAGCAGTAGTCACTACTTACAGCAGATGAGTGAAATCTACCCCCCAAAAAGTTCAACAATTCTGAAACATAAAGGCGTCACATTTCCTTCGTTTCCTGAAAAAATTGAAAAATGTATTTTGCATATTGTTCGTCTATACCCCTTCAAAGTAGTTAGCTAACAAACCAAGTACGGTCGACTGACTAGACGTCAAGTGAGTGAAATTTATATAGGAAGTTTCGATACAACGTTCACCGAAGTGACGCAGACGTGATGTTGTAGCTTCTGGTACGTCCTATATCGTAATGGATTTTAGGTCAGTGAGATTTCTTTATACGTATAAGAAAGCTCTTTAACTCCATACTAAAGGCGTGTCCTATGATTTATTCAAATCTTTAGGTATTCGGACAACCATGAGCTCAATTCGTTTTGCTTCACTGCTCACAAGTTTAACTTGAAATAAATTATTACTTTTCCACGGAAACACAAACTGTTTTAATGCTCATTTTATTATGGGTGAAATGTATAATTCTGCAAGTAATAAAAATTCACATGTCCATTTCTGAGAGTCGATCCCTCATCCTTTGGCTTAGCAGTTCGACACGTAGACAACTAGACTAATTGTCGTTGTGTAACAGCTTGCAGGAAAATCGGTTTCAACTGCACGAAGGAAATTGAGGGCATTGATTATAGCTGGATTGAGGCAACTACCATGTGCTCCCATGTATACATAATTTCGAAATATTTTATCCTTAAGTATTACAATGACGAATTGTTTCTACAGTACAGTTAATAACGGATCAACATATTTTATTACACTTAAAAGAGGAGAATACAGATTTACAGAATGTTTTCGATTGTGAACGTTGGATTGTGGATTAGAAACCTATCATCTTTGGTTTACTGTTTCCTGAAGATACTCGAAGTTGAACTTAGGAAATGTTTGAGTCAAGAGACCAATATTACACAGTCCAAGTTTAAAAACTAGTTCTGATAGCAACTATAGTGATTTCCTAATTAAATTTAATTTAGAGTGGAGAGATTTCGTGCCGTAAGCGTCGGTGGACCATCGATGGGTAACTAGCGATCTCTCGCCAAAAATTGATGACCCCACTGCAACGATTCGCGGTGGCCCACTTCCGTTTTGAAAATTATACCACCAATGGCCACCCTGGTGGCAGAGACGCGACGAAATGCCAATGAATCACAAAATTACTCCACCAAAATATGTTAAATAGCCTATATGGATGATTCGTTTACATTGAGATGAGTCTAAAGACCACTTACAAAATATATATAAAGTTCTCCCGGAATGGCGCGAAACAACAACCTTGTGATGTAGAAGCACGGGTTACTCTTGACCCCGGAGCTCACTTTAGGAACATTCGTCAGTAAAAACAATTATATAATAATAGTCGCATGCACGTGATTGGCGATAAGTCGTTTCGGTCCCTTCGCCGATTCTCGTGACGAATCGAAAGACGGATCGAAAAGAAGTCATCGCTCGTACGTGGTGGTAACTGCAACACCCCTACTCTAGATGTCTGTTTCGACTCGACGAAACTCTGCCGCCAGGGACACACTAGCGGCAATCTTTCGATGCGTCGTTATATCGACGATCGACATTTATCGGCAAGTGGGCCACTAGATATTGGGGACGTTAACGGCATGGGGTCAAGTTTTATCTAACAAATGTGCGATATTTTATTTTTGGCATAAATTTTAAATCCTCTCCTCTGCTAGGATACGCATCTTAATACAAATGGCGTGACATCAAGCCAGTCCGCGCATGGCACCCAAAAATGGTCTAGGAGAGGCTATCTTCATGGTTGCTATATATTATGTTTAGTATTTCTGTTTGTATACATTTCGTGAGTCAGAGGGCGGCCCACCCTGCCCCCTTCGGGTGACCATGAGTCAGAGGTAGCTGAAACTGTTAACTGATAAAAATCACTTGAAACGATTAACACTTACAACGAAACGTCGGTCATTTTGAAAATTGATAAATTTTGCTTTTTAATAGTGACAACACTGTTTGATTTCGATAGGCGTCGCCCTCAATAGTTGCTTTTCTTTTCCTTTTCTATTTTTTCCGCCCTGTATTGTTTAATTTGAGTGGAGATGGCGGCAACGGACAAAAAAATAAAAACCTCTCGATCATTTTGAACGTATCTTTCTCTTAATATTATTTCTTCATCGGTCTGAAATAACGTATGTTCCGCTTAATGGTGCTGGCTTAGCATTTTTCAGTATAGCTTAGTAGCGTGTCAATTAGATTGCTTTAGGTTTTTGACTGAAATGGATCGTTGTAGTCGCAAAATAAGTGTCAATACACAAGACCCGGACTTCAGTGACCAGATCCGTAATTTATTGGATGAGATTGAAACAGATTCAGGAGAATCCTATTCGGAGGTGAATGATTCCGATGCAGATCCGGACTTCGTTATTTGGAGTGAAGAAGAATGTGTTGCAAGTGATAAATCCAATGATGTTCTTGATAATGATGATGCTTTGCTCAAGGACGATCAAGTTCAAGTAAATGATAACGAAGCAAGTATACAACATGTGGTAGCTGACAACGCTGAACTTCCCGATTTATTCTTGGAAAGGCTAAGAAAATCCGAATATGGACCAGCTAATGCGTGGAACAGTAAACCTTCGCGAAGAAATGTGAGGACTTCTGCACGAAATATAATTAGAACCGGACTACCAGGGATAAGAGGTCCTGCGAAAGCATTGGGAAAAAATCCAAGTGAAGTTGAAGTGTGTAAGCTTTTCTTTGATTCTGACATCATTGAGAAAATAGTTACTAACACAAACATAAAATTGGCTACTGTATGAAAAACGCTTGCCCCTGGCGCAAGTGCTAGTAACTATAGAGATACAAATATTGAAGTAATAAATATTCTTATCGGACTGCTACTTCTCTCTTCAATTCTAAAATTAAACGATGAAGAAATGAAGTCTCTCTTTACAAATGATGAATTCAGTCGACCCATATTTTACGCTACAATGTCAGGTAAGCGTTATGAAATATAAGCGTCTCAGGTTTGACAATTTACAAACACGTGAACAGAGACGAAAAGACTAAAAAGCAGCTCCAATTTCTGAGGCATTTTCTCAGTTTATCTCTAACAGTCAGAGGGTGTACTGTGTATCAGACCAAGTGATAGTTGATGAGATGCTGGTCCCTTTCCGAGTGGTTTTAGGGTTTATATGCCCAAAAAACCAAAGAAATACGGCATAAAAATCATGTGTTTGGCAGACGCTAAAACCTCGTACCTGCTCAACGCCTACATATACACTGGTAAAGGAAGTGATGGGGTAGTATTGACGGATGAAGAAAGAAATATGAGTATACCTACACAGTCACTTATTCGACTTTGTAAGCCCAGTAGAGGGAAGTAACCGAAATGTTACGGCAGATAACTTGTTTTCTTCCTCGGAAGGAGTTGAGGAGCTTGAGAGAAGAAAACTCACCTACGTTGGCACCTTGAAGAAGGATAAGTGTGTGATCCCTGAAGAATTTGTGGCAAATAAGGATCGTCCAGTTGCTTCTACTCTTTACGGATTTAGGAACAATATGACACTTCTTTCGTACGTCCCCCAAAAGAATAAGGCAGTGTACCTTATTTCAACTATGCACAACACAATTGAGACAAATCAAGAAAAGAAGAAGCCAGAGGTTATATGTTTTTATAACAACACAAAGTGTGGCGTTGATCTCCTCGATATGAGGTGTAATGAGTTTTCTGCCAATCGAAAAACAAGACGATGGCCCCTAGCCATGTTCTATAGGCTTATAAACATAGCTAGTGTAAACTGCTTCATAGTCTATATGAGCTTCTTGGAAACTACTTTACAGACAAGACATATAAAAAGCCTAGCCCATGACCTGATTGTGCCACATCTTCAGAAGAGGCTAATTGACACCCCTAATCTTCCAAGATAACTGAAGATGGACATCAGAAAGATGATAGGAACCAACCATTCCCCAACAAGAGCTTGTGTGCCGAATGACCGCTTGGATGGGAAAAGGAAAACTTGTGCCATGTGCCCACCTGAAAAGGATAGGAAGACGCAACATAAGTGTTTCAGATGTAACAGCGCTATTTGTGGATAATGCGATATAAGAATGTGCTTTGACCGTGCAGCCGAATGCGTATAAAGTGCAAAAAAGAACGTTAAGAGACCACAGAAAAACATATATCACTTTTATTTTATTCAAACCACTTTTGTTTTTGTACTTATGACAGAAAATACGCCAAATCTATGCAAATTTTTATTTCATAGTTTTGTCCTCTCTCTATATTATAGTAAAAACAGCAGTGTACTGGTGATAAATAAAAGGTTTGTAATGTAAATGGTGTTTAAAAAAAATGTAAAGAAATATTCCCTAATTTGACATTAATATTGGCAAAAAACAAAAAAATCCAAAAGGCGGTAAATATGACCGACGTTTCGCTTAATGTTATAAAAATCATGTTTCGTTGTAAGTGTTAAGTCATTTTTGTTTTGATAGACGTCGTCGTCTTCATTTATATCATATGTAGATAGATACAGATTAATAGCATTATTACTGTCTTATTATTTATTTCATTTTTACCATATACTTTTCTCAACGTGTAAGTCCTTTAGGCTAACGGAGACGAGTGATTCATGCAAATAAATTCTAACTCAAGTAAAAGTTTAATGGACCCTTAACGGGAATTGAACCCGCGACTATATGACCCAACAACGAACGCGCTAGGCATTAGATATTAAAACAAAACTGACTTACCGAACGTTCCTCAGTAACTGATTTCTTTATTTATAATCGTTTTACTCGGTTTTATAGTTTTAGCAGTACCTCTTTAACAACAGGGGCACGAACACAGAATTATCACAGATAGGTAAAACCCAAGCCTCTCCCAGCGGGAATAGAACCCGATACCCCGTACACCAAAGGCACATGTGCTAACTACTTTTTTTTTAAAAAAAAAAAAAGTTCGTCCCAACCGGGATACTGTTCGCCATTGGCCATTCGCGCAATTTCTGCGTAATCCAAAAACAACAGGGACACAAACACAGAAAAATACAGGACAGTTAAAAATCCGACCTTGCTCTTCAGGGGGATTCGAACCCCCAGTGGATTGCGCCTCATGATCCGAAGCCGAACGCCCGAGGCCACCGGACAACTACTAGACTATCTGTGTACGTTAAACAAAGGAGCAGAAATAAATCGCAAACGTCCCAATGAAAGCAATATTAAAGGAAAAATAGAAAACCTTAGTGAGCTCTTGAAAGAGCTCGAAGGTCACCTGGGTATGAAGACAAATCTTTATTCAATTATGAACATCTCGTATAATCGCCGTTAGCTTCCATGACGCATCTTCTTGGTAATTAGTTAACCAAGCTAGCGACATATTTTAGTATTTCTTCCCACGCGTCAGAAACTAGCTCCCAAAGTGCGTCAGCTGTCCTTGGTAGGGGATCAGGCCAATTTTCGTGTACAGTTCTTGTAACTTCCGCCCATAGATTTTCCATTGGGTTCAAGTCAGATCCTCTTGGAACCCAGTCGACTAGCTCAACATTGGGTTCCTCTTGAAACCAGGCTTGAACTAGATGGGAATTATGTATTGAGCTATGATCTTGTTGAACTTCAACAATGCCGTCTTCAAATAAATTTCTCGCAGCGGAGACCAAGCCATAATGCACAATATCAAGATACTTCTGGCTGTTCAATCGGCCGTGTATACGGTGTAATTCACAAAATGTATCCTTACACAGCCATCCCCAGCAGTGAATAATAACAGGCCCCATTCGATGCGTTCTGTGCACGTACTGTGGATCGTAACGCTTTCCTCTGGGTTTATACACAAGTCGAGGACCATTATTTGCTGAAGTGAATATCTTTTCGTCTGTGAAGATTACATGATCCCAGTTACGACCAATATTTACCTCAGCAAATGCTAGTCGCTCAACTTTATGACTAGTCATCAATTGCTCCGAGCGGTGAGGAAGGAGTCAGGAAAACGAGATGCTATCACTAACTGCCGGGATGACACGAAAGGATTGCGACGGCTTACATCAACTAGGGCCCGACCTTGTTGTGGGGTCGAAACCCTTTGAAGGCCAGTGCCAGGTTTTCTAGACACGTTACCTGTTTCTGAGTATTTCTTCCACCAAGTATATGCTGTAGGACAGGCAACACCAAGACGCAGCACACCACACACATACACACACACACACACACACACACATATATATATATATATATATATATATATATATATATATATATATATATATATATATATATATATATATATATATATATATATATATAAGAAATATGAATAATTTACATTTTTGACGTCTGTGGTAACGTTATTATACATAAATTCTGGAAATGGTGGGCTAGTAAATGTAACAGACATTTGAAAAGTGACAGTTTGTCTGATTGTTTTTCCAACCACTTCAAAGAATAAATTTATATTTATAACGATGTTCCCATATATTTTTTAGAAAAAGGAAGAAATAAAAATGAACTCTCCGCACGGAGGCTCGAACCGTCGTCCTTCGCTTCAGAAATTTCAAACATTACTAAACCCGCTTGGCTACGGAAGCACTTAAAAGGAAATGCATTATAATATTGATAATTGTATCGCTCCAAGCGCAAGTTGACACTTGAATTTTTAAATAGTTATTATCTTTCCTTTTCAGTAATTTCTACTTAAGATATTGATTGTTTTTGCATATTGGAACTGTGCATGAAGTGTGCAATCAATATTAATATCAGAAAGAAGTAGTTCGATTTTGGTTTTACATCTTCACATCGCTCGGATGACAGTACGGTTTGCAGCTAGTATCTATATAAAGAATGGAGGGAAAATGCAATTCCCTGTGTATAGATCTGCGGGAATTGTGACGGATCTAGGCTCACTTTTTCGGACTTAGTTTCTGAACGAGTTTCCAGCTTTTTGTGTACAGGTGTGTACCACTGCTTCCATTTTTTCCGTTTGCTGTATCAAATAAAATGTTCAAATCACTGTCTTTTGCATGAAAATGTGAGAAGGTTATATCCACCTTGCTATATTCGAGGTCAATACCTGATATGTGATTCATTTAAAAGTTTTTTTTCTGAATTGAACTTTGGCCAAGAGCAGGATGCTGCTACAGATTCAAACACAGTCACAGTCACAGAATAAGGAACTGAAAACTGCTATGAAATATACATTTTGAGTCAGTGTTGCAGGCTGCTGCTTTTAGACTTTATGATTAAAAATACTTGATAACACCAGAGGTACAGCAACATAGTTCTCTCCCATTACTACTAATACTTGATTATCTCTCTTTCTTCATATATATATATAAATATATATGTGTGTGCGATTATAATATAAAGTGACATCTTTAGGTATTAGCAGGTTTGAAGGAATAATCTAATAGAAAATAAAATATTTAGGTACCAAAAAATAAGAAAAATGTATAGACTGATTTCTTATAATGTGCAGTTGGCAACACTGAACCAGAATAATAGCTCAGAGTGCCCCTGCGTGTTGTAATACCAAAATTGCTTCAAAGGAAAATAAAATAAATAGCCAAAACACTGGAATATAACAGTTAGCATATCCTGTGAATAGCCCTTTAGTACTACCAAAGGGGGCCCTCTGAGGCCCACAGCACTTTCTTTATTTACTAGCTGATCCTGCGCTCTTTGCACAGTGCATCATTCATATATGAGCATGAATCTCCTTGTTATTCCTCACATCTCTACTTGTCCCTTTGGAGACACAAGTGAAGGAAGTCTTGCTAAAAATCTCCAAGAGATACTGTAAAGGGAAGATATTTTTCGATTACTTTTTCAATATCTTGTACCGTTTGCAAGATTTGAGCCTACTTCCGGTTGTAATTTTTAATTCATGTATGATCTGTGTTTTCTTTCTTTTTGCATGTAGTACGTTATAAGCAAATACATAAACTAAATAAGTCTATGGCCTATGGAACCCGGAGGTTCAATGCTGCGTTCACAAAAGCTCTCCACTGACTTCTATCCTTAACCAAATGGATCCAGTTTCTACTTTGTATTCCTATCTCTGCGATATCCTTCTTAATATTGTCCTCCCATCTGCGGCTACGTCTTCCTAATGGTCGTTTTCCAGCTGGTCTTTCAGTTAAGATTTTGAAACTGTTCCTACTTTCTTCCCTCCTGGCTACATGACCTGCCCACCTGAGCCTCCTAGATTTGATGACCCTAACAATGTTGAATAAACCGTATAAATTATGAGGTTCTTCATTATGAAGATTCCGCCATTTCCTACTCCCCTTTGCTCTTTGGTCCGAATATTCGTCTCATGATCTTTTCCCAAATACTTTCAATCTGTGTTGTTCGTTCCAAGTAAGAGACCATATTTCGCAACCATACAGAACAACAGGCATGATTATCGTTTTATACATTTTAAAATAAGCTAATACATTACACATACAATCAAGAGCGCCCATGTTGTGGTTTCCAAGGTGGGGCAAGCATAAGTGACATTTCAAATATAGTTTCAAATTGATGTAACTATTCTAAAATTTCTATTGGATTTTCGATATTCCGAAGTAAAATTTCCTCTGGGGGGCAAGTGCCCCACCTTACCCCCCTGATGGGCGCTCTTGCATAATAATCAATTATAATGTCAGTAATATATGTTGTTCATAGAGCAAAACACTCCAAAATAAAGATTCAACTTAGACTGGAGAAATGGTTACCCTTCGTTTTTCATTATAATTTGGCCACGAAACTAACACCTGAGAGGTACGCAGCCCCTATATACAATAATATGGTGATGGAATGTATAAAAGGTAGAATATGAAGCTTTATTATTATTATTATTATTATTATTATTATTATTATTATTATTATTATTATTATTATTATTATTATTATTATTATTATTTTGAATTTCAACACTTCCAGTGTACCTGTAAAAATGTAATAAAAAAATAATGGCCATGTTTTTTCTAAATATTGAGTTAGAACTGGCCGATCTACGCAAAATTTGCAATCGATAAGTGAAAACGTCATCTTTCTACTGCCTATAGTTTCCAAGATCTCACTGTCGAAAGCATTGGCTACAAACATATAAACATCCGCACACGTATAGTTTAAAAATCTCCAGATATGGCAGTACAATTCATTTGCATTTATTTCGGAGAAGGCTTATTAAAATGCAAATGCTTTGAAGAATAATTTAAAAGGATAAACTTTGCGAAAAAGATTTTTTTAAGTAAGATATTTAAAGTACACCTTTTTAAAAATATTTGTCTTTGTTATAAACGTGAAATCACAAATAACCGCAAATCAAAGGTTTTAAAACTAAAGTTATAGGTTGGAGCTCAGTCGCTCTTAATTGCTATTGTAGCATTTTAATAGATAGATAAATATAATACAGTCAATATGTGCTCAAAATGGTCCCTAGCCGGGACATTGTGCGATAATTTTGATTGTTTTCATTCTATATGTGTTTTGGGGTGTTGAATCCAAATATGAGGTTTGCTAATAAAATTTCCTGACGCAACACAAAAAAATTCATAAGCATGAAAAATCTCGTTTTTGCTGGTTTTTTTGCTTATAACTCGGAAACTATCAACTTTTTATAAATAAGCTCCCTATTAAAAGGAAAGTACTAAAATTCCCTATAAATTTTACTATTTAGTTTTTTCTCCGACCAACCGTTCGGTCTCAAGCGCTACCTGAACTGTTTGCAATGTCCAGTTGTAAAAAAAAAAATCAAAATCACATTATATTTAAATTCTGTGCAAACATAATTCTGTTTCGTACGCTTTCATTTTATTTATTATATTCTTCCTGCCTCCCCAAATGGTTTTATAAATGCCCTACCTGGTTTTATAAGTCCTGTTTCCCTCTGTTCGGCTGTAGTGGCTAAGGGGTAGAGCGCTTACCTCTGGTGCATGGCGTCCATAGTTCGATCCCAGCTCGCGTCTCCTCCACCTGAGGTTCCTGGAAGTTATATAGCTGTTCAACTGACCCATTTTGAAAGGGAAAAAAAACTGAAGGTTTAGCTGAAATCAAAATAAAAGATCTCAAGGAAATATATACATAAATTGATTAGTGATTCCATCTGTGCCTAATTTTCTGTGGCTCTATGAGGAAAGCCGAGATATTCCTGGTCTCTCTGGATGGAATGTATTTATGGAAGATGTAACAAGAGACATTTTATATGAGCTAACATTTTTTACTTACAAGGCATTTATCAATGCTCCTCCCAGTGATATGATACAATATTCACAGCATTGTTGTCCGGAGTAGAGAAGACTAAAGCCTTAAACCAAGTTACCCGTCTGGTGACATTTGAGTAACCTCTCTACCCCAAGGCACGATAGATTCTTGCTAACTGTCCCAATGATCCTGCTCTGTCAAATGTTGTTATACGGCTTGATGAATTTCATTTACTGGTGCCCTTCATAGCGGCAATTTGTTACATTATGCGAGGTAGTCGATTGACTGAACTTTTCAATATCATATATGCGGCGAACTCAACTAACAAAATCATGTCTGGCCACGCCTATGCAAGAACGAACAAAATGCAACAAAACGATTTGTGGGCCTCCGGGTCCCCCTGGTGTTCCTAGTGTTAACATTTTTTAAAAAATTTATTTTCTCAAAATTATAATTTAGTGAGAATTGCTTAAAAGCTAATCGGAATCTTCTGCTAGTCCAAATAAGTGTTCCGTTTGCCTGCAGTTTACAGAAGAATCAGAAAACAGTAAATTAAGAATATCCCATACAGTTCTATTGGAGTTAATTCCCTTTAAGGTAGATAAATTACCACTCTCGTAACTGTGTTATTATTACTGCAAAATCCCTCAGTTCAAAAGGGATACTTTGAACATTCTTAGAGTCTCAAACCAGTCAACCGTGCATACGTGTAATCTAAAGAATGAAATGTCTGTTGTAACATGAGAATACTATTTATTATGACTATATGTTAGGATATGTAAAGATCGAAAAGAAAAAGAGTCATTTTTAGTAATGCTAGTATCTACATGCAATTGAGTATATTAAATTTAATTCTCATGTTCTTTATTATTATCAACTTTCCAGATCAACAAAGGACTCTGCACAAGTTGGAGAACAGTTTGCGATAACTTACATTTACAGTTTATCGAAAACAAGAACAAGAGTGAAGGTGCTTCGAAGTCTAGTAGACATCTCAGGTAATTTTTAGGAAATGTAATTTTAAGCGTTCGGGACATATGACAATTTCTACTCGTTATTTATGAGATATGAGGTCCCTCCTCGATTACACTTACCAGGTAGAGGGAAATAGTAAGGAGCCACCTGAGGCAAATTTTGAGACCCTGGGTTCTTGTGTGCCGGTGCTGTCTCATCAGTTAAATACCTCACAATAATCTCTAAAACACTCAATGAATAAATTTGGCAATTGGGGGATGAAACTGATGCACAGCACGGCACTTAACTGCAAAATTATGGTTGAATTGAAATAAAATTCAAATGTTTGAATTTGGATAATGACTAGTTGGGGAAAAGGTGAGAGAGGGAAATAGGTTATGGCCAAAAGATAAAGGATGATCACTAGCATGACATTCCGATGGGACTGGTGTCGTCCTGGTCATCTGGATGATGAATGGTATTCCCTGGAGGAGCCTGGGTGTACTGGAGTCAGCCAGCAACTGGATCTTAATCCTGCTGGACTGCTAGTGGCATCGAGTTCTCTCTTTACAATATGTCTTGAACGGTGTTCTTCTTCACCTTTATCCTACTACTCAGATGTCAAACTCAAATGTGTCTGTGGCGATGAACAAACAGAATGGTGTTCTCGGCACCTGAAGTCGGTCGTCCTTCAATGGTGCGATGTATTTCTCACTAGGATCCTGCACCTTCCTAAAGCTTGTCACGAATACTTCTTGTCGATGTGTCCTCCATAGTTCAGCTTAATCGAAAAACGATGAGTCTGACGTTCTGTGAATTAGGAAATGTCAAGGTAGGGGGAAAGGAACGTGGTAAAGCAACAAGGAAACTAGTCGCGTTTAATTACAATTTCAAAAGTAACAGTTAACAAATACATGCTTATTATGCTTATTCAAGCTTTCTTGCAATGTACAATCATGAATAAAAGTTTTGTTTCTTTGGATTTTAAAGTTCATGGTATAGTCTTGGATAAACGTAATTTAATAAAATAGTTGAATTTGGTGAATTAAGTTAAGAGTTTATACAATTATCAGATGATCATTTCACATCTACTACTCAGCTACTTCACACTTGGTTTACGGAACAGTGTGGCTGCTCAGGGGCCAGTGTTGAACAGGAACACCCCAAGGGACGCATAGGACCACCAAGGTATACATAACTTCAACATGGATGTCTTGACTCAACTCAAAGGGGGAGGGGGGCATATAGGAACTCTAGAAGCTTGGGGATTCATCTCCTTCCCGTTTATGGTTATAGAATTAACATAAATATACATTCCAGAGGTTTTGAATCTATTGTATCATACATAGTGAGGCATTGTTATTGCTTTATGTCGTTATATGATTGAACACATGCTTTCTTTCGTTTCATAGCATCTAAGCACAGTGCTGAACTCCCTTCTTAAGTTGGAAAGGTGTACAATAGACGGCCTTAAATTTTGAGCATTACCAAATTTGATATAGTAGTACATGTACCTCGTGATTCATATTGCTCCCAGAAATTGCCAAAATGAAAGGTTATTGACCTCATGAAGACTATTGAATGATGAATTATTATGAACAGAGAAACATTAACATGTCTTTTTTAAATTTCGGAAGATGTGTATGTTATGTTTAAAGATTAAAAGAAAGTGGGATATACAGATTATTTGATACCATGATTTTAGCACATATTCCACAATTTTACGTATTGCGTGAGATATACATTTGGGAAATATATAGACGGTAACATGGAATGTAAGATGTTTTTAATTGGAGGAAGTATTTTTAGATCAAAGATGCAGAGGCATCATTCAGAAGGCAAATGTTTAATAAAAGGGGATATTTAAAAAAAGGAACAGGGGTGTCATTCGGAGAGAGCAAGAGGAAGAATTCCTTCAAATGAATTTGAGAAATACATATTCACATAGGAACATGGGTATATGAGAGCGGTGGTTACACATAGACTTGTTGTTATTACGCGTTATAATATATTTTAACTAATTGTATTATAGTACATTAATAAGTATGTAACTCATGAATAGAGTGTCTTCCATTCTCCCTGAAGCAAAATATGAAGTGATACTCCTGTATCGAACGACATATAGAGAATAATGTCTAGAACAACATGGAATAAAATTGACTGAAAATAGTAAAATTAAACCAGCAATATATCCCATTTTACCAGGTAAACAGATGTATAGTTCTGGAACTCACTTTTGATTTGATGTAGTTCAGGTAATACTAGACAGCCTTTGAACATAACCGATCAGAAACATTTCATCCAGTAATTACAGCATGATTTAGGGTACTTAGATAAAATAGGAAAAGCTTATATTTGCACCATTTTGAGTAACTCTAAAAGAATCGAAGCCATAACTTCACTGCTTTCTGAAACTCTGTTGTCATCTTCAAATGGTAGGAGAATTTTGAAAATTCTGAAAATGACATAGATGTATGGGTGTTTCGCCTACTGATGTGGGTTATTGTTTTTGTATTCTGTATACTGAAATGCGGCTGAAAATTGAGGAGGATATTTTATTTATCTAGCTTATTGAAATATATGGACATGGAAACAGAAATAAAGAACAAAGTAGAAGAGTGATAGAGACCGGTCAATGGAGTGCAGGTTACAAGGAAAATCAGGTATAACATCGAAGTCCTTCTGTGGCATTGTATCGCCTTACTGGAATAGGCTTCGAAATTCCACTTCTATATCAGTCTTTCTTCTTTAATGATAGTTTATCATTGTTTGATATTATTGGACTGAGAATCAACTCCCAGACTGGACACACAACAAAATTAATTATTATTCATCACTTGCGGACTCCTGGAGGTGGTTTCTGTAGACTGTGTGTAGAACAGTTAAGTCGTATTAAGATATTCTGCGTATGGAATTGTTCATGGCTAGTAACGTTCAGTTTAGAAAGAGTGAAGGATTTTCAAAATGTTACTCCAATGAAAAAAGAAAAAGAGATAGATATGAAATCGGAAGACTAAAAGACATTTTAACATCTATTACTTAAGTACGGACAAGAAATTACTTCAGAAGTAAGTAGAGGAAGATATTTATTTAGAATCGTTTCCTAAGAAATCACGAAAACGGTAATCGAATAACGTTAGCGAATGTGAAATGAGAAGTTATGAGAAATGTACGAAGTAGTAAATTTGTAGGAAATTATTGTTCCTATTTATCTTACTAGCAAAGCATTGAGGAAAACAATTCCATTACTATTAAAAAGGAGACCCCATTTGTCCTTTGTTAGAGAGAAATGGTATTTTTGAGATGTAGTAAGTATTAATGTACTTATATATAAATTGTAAGGGATAACTAAATTAATAAACAGCACTAACCATTGTATTTATTGCATGATAATGAATATATGTAGTATTTGTAAACTGTCGGGTGTGACATTCTTTATTGAGTTTGTACAATTGAAATACTCGACTGACCTTTATTTCACTGTTAGAAGGCCAAATTCATGAAGAGTACACTAGCTACCTAATCAAAATAACCTTCAGCTGTATTACACAGTATTGTCATTACTCAACTAATGATTGGATAACATAATTAAATAAATGTAGAGTATTTAGTGTTAAAAAGATACCGACCAAAGGTGAAGTCATAAGGGAACTACTTCTCTGGAAGAATCGATCGAAGTGCTTTTGAAGTTCGTAGTCCCTGAGAGAGTTCTACGCGCACTTGGTGATAGTCATAAGTAGAATACATTCCTTCAAGGAGGATTTCAGGTTTGCTAGTCAGGAAGAAAGTACAAAATGTTTTTAATTACTGTACATGCGGTCGTTGATTGTAGTCAAAAATGAAGACTGGCTGCTGAACAGTGTTGAACTCTTTGCTGAATAGTTGAATAGTGGACAAGGTATTCGAAGAGAACTTTATTCAGTTTATCACTTGTGTTGTGAGCTCCTGTCGATGAAGAAAGACAATGTAGAAAACCACACCACAGACGACATTACCAGCAACAACTTTTGAGTGTGGAGAAATGTTCTCGAAACTCCTTCTCAACATTGATCAACATTCAAACATTATGCTGACTGTTTACCTTTCTCCTGGCAAATAAATTTTTCATCACAAGTGATAATCATGTGAATCACTATACCACACCACTAGTCGGACACTCTAGTTCACGGAATTCAACACTTGTAGTACTATGAGTACAACTTATTCCGATTTCACTCAGTCGCGAAATCATCTTTCACAACAGATTTTCTCATGAGCTCATCTTAATATGGTATTGGCCGGTGACTTGGACGGAGAAAATGAGGTATTCTTTAATTAAGCGCATCCCGAATTATTGGCGTCTTCGAAGTATGTCTAATGACGTGGTCCCATTAAATTATGCTACTGACAGTCGTAGTACAAACTATATGCAAATATGTTTGTCACTTCAGGTTTTAATATATATTAACACTCGTAAATTCGCAAAATTCATGTAACTTGATAATGCAGGTAGCGATATCTGTTATCATGACTCTAGTATGACATTTACTATTACTATTATGATTACTATATATAATCGATGTTTCTCTATGTCAATTTAAATATATTACATATTACATATTACTGTTTCCATAAATAAATTAGTGCAACATTGCGCTTTAATTGGGCTAGGAAGTAATTAGAAGAGGTAGGGGTGAACTAGCTTCCTATAAAACTATTAGACTCAAATTAATGGAAATTTTGCTTGTTGTAAGATTCTATCAATCGCCAGAAGTAAGGGTCCGTGTCCGTTAGCAAAATGTTCAGGTTGTTCCAATATTATTAGAGCAAAGAATTCAAAGTAAAAGATCCATAGCTCTTATGTTTTTCTCCTAAATTCAAATAGAAAAATGGTTGTGCTTTTTATATATGTACACACCTGATTTCTCATACCAATAGAGAGGTGGGTAGAGACAGAAAGATACCCTCTTTGTACTCTGAATGCACTTAAAAAAGCTCTGAGTCCATTGATAATTATTCATTTCGTTTTTCTGTGATAGGTGAAGGCAGATAAGTACATGCATACAGCGTCTGTGTGATGATGTCCATAGTGGCGTTTGGAAGACTATGATACATAATGTAGATAGTGGATAAGTTCAGAATAAATTTGAAGAATATTGTACAAATATTTTACATTATTATACTCTCTCTCTCTCTCTCACACGCACACACACACACACACACACACACACACACACACACACACACACACACATATATATATATATATATATATATATATATATATATATATATATATATATATATATATAATGTTAGCTACTTTAAAAAAATGGTATTAAATTTCTCAACCTAAATCTTCAATATTTATTTACAGTATCTGTCGGAGGAGTTCTCAGTTTGTTTGTTGGTGCCAGTTTACTTAGTGTGCTGGAAGTCCTATACTTCGTCTTTGTCAAGCCAATAATTATATTAATATTACGTATGGTAAAACAGCTTAAAATGTTTTGATAGTAACCGAGGATTAAAATACAGCAAAACTAGCAGATCGGGACTTAGAACAAAAACTTGTTTGTTCGACACTGTATGTATTGGTAGATCAAACTAGAATGTTCCAATTAATTACTGAGCAGTTACGTAATATATACATATATAACTAGGCAAGTGTAAAGTAATACAGCATTTGGACAAATGTACATATCTAGCTCTACATTTACCTTTTGTCTTGGATGATTAGCTGTCTGAAGAGGTTGCTAAATATTTCCCAACAACAGTGTTGCGAGCGTATTCAGTTTTAATCCACCACGATGTATTTCTTCATTGCTGATAGTGTTTTATGAAATTGTTTACAATTTTCACCAGTTACTGTACGCTTCCCAGTTTTGTTGGATAAACTTTCAGGTGACTATGCAGGAAATACTGTTACGAAAACATTTTACCCTAATGGATTTAATACTTTTAAGAAAATTGTTCACGCAACGCTAAGCAGGATCACAAATGCTTGAAATATATCCAAATATAGAGTTCAGTATGTCTCAGAGGCGTATTGAATTCGAAACTTCGCTAATGATCTTTTTCTTAGGACTCAGGAACACACAAGTTGAAGTTAAGTTTGTTCATACTGAGATTAGAATATGTGCTTATCAAACACCGGAAACTGTCAACGATCTTCTCCTTTGCAGTCACGAAAGTTTACATTAGGTGAAACATAACATAGAAAGATAATTATTTTTATTCTTAGAATTAACAAAAGTTACGTACAGCATTTTCTACACTTTCTTCCATTATACTGCGTGATGGACTTATTTTTTCTGATTCTGAATATGTTGGGCTTGACTGTGCCATTCGCATAGTGACTCGAAATGTTTCGTATATAGTTCATGTTCCTTGCAAAGGGTGATGTTCCGTTACAAATTCCTTTTGCTGTATACTCTGTTGTATTTAACATTATGTGAAGAAGTTAAAACTCTATAGCAGTAAGCGTCCATGCATTCTGAAAAGAAATAAAAGTTAACATATAAAACGATTTAAAAGTAAAACAGATGTTAAACGATATAAAACGATGCTGTTGTCTGTCGCACCTTATGGTTGGAAGATATTTTCTCTTGATTCGAGAGAAGGACGCAGCTGAAATTTGAAAATAAAATTCTGTGGCGAATATTCGGACCAAAGAGGAACAGGAATGGAGACTATTGGAAACTTCATAACGAGAAACTGCATAATTTATATCGTTTACCTAACATTGTTGGAGTTGGTAACTCTAGGAAGATCAGGTGACACTGACACATAGTTGGGGTGGAATAAGAAAGAAAAACTTTCAAGAAAGTAACTGGTAACCGAATTGAGAATAAATATCTATTCAGAAATGGAAGGACTATATAAAGATCTTGAAGGAATAGAAATACAAAGTAGAAATTTGATCCAGTTGGTTAAGGACAGAATTTGATGAAGAAGTTTTGTTAATGTGATATTGAACTTCCGTGTTCACTAGATCAATCGTTGATCAGTACTATACTACAAGGGGATACATATTAAGCAGACATTCTACTCGTAACATTACAATATAAATTACAGTATGAGTTTCTCTGATTGTAATAGTATTTTATCGCAATTGTTGTAGACGTAGCATTACTATTTCGAGATTTCGTGCTACAATGTTCTGCGTCAATATATTTAAATATATTCCCTCCAGAAAGAAGTGCTAATGTCGTGCAGGTTTAGAATTTTTAACTGTATGTTTTGTGTGGAATTGAAGGTATATTAAGTAATATTATTTATCATTTTTTATCTTTACACGTGTGTACTTGTTCAAGCAGTTTGTTGTTTGATCAAATGTTTATCAGTGTACTTATTAAGTAAAGTGTTCGTTAGTTCAATAGATTTACGGTAATACGTTTGTAAGTGGTTGAGAGAACGTGAACAAAGTAGAGTAAATATGGTAGTAGTCACCAATTAGATGCGAATTTTGCGTTGTGACTATTACGTATACAAATTTTAATATTTTGTTTGAGCAAAATTATAAGAAATGAACATTCGAGGGCACACTGGTAATTTGTTCAGTTGCAAGATTGAATTATCAACACACGTGGAATATTTTACTTCAGTACACGTAAAATACTCTAGTTGCATCGCGTTTTCGCACAGCAATACTGTGGATTTAAGATTTCAGAATAACAATTTTACATTCAATATTCCATTTGTGTCAACAAACAATATTACATATAACGGTTGTAGAAGATATAACCTCTGTAGAGAAGAAGTGCTCCTATTAAATTTTCTAGGACAATATGCACTGTACATACAGGTGATGCAAGTTTTTTCATTTTAGAAACTTCATGTTTGTTTACCGTATGGTATATCAAAGTAAAACTTCCGAGGCTGACAAAAAGAACATAATTTTAGATTTTTTTGTGTCATTCCTTTGCTGCGAAATTTGATATTTTTTCTAAGTATACACTGTTACCAATTGAGTGTGCTCCGAATGCAAGTGATTTTGAATGTTTGTGGATGGGGAAAGTTTTAAATTGCTGGCTAGTTAGAACATCTACTAGGTCATGAATAACTTTCGGTGGAAAACCCAGCAATTTTGTATTGAATTGGTCATGTGATAAATGCAGTATCACTGAGTGACCTCATCACATCTTTTAGAGAGGATCTGACATTGACAAAATCGGAACTATTCAAACTTTATCAAAATATATCAACATAGGGAGTATTTTTAGAGATATGAATATAAGCAGACTGAACAGTTCACCATAAAAGCTGTCTCCAGAAGCAAAGGAATGGGAAGTTGACCTTAACATGACCTCTGTCAATTCTCCTACGGCACACAACAGAAGAAAATCATATATATTTCTTTAAAAAATGTCAATAACATATATGAATGAATCTAGCCAAAGAGATTGTCCATTTCAGTTAAGTCACATTAAAAATTTTAAAAAAATGCTAGATTTACTTGTCCCTCAAGTGAGATTCATTCAATCTACTTCTAAATATTTAGATATATTTACCGCTATACCATTTACAATTATACTTACCCTATTCCATATTATACATAAGATAAAGTCATATAAACAATATGTTCAATGTTTGAAATATGCGGATTCGTGTTCTTCTATTTTCTTAATTACAGAGATGTGTAGTGGTACTTTAAAAAAGTGTTTGATATGGTCGGAATGCTTACTAATCACGTACTATTGACATTCATAAGTATAACGTGTTTATATTCTACGGGATTTGTAAATATTGGTGCATTTACCTTACCAAACTTCAGAAAAGAGTTGTTTATAGTAGGAAAATCTAATTGTTTATGTTTCTTAATTGCTATCAAGATGAAACCGGGACTCTTTAAATCACGGCTATGAGATAAATTAAATTAAGTAACAAAATATACAAATCAACTTAAGTCTTTATGTTCTCTACTTACACGTGCTTACTAAAGGTTTTTCATGTTTCTCGTTCTAAAAGCAATTTAAAGGTATTATGTTCTGTATGCTGTAAGACGTAAGAAGCTGACATTTGCTTTTAAATGTACCCCATGGTACATTTCATGTTATGTACAATCATTTATTTAATTTTCCATGTTTTTTTCTAATGTTATTCAAAGAATTATTATGAAGGTTTCGTCTTTTATTAGATTTTTCTATGAAAAATCAAGAACATTATATACGGTACTAGTTCGATGGAGCTCATGCTATCAGAATCAAACTTAGCATTGAATATTAGACTTTAAGAATGTATAATATTGTCTAGTGCACAATTCACATTCTCTAAGTCGCCAAATATTCAGTCGTGTATTACAAATAAGGTTAAATGAGTCATCTGATTGTGATCAAACTTGGTATGTTGGAAGACTCGTATTATGTAAAAATGTGTGTATGTTAAAAATTTGTCTTGTTTAGAAAGAAAATCATATAAAGAGCAACATTTCTATCAATTTGTGTATTTCACTCTTATATTCTTACTTTTACATTATAAACAAATGTTGATATAATTGTGTTCACTTGTAGTTTTCGGAAACCTTTTAAAAGATGTGAAACACGATAATGTTTGAAGCTGTATAGGAGAATTCCATAATAAATATTTGTGTTCAGTTATTTGTCACAATTACTTTCATCCACTGAAGCTAATATTACATTTTTTGCATGGTATGATATCCAAAAGTAATCTACAAAACATCTGTCCCACCAAGTATCCATAATACTGGTTTAGCAAATGCTGTTTTTATTATTACACCTATTTAAGATTTGGCAATTTGGTTTACTACTTCAAATAAAGGATCTAATAGAAGCAGTAAATCTCTTATCTGAATATATGCATTTCAAGACTACAAAGTATTGATGAGTAATATAACGATATTAGTTACAGTTGATGAATATGAACACCGTTGCTGACTAGAAGACCTCTCACGTCTGATATGGCGGATTACTGCTTCGACTTCGCGCGTTGTGAGTAGACTCTGTGCTGGACAACATTGTATCCATATACTTTCTCCATGTCCTTCCGTTTTCTCGCACATACCGATCGCATTAATTCTTTTCATATTTACCCACTTTCATTAATTAATTTGGCTGTTTGGCCTACAGAGCATGACTAAGGGACGAATATGCAAGGATAATTACTTATTGTAATTTTGTAATTTTGTATTACAATTTTGTAATTTTTAAAGATATTGATTAACTTGAATAACACTTTGAAACATGCAAATATTGACAGAACGACATTGTTTAGTATACTCTGCAATACAATCCAATTATCAGTGTCGCTAAAGGAATAGATTATTAAAATTTTAAGTGGTATAACATCAGCTTATTTCATATCTCTGACATATATACATAAAACGAGAAATAAGACTACACTGCATTTGATATTCAGAGTTACAAACTAAAGATTCTACGCTATCACAAACATCCCTAAATATCCATAAATAACTGATACAGAAGAAAAGATATTGCCCACTTTAACTGGGGCAATTTGATAGTATGTCATAATACATAGACATCTGTTTTATCAATTTTTGTTTTTACTACAAATCTCGCTAATTTCTAATGGTTGGAAGTCAAAACCAACTTATATGTAGAATTACCTTGGGATGCTTTAATTCATGATTTGAAAGTCTAGGACACCATTCGAATCCTCAAACTGATAGCACTTCTTACGGAATAAATCTACATGTACTATATACAAATGTAAATTGTACGCAAGTGCATGTGTTTAGCGCTACAAACATGGATATAAACTTAAATTTTCACATTTAAACTCTACTTGTATTTGAAGAAAAAGAACAAATGCTAGAAACATAACTTGATTGTGCTGATAGCCGAGGATAAGTTTTTAAACTACTTATATTTAGTTTATCACATCAGATGTTTGTATATTGTAGTACTTACCATAATGATGCAAAACTTGAGGTATTACAGATAAAGTAGTAACCTCCAACCTATTTCTCTGATCTGTCCAGTGTATTCTCATAATCAAAAATATTCTTTACATGATGTCTTTATCGATAGGTTCTCTGGCCTGTCCACTGTATCTGCTCTGGTCCTCTGGTTTTCTCTTCTGTACATTGTATCTTCATAATCAAAAATATTCTTTCCATGTTGTCTTGTAAGCAAATGCTTACAAATTTTATAAATTCTTAATTTTACATTGTACATTCATACTTTATAAAGAACTACACTCACCATTCGTGAAATGTCTAATCATCCCACACCTCTTTTGTTATTCTCATATGGATTTTTCTAATTTAACACTTCAGAAAAAAATCAATTTAGTTAGTTTGTTTTCCACAATAGCGTACTGTAATCTCTTCTTTCTTCATTTAGGTTTTCAAATTAACACAATCTACTTGAACACTTTCAGTCCACTGAGTAAATGCTTCCTTCTTTTCAAGTCTCCTTTGCGAGGGTGTCAAAGTGCATACAGTTCACTTCTGAATGTGGTTACAGAGCAATCAGATATCCATGTTTTTGGTGCAATTTTAACATTTATAGAAATAAAAAATGAAATATTCCCCGGCCTTTGTACTTAAACCTTTGATATTTCTCGTCGTACTCAAACCTGAGGATAAACAGAAAATAAGAATGGTTCATATATTGATTCTTGAAAAAGATTAAGTAATATTTTATTTGCCTTTTCTTGTGGTAAGAAGAATAAATTATGTGGCTCTAACATTTTTGACAATCTTTTTATTGTTGCACAGAAAGATAAACAACAAGTCTGAGTAGAGTATTAGAGCATCACAATAAAAAAAATAGAGACACGTTTTGCCTCTCAATTCTAACTACATAGATGTAGAAGTAAATACGTAGTTTCATAACAGTAGTATCAGTTTTCACGGAAACCTATAGTTTTCACAGAACTTTCATACAGTAGTTTCATAACATACGTTGTTTCATATGGCAAAAGATTTTTTTATGGGTCATTGTATTCAAAAAGGTCGCCAAGACGTGGTGCTTCTATCAGGTAAAATGTCCCCTACGACTAATATGAAAACTGTTGGAGATAAATGAACCAAACAAAATCTCAAATAGGAAATACATTGGGGCACATCAATCTGTGTTGACGCGGTGCCTCTAAGGCTGCCCTTCATATGGGCCCGGGACCCAACTTTAGAATTTTAAATGGAAACATAGGTCAAGTGATACGTCATTCGATATATCTTCAAACAGTAAACAGAGCTTTTACAAAAGATTGTTCATATGGGTTCCGTTTGGAAAATGACCGCTAAGACATTGTACCTGTACCAAATAAAGCGAGAAGTACAATTAATATAAAAAAGGTTCGAAATAAATAGAATAAAAGTTGTAAGAAATCACAGAGCGTATTCATACCAATCAACTGAAATGGGAAGCGAAGGTTTAATAATACATTTTTTGAACCTTGCGAACATTTTGAACACATCCTTCCCTCCTTTAATCCTGAGAATTTAATGCAATGCATGCAAGATGTTTCAGAAGCATCTCCACCAGTATGTACCGTTTGTTATTTAAAATCACAAATGAAATTACTGCTAAACACTATTCCGAATGTAAATGTAGACAACGTCTCGGTGAAGGTCATATTATATCTCCTAAATTTCTCTTGCAGGTGGTATTGAAGAGGTTTAAAATGACATGCATCCTGCGCGGCCCATTACAGCTAAGATTGTCTTTGTCTTTCTTTTCCAGTAGAGAAATATAGAGATGGTACTGTCTCCACTGCCACAACCGTTGACTTTCCATAGCTTTGTCCACTAATCTGCGATCTGTGCATCAGACAACTGCACGTCATAAAACAAAATCATATTACGTCAATTCTCATTCAAAATTCGTGATGCAAGGGGGCTCACTGGACGCTTTATCTGCTACAGGTGCCATGCCATGGCGATCATTTTGAACACAGAGTCCCATGTGAACAATCTCTTGCCTTAGAATTCTTTAATTTTTAAAGATCAATCGAACGAGGTATCACTCACTCCATGTTTCCGCTCCTGCATGACATTTAATTGTGTATTGATGGAAAGTACGATTAACAGTAATGTAATTCTCTTTTACCCGACGATACGAAAGTTTTTTCTTCGAGTCATTGCTCTATTTTTATATTTTCCCACAAATTTTCACCTGGTCATAGCGCAGAAAGGAAACATTTCAAAACTCAGGTTGGTCTCTACAATTTATCTTACCTTGGTATCGGAAATCACCTCCCAAACTTTGTGTTGTTTTGAAACGCCCTGTATATACAGGGCATACTATCTTCTTGATTTATTATTGTAAATTTTAAACTAAAGGACAAAAATGCTAAAATTTTGCACCAGCCAAATATCGACAGAAATACATTGTTTGTTATACTCTTAGACACCACAAACTTAACAGTGTCGCCAAGCCAACCTAAAGTTGTAATTTTTCTTTCGAATTACACTACAAGTACATATTTCAATATATTTCAACGATAACATATTTGGAAGCTACCTCAGTTTCCAACAGTGGTTGACAGGTGTGATATTGTGTATTTTCGTTTAACATGTACATTTGAAACGTGTAGAAACCTGAAGTAGTGCTACTTGCAAAAATGCAACTTTAGGTTGTGTTGGCAACACTGTTAGTCTTGTGGTATCTCAAAGTATGCTATAATATACCTCCTAGCGATATTTCCATGGTTTTGTCTATTAGTTTAAAACTTACAGGAGTTATCAATATAAATGGTACACGTGCATATATAGGTCTATGGTAAAAGTGTCCATGGTGGGCGGTTTTGAGCCCCTATTGAAAGTCCTTTATAACCTTTCTTTAAAATCTAACGAAGTTTCATGAAAAAACTTTTTTACGGTAGAATTTATTCATATTGCTAAAATTGCACGTAAGCACCAATATTATTCGCCAATTTTCGTAAAGATTTGGGATGTTTGTGGAAAATTCTGCAAATACTTCAGCGGTACATTTTCAAGAACTTCTCCAATTATCTCCACCAACTCATCAAATTCTTTTGGTGTGTGATAAAGTTCCCAGTGGAAGAAATCGTAGCTCGTTAGGTCAGGAATCCTTGCTGGCCATTCGATGGCGCCACGACGTCCTAATTAGTTTCCTGAAAAATGGACGTCAAGCTACTTACGGACAGGACTTCTACAATGAGTCTGGTTTCCATCTTGCATAAATATTAGGTCGTTGTAACTTTCCCACTTTAATACAAACGTAATGTCCACACATCGGAAAGTACCGTTATACATCCATTGTGTCCCAAATGACGAAGAAACTCATACTTTCGTGGATGTAATGTCACACCACGCCACGACGTTTGGGAGATGTTGGTTATTTCCAACAACCAACCTCAGATCTTATTCTGGTCAATAATAGTAATTTCGGAGGTTAAAAATTCCGATAACATAAAACACAACTTTAATTGCCACAGAGTATTACCGAAAAGATCGAACCAGTCTTCATACCAACCAAGTATTACCTATATCCCTATGCTCAAAACGATCATCACAGTCTTCAGGTGTTATTTCTGACACTAATGTGGTTAGCATGCACCAAAATGTAACTCTTCGGATTGTGTGTTGAATTAAACCACATGCGCGACATGCATGCCTTGGTGATTTGTGGCAAGCAGAGGATACAATATCAGGAGTCGAGTTGCGCAACAAGAGTTTTTAGAGCATCAATTATATAGTTAAGTACCAAGTTAGTAGCTGCAGATCGCTAATAGTGAAAAAGTGATGGGACTTCAAAGGTAACATGGGGGTGTATGGAAAAAAAAAGAAAACGTTTCTCCCATTTCTCCTATACATTTGGGAAGGTGCGATAGCTATTCAAATAACATGTTCAAGCCACACAGTTGATGTGGAGAGTAGAGAGGAACTAATGATCCATATAAAAACAGTGTGTATAATGTGCACATCTTATAATGGCCATCAACTCTCAGTGATACCAAAATTCAGTGGCAGGGGCGGATCCAGGGGGGGACGATCGGGGCGATCGCCCCCCCAGAAGAGGAAGTTTGCTTATTTTTTATATATAAATAAAACCCATCCCAAAGTTTGGAGCCCTTAAAAGTAGCAGTATGACAACCCACCGCCTCCCCAGAAGTCGGTCCTGGATCCGCCCCTGTTCAGTGGTAAGGGAGTCGAAGCAGTACTGAATGGGTGTCTGGAATGCTTCCGGCTCGATTTCCAGGCATCCCGCTTTGTCGAATGCAAATCGAAGTATGCTGCGGAACGGGGAAGCACAGATCTGGTACGGCCTAAACGATTGGAGATTCAAGAACTTGTCACGGTGCGAGATATTTGTTTCCTAGGAACGTACGATTGTGTCAGTGAGGAACTTGACGAACTTCTTATAAGCACTAGTTGTATGCATTCAGCCGGATCACTTTCCTCCTGAATATGACATAAGCAGGAAAAATTTGTCGGAAAGTCTGTTGTCTTTGATCGTTATTGTAAGATGTGCACATTGTACCAACTGCTTTCGTTTGGACCACTCGGTCCTGGTAGTGTTGGCTCAAACATGCCATTTGAATCCTTATCTTACCTTTCCAAATACTAAGGAAGACGGGAGAAATGCTTTCTTTCGTGTTAGCCATATATCCCATAGTGCCTTTGAAATCCCATCACTTTTTGCCTATTATCGGTCTGCAGCTAATAGCTTGGTAATTAACTAACTACTTGACGGTTTAGAAAAACTCCTGTTGATAGTTCGCTAACTGTTTCTTGCCCTTTAAGGATATATAACTCTCATTGTGCAATTCGAGTTTACACATATATCAATCACTTTTCTTGTTGCAATCTCTCCTTCAAATTGTACACTCAATGAGAAACATACTTCTTACAAAACACTTGCTTCCTGAATTTACCGACATACTTTCCACAATTACACTTCTTACATATCTTGCAAATATCCGTTGTTTCATTGTTATTACATAGAAAAATGTTGAATTGTTCTTTCTTGTTGCACTGTCTTTTCGCATCATTATTCGAAAAACAATCTCTCTCATGCAATATATGCTCAGCTTTAGTCAAACATTTTGCGAGCTGTCTGGGGAGTAGTCTTCTACTTACACATCTTTTCGTTTCTTCCTTATAAACAATCCTGGAATTCAGACATTCTTATCCATCACATTATAAAGACACGAAAGGGCCACCTGTTACTGGCTGATTTCACAGATTATTTCGAAGCATCTGGTAAACGACATCGACTCAAAATTTTCAAGACAATTGGAATATCTCTCTGACCATTGTCTGCTGAAGAAACTTGATTCTGCACTGCGTGCTCCATAAACGCTTCACTGGGAGGACACTACTTCCTGTTGCGTCATGAAACATAAGAATGCCCATGAATGATTGCACCTCAGAGACTGATAAGTCCAAATCCAGTCATTTTTGCTGGTATGCGCCTCGGTTATTGTGCATTTTATAATACACTTCAATAAATTTTCATCGACGAAAAGATTTAAAGCACTTATTAGATCACCATTTATCACAGAACGAGGGACACGTGAAAGGCATCTATCACAGAACGATTGGGATGGGCTTTTCCCGCAAAATTTTTTGAACTAAAGTCCTACCAGGTGAAGTTCCCGTTGCGTTATTGTTCACTCACACCCACACTGTTCCATCACGCTCTGCAAAACAATTGGGAGCATTGGTATATGATGTTCCCTTTTCAATCGAAGAATCTTCCGAAGATGCACTACTGGATTCTGGAAACGGCGAGGATACTTCTAAGTCACTGTTGAACTCACCTATTGACTCTGTGTCTTCCACCCGTGTGCGTGGGTTTTTCGGGGTTCTCCCGTTTCCTCCTTCTTTCTTCATTGCACCATTTCGTTCATTACTCATCATCACCGTCTGTTTTAGTTTAACTGGCATAACCAAGGGAGGTAAAACCCAAAGATTTAATTTCATTTTCGTTTTTATATCTTCTGCACACTCAGGCCATTATCCAAGTCTTGAAGAGTGTGAAAAATTTCTTCTGTTATATTTTGCTCATACGTAAGTGAAACAAACCACACGGTTACCATGCGAATGATATACAATATTACGACACTGTACGAGAAGTTACCTGGGGACATTACCAAAAGGAAATATTGATAATGAATCAATAGTCTAAAATTTTATTGGAGGAACATTATTTACACAAGAGATAAATTTGTTTACATTTGATACTCCAATAGTAAACGTTATACGTTTGATAAATTAAGAACACATATCAAAAATGTTAGTAAGAGAGATATCTAAGGAGCAATTTTTCATTATACCTGGAAACATAGATAAGAGTCTTCTTTCCTCTACTACAAAGCACACTTTACACATACAGTGCTTGTCAAAAGTTCAGGAACGGCTAAATACCTCAGTTGGAATGCATTTTTCTGAAAATTTGAAAGATACAAAAGTTGCCGCATATCAACAGATCTATCGGAAGCTCGTGCGTGTCAAAATATGATAGGCCCTGTGTGGGTCTCACAAGTCTCAACTTTGATTTTTCAAACGAGAATCCCCATTTTTATTACAAATTCGGTGTTAGCGGAACAAACTAAATCAGAATATGTAGTGCTCAAAGCTGTAGGATGTATCAGTCCCTACAGAACTGCAAACTCTATAAGGGTGAGTAGTGTGAAAAGTTCCGGAATAGTTAAATATGTCAGTTGGAATGTATTTTTCTGAAAATTTGAAAGATACAAAAGTTGCAGGATATTAACAGACCTATCAGATGATCTGCCTTTCAATATATGTGCGACCCTGTGTAGGCCCGTCGGGGCCCAACTTTAATTTTTCAAATAAGAGCCCCATTTTTTAATTCCAAATTATTTTTCTACAGAACAAACTAAATCAGAATATGAAGAGCTTAAAGCTGCAGGATTTGAGTACCAGGCCCTACAGGGCAGCAAACACTATAAGGGTGAGTAGTGCGAAAAGTTCCGAAACGGCCAAATATCTCGGATAGAATTCGTTTTTCTGAAAATTTGAAAGATAGAAAAGTTGTATGATATCAATAGACCTATCGGAAGCTCGTGCCTGTCAAAATATGTGCGGCCTTGTCTGGGCCCAACTTTTTCAAATGAGAACCCCCATTTGTTATTCCAAATTCTTTATCTACAGAACAAACTAAATGATAATATGTAGTGTTCAAAGCTGTAGGATCTGAGTACGAGGCCCTACAGGTACGGAAAGAATATCAAGTTGAGTATGTGAATAGTTACGGAACGGCTATATATCTCGGTTAGAATGCGCATTTTCTCAAAATTTGAAACATACAAAATTTGCAGGAAAATCAACGGGATTGTTGGGCTGGTAGGAAATGAAAATGTTTAGACTCTAAGGACTGAAGGGAACAGGTACTGTTTATTTTGCAAGTAGAAACCCTGTACCAACAAAGTTAATGTGTGTTATAGGTCATAAACCTGTTCTGCAAAATTGATTCGGTGTCGCGAAATCCTGTAGTGTCTAGAGCAAAGGATTTCAACCTAATTGTTATCACGACCACCATTTATCACATCCTCTTGCCTGGGGCCCCTTTATGGTTTGTAATAAGCTTGTCTAAGATATTTAATATTCTATTGCGGAGATCTCATGATATCAATCTATTTCTTATATTGTAGTTTCAATAACTTCCCTAAAAGCGAATGGATTAAAAACGAATTCGGTCAGTCCATTCATATTATTGATATCGAATCCAATCCGTCATATTGTTTCAAAATGGAGACCATTTGAAATATTTACAACTTCATAACTCCTTAATTTTGGTCATATCATAACAAAATATGTGATTTCTTATTTTGGTTTTAAAACTTGAACAGTTGTTTAAAAAGTTATTTAGTGTTTGAAGTTTCGAGGCCGCCAATTTGAGTTACCTCCCACTGTTGTAAAAATGAAAATTAAATGAAATCTTTGAGTTTTATGTCCCACGGTTATGCCAGTTAGGCTAAAGGAGACGGTGATGATGAGTAATGAATGAAATGGTGGAATGAAGAAAGTAGGAGGAAACGGGAGAACCCCTAGGAAACCCACGCACACGGCGTTTGTCCACCACAAAGTTCACTTGGCGGGGGTTGCAATCGAACCCGGGACCCCAAGCACCAGAGTTAAACGCTCTACCACTGCGCCACCGTGGCCCCTCCACCTCACGCTTGTTTAGTGTTTGTGTTTAGTATCACCAAATACTGCTACGAGCAACTTGTTTACAGTTAAAACTTAGGAAGCAAATAAAAAATCCCACACCAGAAATCTAACTTCATCGTGGCCAGCTTGCTGGAAAAAAGACTATTGACTCACACACATATATGTACAATTCTGCAAAAGAACAACACGGGATCCTACAAGAAAGCATCTCTGTAAAGATTGTAAAAAATACACAACCGAGTACAACTGGCTTTTACAACATACATTTCAACGTCTGGGGTTTTGTTAATGTTATGTGGCTTATTATGTAGTTGGCGCGTGAAGCAATACAGTACCCTACCAGATACAGGTTGCTTCCTATATCGTGCTGCGTGGGAGACTGCTACGTAAAAGTGGTGCAAGTGGGCAGTGTGCTAGCAGTAAATTGGTCTTGAGTTAAAACAGTAGAACATTCGTAACTGTTAAATCAGACTTATTCTTTCTACCTCTAGAGTGCAGTTCAAAAGTATCGTTTGAAAACTTTGCAACTATGAAACGTTTTCCAGTATTAGAGCTTTATCCACTAGATAGGTTAGTAATCTGTGATATCGAGCATGAGCATCATATATGGTGGTCATGGCCCTACAGAGAAATAGGGTGAACACCACAGATGATGCTCATGGCAGTCAACCTGTTAATAGGTACTCTATTTGTGTTTTTTGTTACTAGTGTTTCTCATCATTATTAGTGTTGCACTAAAAACGGTACGCCCTTCAACGCCAGATCAACTTGGTCAATTCGTCCCGATCTGGCGCCTTTGTTTCTGTAACAGCATTCGGTTTATTGCTTCAAGTTGTAAAGGGTCTGGATTCAATCAAATCCTCCTCTTTTGTGCTTGCTGGATATGGGAACAGGGCAAAGAGTGCTTACAAATAAGACACAGACTTTTACGTTGTTAAGGGAAATAGTATGTGTGAATAAGTTAGATGATAGTATTAGAGATTATGAAGATATTAATTCTGTAAGTATAGATTATGAAGATATCATTTATGGAGATATAGATTGATATAAGCACACCGAACAAAAAATTAGTCACCCCCGGGCGAGAGCAAGGCTGCGTGGGCAAACAGGTACAGATGGCGTATTTGTCGAATCACATGGCCAAACGTGCATACACTGCCTCCAGGCGATCAGAGGGCTTTACTGTGGAGTGACACAAAACCAATCGAAGCGGTGTGTGTGCGGCAAGATGGGAAAGAGCGCGTACATGACGGACTGGCAAAAAGGGGCAACGTCTTTGGCCATGCCCATGGTCACACAGTGATGGAAGTTTCCCGATTTGTTGGTGTTTCGCGGCGGACTGTTCAACGTGTCTACAGGCAGTCGTGTAACACACGTGGCCATGAAACACGACGCGAGAACTGTGGTCGGAAAAAGATCCTCAAATATCGGGCCCGAAGACGGCTTTCCAGGCTTATGAATCGAAATCGCTTCCATTTTTCAAGACGACAACAGCAGGGTTCACAGAGATATGTGAATGGTTTTAGAAAAATGCAAAATCTAAGTAAATAACATATGTGAACGTCTTGTTAAATTTCTAGAAGAAGAGGAAGAAGAAAACAGCTTTTTTAATTAAAAATGGTATGTTTTCAGAAATCATGGGAAGTTCACATCAACGGAACAACAACCAATGTTTTCGATATTTATCTCAAAGATAGCCAACAATGACACAAAGTGCAATACACACTGACAAAAATTGATAACTAATATTACTTTCTGACCTCTGTGTACAAAAGTGCAGAATGTAACATTCACTTTCATGGCTCTAGTCATCTTTTGTTATTATATAAGATCAAGAGATATATATTATTGGAAATCTTAAGAAACGTAAATTCGTTTGAGTTAACATTTTTACTAACCCAGCTTAATCTGTAAAAGAAGCACAAAATCCAAGCACAAAATCACGGGATAAAACGTGATTTCCACAAGTGCAAGAACCCAGGCGTTTATCCATCAGGTTATTGCAATGAGAGAGACAAAGCCACTCAGTCAGCGGGAGGCAAGGGAAAGTAATCTATGAACGCACCTTGTCAGCCAGCATGAAAAATGCTCTGCCCCCAGACACAAAAGTGGTGAAAGAGTGGGGAAGAAAGAAGCATTTATCCATTCACGACAAGAGATGTGTGCTCATTCAGTGGATACGAAAGAGAGGGATCGATGTAGGCGGTCAGGCAGCGCGGGGGAAAGCAGGAATTTACATGTTCAACAAGAAACTATAAGTATTAATGAGGCAAATGTGAGGAAAAATGAAATCTTCCATTCACTCAAAATTAAAGGATATGATTGACAGCTAACCATCTCGCTTGGTTCCAGGAATACACCTTATTATCAGATGATGGTTAGGGGTGTGGTTATACTAGCCTTGGCTTGAAATCAGATCGGAAGGTTTTTGTGTAGCATGTAAGTGTAGGAATTAGAATACTGACATTTCAGATGGGAGCTAGCAACTGAAGAGAATGCGTGGATCTGCGTATGTTACTTGGAGTGGAGGGGTCTCTCATTTCAGTAGCAAGCTAGAAGGAATACGGAGTGCGATTCGCAAGGAAAAAAACAAATGAAAAATAAATAAATATTCATTCCTTTCCTTTCCCTGTTCCTACATATCTGATTTCTATTTTGTTCCTTTCTGTTCCGTTAATATTTTCTAAGTTACCGTAGCTCATCTTAAAACTACGTAGTAAAACAAACCACCATTAAAAATCACATTTTTAAGAATATTTTCTTACAAGAAGTTCTTAATACGTTGAAAAACAAAATAACACTAAAGCAGAGCTTATACAGGCAATCCGTAAAAAGAAGAGAAATAACTTTAATAAAAACGAATTAAATTTTTAAAAAATGACATCATTTTGATGTATCAAATTAAATATTTAAGTAAGATTTTAATTATATTATGGGGAAAAGCTTGTGGGAGCTAGGGATAGCTTTTTAAGTCATATACTGAAGTTCTAGTAATCTGAAACATATTTGTAATTTTAATTAGATTATAATTTTTAAAATTTCGATTCAAGAATCCCGTAGCATCATGTTTCAACAGGAAGTGATGTCATTCCACTTTCCAGGAACCACCTCATCTCCTTCTATTGCCCAGGTAATAAATCTTCCTCTCCCAGGGACCTACCCGGGGCCGGGTTGGTTCCACTGACATAAAAGTAGTCAAGTAACAGTTCAATAAACCCCTGCTGTTCTATTATTGAAGATTATGCACTCCAATATTACGGCGGTTTTAGCGGGTAGGCCGAGTAGGCACGGGATTATCCAAAAATTTTGAAAAATATATAAACACTAAAAGATACAATAAACAGTAAATATATTTTTTCACCTTTTATAATAATAGTAAATAATTATTTAGTAAACGGCGTCAACTACTACTGAGTTTGATCTGCTAGAACAGAGCTATTCTTCTATATTTTTTTCAATTTAATATATGGACCCTATATCTATATTTGATTTGGTTTGGAGTTTAGCATCCCTTTCAGCAGCGAGAATATAAAAGATGCGGTCCTACAGCTTAATGTAAGATATGAACTACATGAGCTCTCGCCGGCGAATCTTCCACGCCATCCCGCTTATTCAAAAAAAGCTCCTATATTTATTTTGGAATATCAGAAACAGCTTCTTTTTTAGTATTTGATTGACTTTTTTATTTTATTTTATTTTATTTTAATTTATTTATTTATTTATTTATTTATTTATTACACTGTTACGATAGTATTTGAAAGTTAAAGAACATTTTAATGTCGATTCACGGTCGGAAACAAGAAATATTAAATCAGAAATAATTATGTAATTATAACGTCAAAAGAAAAACAATTGTCCAGGAACTGTTATATTTATTTCTTTATTTGTTAAAGGATATGTTTGTCCAAAAGAATTCAAACATATTTGCCTTCCCAGGCAGTCAACTTCACCCACTTTCTTCCTATATCTACTAAAAAAGTTACGGCATGCTACTGCACTGTTTAAGCCAATTAAATGCATGATATTGCATGACGTCATGTCATAAACATCATAGTTTTATACAGCTTCCGATTACTCGTGGATAAGTTAACCCTTTCTCACAAACTGTTGGTGCAACGATGTAAGATTCTTATCCAAAGATAAAAGTAATCAATGGATTATCTTATCCGATCTTAATCTTCAGTTGGTGCAACCGGGCATAAAAGTAGTTTCCTTTTGCCATAAATCCATCAAATATGCATATGTATTCATACGTGAGGGAGCCAGTCTACCCAAAATTAAAATTCTAAGACCGCCCCTGACTGCGAGCGCTAGCATGTTGGAGCTGAACTACTAGAAATCTGAATAAAATTTTGTTATGAAATGACTTTACTAGACCGAAGTAAGTCTTTTTTAATCTTCAACTACAATGCCAAACTGCTCTCTTGCAACTGTCAATCAATTTTCTATTTCTCTGCAGATATCTTTTTTAATTTCTTTAATCATATTCATATTTACTGATATAGATGAGAATAACACTGTTAATAAATGAACATTATTTAATATTTTTTTTACCGAGAAGAACATGAAGATAACATCTAAAATTTATGATAAAACTTAAAAGAATAGTTATTCTTCTTACAGAATCTGTTACCGTACATTTACCCAAAAAAAATCTCTTGAAGAAATTCCTCCCTGGACAGAATTTCTTGTCTCGAAAGATGGGGTTGAACGCGAATTCCTGTTCTACCTAAAGAAAATATATTTTCCACAAATTGCTGGAGGGCCTTTAGTCAGAACGGGAACACACCATTAAAAATCATATTATTTCGATTTTTTTAAATTTTGGATTCTTGTTTTTAGGTGGGAATAGAGTAAATCAACTTACTTTCGACAAGATAATTTTTCAAGCAAAGCACGCAAGGAAAGATGAAACGGAAATCAACCTTTACTCGGCTGTGATCGTCAGAACAACGTTTGACAAATCGATTGCCAACGATTTTATCTCGACCTCACACCAAGCATGAGAAAATTACAGCTTGACTCTGGCTGAGGAAGAAAAAATAATGCAAACGTTCGTAGCATCAAAGAACTTTAAAGTTTGTAATAATAATAATAATAATAATAATAATAATAATAATAATAATAATAATAATAATAATAATAATAATAATAATAATAATAATAGGCTATACGACCTTAGTGGAAGATTGCACCCCCAAATTTTTTGAACATTCCCTAAGTTCAAAATACTGGATAAATCACTGCTGGGAGGTAATGTTATGTTCAAGCGCGTCTTTCGTCTATTTCCCTTGTTACACCAAGAGAGCGCGTCCCTGAACTGTTAAACTTATATTGAATGTTATATTTTGGGTTTTTAAATGCAAATTTCGTAATTAGTGCAAAATGGAAATTTTCGGTACAAAATGAGAATTTTTGCCTAACGAGATGGGATTTTTTAACATTTCACGTTGGCATCACTGGACTCAGTCATAGGAACTATTAACACGCCGAAGGTAATTTTTCATTTCAAAAATCATTCATTTGAATATATATATTATATCTCATGGCAAGTCTTTACTTTCACTCAAACAGTGACTTTAATGGGTTCTTATAGGTTCAGTCACTTCCTGGAACTGTTTCCGCG
This sequence comes from Thermobia domestica, assembly GCF_964235325.1. NCBI lineage: Eukaryota > Metazoa > Arthropoda > Insecta > Zygentoma > Lepismatidae > Thermobia > Thermobia domestica. The sequence goes on from NC_137460.1 coordinate 133,477,395, forward strand.
TGAGTCACTTGTTGGAACTGTTCGTGAATTTGCAACGTAAATTTATATGAATTATATATTCAGAAAGTGCTAACGTGGATGTCTATGTATTTATAAATCAGGTTAGTGTTTCACGCAAAGATTTGTTTTTACACCTTTTGGTCATTCTTATTGTTCTTCGAAATATTTTCCCTGGGTTACACGACAATATCCTACTTGGCGTAGATGAAGTTCACGGTGTCCATCAGAAGTAATAATAATAATAAAAAAATTTCACGTTTTCCGTCTAAATATTTGGTGTAGTCAAAGAAAGAAAGCAGCAATTGAAAACACACAAACGATCCTGAATTAAACTCACAGCAGATTTACACTAACGCTATATTACTAGGTCAGGCAGGGAAAATTTTGTGGAACAGAAATGCAGCTCGAGTGTGCTTCCGTGGGAGCAGGGGCATCAATGACTCTACTGCTCAGCTTTTTTCCAAGCCTAGGGCATCAATGACTCTACTGCTCAGCTTTATTCCAAGCCCAATGTTTAGTTAATGGAGGTGATTCTTTGTAAGAATTGGAAGAGAATACAGCAATTTCATTAATTTCTGTCCGCCTTCATCTAAACAAAATACCATTCCTATAAACACAATTAGGTGTGTAGAACTATTAAGAATGTTTAGGTGGAGGGGTCCAAAATACATAAATAATACAAGTGTACAGAAGCAATGAGTTGTAGTAAGGGTATTGTAGTTCATTTTTGTGTCATTTATGGTTGGAATCGCACTACATGTAGAAATCAGAAGTACAGAGACCTGTAGAGAATATATGTACTTACGGGAAGCACACAGAAAGGAATATAAATACAATGATGCAAGTGCTTAGCCATAGCTTAAGCTAAACTAACCTAATATTAAATGAAATCAGCTAAATCCTATTATATATATATATATATAAAAGAAACATATGGACCCCTTCTGCTAACCATCGACCAAAACTAGTAATGCAAAAATTATGTATCATACATCGTGAGAATTTTCACGTTTCCTTTTTATTTTGATGTTTCATTTTTATTATATTGGAAGAATATTGGAAAGTGCATTACGCATTGGATAAAATTAAATAAAAATAAAAGGCTGACAAGGCAAATATTCAGAAAAGAAGCACGTATAGTATATTTAACTTATTCTATTTATTGATGGGAGTTTTCTAAAACATTTCTAGCATTTTAATCCACTACATTGTATATATTTATTATGTGAGACCTTTTTTGGTAAATGCAAGAATTTGAAGCAATTTTCTTTAAAAAGAGCGACTTTTGTGGTGGAATTTGATGTAAAAGTAGTATCTTGAAGCCAGTCTAGTAATTGTATATCTTAGAAGTTTTCCGGCTTTGGCCCGTTTTTGTACAGTCACGAAGTTCTTCAGTTGACAAAATTTCTTTTCCTAATAACTCGACAATAAATTAACCTATTAGAGTACCAATTTTGGCAAGTTATCAAATTATAACTATTCTAAAGATAACAGTAAACAGACCAAAATTAATTTATTCATTCTCGAGTTATTGCCAAAGGATAATTTGTCAACCGTCAAATGTTTTCGGTCCATGTTCCGTTAAGGGGGTCTAAAACTACACTGGAACCCCTTAAGCTAACCTAACCTAACCTTACCTAAGCTAACCTAACCTATCGTTATATTATGTAATCAAACGAAAATCAATAGAAGTAGTGGTGTCAAAGATACTGGACCCCCTTAACGGAACTTCATTAACTTCAAAAGGAATAGTTTTTTGCTGGTAGTTTTTGTTTAGGGATGCGCACGAGACAAAATTTGTGGCTGTCTGGCGTCGAAAATGTGCTGTAAAAGCGATGTCTTGACTCGAAAAATGGGAAGATTCTATAGGACACAGGTTCCCTATATAGATTAGTAGCTAGGTTGGATCCTTTGTGTAAAAAAAGTTTTAATATTTAATTCATATAGTATTGCCGAGCGAGCGAATGCGGGTTAGAGCTCTACAGGGCACGTTGTTATCTGTCTTTATCACAGCTAAACGGAAAGGGGGACCTGTGTTCTAGATCCTTGCCCGAAAAATGTGTATTTCACTATGAAAGAGCCGTGTCTCGACTCCAATTTTGTCAGGAAAATCCTGTTCGACTCTCCTCGTGCGCATCCCTAGTTTTGTTGTACAGTATGCAAAAACTTACACAAACCATTGAAACGTGTGAAATACCTCTGCAGTATACGTAGGTTTTTCCTTGATCTTTCAAAACTATAAAATTATCGAATATGAAACATTATTTCCATATGATTTAAGGCAGTGGATCCCGTAGAGGTCCCCTAGACCCACTGTACGTGTGGAGTTTCCCAGCCTTGCCCTTCTCTATGCATTGCACAAAGCTTCCAAGGTGATTCCTCAGGTACGGTTAACACTGACGGCTTGTTGGTCTAGCTACACCTTTGGCGAGCTTAAAATTTTCACACACACACGCAAAAAAAAAAAAAAAAAAAAAAAAAAGATCTACTCTGAAAATGTGTAAACTTAGCTCGCAGCAACCACAATGATAAAATGCATGCCGCATACAGCAAACGAAAGAAATTTTCAGGAAGTTATTGAAATCAAAAGGTAACAGTTTAGAAATACAGTATTTTCTTATTGTTTTTGTTTCTGAGATAAGAAGTAAATCATAAAGGAAAGATAGTCAAGTTACTAGACAGCATATAGTATAGCTTTACAATAAGGATACCCATAGAAACAAATAATACATGCAGTGATTTTTTTGTTTTTTTTGTTTTCGAAATCGTCTGTTAGTAATTCCAAGAAAAGTATTTTATAAAATAAATAGCAATTTAATTTGCAGGTTAACTTTAGATACAAGTTTTATAGCTATGGCATTATTACTGGGTCGCCGAGTCTTACGAAAACTGAAAAAAAAATATGAATATTATTTAGTTTCTCACTTAAAATACTAGGTTGTGACCGTGGTTCACTTGGTAGTGATTATTGTTTTAAATAAAGTATGAACGTATGGCATGAATGCTAGGCCTTCTGCATAAAACACGAACGAATTTCTGCTATGTGCCCGCTATAAAGCAGGAATACTGTAACCGAGTCAGGGCAGATATGCAGCACGTGGTCCCAATCGATGACGGTTGATTGCGTCACCGTCGGTGGATATACGTATAAACGAGGATAGTAGAAAAACGCTTTATATGTCATAAAATTCATGTCTTAAGTGGGTTGAACAACGTTCAAGGAGGTATTGAATGGCTTCCAAAATGTACTAAATTAGGCTAGATTAGATTAGATTTTTTTAGAAGTTCCTCTTCTTTTCCGTATTTTCGTTTTCATACTTACGACTAATCGCGTGTTTAGTGGAGCATGTTTTCCACAGAATTTCAACAACAGACACTCCTTACTTTTGTACAGCTTGAGAATACTCAATCACTATATGTGACAAGCTTTTCATTTACGCAACATTTGCACACTGCCTTTCTCATAAATCACAAGTGTACTTCCACGTCAAATAGATCCTTACGTCTCCACATATAGTGTCGCTCACATCAAAAACAACTAAAAACAAAAGGTATTTTCTTAAATTCAACTATTCCGTCTATGTGACGTTCATTTACTCTTCTTCAGAAAGCAAACTAAATTCTCCAGTTATTAGGAGTGCATATGTTTAATGACCCAGTTCCAATCGCAAAGAATATCCGCTAGAAAAAGTGAAGAAAGAAGCCGGGAAAACTCCATCTCAGACTTGTTCCAGTATCATAAGTAAATGAAACATGTTGCTTTTGGAAAGAAGTAAGAGAGGAAACATTTCTCGTTAAAAATGTTATTATGAATAAAATAATGATTGTTTTGCTATCTATCAAATTGTAGTTAAAGATGTAAGGCCCAGACAAAAATGGATTAAATTTGTTAGGGAAGGGAAGATCTTTTACATAGAATTTTTGGCCATACCCCTGTATGAGTGCCCCTGTATGAGTGTAATTACTTATTGAAGGTTTTCTAGGATTTCCAGCAGAAAGCAGTGTTTTGCGGGGCGAGAGAAACAAGAATTTTATGTTCAGCTTGAAACTGTCTTCTTTGATGGTTCATCAGATTGATAGTCTCATGATAGATACGCTTGTGGGAAAGCGAATTTTCTGTCTACTGTAATATATCCCACAACCGAGAATATTCCCTGTTCGTTATGAAAAGGTTATTGAAACGTTCAGAGTAAAAAGAACTGTCACCATCATCACCACCAAGAAGAAGTCAGCTCTTCAATTAATTTACAATAATATATTTTGGTATGAAGCGAAAGTGGATAGCGTGTGCAACTGTTACACTTAATAATTTTTCAATAACCGTATTGTTTTACTCAGCGACTAGTTTAATTTTAAATCTATAAAATGCAATGCTTGTACAACTTAAAACTTTATAGTTGTTGTTTCTAGTTCTACAGACAATTACTTCTTCAAATACGAAAACTTAGTTTTCTGCATTTCAAATAATCACTCACCTATGTTTATTGATTATGATTAAATTATTATATTTCCACTATAACTCTCTCTCTAGGGATTTACAGTGGGAGTGAAGAGTTCCTTCGACACGAATACCTATAGTCACAGAGCAGAGGACCCTGCATCCAATCTTCCAACTTTCTTAAAGCACTTCTTTTTAAAACTGCTACCATGCGTGTTATTGAGCTATGTGCAACACTATCGATAATCTCCATTCGGAAATCCACTGTAATAAAAGAATGCTATTTACATTGCAATCTTCGCGCCAAAATAGTATACCGTGCAAAATTATACTAAGAGAAAAAGCAAACCAAGCTTCTCTGACATAGTTATCAAGAACATGATTTTTAGTTGTTTTAACAGATATATTACTCTTTAGTTTCTCCTGAAAACATAATTAATATGCTGCTCCCACGATAACTTGTTGTCAGTGTAAATACCTAGAAACTTTACATATGTTGACCTATTTTCAACAAGCACTTCTTTTTGAGTAAATGTCATATATTGAGTTTTATCGTCATTAAGTAAAAACCCGTTAGCCTTAGACCAATTAACAATCTAACCCCATGTGTTTTCAGTTGTAGCATTAAGTATACTAACATCAGGGCTAGTATTTAGGAAGGTGGCATCGTCAGCATATAGTAAGCTGGATAATTTATCATTAGAAAAATAAAAGTCGCCCTGGCGGTACTTTTAGGTAAATACTGAACCTTGGGGTACTCCGTACTTAGCTTATGCAATACCAGGTTTGTTATTTACAAAGAAAATTTGTTTACGGTTTTCTAAATTAGAAGTAAATAATATGAAATTTAAACCCTTGATAATGTAGTACGCTTTTTTTTAAGCAGAATTGTGTGTTCAACACAATCAAAGGCTTTTATTAAATCAAAAATGTTGCCTCAACAAAATCCTTGTTTTCAAAGCCTCTAATAACCTTTACTAACAAACCGATCGTTTCAGTAGTAGATCCACCGTTACAAAACGAGACTGTGAATCACTAATTACGTTATGCTTTTCAAGATAATCACATAACTATACGTATCACAGCATCAGGAATTTTTAGAAGACTGCTACCAGAGAAATGGGTCGATTTTCGCGCACATTTTTAGAGCAGGCAACACTCGTGATAATTTTAAAACTTCGGGGAAGATTCCCTGTATTAGAAATTGATTAATGCAATGGGTAAATGGCAGAACAATACAATCAATACCTTTTTAATTACATTATTCGATAATCCTTAAACAAAACTGTTAGAAGACTTAAAATTATTTACAATGTTGAAAACTACTTGCGGAGATATATTTCTGAATACAAAATTATTCTACATAAGATTTACAGATTGTTCTATTAGATTGACTGCCGTTACTTCAGGTTTGTCAATATTATTGTGCGCCTCATCTACACACTTCACAAAATAATTACTAAAATCTTCTGGATGGTGTAAGCGTAGTCCCGATTATTCTTAACTATAGCTTTAATTACATTCTAAGCTTGTTTACACTTATTAGCAGACGTTTCGAATTTTGCTGAAGAATACTGATTTCTCGTTTCATTAACAGCTTGCTTATGTATTCCTAGTTTTCAGATAGGGTAACATAGTCACTTCATTTTTCTGTCTCTTATATGCGTTTAAATGTAACATCATCTCACTTTTCATTGAGTAAAGTTGAGGGGTATACCGGATGGGATTATTTTCTTTATGTGGCTTTTTAAGCACACTGATTAATTGTACAAATTCTTTGTGGGATGAAAATGTCAAAGTTAGAGAGAAATAAATTCAAAAAGCGTTCAAAAAGTTCATTAGTGTAATTGTAATTCTAAAGCAATTCAAACCAATTCATGTTGGTGTGAATTCGTAAACAGATATTTTTGCCGTCAGTGATTAGCATAGAGACAGCTATTTTACATTCTGTGGAAAAGGCATCATCCTTCTTACTTAATAATGCATTACCCAATTTTATCCATACAAAATTATGATCTGAAAATGGAAATACAGATACATCACAAGAAGTTTAATATGAATTGAAATTTGTAAATATTTTACGAAGACAAGCTAGACCTCTTGTTGGCTTCATATTTGTACTATAATTAAATTGCCTAATAGATTTTTTAATTTATCTATACTGTTCTTTCTTGTTGTTACGTCAAAATCCGAATCTATGACACTCTTAGAATTTCCAAAACTGGGTGAACTCAAAAACTTTAACAGTTAGGACAGTATATCTTGAAAGACTATTGAACCCTAATAGCACAATTACATAGCAGGCATGTGCCTATCATGTTCCCTCAGGTTCATGCGAATGTGCAGTGTATGTGCTTTATGTACCTCAGAGAGAAATCACATGGACGGCAAGTAATAGTTATGGTCTATGTCCGCCCCTAGGCGCATGCCTGACATGTACCTGAGGAACGAGCCTAGTATATTCTTGGTATGTTCCTCATGCAGTAAATGTCAATGAACCACAAAATTACTCCCCCAAAATATGTTAAATCGCTTATATGCGTGATGTATTTACATTAAGGTGAGTCTAAACAACATTTTAAACAAGTGAAAAAATATTTACCCCAGGGTGGGCGCAAACCACCAACCTTTGGATTACTAGCCGCGTGCTCTTCCGACTTGGCCACGGAGGCAACGGAGAGAATGTCGCTTGTAGAGGGATAAATTGTTAAGATCTTCCAAATTTGGCTAATCAGAGTGCTCCTTTAACCACGTATATTCGACGACAACCGTTTGGGATCAGATAAAATCTGCTCGCCATGTAATTTTATTACAAAATGACGAGTGTCTATTTACTTTATTTCATGGTTGTTCCATATTCACTTTCAACTGATCGGCAGCAGTTGTCGTCTAATAAAGTTAATGCGTTTGTTGCTTCTAGTACACAATGGCTAAGGAAAAGATGCAAGAAATGGATCAAATGTGGGAGATGAATTTATAACACTTAAATGGCGCATGTGTAGTACATCTTTTGCTGTTAATGTGCCTGAAACAGTATGTACCTAAAGCACGTACCTTGAACATGACAAATATATGTCCCAAGTGACGGCATAAAAACAAATGATTGTTAGAGTGTGAAACTGAGCCTGGTATATAATGCTATATTTTGGTGCATAGTTGCAAATATCAATTAGGTGTAACAAGTACCTAAACTAGGTAGCTGAAGTACATTCTTAGTACATGCATATCATATGTGCCAAGTGTCGGGTACCTAAAAAGTAGCTGGGACACCTAAATGGCACATGCCTAGCACAACTTGTGCTGTTAGGGAATTACCCTTTTGGGGATCTGTGTTGTGACACAAAAACCAATTTAAGACAATTAATGACTATACCGGTGGTCTTGGAATCGATTTCAGTACATAGAAAATAAAGATCTAATTTCTTACCCTTAAGTGAGAGTTGGTCTCTAACAAAAATGCAAGGGTTATGTTTATATTTGTAACTACATAATTACATTCATTTTTTTACATTTCATAACCATCCTCTCTACATGAGTGAATAATTATATCCAAAGTGTGAAGCACATCTCTGCCTTAACAAGTTTCACTGTGGCCTAGTACCAAAATAATTCTAATAAAGAGTAAATTGATCTAACGTCTCTCTACAAAACTGATATTGAAGGACAGGTCTTTATTGTTGAGCGAAGCTTTAGAAACATTTTAGTGAGCGGTAAAGTAGTAGAAAATGTACTGATAAAGGAACAAGGGAAGAACTAAACCAGTTTGCTGTTATGAATCTCAAGTCCTAGGATGCAATAGAAGTATTTTTTTCACTATCAGGTAATTCAAAAGTAGCGAGCCTTTTGCGTAAAAGATGGCGTGAGTAGCTAAAATCTCAGCGTGTAAGGCTTTCGTTAACCGACAGATGAAGCTAGTAAATCTAAAACGTATTGTAATTATCGCATTGAGACGTAACATATTATGCCGTGGAAATGAGTGAGTTAGCCGCAAAGCTTTACTACGTCTTTGGACTTTATTGGAAATAAGAAGTAAATGCTGCACAGGACTGCGAAGAAATTACTGGTATTTACTAATAAGATACGTTATAAAAAGTAGCAGCCAAAACACAGTTCAGTCGGTTTTGTTCTAGAAATGTTGATGTTCAGGATGCTACTCGCGGTGAGCGATCAATCACAGAGAAAGTGAATGATATTCTGGCAAAAATCGTGGGACAGGATCGGCGTGTAAGCAGTAATGACATCGCCAATGACCTAAAATCCATCTCCAAACCGTATTAAACCATTTGGATAACTGGGTAGAAAAGGAGCCCAACACTTGGGTGGCATGGGATTTGACTCAAAGAGATACACACGATTAAATTTGTATCTGAGAATCTTACTGAAGTATAACGAATTGTAGCCATTCCTGAAGCGGTTGATCACGAGCGATGAAAAGTAGATAACAAACAACATCAGTGTACAGGAAAGATTGAGGTCGAATCGAGGAGAAATTGTATAATCGTTTGCAAAGCCTACACTGTGCCCCGCTAGATAAACTTGCGTTTAATGGAATTGAAAGAGCATCTTGCACCATGAACTGCTGTTGCCAGGCAGACCTTATCAACAGAAAGAGTTTGGTATACCACGCTATCATCGGACTTCATACATGCTGACGACCTCTCCAAAACTGAGAGAACTTGGTTCAGAAGATATGACCCTAGTAGCAGAGACAAGTTGCAATCTGCTTGCTGTAAACTTGCATTCGAAGTCGGCAAGCTTCCATCCGGCTTAATTGGAAAGCGTGCAAGCATGTCGCAAACTGGATTACAGTAATGAAGTTACAGGAGGGCAACCTGGCATTCAGTGTTCCATTTAATCTTGACTCAAGCGTTTTACGCTGGTGGGAAGACAACAGTCAATGAAGGAACAGTGATGTTACGACGCTCTGCGAATAAAGTATCGTTTGCAAGTACAGGAAACGGCAGATTGTATGAAGGCACGCGTTAAAAGAGCAAACGTAGAAAGCCAAAAGCCAAGCACGTGTTAACTCGCCGAAAGCTTTCTTGCTATATGGAGATTTACCCACCGTACAACACGAAAATGTCATTGTAAGACTATTGTTTGTTCGGTATATGAAGATTTCCTTGAATAGTGTTAAGTTAGATTAAAAAATAAAAAAAGAAACATGTGTCACACCTTTTGACCAGAAACTACAGAAGTTCTGTGGCAACAGGATTATAGGGTTGCCGTAGAATGCCAAAAAGACATTGACTAAACTGGTGCAAATGTGGTTTCACATTTTCTAATCACAGTTAACGTACTCTCAATTGTGACCTACAACGTTTCGGTCTTCTACTACAATGGTTAATGAATTGGGTAAGTTTTCTTCTCTTAATTTGAAGCGATAAGATTTTTTTTTTCTGTTGTAAGTTCCCTCAAGGGCTGCCACTGTTTACAAGTATTTCACTGTTTATCTCCTAATACTTTCTGCTCTTTTATTTTCTTTGCGACTACCCACTAACTGCACACGAATTTACTATTTGCTTCAAACTTGCTATATAAAAAAGGACAAATGCGAAAACACGCACCAACTTGCGGTAGGTGCCCACTACAAGCTAGTATCATATCTACTCCGAATCAGAGCAAGGCGACCTCTTCAGGGCTGCGTCCTTAGAGAACACAAACGTCAGTGATGTTGGATGTGCGCAGAAAGGAAAACAAATGTGAAAATGAAAGACCAACTTGTGTTACGTGATCAATATAGCTAGCTTTATATTATTATTCGAGAGTACTGAACAACATATTTAACGCTGTTTCTATCTCTGCAGATGACTTACATGTTCTCTCTTTACGCCTAAATGTCACTCTTTGTGAATTAACATATTTTACTCTATACTTTCAAAATTGGCTCAATATTAATCTGCAATACTACTTCTACCTAAATTTATTGTTTTGTTGCAGATATTAGAATTGATATTTTCGTTTTTACTTTTGATATTTTTTATTGGCATCCTTTTCCCTGTTAATTGATATATTTTATGTTTGACATGTTACTGTAATCATTTCACAAACATCTTTCTTTTAAAGTTTACAAGTACTTAAGTGCTAATGTAGGGAAAACCAGAAATGATATAGTACAGTGTAAAGATATTCCTAACTTATTTTCATTGACAAACAGTTATATTAGTCTAACATTGATTGTAAGTTTTTGCATGATGCCCGCACCATCTTGTGAATATTATATATGTAGAAAATCACCATAACACTCACCTGCTATTTACTAGTAGTCTAGGATGGGAGTATACATAACAGTTGCATTTCAGATCTTGTACTCAATCGATGTACTAGTGGAAATAAAACGTTCTCGGTGTTACATATCTTCTGGATATTTCATCCGCTTGTTCGACGAAGTCAACACAATCTTCAAAATTATTATAAAACATCTTTTGCACCAAGCACATCCATCTTCTATAACAAAACACACTGTAAAGGAGAAAAATGAGAATGTTGAAGGAAGTGCAAATGAAATCCTTCGTAAACTATCTTACAGGATTCAAGAAATTAAGCCTAAATTAAACAGTGAGAAGATTCAATGAATTTTCATTACTTGTGGAACAAACATGGAAGGCTTTGAATATTTTGATTGAAAATAATGAAATATACTATGGGGCATATGCATAGTTATTTAGCGGGCCACTTAAGGAGTATGTATGGTACACTTGATAATTTGTGTTGCACAGTTCCTCCGCATTGTCGAACAAGCGTAAGTTCATGGGATGGCTTGGAATATTTGAAAACATCCTTTGCTAGCAGCTCCTGTTGCATAAATTCATATGCTTCGCGGAAACCAAATATTTGAATATGTTAATGAGTTTTATTGAATTGACATATTTTGGTGGCAATGAATTTAATCTTATATGGTGATGCTTCTAAGAAGATTGCAGGATATTTCGCTTCTGCTAGTAGAAATATTGAGTACAAGTTTGAAAACTGGAGTACTAAATCCTATCGAAAGTAAAATTAGCAAGTGATACTTGGTGTTACAATATGGATAGAATAGCATAGATTAGATTGTCAATTAACTAAAAAATTACAAGGACCAGAGGTGATCTCAGAAGTCGTCTGGCCGAGGGGTATTCTCCCCGAGAGCCATGACGGCCGGGGGGATTTTTCCCCAAATTTTATCAGGATCATATATCATACCTGAGGGATTACTTGGTAGCTTTACACATTGCACTTTCAAATAGAACTCTAACTGATTTGGCGCCATAATTTTTCTACTGCGTATGTTTGATTCCGTGTTACATTGCAATCGTTATTTACGTCGTGGTTCGGAGCAACTTTTATTTCTCATTTATTCCCCTTTTTCTTAGTTATGTTTCCCAGTTACGCCATGACGTAAGCGATCACTGCCCATGCCTACAGTTCCATTTATGATGACTGGGGCATGATAAATGAAAATGTAAGCAACGTAAAGTTTGTTGTTTAGCTACACATGTAAAGAAAATTAAGTATTAAACATGTAACAAATGATAAAGTCACTTTTCGATAAAAGAAATATAATGTTACTATAAGAGCATAAGTATTACATGCTTTTATATTTCCAATATATTCATCATTAACAATTTAATACTAACGACGTTATGGTGGCTTGGCTTTAGTAATGAATAAAGTGGTGGCTTAAAATGTTAATAGTCTCACGTGTGTCTTCGGCTAGCCTGTTGATGCTGCGTCTTTGATGTCTTGCACTCGAGCATATGCACTATGAGTTCCAATCGTGTCTTCTCCACTAATTATTCCGGATGACGCTATGCGTGTGTTGTCAACTTTGTGACCTCAATCAAGTCGTGTTTTAAAGTTCCGCTTACATTCGCAATAATAAAGGATTTCACTTGACTAATGATATAACAAACGTTTAATTTTCAACACTGATGTGTGAATTATTAAACTGATAGTTCAGGCCTCTTCATCACAAACGAGCTACAACCCAAAACGAACGGGCTACATTCTAAGCAGCAAGGTACACTGCTCTTCGGAGGAGGGCGCGCTACGACGCGAAGACTGGGAGTAAGAAAGCTCCCTCAAACTGTCCCCTGCAGACTGAATGCTTTGTTCAATTCACTATCATATACATGTTTTTGGGTGTGGGGCTCTCTGGTGATGACGTATAATAACAAACTCACACTCTTTGGCTGAAGAAGTGCGGGCATTTTAACTGGTCAAATCAGCGTTGAGCAATGACAAGAAGTAAAGTGTTTTTGCGACTTTCCCGATTTTCCGGAGTTAGAGAACGTTCACAAAGAGAGTCGTTGTTTCTGCGTCGTATGTCCGTATATGGTTACGAAATCTAACGGAAGTCTACTAACACAGATGAAAAGACATTCCAAAGCGATGACAAAGAGTTTCTAGAACATTTGGATCTGTACGAGGGTTGGTTAATAAAGTTCAGAATAAATCTATTTTCTCAATGTTTCTTTTAAATCGCAAAAAATGAGCTGTGGGACGGTGACAACCTATTGGGGCCCGAGCAGTGTCCGAGCAAATTGTTTCAATTTGTGAAGAGAACCCTGGCCGTTGAAGGGTTAATAGTCCATCCTGGAATGTCACTTGAGGGTCAGTGTATTTTGGAACGTCCTGTATATGAATCAACTGTCACTGGAAATCCTCCATGAAGACTCAATATATCGGGACTATACTGTATATAATTCACTCCACTAGTGTACTGAGGTGTTATTAGAAGATCACTATATCATGGGACACACTGTATATGAATCGAAGATCGTTGGGGACTCACTATGAAAATTCGGGACGTATTGGGACTGCACTATATATTGCACTTCACTAAGTAACTGTGTGGTTATTCACCCTGTATGACAACAAGCCACCTTTGTTAAAGCCACCTATTATGTTCTTTAAAGCCACCTTTTATTTATATTAAGCCACTTTTTTGCCACCTTTATGCCACCATTAATAAATTGTTCATTATTATTTCATTTATTTATATTTTCAGTTTATAGTTCCTTTTATTTATTCATTTATTTATTTTCAAATATTGGTTTCTCACCATAATTGAATATATCTTAATTCACTTTTCAATTATCTTTTGCAAAACACATGATATACTTAAACATGTTAATCCAAATAAATGTACAAATGAACATTAATATAGAAGATACTTAACTACTAAACAATAATAACATCGTGTATACCGATTTCGGAAGTGTAGTCTAACAACAGAATGAACGATAATGTCGGAATTCCTGATATCCGTATTTCGTGTAGTGTAATGTGTGTATATATGCACCTTTTTACAACAAAATTAATACTTAAATTTTCTAAAATAATATCAAAATGATCATATCAACTAATAGATGTTTATAAAGACAAAACATTAATAATTCCCAAAAATTTCAAAACAAGAATTCACAAAATGATTGTGACATGAATCACATACTAATTATTCAAAACACTGTATTCTCAGTTTACTAAAAATCAAAACTGCTAAAAGAATGCAAAATCAAATATACTATCAAGTCTCAATAATTGTATTGTTCAAACAACAAACAAGAGATTCATCGAATTGTTTCAAATAAGTTTGGATTCACATGTTACCTCACTTTTTTTTTTAATTATCAGCATTACTCACAACAAACGTAAGCTTTTATTTTACTTATTTATTTATCGCAACAAGTATGCGAGCATCGATACTAGTGCACGGATCTTTTATTACACGGGCGAACACACGACTTTTGGCTGATACAATCATTTTCTACTCTCGTTTTCAACAAGTATCTTATTGGCAAAGGCAAATTACAACTCCATTTTACGGGCATTAAACGCAAACACATATCACATAATAAGAGGGATTTACAATCCACCTCTAAACGCATTAAACACTTAGAAAAGACATTCCCTACTCATCTATGAATAAGCTAGGTATTCGGGAAATAATAAGGAGTATCCATCTCCGAACGTAAACCGCCCTCTAATGGCCTTTGGTTTCACGTTAAAATACACATACATCATAACAAGAAACTCATACAAGGATGCCGCTCTATGCAGCCTTTGGCATCTCGAAAATAGCCCTAACCCATTTATATTGCTCAATTGCCATTCGGCTGAACTCAGACGTATACAGCTCAAAATACTTTACACACAATGATTGTGTTCGCTCGATGACCATTATCAATATCAACGTGCCTAACAGATTTAAACCTGATTGCCTCATCATACTATAAACAATAGGATCTATCAATTACTGTTAAATTGTACGACAAACCAAATTCTTTCCATTATTTCTTTCCATTATTATTATTATTACTGTTATTTTTCAAATTCTCAACTCTCAAATTCAATTTAAATTTCGTTATAGTTGTGTGAGTTTATTGACAAGTGCTGATTCAAAACGATATTTTCTCTCCTTATAAGTTTTTGAACATAAAAATAATCAGATAAACAACAAAGTAATTCGTTAATCACAATCATTCTATTCAAATGAACTGTGTAGCGAAAGCTTCAACTAACACTTTCCTCGTATTGACATAGATAAAAACTCTTAATAAAGTGAATTAAACTAAACTTTTCCACCTGTATGAATTATTTAGGACAAAACGAAACTAAATTAGGTATTCTCTCTTTTATGTGAGTCGTTGAGCAACAGATAGACTTGTAAAAACTATAAAAGCAAAACCCCCCCTTTTTTTTAATTATCTTTTCTATATTAAGGCTACTTCTTCATTTCTAAATGTCTGTTTTTCAGAATAATAAATGGAATTATACGAATAAAATATACAAACGTGATACGATATATGAACAAAGTTCAAATCCTGATTACATTCTTACTAAATATGCGAAATCTATTTACAAAACTAGTGAAGTTCAAAACTAAACAAAATCTACCTATATATTAACATCTTTGCGTATTATGTCATAATATGCAAAACAATTAACATGTTTATCTATATATTTGCATTACATCACCTAACTAGTAAACTTTCAAACATTTTTCTATATACATGAGTTAAACGGCGGTTAAGCCTTACATAGTGCCATCCTGCGTGTCATTGATTGACAGCACAGGTTGTAAGTCGTTAATTAAACAAAAATATAGGTTAATGTATTGGTCCCGAAGACCAAAAGGCACCAACTTACAATCACATAACTGGAGTGTGCGGGGTCGTTGAACTCCCCGACGATTTGAATAAATCGCTCCTGCACTGAGTCCTAGTCCCTCCCAGCTAAATGCTTCGCGCATTACAGCTATGTCATAATCGGGTAAAATTTTCCAACCCCAATTGGGTTGTTAGTATCTAGACCTACAGAAGGTATTGAAAAAAAATATGAAAAGGACAAGAAGAATACCCTGGGGAGGGGAAGTTCGATACTACAGCCCTGCACCTCAATACCATTAATCACTCATTAATTATTAATTGTTTTAGGCCCGCTCATACCTACAAAATTAGTAGGTTTACAATTGCATTCCCTTAAAGAGCGCTAGCCAAAAAATGTGCCGGCCTCCTGGCAAAAATGCACTTATCAACATCAGTAATATCGTCACATCCGGGAATAAGTCATAGTCGGGAGTGTTTATCCACTAATTTAAATCCATAATCATTTACAGTCTAAAATGACAATTTTCCAATAAATTATAGAATTATAAATGCGTAAGGGAACGCTAATCGGCATCCAGCACAAACATGTCATGCTTACCTTTCTTTCTTTTAAATGAGTAATGAAAGATGAATAACAGAGTTGTAATGACCTTAACGAAACAAGAAAATAAGGTCAATACTACGAGTCCGACCATGATAATCAGTGGGTTGAAAATTATACAATGTTCACTTAAGAACTAACAGACTCTTTGCATACAAGAAAGGTTAAAAGAACTGAAATTGGAAAATTTTCACATTCTGAATTAATCGTTACGTTTACCAAATATTTAAAATTGAATGTCATATCTATGGTTTACTTGATTCTACTTTAAACAATTATTATTCACATTTTTCATTTCCAAGAACAAATTTATTTTAAAACTTAAAGCCATATTTATCAAACTTTTTTTTTCAAAATCGCCGACATTAATAATTTTGATTATCCAATTTCCGTAATGTTTTATAACCAATTTTTATGTATATTTTCCATTTTTATAAGCCAATTTTATCATAGGTAATCGCTCCCTAATTAAAACAAACACTTTATATATCGATACCAAATTGTGTCGGTTATCATTGGTAGTACAGTTTTCACGAAATGTTATTATAAATATACGTAACATTCCGTGAAAAGCGCACTACAGGAAAAAAGAAGAAGGAGTCGGTTCGCCAAAATCTAAACAAGCATAATTCATCATTTCTTTTACGTCAATTAAAAATAAATATCTAATAAAATATGAAATTTTAAGCGTCAATTAAGATGTTTTTCATTCTCAAATATAAATGTATTAGATGTCACAGGCCGAAAGTGAATTTTGAAGTGTGTGTATATAATTGCCAAATCACACACTAGCTGAGGCCCAACCGGACGCTACCCCGATTTCGTCACTGTAATTTTGAAAGAGGATAGTAGTGACGCCTCTAAGGGTTGAATCATATTTTTCAACCTTTTTCCTCTTCTTAACTTATAGAACAGTTTTTGTAATTGAATAGAATTAAGTTCAAAACTTCATTAATGTCGCGACAGATACCCACTGACTTTGCATGACGAACATTATATATGAATAGTTTCGTAAGCAAATTTATTAAATTCAACGTTATTTTTAATTATTTACAAAATCATACTAAGTATTTCTTAATTTTCAATATTTCGACGCCTAACCAGTCTTATATTACAAATTCAATATGCTTTTACACATACTTTTAATGACAAAGTTGGATGAAAAGTTTCATTAACTGAAGAACACACATTTTTTATTTTTTTTTTCAAAATCCAAATTTCATAATTAATTGTAACATTCATTAGTATTTCTCTAATTGAATTTTAAGTATCTCTAATTGCCTAACATTTTTCTAAATGCATGATGGTATGGGGACAGCTAAATGTTTATATAATCATACAAGGTAAATGAATAAAAACTCAAAAGAAAATGGAGTGGTAGAATTTTATTAATGACATTTGGTTCCCAGGGCTGGAAGCACCTGAAAAGAAATAAGACATACAAAACATAAACATCCTAACAAAATTCAATACAGAAATTCTGTATCCAAAACGGGATAACCATAATTTTCAAAAGTGGTGTGGCATTATTAAAATTTCAAAGTCCGAAATCGCGATCTAAATTGATTACCTATTTAAAATTTTCCAATGCTATCCTTCCTCTGCTTTTCACATTTATCTTTCATCTCCAAAACTGCAAAGAAAGAATAAAACATGATATTTAAATGAACGTACCTGATTATGAATGGATACTGGTGGTTCCTCTGGATGGGCGCGTCGGTGGCAGTGTGCACACACTTGAGACTGAAAAACAAATTCCTAACTTTCGAAATTCGGTGGGAAATAATTAACTAAAGGAAGTAACAATCATTATGTTTCTATAGTTGTCTCTAAAAGAAGAAAGGTACGACTCCTTACTTTTTAATTTCATTTACATTTTTTTTTAATGCCATAATTGGAGTCCGCTGGAGTAGTTAGGCATAATCACCTTAAGACATTCACTGGTCCACTCTGGCGAGCGCATACAATAATCAGTGAGATACAAATCACGTGTTTTATACAGGAAATAATTTATCTTATGCATATTTTCTAATCGTACAGAACGTTGTTTAAGCTGTGTTTCGTTACTGTCTTCACTCATGGGTTCTTGATGGTTATGAATTTCACATTCAGGTTGCAACAGAGGTAACTGATCATCGATTGTCTCAAGTCCATGGGGAAGGTTCTGCAATTTACCAATTTCATCTTCAGGTAAGTGTTTCTTGGCCAACAGTAACCAAGTATTATACGTTTGTGGTGTAGGCGTCCAGATCTTGACCCTATCCATAGATTGATATCCTATACTTTCACCACTCAAAGGGTCCCGTACCTCAACTGCCCTGTCATTACTAGACACACTAGTGCATATATACGGCCCACGGAAAAGTTCAAAAAATTTTGCAATTTGTTTCTTTATGAGGCTACTCACATTAAGTTGTCGCACAAATACAAAATCTCCCACGCGCACTAGGCGTCTGTGTGTTTGGGTTTCATTCCATCTTTTATTCCTCTTTTTGATTTTTTCAGTCCGTTTCATATTGGCCAAAACTAATTTATTGCTCCAATTTATCCCATCCTCGTCAGATACATCTTCCTTAACATTAACACCGAAATGCGAAAATATGGGACGTGAAGAATCTATATTCAGGTGTAAACTAGCTGGTGAGACTCCTAGGTTTTGTGAAATAGAGTAATTATACAAAAGTACAGCCTGTGTCAAGTTTTCAGCCCGTTCCCGTTCCGTGAACATAAAGTTCTTAATGTTTGAACCAGTTCCTTATTCACTCTCTCTACCAAAGAACTTTGAGCATGATAAACGGTACAATACTTCACGACCACATTGTATTTTTTCATAGCTTGAACGAAACATTTAGAATGGAAAACTGGTGCATTATCTGATAAAATAAAACGAGGCAGTCCAAGCATGGTGAAATAATATTCTTCAAAACATCTAACAATCGCTTTGGCTGTAGAACTCCTTAATGCAAATGCTGTACAATACCGTGTGTACAAATCCATAATAACAAGAGCAAAACGCTTCTGTGATTTTCCAATTGGATACGCTCCTAACATGTCAATGGAGATGCAATCTCGCGGTCGGCGTGACGGGATGGTACTTAACAACTTAGCTGGTGGGTGTTGGTCTGGTTTCATACGAGCACATATAATGCAATCTCTCACAAAGTTTTTGACTGAAGTTCTCAATCCTTTCCAGCGAAATGCTTTAGAAATGAATGCAATAGTCCTATCAGTGCCTGGGTGGCCTACATCAGAATGGTACGCGGTGAGTATGTTGTGCACCAAAACTGGTGGTATACAAATTTTCCACTTATTAGGATGGTGAAAGTCTCGAATTAACAAGATATCATTTTCTAACTTATAATTTTGTTTCCATGATCTACTGTTTCGAAATTCAACTTCGTCCACCGTTCCTTCTAAAACACGTATGACATTTCTGTAGTCTGGACATTCTCTTTGAAGATCTGCTAATCGCTGAGGAGAAATATTAAGAACTTCATCTTGTAATACTTGGAAGGAATGTACCTTAAGCAATCTATGTTCATGCGATGGAAATAATCTGCTAAGGGCGTCACAAAACTTATTAGTCTCTCCCTTTACAAATTCGATGTCATGTTGGAATTCGCTGATTTCTGCACTCCAGCGTGATAGCCTGTTGTTCCAAGATTTTATACGTTTAAGAAATAAAAGAGCATGGTGGTCCGTGACAATAATAATTCGTCTTCCTAACAACATTGGTCTCCATTTTCTCAAAGTGTATATAACTGCAAGGCATTCAAGTTCCGAAATCGAGTACCGACGTTCGCATGGGGTCAAGGTACGGCTAATACACTGAATAATTCGTGGTTTACCGTCTTGTTCTTGCCATAATTTGCATCCTAATCCGACGGTTGAAGCGTCCACCTGGACATAAAAAGGTTTTGTAAAGTCAGGGTGTGACAGCAAAATATTTGCGCAAATGTCATCTTTAATTTGATTGAAAGCTTTCTCACATTCTTCAGTCCACTGCCATTTTTTACCCTTCTTTTCCAATGCATACAAGTGCTCCTTCGTGGCTAAGCGGTTAGCGTACACGCCTTTGGCGTGGAAGACCCGGGTTCGATTCCCGGTGGGAGCTCATGTGGTTCGGATTCCACGTTAATCAGTAGGTCCACGTCTCATATAGCCTCGCTGCTAAACGGGACGTAAAACTCAAAATCAATCAATCAATCCAATGCATACAACGGAACGGCTTTTGTAGCGTAGTCCGGTATGAAATTTTGACACCAATTAAATAATCCTAACGCAGATTGCAAACTTTTAATATTTGTGCGTACTGGCAATTCCCTGACTGCTTTTATGGTCCTTTCATCTTTCTTTATTCCTTCGGGACTGATGATGTACCCCAAAAATGATACTTCTGGTGCACAGAACAAGCACTTGTCGATATTCAATGTTATATTGTATTGCTTAAACTTGGCAAAAATCTGATCTAACAACTGTAAATGATCCTGGAAACTATCATTTGTGATCAAATTATCATCTATGTACCGAATGATTTTGCTGTGTAACTCTGGGCCTAATACATGAGACATCATAGCATTTAAAGCTTGCCCACCATTCCTATACCCAAAAGGTACTCGCTGATATTGATAGCACTGTCCCTCAAAATTTAACGCCGTATACGGTTGAGATTTTGGATGTAGAGGACAATGGTGATACGAAGAATTTAGATCCAAGACGCTAGTAAAAGTTTTTCCCTGTAATTTGGCTAACAAATCTTCTATTCGTTCCGGTTTGACCTGCCTTAAAACTGAATGTTCGTTAACAGCCCTCAAATCAATGCATAATCTTTGTTTATTGTTCTTTTTCGGGACGACTAGAATGGGGTTGCTATGAATAGATTGACTGTTAGTGATTATTCCCAATTGCAACAATTTTTTAATCTCTCCTCGTACAAACGGTAAATGCTTGTATGCTATTGGATACTGTTTACGAACCAAGGGTTCATTAGTGTCAATCTCCATTTCATATTGAAAACCTTTACATCTACCGGGATAGTTCGTGAAGATTTCTCTATATCGAAACAATAAATCCAAAAGTTGTTCCTTTTGATGGGGGCCTAATGTACTAGCACGATCAACAGCAGCTTTCAATTGTTGGGATGTTGCTACCTGTTTAAGAATAGTTTCTTCCTGACCACAATTAATGTTATTTACACAGGGTTGTCTTACGCTGATGTCTTCCTCGTCAGCTGATCCAACACAAGACTCGCTGTCATCGTCACGGCCTGGTGATTCGATGGGCAAGAGGGAGACAACCACCCTAATGTTATCATATTCTAATGAAATATTACCTTGACTAAGATTGATGATGCTCTGTTATTGTTCTAATGCATTCAAGCCCATTATAAATTTCTCATTTAGATCTGCCACAACAAAGACTTCCAATGTAAATGTAAGTGAATCTATTTCAACTGGTATAACAGTCCTACCCTTGCACTTTTTCCTTAACTTTCCACTATAATCTACAATAAGAACATCATCAGCTGGTTGTAATTTAGGAAATGAGATTTCTTTTGTGATTTCTTTCCACAGGTCGTAGGAGGCTAATGAGGTCTCTGCTCCCGTATTGCACAGTGTTTTTACTTCAATTCCATTCACG
Source organism: Thermobia domestica (assembly GCF_964235325.1). Classification (NCBI taxonomy): domain Eukaryota; kingdom Metazoa; phylum Arthropoda; class Insecta; order Zygentoma; family Lepismatidae; genus Thermobia; species Thermobia domestica. Next base: position 133,499,164 of record NC_137460.1, read on the forward strand.
CGTGTATTAATGTAAGCAGAATATTGCCTACCATACGCTTTGACTATCTTTTCTTCAAATTTATCGTCTTCAGTATCACTCCTAGCATCCTGATCTAAATCTGAATCAGATTCGAATGTGAAATTTCGAACACGGAATACATTGTTGGGGATTTGAGTAGTGGTTATTTCGACGGATGTCCCCCCCCTTGAAACCCGTCTTCATTCAGTTTTCCGATTTTTCACGTGACTGGTCTTGGGTTCGATTCTGGTTTAACCTATTATTATTTTGGGCCCTCCAATTGTGTCTATAATTTCCCCGTCCTCTATTGTTCCCGTGACGTTGTCCTGGTCTTCGGTTATTATTACCACGCCAATTATTGTCCCTTTCACTACGGGGTACTTGGGTTCGATTCTGTTCATTATTCATTGGTGCATTTTCAGTACTCTGATTGTTCGTATCGCGCGAGTTTTGTCGAGTACCGTCTCCCTGATTGTTTCGCCTGTTATGCCTTTGTTGACCATTAGATGGGTTACTTGCCGTTCGGGCCTGTTGCACACGAAATGTACGATGATCTTTATAATTATTGTTATTATACGTATTGTAATTTCTCTTCATGTTACCGTTTTCGGCAAGTCGTAATGATTCAATTCTAGCAATGCTTGCTAAGAACTGTTGAAAAGAAGTACACGGATGTAATGTCAGTTCTTCGCGGTACCTGCGGGGCAAAGTATCAATAATACTTGCAATGATCTTTGCGGGTGAACTTTCCGGGTTCAAATCTCTCAATTGTTGGTACTGTTTGGTAGCAAAACTGCGAACATTGTCGTGGGTCTTGGGATCAAATCTTTTGCTTCTACACGAAGCAATTTGGCTAGCAACAATGGTATCTGAATCAAATGTATCGATTAATGCCCTTTCGAACTGACTAAAAGTTTCGAATTCTCGAGGGTAATTGGTGACCCATTCTTTAGCAACTTGTTCAACGAGACAGGGGATGAGATTAACTAAATCATCTTCGTATATACCTACAACTCGGGCTTTCTCTTTCAAATCCTGAATATATGAGCGCGCAGTTGTACCATCCGGAAGTCCGGTATATTTTGGTAAGTACTGTAAATCTCTGACTTGAATGACGCGTTTAGGCTTAGAAATTCTACGTGAGTATACTCGTTTCACACTACTATCAGATTCATCGGATTCGAATCCCTCACTTTGATAGTCTGAGTCGTGGTGCTCATGATCAGATTGACTTTCCTTACGCGGAGACCTACATGCATGAGTATGTAGTTGTTGTAGTTTGTTTTCAATGTGCTCTTGTCGCGCCAACAATTCACGGTTCACTCTTTCTAACCTATGCATTTCATGCGTGAAGTCGCGATCATGTTCAGATTTTACAATGACAGCGGGTTGTTTTTCGAAATGCTCAATTATCATTTCAACACTAGCTTTATGGTGTTCTCTAAAACTTTCTAAGGTCTGTTTGATTCCATCAGATCGCTCACTATTTAATTTTAAAATTTCCCGGTGCGCATGGACTTCTTCACCTATCTCAGTTGTTTTTTCCGCGAGTTCTTTAACATACCCGTTCAATTCATGTATTGTGCTTTCATGCTTGTTTACACGGAAACCAATAACCTAACATTTCCCATTCATAAGTACTTGACATTTTTCAATTTCATCCACTTGATCTTTTACCCCTTGCACTTCCTCTTTAATAACATTAATTTCACATTGTTGTTTCTCGGTGGCTTGCTTACACTCAACCTGTACCGTTCGAACAACTTCTCGTAACTCATCAATGCTTTTCTTATGTTCCGCGTTATCTGTCTTGACGCGTTTGGTTAGATTAGCTAATGTAACACGAACCTCTGTAATGGAATTATTGGTAGTTATAATATCGGTACTTAGTTGATCGAATTTGCAATCAAACTTATTCTCTAACTCTAACTTATTGTTCGCGCACTCGTTTGCCAATTCCTCTATTTGCTCGTTATTAGTGTCGATTTTATGCTCTAATTTCTCAGACTGTTTCTCTAATTTCTCTGACTGTTTCTCTAATTGTTCTGTTAACATTGCCTGAAATTGTTCTAAAATATTCGCTTCCATTTTTACTTAACTTACAAGTAACTAAATCACAATATAAAACATGCAGCAACAAACACTTGAAGTAAGTAACAATATAAACAAACACTTTTCTAAAACTATTTCACCATGAAATGAAGGATGCATATACACTTGTGGGTGTGTGTGTATGTGTGTGTGTCTGTGATCAGCTGTTCGATATGTTCGCTTATACGTACTATGAAAAATTAGCGGAAGAAAAATTCGCGAACGAACAAAATGTTTTACTTTCTTACAAAACAAATTGTACTAATTATATTTCCGTGGTAATTGAATTTACTTTCTGTTTTCTTTTTTTTCAAATCCTATTTATTATTTTCTTTTTTTTCTTTTCACGAGCTAAAACAATCTACGCATGATTCTACGCCCAGTTGGCTGCTTGCAACTACGTGATTCAAATGTTTATTTTTTTCGTATTTTAATAAATGAACTCTGAAATAATTAAATGCGGTTCTATCCGAAGATTAAAGTGTGTTCTGTTACGGTTTAGCCATTTCGGGTGTAATCGTTATTTACGTCGTGGTTCGGAGCAACTTTTATTTCTCATTTATTCCCCTTTTTCTTAGTTATGTTTCCCAGTTACGCCATGACGTAAGCGATCACTGCCCATGCCTACAGTTCCATTTATGATGACTGGGGCATGATAAATGAAAATGTAAGCAACGTAAAGTTTGTTGTTTAGCTACACATGTAAAGAAAATTAAGTATTAAACATGTAACAAATGATAAAGTCACTTTTCGATAAAAGAAATATAATGTTACTATAAGAGCATAAGTATTACATGCTTTTATATTTCCAATATATTCATCATTAACAATTTAATACTAACGACGTTATGGTGGCTTGGCTTTAGTAATGAATAAAGTGGTGGCTTAAAATGTTAATAGACTCACGTGTGTCTTCGGCTAGCCTGTTGATGCTGCGTCTTTGATGTCTTGCACTCGAGCATACACACTATGAGTTCCAATCGTGTCTTCTCCACTAATTATTCCGGATGACGCTATGCGTGTGTTGTCAACTTTATGACCTCAATCAAGTCGTGTTTTAAAGTTCCGCTTACATTCGCAATAATAAAGGATTTCACTTGACTAATGATATAACAAACGTTTAATTTTCAACACTGATGTGTGAATTATTAAACTGATAGTTCAGGCCTCTTCATCACAAACGAGCTACAACCCAAAACGAACGGGCTACATTCTAAGCAGCAAGGTACACTGCTCTTCGGAGGAGGGCGCGCTACGACGCGAAGACTGGGAGTAAGAAAGCTCCCTCAAACTGTCCCCTGCAGACTGAATGCTTTGTTCAATTCACTATCATATACATGTTTTTGGGTGTGGGGCTCTCTGGTGATGACGTATAATAACAAACTCACACTCTTTGGCTGAAGAAGTGCGGGCATTTTAACTGGTCAAATCAGCGTTGAGCAGTGACAAGAAGTAAAGTGTTTTTGCGACTTTCCCGATTTTCCGGAGTTAGAGAACGTTCACAAAGAGAGTCGTTGTTTCTGCGTCGTATATGGTTACGAAATCTAACGGAAGTCTACTAACACAGATGAAAAGACATTCCAAAGCGATGACAAAGAGTTTCTAGAACATTTGGATCTGTACGAGGGTTGGTTAATAAAGTTCAGAATAAATCTATTTTCTCAATGTTTCTTTTAAATCGCAAAAAATGAGCTGTGGGACGGTGACAACATATTTTCTTATACATGAAACACATATTCGATAAGATAAAAGAGTTCGTTTTTGTGTGCGAAATATTACTGCATATGACCCTGGTTTTGCGTTTTCTTTCCTTTTTCTCGTGATTTCGTACTAATGTTAGTAGTGGAATATATACCGGTTCTAGCACACACCCCCAAGCAACGAATTAGCCCAAATCTTTAAAAAAATCTAGTTTACGCACACTTTTTGACTATCGTTTTCTGTCCAGGTGTTAGTTTAAATATACATTCCCCCTCCCAGTACTTCTGGCAAATATTATTTAACAAAGAAGAATAGAACAAAGTAGATTGAGTTATTGCACTGCACATAGGCTTTTATGACATTTAAAATCATAAAAACTTGCATCTAAAAACTGTAACATAAATAAATTTTCAAAGTAAAAAGCAGCAAAACCTGTGCACAGGTGGACCTGAGAGGACTTAAGCCTTTCTCTTATTTGTTTGTTTGGTTTTGCTTTTGGCTGCCTCTCAGGCTCCTTTTTCTGTCTCTCTTTCTGTTGCTGCTTCTCTTGTGCCTCCGTTTTCTTTTCCCGACTAGCGCTAGTCTCCATTCACGTCAAATAGGTACGATTTTAGGTTATACTATACTTTCCGCGAACCATTTTCGGCGAACAATTTTTACACACATCTACACTACAGTTCCGCATACACAAAGTTTCTTTTTAAAGTTCTTACATACACATCTACACTATAGTTTTGCATACACACAGTTTATCTTACAATTTTTTATACATACTAGGTCCATTACTACATTACAGTTTGTCCATTAATTCTCTCTTAAAATTCTTACACACAGCTACAGTACAGTTTACACATATCTATATTACAATTTTACACATTGTGTCTCTAGTTTGTTTTTACAGACAGCTACATTACACTTTTCCATTCTATTCCTTCTTACATAGATTTTTCTAAGGCTTCTTACACAAATGTTTTTTTAAATACTTCTTTGCCAATAAAATTGCTTATTATTTTCTCTTTTATAATAAATATGAAGCCGGAAGTTAATGATTCTGCTAGTGTACATAGATCTAATTGCAATATTCGTGAACTTATTGGAAAGATTAGGAGTACTAGAGAAAGATTTGGATTACCATTACTTCTAGAGAATTTACAGAATAACAATCTTTTAAGTGATATATGCCAAATAATTTATGCACAAGGAGAAGAGAGAGTTGACAAATTAAAACCAATAACTAAGCCGTTCTGCGATAACATTATGCTGGTAAAGATAACTGATATTTCTGATTGCAAAAAATAAAGATAAAACAACTGGACTTCTTTTAGAATCGGATGTTTGTGGTAGTTTTAATAAGTATCTAAGATCTAAGTTTTCCAGATATCCTCTCGCTTTGCATGGAGTTAAGGCCCAAAAACCATTTCTTTTGTCCGGAGACGCAGGTAGACGTAATGGCGTTAAACAAATTGTGGATGCAGATATTACAGTAATTCGAAAAAGATATCCAAGTCCTGTTCTTGTACCTTACAAGGTTGAGCTCGCTGATTTAGATTTAGAAGATTTGTTGCAAGATTTACCAGAGATCCTAGACACACATTAAAGGGAATGTTATTATCATTTAGATTTCGATATTACCCAGGACTTTGCAGGAATTTTTATTAAGCAAGAGATGATTTCTTATTTTACAGACAACTATAATTTTTGCTTAGAAGGAGAAATGATAGATTATCTTAGTGATCTAGGTCCAGAAGAATCGGATAGTATTAAGAAAAATTTAAAAGTTATAGTTAAGAATGACCACACAGTTGGAATCGATTGTTTGCGTTGGAATTGCAGAAATTGTTCCATAAAGATATACAATAAATTCGTCTGCCAGCTTACATCGCCTGGAGTTTCTAAGGTTTTGGGCAGCCATATTGTTGACTATTTACAATGTCCATACCAAAGATTACGTTCTACCTTCTCTTCCAAAGCAGCCCAAGAGTTTGGTATTACTAGGTTAGAAGCCACAATATATAATTACTACACTTTTGTGAACTAGAGCAAAGTTATGAACCCATTCGAGATTGTTTGGATATTTTAAATAAGCACAAGAAATATTTAAGGAAATCGCCATTTTATAAGGTTCCTATTCGTACAATGTGGGAGAAGTTAGTTAATAAATTACAGAATAGTTGTTGTGTGCTTATCGAGGAGGAAAAACTCTTGCAATATGCTCATTGGGGAAATTCTATGACGCGAAAGTTGACAGGTGTTAAATAAAGTTGAAAGATGATCCAAAAGATGCACAAAAACAAATAGATTACGTTCTTTCTACATTTAGCTTTAATTTGTTGCCTGTAAATTTAGTTCGTATTAAGCAATATCCAAGTTCTAGTAGCAACGTAACTGTAGAGCATTCGTGTTATTTAAAGCGCGATAAGACATTTGTTTCCAGAACTAATACTTTGTTTAGCACTATTCCTCCAGAGATTTCTATTTCTAGCTTTGGTCTTGTGAATACGGAAAAGGTCTGTCTAGAGGTTCTTAGGAAACGGACTAATATAACGCATTCCCTGAAGCCCTATAAAGTACGACAGATTACACCTATTCTCCCTCCTTTTCTTAAGTGTAAATCGCTTCGAGACAAAGAATGACAGACATTAGCATTGGAAGAGAGACGCAAAACATTTTTAGAAAAGTACGCTAAAGAGAGAGATGAGTACGAGGGATAAGAAGGTATATCCGAACTAGCACAACAACGAGAAGCACATTTTGCCCTATTTCCAGAAGAGATGGCGAGAATTAGATTTATTTGGAACTTATGACATGTTTGCTTTTTGTGTTAATAATGTTGGTAAGTACGCTTTCGTTGGTGCGTTAGTAAGGGAAAAGGAAACGAAGGTAATATCTGTTCGTTATATAAAAGGCATTCCTAAGGCTGTTTTTAGATGGTTATAAGAATAAAGAAGAGTTGATTCGACGTTACAATTTTTGTGTTATATCCCATGGTTCGTTAGAGATCTTGTACATTCCCGACGACGAAGAAGGATTTTTAGAATTTAGAACAAATGGAACAGCGACTTATTATGGGAATACTTTCCCTAAGATGGTGGATTTAAAGTTTTCGAAAAGGATTTGGGACGAGGAGGTTTCTTTGGAATACACACAAGAGGATGTTAATTTCGCTAGAGATATACAAATGGGGTCAATTTTAGGTAATGTTATGACTACAAGCTGTTCTTAACTGGATTCACTGGACAATGGAACCGAATTAACTGTGGAAGCAATTACAGGAATTACTTATAGAAAGAATGTAAGGTATATTCTTAAGTTCTAAGCCGTGGAAGAGTTGTTCTTGTTTAATTATTGGATAGAAAGGGAGATTACAGAAGTCTGTTAGCTTGAAGCATAAATTTAGGATTCGGCTAGTTGATTTTAGAGTTACTCCATCTAGACATAATGAGCGAGTAGTTTTTGTTTGTTAGGTTTGTGTGTAGTTGTGTCCGTCTTTTAGTGCTTTTATGGACAATGTTTATAAAAGACCGTATGTGTATGTAATGTTTGTGTATTCCTATCGAAACTATGTATGCTTCTAAGTGTGTACCTATCTAAAACTCTAGTAACTAAATGCTTCTAAGTATGTGTGCATGTGTCCATCTAAGATTCTAATTAGTAACAAAGGGATTCTAAGTATGTCCATCTAAGATTCTAATTAGCTACAAGATGCTTGTAAGTGTGCGCTTATCGAAATTCCAATTAGCGACTAAGGATTTCTATGCCGATTTCTAAGAGTGTGTATATGTGTCTTTTTAGGTTTGTGGTGTAAACCTGCATGTAAACGACTGTATTTGTATCCAAACTCTTGTACTTAAGTCTGCGCGTGCTTCTGGATTCGAATCTCTTAACCTTTGTATGTGCGTGTGTGTCCTATTCCATGTTTTTAAAGGGAGCACAAGATGTTGTAAGAGTGGTTTGGTAGTCTATTGTTAATAATAAATGGAAGTGGAAAGCTTTTTAGAAGAAAGGGTAAGTGCTTTAGAGAAACAGATTGCTTTGCTACAACGTAGATCAGAGTATAGGAAGCTTAAGAATTACAGTAGTTTGTTTGTTGTTACAAAGAATAAGCAGGAAGATCCTTATCCTTATATTATTGTTTGCTGTAGGGGGAAAGACTTGTTTCATATTTTTAGTGAAGTAGATCGAAATTTTCCAGAGAATATTGTTATTTACGAAAGATCTAGAGACCCCAATAGTCGAAAGCTGTATAAAAGAATAAGGAGAGAACTAGTTTTAAAAATGCGCGGAGAAAGAGAATTTAGTACCTCTCTTACAGAAGCAGAATTAATTACAACCATGGACCAGATATATAGCGCAATTTTAGATAGAGACGAGATGTCCTAGGGTGTGTTATTGTTGCTTAGAATTCTTGTCTTGTATGTAGAAACCTAGGCTCACACATCCAATAGTCCAATCCAGAAAGAAACAATAAACGAAAGTTAAATTTTTCCTAAAGATTAGTGTGTGTCTGTGTGTAATCGGAAATCCTAACCTTCTAATTCTAAGTGTCGAAGGTCTAATTCTAAGTTCGAAAGCCCTAAGCTTCCAAGTCTAAATGTTTCTTGTTTGTTTTGGATCCTAATCTGTTCTTTATTGTGCTTGTATCTAACGAAAATTCTTAGTTTCTAAGCGCATGTATCGTAATTAGTGGTTCCAAGCTTCTAGTTTCTTTGTAATTGTTTTTGTATAATAAATGGAGGCTATAGCAAGAAAATTAAACTCTCTATATACGTCTTCCAAGCAGTTTTTACCTCTTTGAGACCTTACAACTAACAAACGATTCTCAATTAAGCATGTGGATTTGCAAGATACTCGAATGGGGATAAAAGTAATATTACATGTCTCTAAGTATTTGGTGAGTTTTCCTGATCGTTATTTAACACTTTTTGATTCCAAGATAGTCGATAAGATCAATAAGAGTATTGTATTTTGTGTACGAAGGAAAGCAACCATTAGGAACAAATAGAAGATTCCACAAAATTACTTTTACTACAGATCAAGATTATGAATCCGATTGTTCTAAAACCTGTTCGTCTGTAGAAGGAGATAGCGAAGAAGAAGAAGAAGAAAAGGAAGCTCCAATTAAGTGTCCAAAACAAAATAAACAATTCTCCAATAAGTAATAATTAAGTGCCAAGATTCTTTATGGTCAGTACTATAAAGGAAAACAAATAATAGTACTTGTTGTTTTGTTTCTAAAGCTAATAAGCAGAACAGAATGGTATATGTCTACAGCTAAGCAAACTCCAGTGTTACGAATAATTACAATTAGTGTTGCAATTAGGAGGCAAGAGGAAACAAATGGTATATGTAATGCTATTCTTTCCGATTCTTAGAAGTTTACGTGTTGTGGTGGGTGCGGAATGTTATTCTTTACGTATTATGGCGCAAATCTACACAAGGCCGAACAAGCAAGATGTTACTTTCGGTCGTATGGTGCAATCTTGCGCAACTTAGCTGCAATAGCTTTCGTTTCTAAAGGGCTAATCGAAAAAAGAGAAAATTACGTTATGTTCTAAAAATAGTTGTGGTTGTAATTACGAGCCAATAGCACAGCAGAAGTTAAGGTGCACAGTAAGCAAGGATTCTTTTTAAATAGTTACAAAGAAGCGAAATCCTCACTCGCCTTCCCAACACACAAGACAGCAGAAGAAGCAAGGCGAAAGTATTGTGTTATTGTGATTGTCCCTCTGGCCCCAGCCAATATACAAACGCAGAAACTATATAGAAACATAGAACGTAGAACGTGAACGTAAAACGTCCGAAAACGTAGAGAAACGTAACGTTTTGGTACGTTTCGGGACGTTTTACGTTCACGTTCTACGTTCTATGTTTGCGTTCTATGTTTATGTTAGGATCCAAAACAAACAAGAAACATTTAGACTTGGAAGCTTAGGGCTTTCGAACTTAGAATTAGACCTTCGGCACTTAGAATTACAAGCTTAGGATTTAGAATTAGACCTTCGACACTTAGAATTACAAGCTTATGATTTCCGATTACACACACACACACATACACATACACTAATCTTTAGGAAAAATTTAACTTTCGTTTATTGTTTCTTTCTGGATTGGACTATTGGAAGTGTGAGCCTTGGTTTCTACATACAAGACAAGAATTCTAAGCAACAATAACACCCTAGAACATCTCGTCTCTCTATCTAAAATTGCGCTATATATCTGGTCCATGGTTGTAATTAATTCTGCTTCTGTAAGAGAGGTACTAAATTCTCTTTCTCCGCGCATTTTTAAAACTAGTTCTCTCCTTATTCTTTTATACAGCTTTCGACTATTGGGGTCTCTAGATCTTTCGTAAATAACAATATTCTCTGGAAAATTTCGATCTACTTCGCTAAAAACATCAAACAAATCTTTCTCCCTACAGCAAACAGTAATATAAGGACAAGGATCTTCCTGCTTATTCTTTGTAACAACAAACAAACTACTGTAATTCTTAAGCTTCCTATACTCTGATCTACGTTGCAGCAAAGCAATCTGTTTCTCTAAAGCACTTACCCTTTCTTCTAAAAAGCTTTCCACTTCCATTTATTATTAACAATAGACTACCAAACCACTCTTACAACATCTTGTGCTCCCTTTAAAAAAATGGAATAGGACACACACGCACATACAAAGGTTAAGAGATTCGAATCCAGAAGCACGCGCAGACTTAAGTACAAGAGTTTGGATACAAATACAGTCGTTTACATGCAGGTTTACACCACAAACCTAAAAAGACACACATACACACTCTTAGAAATCGGCATAGAAATCCTTAGTCACTAATTGGAATTTCGATAAACGCACACTTACAAGCATCTTGTGGCTAATTAGAATCTTAGATGGACATACTTAGAATCCGTTTGTTACTAATTAGAATCTTAGATGGACACATGCACACATACTTAGAAGCATTTAGTTACTAGAGTTTTAGATAGGTACACACTTAGAAGCATACATAGTTTCGATAGGAATACACAAACATTACATACACATACGGTCTTTTATAAACATTGTCCATAAAAGCACTAAAAGACGGACACAACTACACACAAACCTAACAAACAAAAACTACTCGCTCATTATGTCTAGATGGAGTAACTCTAAAATCATCTAGCCGAATCCTAAATTTATGGCTCAAGTTACAGACTTTTCTCTAATCTTCCTTTCCATCCAATAATTAGACAAGAACAACTCTTCCACCCTTCGAACTTAAGAACTTACATTACATTCTTTCTATAAGTAATTTCTGTAATTGCTTCCACAGTTAATTCGGTTCCATTGTCCAGTGCCTCCAGTCAAGAACAGCTTGTAGTCATAACATTACCTAAAATTGACCCCATTTGTATATCTCTAGCGAAATTAACATCCTCTTGTGTGTATTCCAAAGAAACCTCCTCGTCCCAAATCCTTTTCGAAAACTTTAAATCCACCATCTTAGGGAAAGTATTCCCACAATAAGTCTCTGTTTCATTTATTCTAAATTCTAAAAGTCCTTCTTCGTCGTCGGGAATGTACAAGATCTCTAACGAACCATGGGATATAACACAAAAATTGTAACATCGAATCAACTCTTCTTTATTCTTATAACCATCTAAAAACAGCCTTAGGAATGCCTTTTATATAAGAAACAGACATCACCTTTGCTTCCTTTTCCCTTACTAACGCACCAACGAAAGCATACTTACCAACATTATTAACACAAAAAGCAAACATGTCATAAGTTCCAAATAAATCTAATTCTCGCCATCTCTTCTGGAAATAGGGCAAAATGTGCTTCTCGTTGTTGGGCTAGCTCGCATATACCCTCTAATCTCTCGTACTCATCTCTGTCTTTAGCGTCCTAAGAACCTCTAAACAGACCTTTTCCGTATTCACAAGACAAAAGCTAGAAATAGAAATCTCTGGAGGAATAGTGCTAAACAAAGTATTAGTTCTGGAAACAAATGCCTTATCGCGCTTTAAATAACACGAATGCTCTACAGTTACGTTGCTACTAGAACTTGGATATTGCTTAATACGAACTAAATTTACAGGCAACAAATTAAAGCTAAATGTAGAAAGAACGTAATCTATTTGTTTTTGTGCATCTTTTGGATCATCTTTCAACTTTATACTAACACCTGTCAACTTTCGAGTCATAGAATTTCCCCAATGAGCATATTGCAAGAGTTTTTCCTCCTCGATAAGCACACAACAACTATTCTGTAATTTATTAACTAACTTCTCCCACATTGTACGAATAGGAACCTTATAAAATGGCGATTTCCTTAAATATTTCTTGTGCTTATTTAAAATATCCAAACAATCTCGAATGGGTTCATAACTTTGCTCTAGTTCACAAAAGTTAGTGTAGTAATTATATATTGTGGCTTCTTACCTAGTAATACCAAACTCTTGGGCTGCTTTGGAAGAGAAGGTAGAACGTAATCTTTGGTATGGACATTGTAAATAGTCAACAATATGGCTGCCCAAACCATAGAAGCTCCAGGCGATGTAAGCAAGCAGACGAATTTATTGTATATCTTTATGGAACAATTTCTGCAATTCCAACGCAAACAATCGATTCCAACTGTGTGGTCATTCTTAACTATAACTTTTAAATTTTTCTTAATACTATCCGATTCTTCTGGACCTAGATCACTAAGATAATCTGTCATTTCTCCTTCTAAGCAAAAATTATAGTTCTCTGTAAAATAAGAAATCATGTCTTGCTTAAAAAAAATTCCTGCAAAGTCCTGGGTAATATCGAAATCTAAAAGAAAATAACATTTCCCTTTATGTGTGTCTAGGATCTCTGGTAAATCCTGTAGCAAATCCTCTGAATCTAAATCAGCGAGCTCAACCTTGTAAGGTGCAAAAACAGGACTTGGATATCTTTTTCGAATTACTGTAATATCTGCATCCACAATTTGTTTAACGCCATTACGTCTACCTGCGTCTCGGACAAAAGAAATGGTTTTTGGGCCTTAACTCCATGCAAAGCGAGAGGAAATCTGGAAAACTTAGATCTTAAATACTTATTAAAACTACCACAAACATCCGATTTTAAAAGAAGCCCAGTTGTTTTATCTTTATTCCAGTTGTTTTATCATCTTTCGGCTCCATATTTATTATAAAAGAAAAAATAATAAGCAATTTTATTGGCAAAGAAGTATTTAAAAAATCATTTGTGTAAGAAGCCCTAAAAAAACCTATGTAAGAAGGAATAGAATGGAAAAGGGTAATGTAGCTGTGTGTAAAAACAAAATAGAGACACAATGTGTAAAATTGTAATATAGATATGTGTAAACTGTACTGCAGCTATGTGTAAGAACTTGAAGAGAGAATTAATGGACAAACTGTAAGTAATGGATCTAGTATGTATAAAAAATTGTAAGATAAACTGTGTGTATGCAAAACTATAGTGTATATGTGTATGTAAAAACTTAAAAAGAAACTATGTATGCGGAACTGTAGTGTAGATGTGTATGTAAGAACTTTAAAAAGAAACTTTGTGTATGCGGAACTGTAGTGTAGATGTGTGTAAAAATTGTTCGCCGAAAATGGTTCACAGAAAGTATAGTAACCTAAAATCGTACCTATTTGACGTGAATGGAGACTAGCGCTAGTCGGGAAAAGAAAACGGAGGCACAAGAGAAGCAGCAACAGAAAGAGAGACAGAAAAAGGAGCCTGAGAGGCAGCCAAAAGCAAAACCAAACAAACAAATAAGAGAAAGGCTTAAGTCCTCTCAGGTCCACCTGTGCACAGGTTTTGAAGCTTTTTACTTTGAAAATTTATTTATGTTACAGAGTTTTTAGATGTAAGTTTTTATGATTTTAAATGCCATAAAAGCCTATGTGCAGTGCAATTTCTCAATCTACTTTGTGCTATTCTTCGTTGTTAAATAATATTTGCCAAAAGTACTGGGAGGGGGAATGTATTTTTAAACTAACACCTGGAGGGAAAACGATAGTCAAAAAGTGTGCGTAAACTAGATTTTTTTAAAGATTTGGGCTAATTCGTTGCTTGGAGGCGTGTGCTAGAACCGGTATATACTCCACTACTAATGTATATTTGCTTACTTTTCGTGTCTGGACACTTTCTACAGAGTCTCTGTGTAAATTCTTGTTGGTGAAGACGACGAAAGTAATGGCATAGTAATACTGTGAAGGCATAGTAATACATGTTGAAGGCCCACCTTTTGCTAATTCACGTTGTAAATTTATCCATGTTGTATTTTAATTTAAAAACAACTATGTATTTTGTAATTCTACATACATAAAATTTACTTAATATATTTAGTCAGAATTGAAATACCTTGAAAACCGGTAAGTCAAGTGTCCAATGTCTTGTATATAGGACACTAGAAAAACAAGGCCTTTGTATTAAACATATTTTAGATTGTGCATTTAAACAATAATAAAAGCAGAAAGAGTAATGTTTGAAGAGTATAAAATAAATGCTTACGTTAGATTTCTTCGTTCTTTCCATGTCTTATTCATACGAAAGTCAATCTTGACCAACAATAAATCTTTCAGCTATTTTAGGGTACAATAGTTCCCTTTAAACAGAACCAATATCCCACAAACAACGTTGGAAGAGAGCATATGCCTTTCCGAGCATGCCCACACAGAACAAATTTTAGTTGATTAATCAGTGTTGCATACTGATATGTTTTATCACTGTCCCATATATAGGATATTGGCGTCAAATGGGTTAAGGTAGCCCACAGATATTGTTCGTCTAGGGGAGCCATACGCGGTCGACTATGCATTGGCACTTTTTTTAGTTCAACCGGGTTCTTAGGAACATGGATACGTAAAAACCTCTCCTGAGATATGCATATAACTAAGATTAGTAAACATTTGAACTTGATTTATTTTTCAATTAAAATACTTAAAACCGTATTGAAAGATTCTGCTTTAAGAACTCTTTTCTTTGGAATATTGAAATCGAGTAAAACATATAACATTATATTTTAGGGAAATGCACACAAAGCCAAAATAATTTTTACAATACAGAAACGAATAATAAGAATCATGGCAACTACTAAAGCAAAAGGTCGCTGCAAACCAATATTTAAACAAATAAATAAATAAACTTCGTATACTTCCAGTACCCTGTTTGTAAATTCGGTAGTTTACTATCTCGCAACATTGACTGTAATGATGAGTACTTCTGCAGAAGGTAGAGAAAAAGTTGAAGTCATTGTACCGGTAATATTTTTAATTTTGAAAACATTCAGTCAATTTGTATGGTTTTGGTCTTGTTTGTAGAATTATATAGTAATGTGTGACGTTTAATAAAAAATAGACAAAGGATTGAAAGTTGTGTTTGATTCTAAAACACAAATTACTTTTATAAACTTACATTCTGGCACACCAAGGTAAGGCGCGAAAAAAGGAAGAATCATGAATAAATTAATAAAGGCTCGAAACCTGTGCAGATATGGTTTTCAAAGTCTTATAACTGGTTGATTGTGAAAAGGACGGTGTAAATGTGGAAATTGTTCAGTTATATTTTACGAAGTTGGAGAGACTTATAACCAAATTGTTAACCTATCATGAAAACATACTTGAACTGTTTCTTAGTGATGAAAGGAAAGTGAAACACATTACATGGAAGAGTACAACAATGTTGGAAGTTCCTGGGAAATGTTGGACGAAGCTCGTGTACAACATGGGAACATTTTGAAAAATTTTCTGCTTCTATTAGTTCAGGTGCTCATACAGGTAAAAGGAAAATTAAATTATCAAAAATTGAGTTGAAAACTTTCAGTGGGGAAATAAGTGAGTAGATAAGTTTCTGAAGTCAGCTTAAACGAATTCATAACGATGATGAAATCGAGATAGAGGACAAGTTGCAATACCTTCTACAGTTTAAACGAATTCATAACGATGATGAAATCGAGATAGAGGACAAGTTGCAATACCTGCTACAAGCGATTAGTACCGGTAACAGAGCATTGGATGTAGTGAATAGTTATCCACCCACAGCCTAAAAAAGATTGCTATAGAAAGTTCATGCAACCGTTTTGGTAAGGAAGAATTGTTGGTAGAACTTGTTATAGGGAATGTTTCGAATCACAAAAATAAGTTAAAATTGTATTCCCTATGTGACAAACTTGAGTCATAATTACGTGGACTGGAATTGATAGATATGACAAATGAAAAGTATGCAGCTATGATATTTCCCTTGGTAGAATATTGTTTATCTGATAAAATTTTGAGGGTTTGGGTAAGGCATACAGCAACTGCCTGTGTGATAGTAAAGCAAATACGTATATTGATAAACTAAAACAGTTACAGTTTCTGAGAAATTAAGTGGATGGACAACGAACTGATTGCGTTAGCTCTAGCAGGATTTGATGTAAATTTTAAAAAGAATAAAGAAGAGAAAAGGGTTCCCATTGTTAGTAATATGTTTTTTGGACAAAATCAGGTAAAACAGGCATACAATTATTTTGTGATTCGTATCATTTACCACAAAAGTGTAAAAAGTCAAAAGTATAAACCTGGAAGAGAAAAAAAACTGTTAATGCAGTCTAAAATGTTGTTTTCCGTGTTTGAAACCTCAAAAACACATTGCCAAGAATTGTACGTTTAATATTTGTTAGGATTATGCTATATACTCAATGTGCTTAGAGATTGCCACAACTAACTTCAAATTACTAAGCTCCTCAAAAAGCTTACTTACTTCTTTACGATCCAAATTTTATTTGGACTTTACGTCTACAACAAATGAATCATATATCAATATACTGACAAATACTAACAGGAACCTTACTGTATTTAAATCACTATTTTTATAACGTCAGCCACTCTTGGCATTACTATTTCAACAACCCTTTCTCATACATATCAATAACAACTTCGTAACGTTCTTCGTTTGTTTATATAATTCTCCACTAACTTTTAACATCTTGTCCGATTATTTCACTCTTAACATTTTCCTGTGTATCACCTAAAATTGAACTGTACCTATTGATTCCTAACATCCTCCCGGGTACACCTAAAAATGAACTGTACTCTCAACATCCTCTCAGGTACACCTACAAATAAACTGCACGAACTGAAAAAAGCCTAACATTTAGTTGATAATAAGTAACTGTAAAGTAAACAACATCTCATAAATCATTATGCGAATAACTTAAACAGCCTTCCTTTCTTCACTTTTAGAGATCTCTGTTCTTTTCAACCTTTTCTTTAACTCCAAATTTTCTAACTTTTGCTCTACTTCCTTCATTTTATCCCATAATTCCTGGGTGTTTTGCTACCAGCACATGAATTCTTTAAACATAAACTGCAGCAATTCCTGCTTTAAGTTTAGCAGTTCATTTTTTTCCTCTTTAGTATCACAACCAATAGATGTTCGGACTTTTCTTCGAATCTTCTTGCACTTGCCATCACTTCTGTCCTTGCACTCTGTGCTGTCGTACATCAGTTCTTCCTCTGCTGATTCAGTAAGTGAAGTGGAGTTACTAGTACTCTCCTGTGTCTCTTGATACACCTTTTCATGCTTGTTTTTACTCTTTGCCGAACATTTTGGTAATTTCGTTCTCTTCTTTAATACTTCTCTTTAATACTACTTGCACTTGTCTCTGAGCATTTTGTTCACTTCCTGAGCTATCAGGTAATTCCCTCTCTATTTCAGTGCATTCTCCTTTTTTATGGGCACGTTGACATTTGCCACATTTGTTAACTTTTCCTTCATTTTGTGTAGAAGAATCTGATGATGACGAATAACACGATTTTTGTCCTTTATACATCAGCGACTTTTGAACCCTTAGTGAATAAGCCGGCTTCTTATTATATTTTCTGCTATTATGTGCCCTGTGATTCTGCATAACATTAATTTGTTCCTGTCTTGGACTTGCTAAACTACTAAATAATCTCATCTGCTCTTCTGTATTCTCAACGGCCGTTGCCATGTTCACTGCTTGCTGGAAGGTTAGGCTCGTCGTTGTCAACATTTACCTCCTAGCTAGATTGTCCTTGATGCCAAAAACAAACTGATCTCTTAATGAGTGCTCCAAGCACGATCCAAAATTACAGAATGCCGCCTAGTGTTTCAATGTCATCACGAACTGAGCAACACTTTGGTATTCCAATTGCTTGAGGTTGTGAAACTTAAACCGCTCCGCTATCTCGTGTGTCTTTACTCCGTAATGGACTAGCATGAGATTCTTCAATTCTTCAAAAGTTTTCGGGGCGGGCATTTTAGGCGCACAGAAATTTCTCACTTCCTTATATGCAGTTAATCCCATGACAGCTAAAAATGTTGATGTTTTTCGGTCCTCTGGTAATGCTACCGATAGAGCTACTTGTTGAAATCGCTCTATATACACCTGAATTCTACCAGTTTCAATATCGAAAGGCTCAAAGTTACTAAACGAGGTCATTATCTCATTCAGAAGCGTAAATTCCTTTTTGTAGACTGCGCTAAATCTGTTAGGCTTATCCTATAAAATCAATGTGCTTAGAGATTGCCAAAATCAAATTCAAATTACTAAGTTCCTCAAAAAGCTGACTTACTTCTTTACGATCCAAATTTTATTTGGACTTCACGTCTACTACAAATTAATCATATATCAATATACTGACAAATACTAACAGGAACCTTACTGTATTTAAACCACTATTTTTATAAAGTCAGCCACTCTTGGCATTACTATCTCAACAACCCTTTCTCATACATATCAATAACAACTTCGTAACGTTATTCGTTTGTTTATATAATTCTCCACTAACTTTTAACATCTTGTCCGATTATTTCACTCTTAACATTTTCCTGTGTATCACCTAAAATTGAACTGTACCTATTGACTCCTAACAATGTTGTTTTTGTGTAAGGGGAAAATATTTTTCTGTTTTGTGTTCGGAAAAATTAGAAAACAAAACAAAACAAAATTCAGAACAATATAAGGTAATGCGAACGAATCAAAATTGTAAAGATGAGTTTCTTCTAAAAACATTAAATTAAAAGTGAAAACAAACGGGAAGGAATAGGTAGTGCATGCATTTTATTATAGTGGTTCACAGAGATCGTATGTCTCTAAGCGAGTAGTGGAAGTACTGTGTTGTCAACCAATATGTACTGAAACTTTAGAACGTAGTTTTTTGGTAGAGTCAAAACGCAAAAAAATCCCTTAACAAATATAGTATAGTTGTAACTGCTGTTAATGACAGTTATGCGTGTAGGATGGAAGTTTTAGAGAAACCAATGATTTGCGGTGAGATATGTGGTTTTGGTTAAAAGAAATGAAGAAAATAATTTGACTGTCTCATTTAGATAGTACGGGAGAAATCGAACTGCTAATCGGTGTAAATGTGGATAATGAATTTTTAACAGTAGATATGTTGAAGTTAGAGTCAGGACTATTTGCAATTAGAACAGTGTTTGGGTGGACTATAATGGGTAAGTTACCATCCAAGAGATGTTATGTCTGCCAATGTTGTGATCTCTTTATTGACTATCAGTGATCGTATTGCGGATTTGTGGAAATTAGATACGTTAGGCATCAATGACCCAATAGAAGTTAAAACTAAGAACGAAAACCACCATGAAGTAATATTAAAACATTTTGAAGAAATTTTGTGCGTGAATTCATATGGTCGTTACGAAGTTAAATTGCCATAGAAGGAAGGAACTATGGAACTACATGACAAGGAAAAAGCTTAAAAGGGATGTGTGAGGATGACCGACAAGCTGTGGCAAGAAGGAAGATACGAAGACTATGATAACGTCTTTCGAAACTGATTGGCAGAAGGAATCATAGAAGTAGTGCAGGAGGAGGAGTTGGCTAATCGAAGTTACTATTTACCACATAGGGCAGTAATAAAAGAGAATTCCACTACCTCAATCAGACCAGTTTTTGATGCGTCTTCGAAAACAAAGAGTGCATATTGATTGAATGTTGAGAGAAGGGTCAAAACTTAATTGAAGAAATTCCAACACTTATGTATAGGTTTAGAGAGAAAAAATATTGTGGTTATATCGGACATTAGAAAAGCTTCCCTGCAAATTTCGGTAAATAGAAACGATCGTGATTATTTACGATTTTTTTGGTGGGAGAATTTAACGAAAGGAAGTTCAAAATTTTTAGACAT
Organism: Thermobia domestica; assembly: GCF_964235325.1. Lineage (NCBI taxonomy): Eukaryota > Metazoa > Arthropoda > Insecta > Zygentoma > Lepismatidae > Thermobia > Thermobia domestica. The sequence continues at coordinate 133,519,084 of NC_137460.1, forward strand.
ATGCGAGTTGTTTCTAGTGTGAATTGTAGTTGTTTCCTGTTGGGAGCCGTGCTGAATTGCCATTTAGAAAATACTCATGAATATGAAGAAATGGCTAGTAAATTAAAACAATCCCTTTATATTGGTAATTGTCACGTGAGTTGACGATGAAGATATCTTTGCTTTGATCAAAAAATGAAAGACACTTCTCAGTGAAGGTAAATTCGATTTACGTGGATGGGTATATAGTGATAGTGTTATATACTGATGTAGTAATGATTTTTACACTCCAGTTCTAGGTATGTTATGGGACACATGTACAGACACTTTATTGTGTGAAACAAAGAATTTATGAAGAGTAGAAGGACCAGTGTCAAAACGAGTTATTTTATCTATTGCTCATAAGTTATTTGACCCTCTAGGATTTCTGTCACCACTCGATATAAAGTGCTGTAGACATGTACCTGAACATTTGAACGCAGCTGATCTACACTCAAGAGGCTGCAACGCTGCGCCGTTACTGAAGAATAAATGGTGGGGAGGACCAGACTGGTTACGGCAGACGGAAGAATTCTGTCCGAAAACATATGAAACCAAATGAGCTTGAAATAAATAACGGAAAACAGTTGTTTATTAAGTGTTGTAAATGAGGCAAAGTGGTATATACAACATTTTTTAAATTACGAGAAATTAATACGTATGGTTGCATGGATCTCACGTTTTATCAATATTTGTCGTTCAAAGTAAAGTAAACGGTTAACTGGTGAGCTATTGGTATTTGAAATAGAATCCGCTGAGAAGGTTATAGTGAGAACTATTTAGAAAGAATGTTTTGTTAGTGACCCAGATCGTTTGAAACAATTGTGTACTTTTGTTGATGGTGAAGGTTTGATTAGGTTAAAGATTAAAATTAGATAAAGATATTTTTCGGAGTCCAATTGTATTACCATCTGAGCATGAAGTTGTAAGGATGTCGATATTGAAGGAACATCTGAAATCATGGCATGCTGAAGTTCAAGTATTATTGACAAAGTTGAATTAAAGTTTTGGAATCTACGTGGGAGAAAAACTATAATTTTGTTGAGCGATGTGTTAAATGTAAATGGTACGATGCATAAAGTATTAATGTTGCACCAGATTCGTTGCTAGAAGGCAGAGTTAGTGATCTGTTAGTTTTCGAAATAATCGGAATGGATTTACCTGAGCCTCTCTTCCTTCAAGATGGGAAAAGATGTTGGATTGTCTTCTTTACTAGTGCTGTTTCTCGTGCAGTGCATTTAGAACTGGTACTGTCTTTGTATATCTCTTGTTTTTTGTCAGCTTTTAGTAGATTTATTGATTGGTGCGGAAGGCCGAAAGCTACTTATTCTGGTAAAGAAACGAGTTTTGTAGGTACAGACAATCTCTTTAACAATCTACAGACAATCTGGGAACAAATTTGTTTGTATTCATCAGTAGAAAGAATTCAGTGGAAATTCATTCCACCTACCGCTGCCTTGTGAGGTGGATAGTGGGAGCGAATTATACAAATGATCAAGAAGCTTCTTCGTAGAACTTTGAGCAGAGCGTCTTTAAATTATGAAGAATTGAGTACAGTGTTTGTGACATAAAAGGAGTTATCAATGCACATCCGTTGACCTATTTGTCAGAAGATTCAAACAATCTCACGTCCATTACTCCAGATAATTTTTTACAGGATAATTTGGAATTAGGAGTGCCTGATCTGGATCGTATAAAGACAGTTGATACGTAAAAAAGATTTAGGAGGTTGTAGCACATAAGAACACAATTGGGAAATAGATTTCGTAGTGAGTATTTAAGTCAGTTAGTACTGAAGCAAACTAGAAAGAAAACTTGTCGAGAAATGAGAGAAGGAGACGTTGTACTTACTGGAAGTGACAATAAGGGAAAGTTACAGAAGTGTTTCCTGGGAAGGATGACGTTGTAAGAGTAGCTAGGATTAAGACTAAGAGTTGAGAAATTATAACACTTGTCCAGCGGTCTACCCCTTGGAAATGAGTTTTGTTCAAACCGAAGAAGGTGCTGTGCAAACGAAAGATGAATGTCCGCCTAAAAAACTTGAATTTAGATGAAGTTGAAGAGAAGGGTGATCGTGTTGTCACAAAAGAAAAGGCTGAAAGGTGAACATAGCTGTACGGTACTGAGTGTGATTTTGTTTTGATTTGTAATATATCAAAACTTGGGAGGATGTGGAGTTTTGTATCTGGCAACATTGTAAAAAGACATTTGACTGTAATGATCCGTAGTACTTCTGCAGAAGGCAGAGAAAAAGTGTAGGTCATTGTATCGGTAATATTTTTAATTTTGAAGATATTCAGTCAATTTGTATGGCTTTGGTCTTTTTTGTAGAATTATATAGTTATGTGTGACGTTTAATGAAAAATAGACCAAGCATTGAAAGTTTTGTTTGATTCTAAACACAAATTGCTTTTTTAGACTGTTACATATATCTTGATTTTACTCATATTGTAAAGGACACTTAGATGGTGTTCTGACGTGGGATTGAATTACAACGTAATCATCATACAAGAAACAAAAAAAAAAAAAAAAAAAAAATTCTGTTTTAGAACACACAACTATATTATATGAAAAAGGGTGTAAATACGCAGCTAATATGTTTGATAATAAAGTTCCGTAAAATATTAATACTCAGATTTCTGTTGCTCAATTAATGTATATATTACACTTCTTTTATTCGGTAGAGGAATACATGAATTGCTAACTGCATAAAATTTCACATTATCTATAGTAAATAAGTATCGTCACTTGTTTTTAGCGTTAGAAATATATGTTAAGATTTATGCATACACTGCTACTAATAATTACTTATGTAGTTTTATTTTTAATAATGATTTGAATGTAAGGTATAATAATGATGCGGAATGTAAAGCAAAATAGTTAACCTAGACTATGTAATTTAGATTATTATGGTTTCTTTCACTTTTGTGTTTATATATAAATGACTTGTACATTCTAGATGCATTGTAATACAGTGTTAATGTGTGAAAAAAGACGAACACAAATACATTTGCACATCATCTAGTAACTAAATTCGGTTTATGTAACACAGGATATAATCCAAGCTAACTTCGTACAAGTATGAAGTGAAACAAAATAAATTTTGATTTGAAACATCTCTATAGGTGATCACAGTCTCCATAAGTTGGGTCACTCCGCATATACGTGATTAGCACTGAAAGTATTAATATATGTTCTGTTTAAATAACTGTATCAGGTATGAATTCAGATGATTTCATTTCAGAGAGTAAAAGTATTAGTGCAAAAGCATTGGTTACCCTAGTTGTGTCCTATCGGAAAAATCCTCCGGGGAAATTTTGTAGCTCCGGGTGGAGAGTTTCGCTGTCGTAGAAGAAACTCCTTCCACAGTTCAGAGGGAGGTTGTTTAACAAGTATGATATAAAGTACGAAAGTCACGTCTGATTCAAGCCAATATTTATAAAAGGAGAAGAAGATAAACTACTGTTTATTTGTAGTGTAAAAAAAATATATTTCTGCATTCAAGAAAGAAATATAACCGTTTAAGTCCTTGAAAAAGCGGCATAATATGAGGAGGCGTTTAATTATAAAAATTGGTTTTGGAGAAGGATAGATCAGTTCTCTCACCATTTTATTTTACCTTAATTTACAAAAGAAATAAAATTAGTCATTTATATATAGGCCGATAGGCAAAGCAAAAATGACAAGAGCGGATATCTTTTTATAAAATATTTCACTCCAGTATAGCGCATGTTGAATGTAATACGTTTGTTCCTTCGTAATCTTAAGGTATATATGCGCTGCTCTATAAAGTAGGTATATTCCCTATTACTCCCTTATATAAAAACTCTATAGATGCTCTGTGGTTATCGTGTACGCCATCTGCGCGAAAAACCGGTTCATTTGCAACGTTAAGCAGTAGGTTCTTGTTCCATATAACATTCATACTAAAATGGGCGCTAAACTCCAATACAACCGAAACATGCTTGGAAAAAACCCAGTGACATTCAAATACTGGAAAGCAAAGCCAGTAAATTAAAATACGGAGAAACGACTACAAAATAAATTTAACTTGAAGTAGCTAGCGCTACATGTATTTAAGTAAAGACGAAAGAGTGGGAAAAACGAGTAAAGCGTTCCTTAAAATACCAGTATTGCACTGCGCCTTGAAAACGTTATCCCCTTTTAAGTGGAAAATCGGTATAACATTACTTTTCACATTTTATTTATGAAATATAAATTAGTAATGTAGCAGAGGAAATTTTGGTTTTGGCGTTTTCTCTCCTTATGCAACACTGGTCGTACGTTGTGGATTTGTAACTTTATTTAAGAAGAAAAAGGAGGAATCGTACTGTGAATGTACTTAGGTATAGCAGAAAGAGTTATTGTAATATATTGCGTCGGTGTTTTTACAGTATCAGTATTTCGATATTTCGGTATGGTTCCGTATTTTCGGTATTTAGTTATATGGGTAATTTAGTATTACTAGTAGCAAAATTTCGATATTTAATATACTGGTTTCGATATCTTTTATATTACTTGTCTAATGCCAAACCGTTTCCTTCACTAACTAAATTTCACAAGAATTTGCACTTACCATTTTCTTCCCCAGACCCGCTTATACATTTAGATAAACGAATTGCATTTTTCTTATTGCTTTCAGTTTTGTTTGTATCTCTTGAGGATGGAATGCTGAAGGTTTCAAATCTCCAACGTGAATACTTTATGAGACTGCAAAATGGCTTTACATTATTTCGACCTTGCTTGTAATAAAATTGAAATAAAAACAGAAAATGTTCCTATTAAAGTTGAAATTAAAACACAAATCGAGTCATCTGAAGAATGTAATTATAAACTGAGTACTAGTAACACTAATGATTATAAAGATCCCCTAACAATACGTTTGAAATATAAGAAACAAGAAAGTGCGAAGGAAGGAGAGAACATCGCATCAGAAAGTAATGAGGATGTAACAGTATCAGATTGGAAACTAACTTCGAAAGCAATGTGTTTGGTCAAGCGTTTGTCAACAGCTGATGTAAATGCCAACCATTTTCACAGTAATATCAAACAAATATCCACCGGTAGTACACACAATACGAAAGAGTCTGCCACTATTGGAGGTAAAAAGGATAATGAAAATGACGTTGAAGAAAATAATCGAGAAGCAGGTAGCAATACTGAGACCCTGAGGTATGTATAACTGCTGTTATTTTTTTAAAAATATCTTGTATAAATATCTTTTTCAACAGATGTAATAATAGGTTAAATATTAGTTTTTCGTTTATCTTAAGCTGAGTTATTGGAATTGTAAATATTTCAACACATAAAGGAACACAACCTAATGCGTAGCCTTGAAGTAAGTATTCAAATGTAACGGTAAATTGCTATAAACCTCCTCCTTTCTCCAAACCTTGAGTGTTAGGATTATAGTCACAAGCTTTGGAGTAAAGTCAAGATCGACTCTTCTTATAAACAGGTGCTTGCATGTAAAACGATCACTCAACTTTGATTTAAGTAAGATATAAACAGCTAAGATAACCACAAACTAGTTAATAAAAGTATTCTGAAATACTAAGTGCTATAGGAAGTATTTGTTTAGTGGTCACCATATGATGGCGCGTCTCATCGTATGACTTTGCACCGCTATTGGTAGCAGTAGTGTTTCTAACCGATATTTGTGATGATACTGGACTACACCCGTTTCCATGTACTTACTGTACACGATTGTTATTAGATGAATTTCTTTTCATCCCGCCAGAGAAATGTTTGACTTTTCTTGAGGCCACAACTTAGAGCGGAAGCACGAAACTTGTCACGTCATAAGTATCAAAATTCTTAGTTATACAGCACTAAGCGGGCAAACGAAAGTAAGGGAAAAAGTTTTGCCTGGTTAGACAGGAAGTTCAATCAAAAGCATGGTGACCTTGATCCCGAATTCTAAAGGAAAAGCCATAATATATATGACTGAATTTATATAACTGGGTTGTAGAACGTTGTTGATCTCTAAGTAACAATTAAGAGAAATTAATGAGAAACATCTCTGTGCAAGACACTCGCCGTGTTCTTCCTTATTTGACCAAAATTTACATCATACATACAAACCAAACCAGCATTAAAGTGCATAATAGTTCATCAGTATGTTTGCATACTTCTGCAGCAAGAAAGCTAAATTGTGAGTGTATGGTGGAATACAGGGTGATAGAAGTCTTGCGAATTTATCTTCATTGCTGTTTCATTTGTAATTCTTCAACTTGTTTCCCCAATTTTAGTGGGATTAATTTCATAGCATCTTTCACACAATAGACAAAAGTACATCATTTTAAACTACTATTAAGGGACATCTACATTTCAGAAGCACTTGTATGTATAAAGAATTCTTCGTCTGTTTCCGATTAAGTCAAAAATACTTTTCTGATATTTGTATGTTTGATACATGCGCAAAAACATCTGACTATGTTAGTAAAACTCGTTTGAACATATCTTGCACATGCGCGCCTGGAAACAAATGTAAACCTTTCGAGTACATGCACTGTTACTGATGTATTGTTATTTCTTTCATGCACATCCGTTTCTGGAACAATTGCTTTATAGTTTCATTATGTATCTGATATGTAGAAAAATATGACGATTCCGGATCCACTGCACCGTTTTCTGTTTCAGAGCAATGGATCAAAACGTAACGAGACAATGTACGAACATGTGTGATTAACTGGAACTGTCCGTAAACGCAATCAATGAGTCTAAAGAAGAGTGTATTGGACTAGATTCGAGTTTAGCGTCCGGTTGAGCATGGAGGGTATATGAGACGTATACCTACAGCGCAACCTGGTATCGGAACCATTTAATATCCGACGGGAAATAAATCCCAGATCTCTCACAGCAATGGCGTGTACGGCATCTACGTAGGAGCTCAAGGGCCAAACGAAAATAACCAGATGGACGTATTCAGTATAACTTCCTTAAATGAATGAAATATATATTAAGGTGATTGGTATTTAATGTTTGAAACTGATGGCTCTGTGTAATTCTTTCCTTCAGTTTTAAGTTCTGTCTTCATTTATAATTTTCCTTCATGGTAAAAAGTGCTTCTGTGCATTATTGTGGTCGTAATTATGTCTAAATTTCTTTTGTAAAATCCGTTCATTCTGTTCTAGTACTTTTTTCACATCTGATTTTTACTCCCACTCTCATATTTTCGGAGATTAAGAAAAGATTTAAGCGTCATAAAATCCACAGTTAATTAAAAGGAGTCTCTTAACTTTAGGTCTTTACCACGCATTGGTTTCTGTTTGATAAACGTCAGTCGAAAGAAAGATAGTGAAAAGATTGCTACAAGTTGTAAAGTAATTTTCTGTTTCTTATTTTTCAATACCACGAACACATATTTGATAAGAGAGCAATTGCTATTTATGTGGTAAATGTGGTGATATGTTCTTCGTAGCTGTATACAGTAAGTAGTATATGCATCTGGTGTTATACTTGTATGTAATATTTTCCTTTCAATCCTTTCTTACAACTCCATTAATAAATTAGTAACTTTAGTTTATTAATTTTAAGTCCCTATGTCTACAGTTATCTAATAATTCCAATGCATGAATAATAAATATTTTCTTTTGTGTGATTGGTTATGGATGAATTTACTTTTTATGTGTTTAAGAATAACATATTTAGTTTATCGTTTCTAGCATAGACGTAAAAAAATAGACTGTTGCTTATTTTGCGCTAATTGTAAACCGAATGTCAACGAGATATATTCATGTATTTTTAATTGACATATATCCTAATGCCTATTTCTGGAGAAAATAGAAGTTCATATATGGCGATGGAACATTGTCGCGTTATTTTTTCTATAGTTTTAGTTAGCAGTGTTGTATGTGCCTTTTTTTTTATTAATTTTTAAATCTTACATGGTATGTACGGATAAGTAGTCCAAGTTAATCTTTGACTCCTTGTCCAATTTCAGAATTTTTCCTATATCTGTGTCTTATTAATGGTATTTTATCAGTACAGACAATGTAACGTTTCATCTTTGGGTTCCTTCACACATACTGTTACGTGAATTTTAGTAAAATACAGGGTTGAGATAAGAGTATTTCTCAGATATGCCTCCGAGTATTTCGAATTATTCCTTACTGTAGTGATCAACGATTTGGGCTTCATGTTACGTAAACCTAAGTATATATCTTAGGACATAACATTTTGCAGAGTTGAGGATCAAGAGTCACCACGTTACTCGTTAAACCTTCCTGTCTGACTAATAAGATTTATTTCTCAGTTTCCTTTGTGTACTTACTGTTGGATACTTAAACTTTTTATATATGAAACGAGAACTTCCTTCCTAACTTCCGCTATATACGAGGGTCATTTAAGTCGAGCTGGCAACACTGCTACGATCGGAGTATCGTGTGGGCAGGAGACAAATAACGAACATAGTGTATTCCGTGAATATGTACGGGCCAGTTCAACGCTGCTGCGGCCCCATATTACGGTGTGTGTGGCGAGTAGACATTGTTAAAGTGATTGTTGTTTGAAATACCACCCTAACGCAATGTCCACGCGTGCAGAACAGCGTGTGTTTATCAAATTCCATGTGGCACGAGGGCGAAATCCTAGGACGATTCACAAAGGATTAGTAGAAACATGTGCTGAAGCAGCTCTACCGTCTTGCACAGTGGTGAGATGGGTTGCACTTTTCAGGCGGGACGACAGTCAACAGGTAAAATTCACTGTAGAGGGCATATGGGAACAGCTATGGACGAAATTCGTGTTGCAATACTACGGACACTGCTTGATGGTGATCGGCGCTGGACTTGTAGTGAATTGCTGCAGGAGCTGAACATTTCTTCCGGATCAGTGTTCCACGTGCTAACACAAGATCTAGGAATGTGGAAGATTGCGGCCAGATGGGTACCCCATGCTCTGGCTGATGTTTGAAATTGAATGTGCGCTCGTACATCTTCAACGTTACAATGAGGAAGGTGATGATTTCTTGCACCGCATTATTGCAAGTTACGAAACGTGGGGAAGATCCTACGAGCCTGAATTGAAACGCCAGTCAATTGAATGGCACCACCCAGAATCTCCACGAGCAAAAAAGCTTAGGGAGGAACCAGAAAACCTGAAGGTGATGATTATAATGTTCTACGACCACGAACGCATTGTGCTGCTACATCAATTCTAGAGGGCGTTATCGTCAATGGTGCATACTATGCTTCAAACCTCAGTGTCCATTTGAGAGTACAGTGTCCATAAAAAGATCCGCGTAATTTTATTATCCAATTATATAGCAAACGCGTTTTTCTTATCCCAAACGGTTATTATCGAATATATACAGTGAAAGGAACACTCTGTTGGTCAAATTAAAAAGACTCAACGGTTTATGCCTCTATAACTAGACGTTGCTTATGTGAGTGTCACAATTACTGACTCGAGATTTCCTTCTTTAACCCAAAAACATGTTATATACACGTTCCTCAATGAGCAACATTTCACGAAACGTTCTTAAAATTAAGGCTGTGTCATCGTTTTCAGCGACGGTCCCGATTTACAGTACAATTCTTCTTTTCCTTCTAGTTTCCAAAGAAGAAAAGCGGTAGATATTAATTTCACAATTTTTGAATTATATCAACACGTGTAGAAATAGTGTGTGGTATGTTTATCTAACATAACTACTAGTTTATTTTCTTATCTTTGTACGAGGAATTGATGGTAAAGTGTGGAAGTACAGAACTGCCATTACAGCGAACCGGGTCCGAATACCGTCGTGACGTTTATTATTTTGTTCTTTATTGGAAGGTATTTTTTATGTATTTGATATTGTAATTGTTTTCCTCTATTATTATTATTATTATTATTATTATTATTATTATTATTATTATTATTATTATTATTATTATTATTATTATTATTATTGCAAAATCAAGACTTGGCTACATATTTTATATTTTATAAATTTTCTGATTGGATTTCAAGTCTTTTTGTTAAATAATGAACACACTCCATTGTAGGAGGTTTGGCGGAGGGAAATATCATCCTGCTGCTTTTTATTTGTTTACTTGCACGCTACACCAAGCCTGGATATTGTATTCACCTTTCTATATCTACGGAAAATACCCTAAGGTTCTTGACGCTCATAAGAGTGTAAGTGAATAAGTGATGAGATCAATCAACTTTGCATATTAATAACATCTAAAGTATCAGTCTGTCAGAAAGCCATGACGTATTTCGGTAAAATGTGACAAATGATTATTTGTGGACATACTAGAGATATTCGGATTATGCAGTGGTTGTCATGAATAGCTGAGATGTTGAGCGTTTTGTGTATTAATATTGCTGTTTGGGTTTACAAAATTGACAACACATAGAAAATGGAAGACCAATAATTGCATGCTAACTATATTTTTTTCTATTACTTTAGGCAAGGGAAGAACGCGCGAAAGTGTTTGTGAGTTTCACTCTCATGGATCTTTTTTTATTCCTGTTCTTAAAAAGTTACTGGAAAAACTGTAAAGTGAGTAAAACACATTAAAATAGGAAACATACGGTACTAAGGAGGGTTCGTTAAATTATTTAACTTTAAAAAAAAATCCAGTGCCCTCAAACACCAGATTCCAGTCAATATGAGTATCTGTGCAGTGCCGTGCCGTGAAAAATGAGGGCTCGAGGCGAGAGCATATGGCATCGACTCCGTATATATGAGTAAGATCGGTAGAAAGCTCCGAAGTGCCACTATGTTTGCGTTAGAAAATTTTCAAAAATAAACCTTGCTTTTCCTAGATTTTGAGCACTTTTAATACCTTTTCCTTTTCTTTTTTTCTTCCCGAATTTTGCGTTCCCTTACTTGAGCGCCCAGGGCCGTAGCCCCGCTCGCTCCCCTCACGGTACGGTACAGTGCCCGTTAATGGTTTAAAGCACTCTAAAGGCCAGTTTCTCCTTCATAGCATCCTTGTTTGTAAATCCCTTTAGTTGTCAGTTTAAAGTTGAATTCTCTAGACCATTCTTCCTGCATAATATTTTACTTTTTCACCGTGACTGAAATCAGAAAGTTTCACAATTATTACATTTAATCGTAAAGGTGCGCATTTACTGAATTCACTGCACATCCAGGGTTTTCCTTCTCCCAGAACAGTGATATCTTAGACTAGTGGCATAAAGGTTAGTTTTATTACGTTGGGGTCGAGGGTTCAACTTCCGCTGAGGCAATTAAAGAAATATTTATAATTTGCAATATTGATACTTCCGATGTATACTAACATGAAAAATATTGAACTTCTGTGGGTCTCTTAGTTGAGAGACTTCCTTCACAGGTGAAATGCCAACAACACAAAATTACGTCATTCTTTTTCAACCTTGATTCGTACTATCTGGGAACGGGACGTTTTAGATAATAATTGATTAATACATAAGGGCTAAACACGTCCTTACTGCTGTAGTATGGGCCAAAAATGATTTCCTAGGAATTGTTCCTACTTGTGCACAAATTGCAAATAATAATCAAAATTACAACTCTTGTCATGAGAACGATCTTATTTAAGATGTCACCTCACCTTTCTATCTAGAAGGACAAATCAAAATGCATTAATGGTATCAGCTAAGAATTATTTATATTAATTTTTTGTTCTCATAAACTGATAATTCTGTCTGTAAATTCATAAACGTAATAATATTATTGCGCTCATGTATAAACGTAAGAAATATCTGACATACTGTATATATTTGCTGTTCGTATGAAAAGCTACGACTATGTGACTTTTTCTTTTCTCCTGTGGTAATAACAGTAATAATAATAATATAATAAAAGGAATAACAATTACAGTACAATTACATAAACATTACCTTCCTATACAGAAAAATTAATAAATGCAAAGACAGAATTTGAACCCAGGTAACTGCAATTTGAGTTTCCTGCTTTCGCAATTTGTTTTAAAGAAATCGCCCAACCGAAGTATTGTTCGCCACAGGCACTTCATGTCCTTTCGATGTATTTTAACTCTACAGGGACATGGACACAGAAATACCGAGGAAAGTTAAAATTCCGACCTTGTTTTTCAGAGGAATTCGAACCTCCAATGGATTGTACCTCATGATCAGAAGCAGAACGCTAGTGCCACCGGTTCAATTTGCCACAAATTCCTTATATGAATATAAGAAAATAAAGTAGCAGGTTAGGGAACATAAAAATAGAACTGTCGATTTGTACACGTGTTGATGTAATTCAGAGAATGTGAAAATAAATTATGTCGTCTTTTCCTCTTTGGAAGTTAGAAATTATGGTAAAGAAGAAGTCTAATATAAATCGGTCCCATCCCTGAAACCGATGACGTTCCCGCAACTTCATGAACGTTTCGTGATATTTTTCTGAATGAGGAACGTCTGTGTAACTGGTTTCTGAGTTAAACAAGAAAGTTGAGTAAGTACTTGTGACACTCACATAAGCATTAGTATCTTGTGTATATTCTATGTTATTCCGTGAAACGAATTAACTAGGTATTAGTTTGGGTGAAGGTAAATGGTTAACGCATTTAACTTCCATTCGATAAACCCGTGTTCAAATCCCGTCCAAGCTTAAACTTTCTCAAATGTTTTAATTACAATGCATACTCAGAGTGACCAAATATTAATAAACAAATATTCTAACCGAGATGTCTGAGAAAGGTGGGTCACGTCAATTGCGCAAGTAATAGGCATAGGAACCGTAAAATTCTTCTTCAATATAACGCTATATAGGCCTTTTGGTAGACGTCAATACGAAAAGAGAATATTATACAACAGGATTCTATGGGTGATAGGAATCTAGGGCGGCTTTTATACTGCAGGATGATATCAAGTTGAAAAGTTCTATTTCTAAATCTATAAGCCTTTGGGATCGTTCGATCGAAGGGTGAGTGAGTTTCGTATCTTACCGAATGTGTAGTAATGTTTAACGGTGAAGGGTATATCGTATTCTCTTCAGTGTTGAGCATATGCTGCTAAGCTTACACTCTGTAAATTCCTATGAAAAGTTCAAATTCAAATCAGGGCTGTTGCAAAATTTAACAATTTTCAGTATTAATTCAGACTTTGCGAACATATGCACAATAAATTCTTTATCTGCTTGTAGGCAGCAAAATACACCTGACAACCGTGGTACGATCTCTGCAATAGAATGCCCAATAAACCCATGCATAGCTTTAAATTTAAATTTCGCAGATCGTCCAGTATATACAACAGGCGTAAGTTAATCAATATTGTTCCCGGTTCAGTATCTGCAGTTTCTCGATCTTATTTATTGCTGGAGTGAAGTGTTCACCCGTTTCCGGAAGCATTTTTACAAAGCACAAGGACGTTATTTGATATATAAATAAAATCTCTTCTCTTTTCAGAATACGTTGGTAAAGGTGTAGAAAGAAGATGTTTCCCAAAGTTTTATTGTAAATGTTGCAGCAATCATGTTAAGGGACCGACAAATACACTGCATTTTCGAGTAGATTCGGAAGCTAGATTTAGGCGAAAGGATTATTAGAATATCAAAATTGGAAGGAATCAGTTTCAACAAATATAATTGTATTACAACAAATTACTAAACAAACATATATATATATATATATAGCCTATATACAAGGCGCATACAGAAAATTGAAAAAAAAATTTTTCAATAAGAACCATGGTTATTGCCAAATCTGAAATTTAACCAAATAATATAAATAAAATTTGCTTCAGTTCTAATGCAATCATTCACAATTGGGCAACAATACTCACCAGAGGGTTAAATCCAAAACAAAAGAAGAGGTTAGAATTTAGAAATTACTGAATATTAATCACACACTAGGAGCTCTCCTGGTTCCTTATACAAACCAGTTATATTACTCTATTTCACATTATCATCTTCTTGACACAATATTGAAACAATTTCTTCACAACCACAACGATGTTGACTGGTCAAATTACCTTGTCTTATTGCAAGGTTCGATAGGTTTGTTCATATAACGAAAGTTCATAGGTGGCAGCACTATAACATATAGCAACTATGTTCATCAATGTTTCCATCCCTGAATTGAATCCCAATTCCTTTTTACTTTTTTTGTTATGCTTCATTTTAAATTCCCCCCTCTGAGAAATTTTCCAAACACTGGTATAACAAAAAAAAAAAAAAAAGAAATAATGGAATTCACTGAAGAAGTCAAATCACTGCATGCAGAAATAAGGATCACCAATCATAGTCCAAAACTTCGAGCTATCACAACAGTTACTATCTTCGCACGTCCTATCTCAAAGTTTCAGAAGTAGTTGATCACAACAAGATGAGATCCTCTACCCCATCAGCAACGGCGTGACTTGCAGATCCTGATAGTAGTGGAAAACAAATATTGCCTGAGCGTTCACAGAATTGCTTTTTCTCGACGTTGCAGACAATTCAGGGTAATCAGATTTCTCCGACGAATACATAAATATAGTGGATCCAATAATTCTGTACCTGCAGATTTATAAAAATCTACAACAGTACATTTCTTACAAAAAACACGTTAACATACATTACAATTTTTTTACAAAATTCTTTCTTCAGTTTAGTTATTATTTAAATTATCATTACTATTATTTGTAATATTATTAAGATATCTTGGAGGCATATACTTTTTGATAAATTGAACACGACCCTTTAATTTTACATCGGGATTACTCACTAATTCAACCCAACCAGTATTTTGTGTAGGACAGCATTGGATCCGAAAATGAGCAGAGAAATTTGTATCAAACTTTGCATAATATTTCTTCATGAAAGAACTAATTCATCTATAGGCAGATTGCTATATACATGTGCTTTTTATTATAAGCTTGTTGTCAACTTTTCCAGGCTTTCTCTATTTTATCTACTATGGTATGATTTTCTTCTTTATTTTCATCCTTTTCTATTATACCCAGGTCTAATATCCAATTGATGTCCGACGGATTGAATATTTTTTCTACCAAGATAAAGCTCACTTGGAGTCTTTTGAGTTTCACTATTTTCAGTAATATTTAATGTGTGTTGGATCTGATAGTTATAATTAGCCGATTTTGTGTGATTCTTATTAATACACGCTCAGAGTATCGAGTTAATCTTCTTATTATGACGCTCTATCCTGTTGGAAGACATTGACTATGGTGACGTACGGATATTCTTAATACCTAGACTAAACAAATATTCTTTGAAATAACCACTAGAGAAATATGACGCATTGTCATGTAGAAGTGAGAATGGATATCCATGAGTAAGAAAGATTTAATTTACTAGAAATTAATTTTGAATTCAAAGATCTTAAAGGCTCTATTATTACAAACGAATACAACCACCCTCAAAACCATTACATAATTAAATCCATTACTAGTAGGCCAAGCCCGCCCATGCAGTCCAAATGAACTACATTATTTGGGTATTTAGGCTCCTTTGAATATGTACCATAAGGTTTACTATTAAGTTCTTGGCAAATTCTACATCGTCTTACGTAATCAATAATTTCAGAATACATTTTTCTCACGTAAACCTTGATACCCCTTTAGATATAGTTTTCTGGATCCCACCGTGACATCCGCCTACTAATTCTCCGTGCCACTATTTAATAACAGATTAGCGCATTGACTGAGAAATTACCACACGTAAACCACCAACTTTTTTTTTAACCATTAGTTCGTTTTAATGACACTGTTTCCTTTAATACAGAAGGATTATTATTTTCTTTTCTCTCTAATCCCAAAATTCTCATTTAACTGAGGATCTCTTTGGTGTTCAACAAGTCGTTTATTAAAGATAGAATGACTCCAAAAATTAACAAAAGAAATATGAATATTCTGTTCATTAACCTGCTTAAATTCTATAATTTCATTGTTGGGTGCAGTAAAATCTACGTAATTATACATACGGCTAATATAATGCGCGAGATGATTTTCAAAAGACTTCAGGTGAATTATGTCAAAGGAGTATTTACTTATTTTCTCAATTAATGAACCATACTTCTTTTGTCCCTTATGATTTCTTACAATCCACAATAAGGTAGCATTGTCTCTGTAAATGGTACATTTCCTTTGTAAATAGATGTCAAACTTGCCAAGTGCGTAAAGTAGGCTCTTCTAAATCAAAGATATTCTTCTACCAATCACTCGGAAAAATCATCTTAGAAAAGAAATAAACAGGACGAAGTCGCCCTTCCTCATCATACTGACTTAATATCGAACTATAGGCACGGCTGCTGCTATCTATATGTATTAAAAATGACTAGAGAAGCCTGGAACTTTCAACTAACTAACTAACTCTATGGCCTATGGAACCCGGAGGTTCAATGCCGCGTTCACAAAAGCTCTCCACTGACTTCTATCCTTAGCTAACTGCATCCAGTTTCTACTTTGTATTCCAATCTCGGCGAGATCCATCTTAATATTGTCCTCCCATCTGCGCCTAGGTCTCCCTAATGGTCGTTTTCCGATTGGCCTTCCAGTCAAGACTTTGAAAGCGTTTCTACTTTCTTCCATTCTAGCCACATGACCCGCCCATCTAAGCATCGTAGACTTCACGACCCTAACAATGTTGGGTAAACCATATAAGTTATGTAGCTCCTCGTTATGAAGTTTCCGCAATTCCCCATTCCCGTTCCTCTTGGGTCCGAATATTCGTCTCGGAATCTTGTTCTCAAAGACTTTCAGTCTATGTTCTTCTCTCAGAGTAAGTGACCATGTTTCGCAACCATATAGAACAACAGGCATGATTACCGTTTTGTATATTTTAAGCTTCAAATTCCTCGACAGAATTCGGGACGACAAGAGATTTTGAACCGAATACTAACACGAATTCCCTGCTTTTAGTCGACATTTAATTTCTCCGTAAATATGATTTTCCTCTGTTAATACTGATCCTAGATATTTGAAACTATCCACTTTATCAAAAGTATTATTTAATATTTTAACGCATCCATATGATGCCGTATTACGGTCCCGACGCACTTCTATGTATTTAGTTTTATCTGCAATTACTTCTAAACCCATGTCCCTGCAAGCGTTTAATAAGATCTCTGCATTTCTTTCTATTGTTTTCCTGTCATCACCTATTAAATTTACATCATCAGCATATGCCCTAACCTTTTGAATACCATTCAACTCTAGGCCCTGGTTGCTATCCTTGATTTTCCTTATAGCGTATTCCAGAACGAAGTTAAATAATAATGGCGACAACGCATCTCCTTGTTTCAGGCCATTTTCGATGTGAAAGCTCGTGGACAAAAATTTTCCTACACGGACTTGACTTTGGGATTCATTTAAACATATCTTAATTAATCTAATTAGCTTTCTCGGTATTCCAAGTTCTGTAAGAACGTTGTATAATGTTTCTCTCCTAACCGAGTCGTAGGCCCTTCTAAAATCAATAAATAGTTGATGTACCGGGGTATTGTATTCCCACTTTTTTTCGAGTATTTGGCGAATGGTAAATATTTGGTCGATAGTTGATCGATTCCGTCTAAATCCGCATTGATAATCTCCAATAATTTCATCTGCGTATGGGGCCAGTCTTGCTAATAGAATATTTGAAAGGATTTTATAGGATGTTGACAGAAGAGAAATGCCTCGATAATTATTACAGTCAGTTTTGTCGCCTTTCTTGTGAATTGGAACAATGATTGATTCTTTCCACTCTTGTAGCAATTCTTCCTTGTTCCAGATAAGGAGAATGAGTTTGTGTATCTTGTTCCACAATTTTTCGCCTCCAGCTAAAATTAACTTTCATCTACACCCGGAGATTTGTGTTTCTTCAATTTTTTTATAGCAGTTTCTACTTCTATTCGGCTGGGTTTTGGAATATACGGTTCTGCGGTGTGTATCTCCTTTTCTCCACGCACACTAGTTTTCGGTTGCGTGTTAAGCAAATCGTCAAAAAAATCTTTCCATCTATTTAAGATGCTATCCGTGTCAGTGAGAACTGTACCGTCAGATTTCTTTAATATATAAGCACGAGGTTGGTAGCCTTTCTTATATTCATTGATTCCCTTATACATGTCCCGGATGATTTTATTTTTGCTATTATCTTCAAGTTCCTTAATTTTTGCTTTCAGAAAATCGCGTTTCTTTGTTCTAAAAGTTTTGGAAGTTTTCCGCCTGATATCTGCGAAATTTTGTGTAGTTATTTCATTCGGATTTTGTAGCCAGCGTAATTTTGCCTGTTTTCTCTTCTCTGCTAGTTTTATGCATTCCTGGTCGAACCATGGTTTGTTCCTACGTATTTCCGCGTGTCCCAATTTTTCTTTTGCTGAAATTTTAATGCTATCTCTAATTTCAATCCAGGTATCCTCAACACTAGTGCACTCCGAATCTTCTAAAGCCGAGAATCTATTCGAAACTTCAATCTGGTATCTCTCTCTTACCTGGTTCTCTTCTAATTTCTTTGAATTGAATCTCTCCGTTTTCGGACAATGAATATTACCTTTATTCAACGATAACGTCTCTCGTATTATCGCTGCTACCACGTTGTGGTCAGTGTCACAATCAGCCCCTCTAAACGACCGGACATCAAGTATGCTAGATTGCCTTCTTCTATCTATTAAAACGTGATCAATTTGATTATGTGTTTTCCCGTCTGGTGATGTCCAAGTGTATTTATGAATGTCGCGATGTGGGAATTTTGTACTCTTCACGATTAGGTTTTTGGATGTTGCAAAATTCACGAGTCTAACACCGTTTTCATTACTTTCCTTATGCAGACTTTCGTTCCCTATAATCGGTTTGAAAATATCGTCTCGTCCTACCTTCGCATTGAAATCCCCTAATAGAATTTTCATATGGTATCGCGGGAATTTGTCAAATATCCATTCCACTTCTTCGTAAAAACTGTGTTTTATATTGTCCACCTTATCTTCAGTTGGGGCATGTACATTTAAAACAATAATATCATACCACCTTCCCTTAAGAATAATAAAAGAAAGTCTGTCAGTAACAGTGTTGTCAGATTCAAAATAACAGGCTTCCCGCTCAAAGCCCTGAAATTTCCCGATCGGTTGCAAAATTTCCCGCTAAGAAAGAATATCAATAATTAATTAATTAATTAATCATTAATGATTAATTAATTAATCATTATATTAATAACTTCAAATTAAAATCAAATAACTATGAACAATCCGTCAGAAGAACATCTTTTCCTACGGGAAGACAAATCTATTATAGGGTTATACTTTTATTTTCTATCTGTAGATTATTTGGTATAGGGACAAATATACATATTTTGTGTATGTGTGTGTTACTTGCAAGCATTATATCCTTCTCTTCTTACCCTCACTTCACCCAATGAGTGACTGGCCATAACAAATATAGTAAACAAACGGCTATAAACCCACCAATCTCTCTTTCTTCTCACAGAAAATGGATATTGGCGCGATTAAAAATCAGTTCCATTTAGTTCGGTTTATAAACCTCTCGTGCTGTTCTGGTTCTTTTGATCTTCAAAAACGCTACCAACCCATGTATTATTCCATGTACAAAGAAATGAAGACAAGAAGTGATAAAGAGACGATATGTAAAGGAAGAAAAGTTGACAGAATTTCCCATTTTCAACCAGGATTTCCCGCATTCCCAGCAATGCTAAGAATTTCCCGTTTTGAGGGAAATTTCCCGCCATCTGACAACACTGGTCAGTAACAAATTCAACCCGTTTAATTGCTGGTAATATAAGTTTATGAACGAAAAACCCTGTTTCTAACTGGTGATTTTTATTTCCTTCCCCGTAAAAGAACGTAAAGTTTCCGGAATTCGCAGATCCATTTCCATACCGCCTAACTTCCTGAACTCCTACTAGGTCCATCCTGTATTTCTCTAACTCACTCGTTACGGATTTTAACGCGCCTGCCCTATAAAGACAACTAATATTCCATGTTCCAAATCTCATGTCCATTTTCTTTTCCTGAGGTCGTACCATGTTATCAGTCCTTGTCCGAGGCTTTTGTGAATATTTCTGAACAAGT
Organism: Thermobia domestica; assembly: GCF_964235325.1. Classification (NCBI taxonomy): domain Eukaryota; kingdom Metazoa; phylum Arthropoda; class Insecta; order Zygentoma; family Lepismatidae; genus Thermobia; species Thermobia domestica. The sequence continues at coordinate 133,539,036 of NC_137460.1, forward strand.
GCTTTTTTTACAAGATGAGGTTGTTAGCCCTACCCAAATCCCCAAGCTGGTGGACCAATCCTAGTCGGCTGTCCGCAACTGCTTATTCAGTATATTCGCAGCTAACCTCTATATCTAGAGGCCTTCTCCTCGATCCGAACCTGAAGACGCGCCATGCCGTGGTGACAGGAACCCACGTTACACGGTTATTCATGATACTAGAAAGAATAATCTGTGATATTTAAAACCCATAGGCATTTTCAAATATCTTAATAACCTAGTTGGTGTAGCAAAAGTTGGTGTTGGTATATTGACGAGAGCAACATCATCTAACACTAATTGATGAAAAGGTTCTTTCGCATCCAGGACTCCGTAAATTCTATGTTTACCTATGTTAGCAATAGTTGCTTTAGCGTTAGGCGCTGGAAAGGCACGTACAAGCACTTTAGCATTAACAGAAGAATAGTTTACTACAAGCCGCTTGGTTCTATCTCGATTATTAACCAAAAACAGGAAGGGAGATTTACGCAGAACTTGAAACTTCCTCTAAAACATTTTCTCTATCAGTTTATTCAAGTATTCATCTAACTCGCGTAATTTATGACGCGGCATAGGATAAGGTCGTGTTATACTAGAACAAGGATGATTCATTTTAATTTCATAAACAGTCCTTCACAGTCCCTAATTCTTCATTAATAACGTCGTTATATTGAACAAACAAATTCTCTAGATATGGGATTAAATTACATGAAATAATGTTTTCAGGAATATTTACCGTACCTTATTTTTTTCTTTCTCCTGATAAATCTCATGGATGGTGGGATTAGAAATTGGTACTCCCGCTCCAACATCCTGGTACTGCGCACCTTTCACATCAGCCCCATATTTCAAAGTAGCAATGGATGATGTTTGACCAGTCACCGGAACTGTTGGCAGTGCTTTGGACTCTCCCTTATAAAATTCCGCTTAGTTCTGCGCTGCGATGGATACACTGCTGACATGACGACCTGCCTGCATTCCATGGATCAGCTGATCTATGTTGACATGTGGTTAGTTATCCTTCCCGCACCTCTTGAACGTTCGCTGCCTAGGTCTGGCTTCCCGCGCTACCATGCGTCAAGGTCGTGTTGCGACACAGATTTTAGGAGCAGACCCGGGGCACAGATCACTGGATTCACATCTAGGTTGTTTCCGTTCAGATAGTTTTACGGTTAATGTCTGTAAAATTCAACTCTCTATTACAAATGTTTATATTAACATACTGTTGTAAAAAGTCAAGTCCCACTAACAGTTTTAAAGGCGGGTGAAGAAACACAGAAAAAAACATTAACAAACTTCACTCCATTAATGAAATATATTAGTTCCACTTGTTTATAGTGCTTACTAAGTTCAGAATTCATAACTAACAGGTTAAAATTCACCGCTTTAATCTTAGGCCGGCACTATTGTTGGATTTTATCCAAACCTGTTCTTCAACTAACGAGAGACGGCTTTTAGAATCGGTAATGCACGGATATAACTCTCGACACACAGATATCGGCATTTGTAATAAAGAGGGAGGTTGTTCTTACCTAACATTGTAAGTTTTCTGTCCACGAATATTTCTGTTATTATAACGACATACTTTCCAAAAATGATTAAGACCACAAGAACTACATTTACTTAAATTATTTGTCTGCCTATTCCTCTCAGTAACGTAACCAAGGGGCTTTACATGTTGCTGTTTGTGCAAAACAAATTTATAATCTAAGCTATAACGCCGATTCATTTCATAACTCGGCAAATGTGATTAATTCCTTCTGTGAATGAGGGACATTAGTGATTTGCATAAAGTCACGTATTTCAAGTGTTACAAGGTTAGCTATCGTTTTACACAATTCACCATCAGACATGTTCATATCAAAAATAAATAATGTTTATCTCTTCTTTAAAAAAATCTACGAATGATTCCTCTGGTTGCATTATTCTATACAACATAAGTTACAAAAATTCCATTTCAACAAGCGGAGTAAGGAATCTTTCAAGAAATGCCACTATAATTCTTTCCGAATCGGTAGTTACGTTTAACAAGCGCTGCATTTCTTTGAATGCTTTGCCGGTACATTTACTTAATGATGGTACCAACAAGGCTTCTATTCGAGTATCTAGTTGGACTTGTAGCAAGTCAAACTTCAATAAGAATTTACATACTTTGAACCCATTGCGTCCATCAGTTCCCGGTAAGTTACGGACCTGCTTTTCTATAGCTTTATACATATCACCTAAAAGCTTATCAAAATTACATTTTATAGCTCGTCTCACAGCTGGCTTTGACACACGATTTGGAGGAAGAACAACACCTGCAGATTCAAGCGAGGAATCCTTCTCGCTTTCTCGCCAGCTCCCCAAAGCATTCACTCCTTCCCGCTCGCTAAGTTCAAGTAAGAGAAAATTAACTATGTCATACTCCGCCGGTGGATCACAATCAAGAAGGTGATTTGGCAATTTTTTCCAGGTTTAACCAAACGTTTATATTTTCTAATTCTAGACCTAAATACCTTCTCGCTATTTCCACTTATTATTTTTGTACTTCCATACTATGACTTACAATGCATACATACATTTCTCATCCAGGTTAAATTTCAATGTGATTGAATATGCCCCTTTCTTTCTAACCGAAGTCTTACTATTTCAGGCAATGAGATGAGGTAACTGAAAGTAGAATGCAGCAATCATATCAAGGGAACGAAAAGTATACTCCATTTCCGAGCGGTTTCGGAAGCTAGACTTTGGTGAAAGGGTTATTAGAATTTCTAAGTTGAAAGGAATCAGTTTGAACAAATATAATTTTATTACAACAAATAATATATATATATATATATATTTGTAAACTAACTAACCGATTCCTTTACCAAACTGTTACAACTACTTCACGGTTTAGTGTAGGAAGGTGAAATTACATTTCATTTATAAATTCTCATAGACTGGGTAATTTTGATCAAATTTATAGATTAACTTTTGTTTCAATAGATTATTTCGGAATATATAACCAAATAATATAAATAAAATTAGCTTCAAATCTAATAGGAATCAGGGTTATTCCCAAGTGGGCGACGAATATTCACCACAGCGTTAAATCCAAAATCAAAAACCAAAAATGGTTAGCCTTTAGAAATTAGAGATCATTAATCACACACTAGGAACTCTGCTGGTTCCTTACACAAACCACTAATCTTACACTGTTTCCCTTTTTTATCTCCTCGACAGAATATTGAAACAATTTCTTCATAACCACGACCATGTTGACTGGTCAAATTAGCTTTTTTTATTACAAGGTTGAATAGGTCAGTTCATGTAACGAAAGTTTATAGTTGGCAGCACTGTAACCTATAGCAGCAATATTCATCAATGTTTCCATCCCTGAACTGAATCTCAATTCCTTTCTACTTTTTTTTTAATATGCTTCTGTATGAAATCCTCTAGTTTCTTCGTATAATGGTTTATAAATCTTGAGTGAACGTCACAAGATAAGGCATATGTTACCATGTTATTTTTACTGGTTTAAATATATGTTTGAAAAAATAATTTGCAATGTATGAAGCTCCTGAAACTACTTGATCCCTTTCAATTCTAGATATACTTAGTGGAGAGTGTCCACAAAGTTTCGTTCCTCGAATTTTGTAGTGTTATATCTCGGAAACGAAACACTTAATATGAATTACGCACGAACAAAATATGATTCCGTGACGTATTTTTTCCAGGGAGTGAAATACTCCACATTAGTAAAGGTCACCTGAAGAACGGTAAAATAGCTTTAATTATAAGAAAAATGGTGAAAATACTTTGTTGCCTGAAAAGATTTATAAAGTCCTATACCAGGACACACATTTTAGACGGTTCACATTTTAGAATATCGAAACTTTTCTATATATTGTATTTAAGATGCATGGGTTCAGTGCTGAATAAAATTTCATGACAGCATGAAAATCTAATTTGTGCTAGCAAGAAAGTAATCATAAAACTGCATCACATGATGTTCGATGGATGTGTGTATATTATAGGAATTTTATACTATATTATAAATTTATCTAGTAAGGAAACTATACAAAGTTTCCTCACCCCTTAAGGCATAGACACTTGCGCAAGGGATTTTAGTAAAGATTTAATGTAACAAATTTCACCCCCTTACATAATACTCTCGCCAGATACCTCATTTTTAGCGTCGATTTAAACTCGTTCTGGTACTTATAGCACCCTCTTCTATCGAAACAAGCCGAACGTGAGAATGCTAACTGCAGTGCAAAGTTAATATCAAGTGATTTACCCTTTCCTGATCTACTGATAGACAATCTGTATGACACTATGCAGATTGCGCCTCTTAAATACTGTATTTCCCAAGCCACTGATGCACGCAAGAGTTTATTTTAAATGGTAAGCTTTTGTGGTAAATTTTCTCACTCTGTAAAAAACACATTCGTGAGATGATAACTTTGTCTTACATTTTTAAACATCCTCTTCTCCTTATGATATCCATTCCAGTAAACGTAATATGATAGAAACCCCGTTGAATCTATGCACTAAACATTTTAGAAATTGCACAGGTTGATTCAAAGAAATGGGATATATATTTAATTTTTTGTTGGCAACAGTGGTCGGTTTGTAACATTGAAGAACGTACACGAGCTGTCTGTACGACTCCCTGTCATTTAGTTGTGATGGATAATTGGAGTGAGCCTCAACGTGTTTCGGTGTGATGGGTCCTTGTTTTTTGAGAACGAGGATAGTCATGCAATTATAGTCACATTGATTCGTTACATCGCCATGCTTGAAACATTTGTTGTGCAACAACTACAGAGATTTTCACAAATTGGCATAACGTTTTAACCTTTCTCCTTGCAAGATAATATTGTAACAGACGGGCAACCGGGTCCAGTAAGGACCAGTATATATTTTAAATGCAGTATATATATGCGCACATATGTAAAAATTTAGCGCTCCAATTACTCTGGCGCCCGGAGCCTTCGCCTCGCTCGTCACCTCGTGGCACTTCAGTGTTCTTAGCACAGCAAATAGCAAACAAATATTGGTTCATTATTTTTGCTTGCTTATTATAAACATTTCTGCGAAATATAGAAGATAATAATAATAGGAACACATGGTAAGCCATGTGTTCAGTATATAATTGTGACCACTTGATCTTATATTTCACAGGTGTTACATTCAAGCAATATTTCTTAGGCCCCGGTTGCCCGGTTACTTCAGAAATAAGTTTTCAATTTTCTTTAAAAAAGAAATGCATTAGCTTTATCAACTCCATAAAGATTTCAACTTCAGCTAAGTGTAGAAGAATACATATTTCGGTTACATAAAATTCTGAATAGTTATTGAGAAATTAAAAAAAAAATGACACTACTGGGCTTGGAAAGCCCCGGTTGCCCGGATAAGAGTTAACAAGATGGACTAACGACTCGCGCAGCACGAATATCTATTGCTGCTGTACGGTAACTGTTCTGGAACGTGTAATTTCAAAGAATTCTAACATTTAATGACCTAATAGATCCCCTGTTTTCTCAACTTGTGATTGCTCTTTGTGTATTTTAACACAACAATATTTTTACTATTAAATAAGATAATTAGAAACTGTTGCCATGAAATTATTTTATTTTCAAAATTTCACATTTTTTTAATCACCTATATTTCTAACAGTCCTCCTGTCTTACTTTTATAATGTAAAGTATGTTTCTTTGAACTTTTTAATGTACACAGGACCATTTTCTTCACTGCTCATTTTTAAAATAATAAAGAATAAGCACAAGTTTTCAAGATACAAATAATACCAGAGAGACATTCTTTGACTCATCTCGTAATAATAGTGATAGAAACCCAGTAAACAAGTTTGCTTTTCTTCGGATAGCATTAAATCAGGTTGTTACAAATTTAAATTGTACGTGTTAAGCGAAAAGGTACAATACTATACTTAATTCTGAAAATTCCAAAAGGACGTTACAGCATTGGAACCTTTGGAATCCCGCAAGACTAACAGTAATAACGAATTGCTTGATCATGTCAATGCATATCGTCAGTACCCAACGTCGAACCCAAGAATCATAATATTAGGTATCTCTTATAAATAGTGGAAAGCTACAAGGAATGGAAATCTAAGAGTTTCTAAAAGACTTTAATTCTTAAAAGTGCGTGGATATGTATCTCATATAACCACATAGATATATTTGAAAATGAAATGAAATCTTTTAGTTTTACGTCCCACGATTATGCCGGTTAGGTTAAAGGAAACGGTGAAAATGAGAAAATGAATGAAGTTGTTGAATAAATAAAGTGGGTAAAAAAGGGAGAACCCCGAGAAAACCCACAAGCACGGTGTTTGTCCACTACAAATTCCACATAGCGCGAGCTGGAATCGGACCAGGGACCCCAAGCACAAGAGGTGTATCCTCTATCAGTGAGCCACCGCGCCCGCATAGATATATTTGAATATTCGTAAAGATCGTAATATGGGTTAAAATTCTAGCCCTGCAACGTTAAAGAGATTAAGTTAAACATCCTCCTTCACTGTATAGATTTGAATTTTCTAAAGAATTTTAACGATTCATTATTCTTAAACTAATTCGAATATAACGTTACAAATTCTACGTAACATAATTCACACATGAGTGATGTCAAATCGATACTTTGATACTATATGTTTGATTTTCTAACATAGATTGAAAATATGACATTTACCTAACAATGCAACATTTTAGCAATCAGAAATTTGATGATATTAAAGGGAATAAGTCATTAGGTGAAATTTTAAAAAAAATGCGTCTTAAGTCCTTCATTTTAACATTAAAACATACAAAAAATATTCCAGTACCGCTGATTGAACAGTTTTACAGAATTACAACCGTGTTGAAGTGCACCCGCAATATGAAGTTCTGTAAAAAGAGCAATTTGCAATGTCGTCAAATGTTGATAAAATCCATGATAAATATGATCAATCGGACGGACCAATGTTTGCAGGTCTCCGAATTTCTGATGCTTTGTCGGTTTCGGATCACAATATGTGCAGTGTGTCAAAGACGTCGTTTCGAGCTAGGGTAATTTATAATGAATTACACCAAAGACTTTTTCATATCTCAGCCATTGGACATCATGCCACTTTATTTCTGTCTAACAGTGTCATGATGGCGGCTAACAAGTGATGTTTCAAACTTGACAAAATGATCGTAAATTCGCTTGATTTTCAACACTTGAGGATCCGTATTTCAATATTCGAAATTTTCTTCGCCTTTTTTCTACATGAACATGATCACTGTCACATTTCATGTGCAGACTCCATCGATTTATGGTCGGTAGTCTCTAAATGTCTCTCTAGACTCAATGCGTATGTGCACATTTCAGCGTAAGTGATGTTCTTGTTCTGTCCACAAATTTATCTTAATACAATGTAAAATGCTTTGTACAAGTTGGCAAATTAATGATGTACATTAACATAAAAAATGCCATGTGATCAGAGTCCCGACCTGCAGTTCCTTCATGCCACATACAGCATGTCGTGGTGTTATCATTAAATTTATTTACTGTCAAGTTGTAAGTCCACAGAAGTTGTTTGTAAAATGCGATACTCGAAGAAAGTTTTGTGTTGGCACACAGTGTTGCATGTCAAATGAGCAGCCTTCAGCATTGTCACGTATACACGTTTCCTTATTTCTTCTTTTAATATCATAAGCTTCTTCTGCTTTCAGTTCATGTTTAAATATTTCTTTGAACACGAAAACAACTTCTACAGCACAGTTTATTTTCATATTTAGTGTATCGCATATATTACATATCCCAACTTTGGGAGATTTATTAGCAATTCGTCCGAATTTTTTCTTCTTAAACTCTCTATGGCAGGTATAACTAACTGGTGTTTCCCCATTTAATGAATGGTGGTACATATACGTTACATACAACGAATATTTGTTTAATCAAGTTGGAAAAACTTGTTGGTCTTGCATCTACTTTATTATGATTCGCATGTTGGAAAATTTTAAAAATACAAACGTAAAAATTATATAAAGATAACCAAGAAAGTTCTGTCCCTTTTTGTGAAAGGTAACCAAGAAATTTCTACGCTTTTTGTGAAAGTTAACCAAGAAAGTTCTGTCGCTTTTTGTGAAAGGTAACCAAGAAAGTTCTGTGTCTTTTACTGAAGGTCTTGTGTTCAATTGGGCCCCACGCCGTGACTTGAATGCGAATGGATATTGGGCGAAGGTCAGTTGTTGTTATGGGTATATCTAGCCATAGGTGGTTGTGGTAGTGCAATTACAGCGGGAACATGGGACCTCCACAGACCGTCATAAGGGCCTACGCTGTACGAGTTCAAACTGGGGTGAAACGCCGCTGCAGCGGAGCAGAAAATAGGACAGGCTTTTTGTGAGGATGTCATGACTACGCAGACAATGCAGCGGTGATTTAACAAGTTAAAGGACGGTGACGAAGCACTCAAAGACACGCCACGTGCCGGGAGAGCAACACGTATAAAAATGAAGCTCTTCATGCAGCAATTGAGGCGAGCGTTGGTCACACATGTGAAGAACTGGAATTACAGTTAAGTATGAGTGGAGAAACCATCCGTAGCACCTTTATCAACTTGGGAAGCACAATTGGGGTCGATGGTTCCCTCATGATTTAACTCCAAGGCAGAAGGCAACGCAAGCAGAAACCTGTGTTACTTTGGTGTTTCGTCTGACGAAGGAGTCATTTATGGACAGCGTGTTGCCATGTGATGAGAAGTGGGTCCTGTTCGTAGGTCCACGGTGCCGTCATCATTGGTTAGCATCCCATAAACTGTTTCCAAAGCTACCGAAAACAGCAGTGAAACCAAAGGTTCAACTGTGTGTTTAGTTTACTGCTCGCGGCATCGTGCCGGCCGGTCAGACGATTAATGCAACAGTTGAGCCGTCTTAAAAGAAAAAAAAAGAAAACATTGACTCTGGAGCCAGTATTTCTGAGTCGCAAAAAGGTCCTCCTGTTAGAAGACAACACTAAGCCCCATATGGTTTGGATGACTCGCGACATCATTCTTCGTCTTGGATGGGAAACGGTATTGCATCATTCATACTTACGAACATGGCACCGATCTGATTATCACCTTTTTCATTAGAGGATGCCAGTCGGAATCCTAGTAGAGATTCACTTCACGGCCCACCAAGTTCGAACGCGATGGAATCCATGGCCTTCGAGAACGTTTGCACAAGATCGTCCATGCTGATGGGAACTATTATTGTTATTCGAGGTACGTCTTAGGCGACATATAGGTGTTCGAAAGTAGTGGGTGAAAAAGCGACACAACACTCTTGTTTACCATTGTACTCTTCGATATTGTTTCGTGGCTTCTTGGAACTTTTTTTTATCACGTTGGTATTATTTCTGTGTGACATGATTGTCTTTTCTGTTCAATATTGATATTTAAATATTTTACTACATTGTAACATTTCGTTAAAAAGCAACCGTTCCAAATTTGCCCTTTGACATCACGGATTCTTACAAAAAATCTGAAGGATATTTTTCGCGAGCGTGAATTTTAGCTTTTGATCTCTTGTGGAATTTTTAGGTTCACAATTCTATTGTTTTTTGCGTATTATTGCGAACAGAAATTGTGTCTGCTTTTCTGATAGTTTACCTTTCAGTTAATTCTACAGTCTGAAAGAGGTTGCCGGGTGAAATTAGGAATAAGTTTACCATTCCTTGCCACGAACTTCGTACCAATATCCTGTCATCTTTTGGCTCTTTTTGACATTCTAGGTTTCCTCTGAAAACCTTTATCAGTACTATCTTTTGGTACAGCAATAGTTATACTCTGTAAATGTCTTTACTCATTCCTCTTTTCACCTTCATCAGCACTATCTTTGATTGCAGTACCAGTTAAACTCTGCTTATTTCTCTTTCGTTCCTCATAGCAACTATGTCAGTTCTGCCGTCAGCCATATCTTTACTATGTTTATATATCTTTTCTCCTTGCATTTCAATTGTCTGGCTTTACTTTGTTTTTTTTTCTCAATTTTTACACTGACGTTTCTATACTGAGGTTACTAAGGTGACATGTCAGTGTTATCACGATGGTAACTGGATTATGATACAGATATGTCTTTGAAACTACTATTTGAGAGTTCAGCAAGGCCATTACAAAATTTGTTTTTGTCCATTCTGAAGGAAAATAATTCATGCTAACTAGTAACCACAATGTACTTATTCAGCAGATTTCTATTCTAAAAGTAAAATATTATCACTGCAAATATAAACTGCTTATCAAAGGGGAACGCTCGCCCAGAACGAATAACAACAACAAATACAATAAAACCTGAATTGCGTGTACTGTTTCGTCTTGTACTATATGTGTGTATTTTACATCCGACAAAATGATAAACGAATCCTATTGTTTAATGTAAAAGTACTGAAAAACATTTGTTTTAAATGAAAGAAATGGGGTACACTATTGTTGAAAGAGGTGGGTAGGCGCGTATTATGAAGCAAACAAGCTTGATTTATTTTTTTCACAAATGTAATTTTCTGGTTATTTTTCCTTTACCTATGACTACTACGGAATAAATTTGAGTTATCCATTTATACCAAAAACATAATTGATCCAATTCAGTACACCCTTATTATTCCGCAACTTACTGACATAATGAAAAGTCTATATACCGTTAAGAATTCATAGAAGATGAACCAAAAGATTAGATTAATTAGCTAGATTTCTTCAATTATTCCTTTTGACGTTGGTCAAGAATTTTAAAATCTAATTGCATTCCGAGAATATGAAGAATGGCGTATATTGGGCAAAATTTTGGAAATTATTATAGCCTTCCTTTATCATTATTTTAAGAGTTCCTGCTTGTTGTAATTGGAGGAAGTTCTCGCAACTCCTGGATTTTCTAGCATAATTGATGATCTAATACATTAACATCTTCAGTGACCCATATACTAATGAATCTTCGTTCCATAGTGTAATACATGTACCCTATGAAACTCTGTATATCCTTAAGTTAACCCTGACATCATACATATAAATGTAGATAGGATTTGAGACAGAAAAAAAGAAAGGACATTCTCTTTGGAGAATAGAAATATGAAAACGCCTCGATTTTTCTCGGTTCCCTATTTCAACAACATTTTGTATAACAGCTCAATATTCACTGACTTCAGTTTATACAAAATATATCAAATGCTTGCCTAATAACCTCATATTTAAGATCTAGTAACATGTATAATAAATAAACCAGTATTTTCCCATTTTGCTTATATTTTACATGCAAGCGCTAGTTTTTTTTTTTTTTTTTTTTTTTTTTTTGCCGATTTATACTATATATACATTTCCATTTTCTTGTTTATTGAAATTGTTACAGATTCCATAGACATACTGTTTCCAGAAAAGCGAATACGTTTCATATACAAAAAGATTTATTTCTTCATTCAGTTGAGAAATCTCATACTTCGAACGAATTTCACAAAGGATATACTCGATCAGATTCGGCAGCACACACATTTACATATGAGGCTGCAAAGCCTGATATGTGCGAAGAGTCTGGGAGAAAATATAGGCAGCGTTCAGTTTTCGTGAGACACATTTTGACACTTACAGGTGAAAATCTTCATACGTGCCACGAGTGTCGGAAGAAATTTAGTCGAAGATCAAATTTGGAAAAACATTTGTTAATACATACAGGTAATAAACGTCACTCCTGCCAAGAGTGTGGAAGAGTATTTAGGCAACGTTCAACTTTGGCAACACACATGTTAATACATACAGGTGAGAAACCTTTTACGTGCCAAGAGTGTGGTAAGGCATTTAGGCAACGTTCAACATTGGCAACACATATGTTAATACATAAACGTGATAACACTCATACTTGCCAAGAGTGTGGTAAGGGATTTAGCCGCAATTCATATCTGATAAAACACATGTTAATACATTCAGGTGACAAACCTTATACGTGCCAAGAGTGTGGGAAGGGATTTACTCAAAATTCACATGTGATAAAACACATGTTAATACATACAGGTGAGAAACCTCATATTTGCCAAGAGTGTGGTAAAGCATTTAGACAACGTTCAACATTGGCAACACATATATTAATACATACAGGTGAAAAGCTCTTTATTTGCCACGAGTGTGGAAAGGGATTTAGTCGCAGTAATGATCTGATAGAACACATGTTAATACACTCAGGTGATAAACCTTATACGTGCCAAGAGTGTGGAAAAGCATATAGACAACGTTCACATTTGGCTTCACACATGTTAGTACATACAGGTGAAAATGTTCATACTTGCCATGAGTGTGGGAAAGGATTTAGTCGCAATTCATATCTGATAAAACACATGTTAACACATACCGGTGACAAACCTTATACGTGCCAGGAGTGTGGAAAAGCATTTAGACAACGTTCACACTTGGTTTCACACATGTTAATACATACAGGTGACAAAACTCATACTTGCCAAGAGTGTGGGAAAGGATTTAGACAGAGTTCATCTCTGATAGCACACATGTTAATACATACCGGAGACAAACCTCATACGTGCCAAGAGTGTGGAAAGGCATTTAGACAACGTTCAACTTTGGGAAAACACATGTTAATACATACACGTGACAAACCTCATGCTTGCTAAGACTGTGAAACAGTAGGCGACGTACAACTTTGACAACGCACATGTTAATACATACAGGTGAAAACTTTCTTTTATGCCAACAATGTGGTAAAGTCTTTACTGTAAGTTCACATTTGGCAAGACACATAGTAGTACACACGGTTAAAAAATCTCATACTTGTGAAGAAAGTGGAAAGGGATTTAAACAGAAATTAAGTTAGAAAATGCACATGGCAATACATACGGGTGAAAAACCTCATACTTGCTAAGAGTGTGGTAACGATATATTCAAAGTTCACATTTGGCAACCCACATGTTGAAACGTAGGGATGGAAAACCTTAAACTTGCGAAGATTGTGGAAGGAAATTTAGGACACGCTTAATTTTGAAAAACACATACATACACACACACTGAGTAACCTCATATTTCGCAAGAGTGTGGGAAGGGATGTAGTCGAATTTCGCATTTGGCAATATACATTTTAACAGATACTGTTGAAAAACCATACATAACAATAGTCGTAAAGGATTTGTGAAAGTACACATTTGCCAATGCACGTGTTAGTACATACGGGAGAAAATATTCGTACCTGTCAAGAGTATCGCAAGAAATTTGGACACAAATCAAGTTTAAGAGGCACACGGTAGTACGTGCGGATGAAAGTCCGGTTACGTTTCATGAGTGTGGACAAGAAATTACGAGAAGTTCCTATTTTATAAGACACACGTTAATATATAGGTGCAGTAGTGTCATGAAGCATTTAAAAGTTCCCGTTTCTGAAGACATTCATACTTACAGGTTCTAAACCTCACACTTCTACGAGAGTTGTAAAGAATATACCCGAACTTTAAGTGTTGCAAGGTATATGTTAACTCACAAAGGTAAATGAATATTATACTTGCCAATAATGTTGAAAAGGATTTAGCAGCGGTCACTTTTGAGAAGGTAATTTTTTTACAAGCACGTGAAAAGCATCACACATGCAAGAATTTGACTCGAAGTTTGTGCCTGGTGACGCATTTAATGGTACATGGTTTAGAAAAAATTAAGATGTGCCAAACTTTGGAAAATTATTTAGTCGAATTTCGTGTTTTAAAAATCGCTCAATGAAAAAGCCTACACGTGTAATAGGTGCCCAAAATGATCTAGCAATTGTTCAGTTCTTGTAAGGCACATGTTATCACATACAGATTGAAAAGGTCATATGTCTCAAGAGTTTGTAAAGGGATTTATGGAGACTTCAGTTTTGGAAACACCTCTTAATGCATACTGTTTAAAATCGCAATTAAGATTTGACAAGTTAACGCATAGAGGTAGAAAGACTCATACGTGCCAAAATTCTGGGAAAGTATTTATTGTGAAATCGGTTTGCTTGCAAATCCTAATATATACATGAACACATGTTAAATGTAGAGAAATACATTCAAAGTTTAGATTTAACTGCAAATGTTACCGTAGAATCTCGTAAGTACCGAACGTGTGGAAAGATTTAGTTGAAGTTCAACTTCGGTAAGACATTGGTTCACCCATACACATGCATAATGTCAGACACGAGACAAGAGTAACAGCGTTTAGCCAAACATTATCTTTTGTAACAAAATGTTAACGCCTACAAAAATAAACAATCAGATGTGCCAAGAGTGTGACATTAGAAATTAGTTGAAAATAAGTTTGGCAACACTTCTTAAACCATATTCTGGCAAGCGACGAATAAAGAAATATTCTTGATGTTTATAATAGAATAACTAGTTCGCAGCATTAAATAACAAGATAACCAAGAAAGTTCTACCGCTGTTTCACACTACCTTCGACCATCGATATGTCACATAAAACGTACCTGAATGATGATAAATACCCCTAGCGACATAGAAGTCTTTGAGACAACATTTTTGAAGAGAATGGATTCCGTCGTAGAAATTGGTGGACCGTGAAGCGAAGAAAGTATCAAGCGTATTTTGCACATTTACTAGAGATTTCAACTGGCGTTCTCGAAGGTGATTGTCCAAGAAATGAAACAGATGATAATCGGACGGTGCGATGTCCGCAAAATATGGCAGATGCAATAGTTTTTCCCATCCAAATATTACAGCGGTGTCCCAGGTCATCCAATTGATTGGGGGGGGTTATTGTGCTTTAACTGCAAAACACATTTACGATTTAGAAGTGGTGGGTCCAGAGTTTTGGGTCTTGAACATGTTTTATTTGCTGACAGTACATAAATCCTTTGTTACTCTGAACACCTTGTAGCAGTTCATGATGCACGATGCCGTAAACGGTCTACTAAACACACAGGACCGATACAGTGCCGGTTTCGGCTGTTTTCTAGTTGGTTCATGTTACGGTAACACTAACTTCTCATCACATGTCAACACAGTCCAGAAATGTCTCTTTCCTCAAACTAGAAAGCATTGAAACACAGGTATCAGTAAACGTTACCTTCTGACTAATCATGTGGGACCCATCTATCCAACTTTTAGTGCTTCACAAGTTGATGGAGGTGCTGCCGAATGGTTTCTCCATTCATACTGAATTCTAGTCCGGGTTCCTCACCTGTGTAGCAATTGCTCGCCTAAATTGCTATCTTAGAATCTTCATGTTGTACATGTATTGGTCTTCCGGCATGTAGTACGTCTTCAACTGTTCCGTCAACGTCCTGCAACTTTCTACAACTACCGCTGCACTGTCCGCATAATCATGACACCTAAACCAGACGCCTAACATATCTTCCATCTTGCTGCAGTAGGATTTTGCAATAGTTTGAACACGTACAGCATGCAATCCCTTATGATCCTCTAAAAATCCGATGCTGACTCAGTCCTTACGCAAGTTCACGGTGTAAATGAACGACCACACCCAGATATGTTGGATATACCCCAAAACCTTATTTCTATTCACATCCAACTGATGGTGTGAGGGCCAGTTGGACACAGAGCTGCACATAATGTGCCAAAATTTTCCTGGTTTTCTTTGTAACTGTGTTGTTTTAAATTTTCGTTTGACATGCTCTTCTAAACTGTGTGACAATCTAACGTATTGCCATTTTAAAGAAAATATAATAATACCAATGGATTTCTGATGGGTAGACAGTAAGAAAGTTAATATAACCATATGTCAGGAAATGCATCGTTACAGAGTTACAGCCACTGAACCGTCTAATGCTGTGAAATAGTTTCTGGTGGTCCCTTAATGTGATTCAATTTAAACTTGAATAGCTCACCTCCTAATTAATTTAAAAACCTAATGTTGATATCAAATTATTCGCGAAGGATGAAGCTTAAGACTGGTATGAATTTCATGTATGAGGGGGTAAAACGGCGGACGGGGGAGGGAAATTACCTGTTTTTTGCATTATGAGTCGAAAGCTTCATGCATCGGGAACACTTTGATACCAAGACTGTTTTCCTAGCTTAATTAGCGAGTGAGCTAGTCTGTTTAAATTATCACATTAAGATGTGACTATTTCACAGCGCTAGACGGTTCAATGGTCGTAACTCTGTAACGATGCATATCCTGACATGTGGTTATACGAACTTTTTTTGCTTGTCTAGCCATAACGAATCCACCGGAGAAATTTTTCCGTACTTTTTTTGTTACGCCATATATATATATATATATATATATATATATAGGTAGACATATAAAGAGGTGTGTGTCTGTGTGTGGTATGATAATTACCGGCCGGATCTAAACTACATTTGATGAGGAAATATTACATCGTCTAGGAAATAGACGGTATCTTTGATAGCTGAACTCGGATAGGAAGAGACTTACCGTATTTATCCGTGAATGCCGCACACCTTTTCTGTACAAAAACGAAGTCAAAGAAGAGGATGCGCAGGATACACGAGGAAATGTAGAATTGACTGAGCCACCAAGCATTTAAAATCACGGGGTGTTTTTATTAACCTAATACTGGAATATTGTGAGTAATTTTACAAGTGTAGAAAAGTTTTAATATAAAATGAAAACTTACAGCTCATCTTTTCTCTTACGTCTACATGATGGACCGATCAAAAAATACCGTACATGTACTACCATCTAATGGTTGTCTTCCACCATGCACTAATTTCCAATAACGATCAATGGATGGCTATTGCAACTGATGACAATTGACTAGCATGCAGCGTACTTTGAAATTCTTAAAATGACCACTTTTGGCGCTCAGACATCCTTTTGTAAATTCATGTCACTAGTGGTATTTGAAGCCCAGTCGGATATGTTATTCTGTGAAGCACGTACGATTAACATTCAGGTACCCCGTGTTACGTTGGTGAGTGCCAATATACCATACATGAAAGTCTGTGATTTGTGTGGTCTTACGTGCTGTTGTTAAGAACATAAACATGTGTGCCGCGAGGAAGATAAGATCATGTACAGCGGGAGAAAAACTGAAACTGATAACAGAAGCTGAAGGGAATCGTGCCGTTGGTAGAAAGTATGGCGTATCTGAATCGTGCATTCGGGATTGGAGAAAAAGACAAGCTTAAAAACTGTTCGCGTGATCGTATGGCTTTTCAAAGTACCCCACAGTAAAAGTAGTTGCATAACTTTATAATGAACAAAAGACAACTTGGGTACGCAGTGTCAACAGAAATGTGCCAATTGAAAGCCATTGAAATTTCCAGGGAAATAGTCATAAATGCAGGCGACTTCAAAGCCAGCAGACGATGGATACAACGTTTTTTTGAAGACATGGTCGCTCACTCAAACGGAAAACAACAATCGCTCAGCGTTTGGTAGAGACATACGAGGAAAAAGTGATCAAGTTCCAGCGTCACGTTATCAGACTTCGGAATGAAAGTTCCTCTTCATTAGAGCAAATCGGCAATTCAGACCAAACACCTGTGTTTTTTGATATGCCACTCGATGTTACTGTCGAGAATAAGGGACAAAGAACAGTCTCCATTGTAACAAGCGGTAACGAGAAACAGCGTTGTACTGTTATGCTTTGTATATTAGCTGATGTCAAGAAACTCCCGCCCTTTGATGTGTTCAAAAGGAAAGCACTGCCAAAAGGAATGAATTTTCCCAACAGAATTATTGTAATAGCACAGGAAAAATATTGGATGGATAACGAGTTGGTAGTAGACGGGCTGCAGTGTGTTTGGGAGAGACGTCGTGGTGCTCTCCATCGCTTGTCTTCTATGTTGGTTCTCGATAGTTTTCGTGGACACTTAACTGATGTGGTTAAGAAACTTCTTCGGAAAAGGGACACAGATTTGGTTGTTATTCCCGGTGGATGTCCATCTCTACTGCAACCTTTGGATGTATGCGTCATCCGCCCTTTGAAGAACCACTTGCGGCGAATTTACACAGAATGGATAGCCACTGCAGTACCCGAAACTACGCCAACTGTCCGAATTAAGAAACCTGTACTTCGCCTTTTGTGCGAATGGATTATTGAAGCATGGAATTCAATTCCAGAGGATCTTGTCGTCCGCAGCTTTAAAAGATGCTGTATTTTCAATATCAGCGATGGGAGCGAAGACTTTATTCAGTCCGATAGTGATACGTGTTCCAGCTCCTCGGGAGACGACGGCGACGAAGAAAGCTAGACGCAAAAGAGATTTCTGTTAATAATCACAGTATTGTTGGATTGTCTTTGTTTATAACGATTTAATGATTAAAAGTAGGATGAAAAATACATTGTACTTTTTTTTGAGAAAATTGATGTGCGGTACTTACGAGTTTTTTTGTTTTAATTTTAACCTTCCAGAAATTGGAGGGGGGGCATACACGCGTAAATACGGTACTTCAGGTCGTCTCTATTCATATGCCTACTTAATTTCTTGGTAACTACTTCTTAGATCTGAATGAAATTTGGTGGCCAAAGAGCCCATTGTCTGGGTAATAAAGATCAGTATATTTGCCACGCTCCTCTCTGATTCTACATAATATACTTTCTCTTTGGGTAACTAGTAGAGGGATCCAAACGAAATTCAACAGGCAAGAATCCCACACTCTAATCAATGAAGATCACTATATTTGGTTGCCGAGCCATGGTGGAGCTCCGTTCGCAAACAGAGGCTGTTTACCACAGCTTTCTACGCCGAGAGCATTTGAGTTCGATTTACTGGCTTAGTTCCTCTTGTTATAGTTTATTACACATACGCACAAGAAACAATGTATAGTAATGCTAAATGAAAAGCTGTAGAAACTCTACGTTTAATTATTCGCAGTGTTCTTAAAAATTTTCGATTTCTTTCTCTTAACTTCATCTAAATTTACTAGCTGTGTTTGCAAAAAAATCATAAGTAAGCAAAATAATATTTAAATATATGATCTTACGTCCTGTTCAGCAGAATTGTTTTAATGGGATCACACATAATTTCGTGCTGATTCTGAATTATGAGATAATGGGGGAGCAATCTGAGTTAAGATGTATTGCATTACAGTCCAGAAAGCCAGACATACTGACGCTTGACAGACAGAGGACTGAACACACATCACCCAACTGAACGAGCGGCATCTCACCGATCATATATCTGCATGGACTGCAAGAGAGCATTTACTACTGACCTCTGTTAGAAAATTTCTCCATGCTCACTAGACAGGAACAGGAACATCAGAGATGAAATAGGAAACAATTGCTTCCTGGATTTTAGAAACGTGGTTTTATCAAATTCTGTGCACATATACTAGCTAAAACTGTGGAACATGTAGTTTAGCAATCTTGCTGACAGGCCAAACCTGAAACGATGCTACTGTTCTGCACCCTAGGGCCACATACTTGATTAAGCTATTTGGATATTACAGAATAGATTGGCTTTTTCTATATTGTATATTAATTACTCTTTCCTCTTTGTTACTGATCCTGCTTATAAGCGTGCATTTGATAGTGGGATTTTGTGTAGTTGCGATTGAATACTGAATCGAATGTCGATGACAATTTGATTATATAAATTTACATTTGTCTTTGAGAGGAGAGAGTCATGAAGCATAGCTGTGGGCGCCAGAGTATTTTGATTTGAATGTATACGTGTTCAGCTTTTGGCTTCGAACGTTATACTTCTCACTGTCTCAGGCGATATGTGTAAAGGTTTATAGAATGCTCTGCTATATATTGTGGGAGTTGCCAAATCAGAGACTTTCATCGCCATTTTATCTCACAGAGTTTACTTTACGCAAAAGGTTTTCCTCAAACTAAAAGATGAAGTCTCGATTTGCGACCTGACGATTGAAATGTTCTGATTTGTGACCAATTCCCTGGATACAACTACATATTTACGCTTAAGTTATCTAGGCTGCAGAGTCGTGTTTCCATTTTCCGCGCACTTTACGTATATATATACTTGTGAGTACAAGCCCATTCCTAATGAGTTTTTGACTAAATACTGAAGACAGATTCTGAATACATGGACTTGTCATCTATGTGCAGTGCTATTTCCTCTTTAGAAGAAGGACAGGTGGTAATCGAGATTGAACCACCGCTTTAACAATCTGATTTTATTAACAATTAACTACACTAGCATTTAATTACATTTTTACGTTTACATCGATTTACGGTTTTGCCGAAAGCATTCCAACATAAAGTAGTAATAGTGTAAGTCTAAGATAACACACGGTTTGCTTGATGTAAAGCTGTGCAATAGCGTAGTCAGTAAGGCGTTTACCTAGCAATTGGTACCTACCAATTAATTGTTTTTTATGTCTATTGCATTGATATTATTATCTTTCGTTATGAAAGTACTGTCATCGGCATGCATAACAGTGGTCTCTAATAACTAGTCAGGTAAATCGTTAATATATACCAGAAATAGAAGAGGTCCAATGACACTTCCCGGAGGCACTCCTGTTAATATTTCAAGAATGTTTCTTTATTTTGTACACACACATCTTGTTTTCTACTTTCTAGATAGGACCTGATCAATAAGAGCTCAGTTCCTCTGACCCCATAATACTGTAATTTCTGAATCATTATTTCATGTAAAACAGTATCAAAATCCTTACTTAAATATAATAATGTTGCGTAAGCGAATGACCTGTTTTCAAAACATTAATTATCTCAGATACAACTTTTTCAACAGCTTTGATTGTGGACATACCTTTCCGAAACCCATATTGTGCATAGTTAAAGAGATTGTAATTTTCAAAGTACTGAGTTAGGTGTTGTTTCATGCAATGTTCAATAATTTTTGACACAATTGGTACGAGAGATATTGGTCTATAGTTGCTGGGACAGTTTTTGTTCCCTTGTTTATGTATGAGAATAGTAACCGCAAACTTAAGATAATCTGGGAACACTCCTTCTACTAGTATCCGATTTATTAAGTGTGTAAGGGGTTCCATATTACGTCTATAATGTTTTTAAATATACTATTTGTATACCCACGCTACCAGATGTTTTAAACTTAGGAACCACTGACAAAATTGCTTCAAGTGTTACGTTTGTCCATTTAAATGTCAAGTTAGATTTCTACATGCTTAGTATAGCCCTACTTTTAAAGTCTATAACACCGTTTTCTGTGGACTTAGAGATATTGCTTGAATTTCCATTTACGTTCTTAGCACTACTACTTAGCATATTTTTGCTGCACTTATTTCCTTTCTGTTAATCTTTTTGCTCTGAAGTATTTTTCTTTTCCCACAAGACAGCTCGATTGAGCCCTATTATACCAAGCAATGACAACCTTACGAAGCCCTGCTAATTGCGGAGTGTACCAGTTACTAACATTTTGCTGTAATTTGTTTGTAGATAAGTTATAGCATATAAATTTTCCTGGACAACATTCATTTAGGCATCGTATTAAATTATACATAAAAAATTCACACGCTTCTACTACATTTTTACATCTGAAGAATATTTGCTGCCAGTCAATTTATTTTAATTTATGTCTTACACTACAGATATTATCTAAGTTAAGTATTCGAAAACTATTTGTCACCACCCTAGTATTATTGTGTTTGCCAAGGGTTATAACATCCACAGGCCATCATGATCTGATAATGAGCACTGTACTACACCAGACGATTAATCGTTTCTAAAAACATTTGTACTAATGTTATCTAAACAAGCTCCCTTTCTATTGGCTGATCATTTAAAAGATAAAAGTTATATGATCTAAGTATAGCAGAAAAATAACTCTTGGTTGGCGTATCAATTAAAACATTGGTATTTACATCCCCAAGATATAACATTTTATATTTATCATGCTTACTTAAGTACTTGGTAAGGTCTCCCCAGAGTGCAAAATAGACATTGACATCCGAATCTGGTTTTCGATAAATTGATACCATTTTGCGATAGGAAATAAAATTGCAATTACTTCAAATTCCCCCTCATAGTAGAAATTATCTACGTTAATAACAATATTGTCAATGGTGAAGCCATAAGGTAAACGCGCCTGAATTCGACAGGCACCCGAATTCGACATACCTGTGCTTAAATGTTGTGAAATAAGCGTAAGATATCATCCCTGCAATCGTAAATAGAAGTAGCAACATTATGGGAGTGTCTTTTCTCGTGTCAAAAGTGCGGTTATACATGGAGAAAAGAAGTACATTGTTGTGTGTGTGATACACTCTTCGAGAAAAAACACATAATCTTAAGAAAATCATAAGACGGCAGGTTATTTTCGTAAGACTTTTATTAAAGTTAGATTTGCTTCAAGCAAATAGTGGTACTTTAATGTTGTAATGGAGTTTCAATCAGTGCGTTTTGTTTTCTTCTGTGAGGACAAAGGTTGTGATGTAACATGAAAGGGGGGTTGTCGAAAACACGAGCCTTTATTTGTAACGTGAACCGGATTCGGACAAGGTTGTCGAATTCATGCTCAATAGTGCAAATATAATTTTAACTGAATATCTAAACGTACAAGTATGTTCAAAGTCTTTCATAAAGCTATTTGTTACATAATTCTCCGATAGTTGTAACGTCAGTTCGACATGGAATGTCGAAATCAGGTTCCAACATGTCGAATTGAGGATAATCGAAGTAACTACTCACTTCAGAAAATTTAAGTTGTGTTCTTTTGCCCGTCTCATAATTTCTGCATAATAATAATAAAATATTTGAAGCTGAAAAAAGATTACTACTTCTAATAATGCCGACTTAATATTTTACATGGATATAATTGAAGGTGTCGAATTCAGATACCGCAACTGTCGAAACCAGGTGGTGTGTCGAATTCGGGTTCCATTGGCTAGTTCCAGTTTCATAAAAAAATTTAACATTAGCATTTGAGCCTGGAAGTGGTTTCTAGTATTAGTAGAGACTGTACATTTCTAGGAAAAAAATGGGCCAACACCGACCAATATTATGGCCACAATAGGCAATTGATTTTGAAAAAGATCCTTAACCTGTCGAAATCCGGTGCGTTTACCTTACTCCTCCATGGGTAATTCTACTTCTATAAGAGCTTGCTGCCATGATATAATTTGTACGTACGTATAGAAGTATTTCTTCATTTCTAAGCCAGTGTTAATTAACGCAAAGAATATTGCACGGAAATGAGTCAATAAAAATTTCAATTTCTATTAATTTGTCTCTTATTTATTTTATGTCAATGTGGAACAGCAAGATATTTTCAAAATCACAATTTATAACACCTTTTTGTTTGAAAACAGACCAGAATTACTTTGTGCTAGAATTATATCATTTGTTTCTAACGTTAAGTCAAGTTGGATTGTTTAACTCGACCAACTTCATTATTATCTATTAGTTCCATTGTGTTTTGCTGTACCATTATATCACTGCGTAAACAAATTTCTACTGTTTTTCGTGCACCCTTTTAGGTTATGTTGATTTTTACCTAGCTCCGTGCTAGGTTCGTTTAGCATAAAAAAAATCTTCACTAAAGTGTCTTTACCGGGTCGATTTCCGAATGCTCTGTGTTGCTTGAGTGCCCTCATTTTTGCTTTTGTTTACATCACTTTCATTTGTTCTGGTGATTGGAATTTTCGTAGATGTTTCTGTTACACAAAATTTCCCGCCGGAACGAATGCAATTTTGCTGAGTAGTGAACTTCTACTTTACTGTATACTATACCGAACTAAGAGGAATAACCCTTTCGCGTTTTTCTGTTTTGTTCAAAATTATTTGCATGATTTCTCTAGCCATTTTCCTTTCCCCTATTTTGTTTCAGTGCATATCATGTTTTGTGACTCCCTTTCTTTCCACCTCTACATCTATGACAGTGATCTTGTGAGTTGTAGCTACATTTCTAAGTTTTCTATTTGTTGACAAAATTTTATCGTTAACACATGAAACGTCAGAAAGGTCATGGCTCTATGGTACTGACATTATTATTACATTTGTATCTTTCCAGTATTGAGAATGTTTATTAAGTTCCCTGAGTACATTGGTTGCCTCCTTCTTAGCAATATCATTTGGTCCCGACCAAATTACCAGATAATCATCGGGACCCAGTTCCCTTATTTCTGCCATGTTTGTCTCCAAAATTTCCGTTTTTTTTCCTCCTGGTTTCACACAACCCCACACTTGAAATTTCTAACTAAGCAAGTTATCTGACAATACAGCACATTCCCTACTGCGACTGCCCGCAGGAATATAACTTTTACTTCTCGTTGCCACGTATTGACTGTTAATTTCCGCCCTTTTTATCCTATTATACTCAATGTTTCGTTCTGGTGTTGATTCCGACACGCGTACATTCCTTTGTTGATAAAATAAAGTAGATTTTGAAGTTGCCTCATACTTCATTCTAGTTTTGTTCTTTTCTACTGACTGTGTTACACTAATTACACCGTGCTACAGGTTTTTAGGTTTTCTCACCTGAAATTGTTCATACGCTGTTGACACTCCATTTGAGCACCACACTGGATGGTGTTCAAAACGTTTTGTCTTTCTATTTATTCTAGAAGGTAACAGGGGCGGATCTAGGACCGACTTCTGGATGGGCACTGGCTGTCATAATGCTAATTTTAAGGGCTCTAAACTGTGAGATGGATTATATATATATAACAAGAAAGTTTCGTCTTCTGGGGGGTACTATCGCCCCCCTGGAAGGTAATGGCCCTTGCGATTTGTGTTATGAACAGGAAAACTATTATTATTTCTTACAGTTGATTTCACTTGGTTTGTATTTACACTTGTTTTGAGCATCGGGGGGCGCGGTGGCTCAGCGGTAGAGCGTTCACCTCCTGTGCTTAGGGACCCTGCTTCGATCCCAGCTTGCGCCGTGTGGATTTTGTGGTAGACAAACACTATGCTCGTGGGTTTTCTCGGGTTTCTCCCGTTTCCTCCCACTTTCTTCATTTCACTCATTTCTCATTATCACCGTCTCCTTTAGCCTAACCGGCATAAGTCTGGGCCGTTAAACTTGAAAGATTTCATTTCTTTTCATTTTGTTTTGAGCATCGTTTTCACATTGTGTGCAGCACTGATAGTAGGGTGGTTACTTTCACGTCACTGTACCTGGGCTCAGTTTGATGTAACGTGTTGGTCTGAAATTGAACTGTACCACTGTCATACATGTTACTATTTCTTATACTGCTTGTAGACGATCCAAGAGTGCTGGAACAAGACTCTTGTTCAACACCATTCCATAGGGGAAGCTGCTGTACCTAGGGACATTTTTTTTATTTTGTATTTTTTCCGTATCAACACATTTTTTTTACAACATGCTATATATTTCCTTAATAGGTACATGTTTTGCAAAGTATGTCAAACAACCAAAGGAAATCTTTCTTTAATAGCAGAGAGAGAATTTCAATTTAAGTATAAGCATGTCAGTTGTCCCTAGGTATTATCTGTCTGGAAAGTAAATGTACACCTATTTTTTGAGTGTGGCATTCCTGTGCTCCATCCATGGAGAGTGTGAGAATTACATCAATCAAATGTTTACTGAGGAACAAGAAGAAAATTCTAATCTGAATAAGACATTGCAGAGAGGCACAAGCTGTGAATGCGAATACTGCATAGTGTAAATAAAGGGCGACACCGAAATGGAACACCAGAAACAGCTGCTAAACGGACAAAATAGTCAGAATTGTCGAAGTGGGAACATAAAATAAAAATACAACAAATATGCCAACAACTAAGCGTTTACCAAGCAACGATCTTGGTGTAGTGGTTAAGACGCTAGATTACAAATCCCAAACACGGCGGTACGAATCTGCTCCAAGTATCATATATATATATATATATATATATATATATATATATATATATATATATATATATATATATATATATATATATATATATATATATAGGGGAGAGGGGGGTAGATTTGAACTTACGTGGGGTAGTTTTGAACAAACCATTATTTTACTACAGTAATAGTTTTTTTTCAGGATGAATTCGTTCACGAACAACAAGGCTAATGTAACAAAGCAGCATTAACGGTTTAAGGCACAAGAATTAGCCAATCGCGTATGGCAAAGAAATAATAGTAATAATTGGTAAAACATATGCAGGCCCGTATTTGTATATTGTGCGCCTCTGTGCTCTAAACAATTTGCCTCCCCCTTCGGAAGCACATCTGAATTGGGTTGAATTCATAGTTTTTGGGGTCGCTGAGATGAATAGTAACAGTTTTAATCCAATTCAAGTTTAAGGTCATACTAAACTCCGAAGTGAGGCGGGCGAGAGTTTAAAAGTAATCGAAAACGACAGATATTAGTGTTGAATTCATTGTTCTCGAGGTCGCTGAGTTTAACGGTATCAGTTTTCATGATGTTCAAGTTCATCCTCACCCCTTTGGGTGGGAGTAGGAGAGGATGACTTTTTTAAAAATAATCAGGTAAGCTAGCTAATTAGTAACTACTGTAATTAGAGCGAATTAAACATTTTCTCGCTCAGCACAGAATAGCACTTACCTAAATGCGGGCCTGCATATATGCTGTACATTATACGTTACACACACACACACACAAAGGATATGTGGACAACATATCTATAGGCGTAAGTGTGATCTGAAGAAAACTTAAAAAAATATGATCATCGTAGCCTATCTGTGAAAATATGATTATGATTCACTTTTTAATTTAGCTCGTCATACCTGATAGGCTTAATGGAGAACCTATTACTACTAGCAATCTAAGAGATCTAAGAAATTACATTTTTTTCACTACTAACCGGGTACTGGACATGCAATTTATTCTACTCTAAAATTCTGCAAATCAACATGATATGTCAGAATTTTTGCAGTACGCTTTGTCTCTCCAGAAGTTGTGGGATTAGAAACTCTACACACAATATCAGCAGTTGGCACTGAACATTTTTCTTCCTTGTCTGAGAACACAAACATGTTACTGATACCTATAAGTTTCAGAAAAGTATAGGCAGAACAACGTTCAAATATGCCCCCGAATTTTTGTTCAAAACTGCCCCAACCGGCATGACCAAGCAGAATTTGGTAATACCCAGATAGTACAAACTATTGTAAAATACAAAGGGCAACATTAGATAAGTAAATTAATATACTTGCTTCTGCAATGAATGGCAGATAATATCAAAATTGTCAAAAATCTTACAAAACTTCACAAAAATTCCAACTTTCCACCCCACAAATGTAGCAAAGTACTGCTGTTCATCAACAGTTACACTAAAATGTCAGATAACAGTTGACCGTCACGCAACGCAGTTTTGCCAAACAAAAAATTTTGAAACCACCAGATATGCTATTATTGCTAGCCAGTTATCTTAAATGTTCAAAGGTACCCCCTCTCCCCTATATATTTAAATAATACATACAGCACATGAAAGGTGGTAAAAGAAAGTGTAGTACCCGTTCAATATGTTAAGTGAAAACGAGTTAAAAATTTCGGTGAAATTTATTAGAGAAGTGAGACAATGAAAATGAGGAAGCAAATATAATTAATCAGGGGTTGTATCAAAGGGTGGGGACCGGAAAAACGAAACTTTCCCGAATTTCGCCCATGTGAGTCTCTACGATAGGCAAATTTCTTCAGAAATGTGCCTATTGCAGAGAGGGAGAGAGAGAGAGATGCTCCCGGAACTGTGAGAGTGTGCTGCTTCCATTCAAATCAACGAGATGACAAATAGACGCTTAAATAATAAGAATGCCGAATACAAACAGCCATAAAGCAGCAAAGTAATAATTGCAAGCGTTATCACCTAATGTTCCAAGATCCGAACAATATATCAGTAATATCCCGAATGCCAAAATATTGTGACTTACACAACTCCCCCTCTCCCCAAATGTGTCCTACGAAAACAATCACAAGTTTTGGGATGGACCATATTGAGACTACAATATTGAACTATATAAGTTGATTTTTAGCAAATTCGTATTCAGTTATTTTTTTCCACAACCAGTTTTATTGATATTCGAGACAGCAAAAGCACTATCCCTAATAGCATCCGATATCCATGGGATGTTCTGAACAAGTCCCATTGATGTCACTATGTAATACGGGATATTGGGACATAGTCAGGATAGCCTGAGGATATCCTATCGGGATAATCCCGGCTTTGTCAGTAGAGCGATATCCTGTGGATATCCTGGCAGGATAATCCCGACTTTGTCAGTAGAGCGATATCCTGCCAGGATAATCCCGCGGTTGTTGATATTATTATTATTATTATTATTATTATTATTATTATTATAAAATACTTCTTCAAAGAGTAAATATAGTAATTATATAATACTTTTCTATTATATTATTTTTATTATTATTATTATTTATTAAATAATAATATAATAATATAAATGTATTATATAATTACTATATTGGTCCATCGTATTGTATATAATTCTGCAATAACGAAGTAATAATGTTCAGATAATTAATAATGATAATAAAGTTCATTCACTATATAATAATTTCTTACTATGTTTCAAGAAATTTCCAGCGCGGCGCGATCGTTCATTGTTTAAGCTGAGGACCGCGAAACGTTAAGCAGTTGTTTCCATGATGCACTGCGCAAGGTGGGCCGTGATGGAAGTAACTAGTCAGTGGGCTGAAGAATATAGGGTAAGTAATTTCAGTTTATTCAATACAGTTCTGTTGCAAATAGATTAATACACATCAAGTGTAAATGTGCAGTAATTTCATTGCTTGTGAACTAGATAGTCGCAGCGTGTATTTTCGGCAGTTACGAGAAACAACAGAAGTTGCTGATGCAATTGAGCGAAGCAAAATTGAGGTATTTAATGTGATAATTTATGCAACATAGCTCGATTCAACTCTAGATAATATAACTTGCAGTGATTTTTAAAGATTTATGCAGTTCAATCCTCCCGAAAGAATCGAATATGTCACGTTAAAAAAAAAAGAAAAAGAAAAATGTAGTTTTTGATACCGTAAACTGTGATTTCTGACTATAGGTTAGTTAAAGTTAGGTTTGTTTACTGTAGCGATAAAAAAAATGTCACTTCTAATGCGACAAATGGGATGTAAACCCTTTTGTGTACTACTTTAAAGAAAATACACAGTGATATGATATGTTCCGATCTGTAACACTTCCAGTTCAATGAACAGCAAGGAGCGAGCTGTGGGAGAAGCAGTAAAAACATATTAATGCCGGTCAGTGAAAATTATTGGTTTAGAAATAGTACATTTTATTTACGTGACAATTTTGTTCTTTGTAACAATTTGCCGACTGGCAAGATTTTTGAATGTGTAGACCACTGCACATGTTAATAATGTTAATAATCGTGCAATGGTAATAATGTTAGCATATTTTTACGCCAAAATGTTACTAAAATTATTTCTGAAACTCGGTAGCAGATGGCTCTACCAAATTTATCGACATTTCTATTTTTTTTTTTTTTTTTTGGAAAATGTTCGTGCTGTTAGACTATATTACGTTATGTTTACTTCTGCGATACAATTCGTTTGGTGGGTTAGGTTGGGTAGGTTAGATTAAGATTCTGCTAATAATTACGGTGCTTGTGCCGTTACGGGGGTCCAAAAGTAGCAGAAAAACAGTATGATGTACCGGAAGGAAGAGTTGGTGATGTAAGGTGAATTGAAAAAAAAAAAGGAAGAACCCATGGAAAGATAGGTAATTGGCCAGAAGTCCACTATGATGAAAATTATCGTTCTTTCGTTCCTAATGATGTCAACAATGCTTAAAAGGGCAGTGCAGATGGTGTATCTTTGACTACAAGAGTACATACACGGTCCCGATAAAGTGTCCTTGCATTCGAAACACTCGGCTGTATACCCCACTTTCAGAATTTTAGACATCACCTGGAGCGAAAGAAGGAAATAGCACACAAAGAGGGTGCAGAGTCGGGTGTTTTGATTGCAAGGATACTTTGCCAAAACTGTATTACTCACACTGCACCCCCTTTTTAAGCGTTGTGTACATCACTAGGAACGAAAGAACGATGATTTGCATCATTCGACTCTGTATGAAAGAAGGGGTTCTCCTAGGCAATTACCGAAGGATATTTGCCGGAATACCTGTCTCGATGTTCAGTGAAGCAGGAAAACACCGTCCGGTAAAAGTCCACTTTGTGCCTCCCAGTATGATTGGCATTAAGTATTCTGACGTATTTCTTAAGTACAGGGCCAAAATTAGTAAATGTCATTCGTTGTGTCATAAGTATGATTATTTACTATTATCACTATTAGTAAAGCAATGATAACCTAATCTATCAAGGGAAGTGGAAAAAATTTAAATTTCGCACGTAAAACACTGGACCCCCGCAACGGCACATTGATCATAATTACTTATAAATCCCCTCTATTGACTTCACTGACAATTACTTAAAACATATTT
Source organism: Thermobia domestica (assembly GCF_964235325.1). Classification (NCBI taxonomy): domain Eukaryota; kingdom Metazoa; phylum Arthropoda; class Insecta; order Zygentoma; family Lepismatidae; genus Thermobia; species Thermobia domestica. The sequence goes on from NC_137460.1 coordinate 133,569,290, forward strand.
CACCTGGACACTGGACTATATTTGGTAGGGCTATCTGATAATGTGAACATGGAGAGTTATATTTAGTAACATTTTAGTCAGTGTACTTAAGAATATAAAATTAAATTTGCATCAGTCACTAGCCTGCACATTCTAAAATCCTGTCATTTGGTCCTTGTATGTAAAAATACTATAAAAATGTTAATAGAGAGTAGATATCTGCATCATTCCGCAAACAGCATAGCCTGTGGTGTAAGTAAAAGTTGTTTTTGGGGTAATAGTATACATGAGAACCCCCTGATCTGCGTTTCTTCTGTGTTCTATTACCAGTTCTATATGAAATACCATAAATTTTCTACGTAGTGCAGTAGTAAGAAGTATCCATGTGCACAAGACATGCGATATGCGTTAAATTCCCCTCCCCCCTCCATACACAGTCATAGATAAAGTACAAGGGCACTACACATGCAGATATAAAGTATAGGTACGTTTTTTTTTTATTTTCGTATCAGACGATAAGTAAATAAAAGTCGCTTTGTTACCCCCTTTGTAAGTTCGTACATACTCAATGAATAATCCCTAAAAGTATGAGCGTCCTGCTCCTTCGGGGACTGATGCAGCTTCATGTATACTATCCCTTTTGGGTATGCCAACGATCTTCAACATGAGGTACGGCTTGTGTAACCCGCTCCTTGCAGTTCTAATCTGGAACTGTCACTGGTCGGAACATGTGTCAAGTGACCATGAGCAATGTTGTTCACACAAACATATGTGAATGGCTCATGTGTGCAATGAACAATCCCAAATTATTTATTAAAACAATCCATTCGGAGCAAGGCTATTCACATTTAAAGATGGCGTCGTGTATGCAAAATTAATCCTATGAAAGTACAAGAAATCGACCATAACTAGAACCGTTAAAAGATACAGCAATGACTTCTTCACCCTTGGGAAGATAATTTTGTCCACATTTAGTAGTGGTAAGCGCGTGGTAATACAGCAAACTGAACTGCGGAATGTCTGAATTTTAAAACGAGGCAGGGCTTTAAAAAATTGGACAAATTTCCAGAATTGATTACACAAAAAACCCACCTTTTTTTTTTTTTTTTTTTTTTTTTGAAAACCTGCGAAAGTGTCCAATAAAGGGTCTACCTTTTAAAAAAGCTTTCGAAAAGGTATTTTAAATAATATTTTCGCAGCATTTTAACTATTGACAAAATTGTAATATGTAAGCACACGGTTTGGAGCACAAAATCATTCACATACATACAGTTTCCTAGCGAAGTGTGAACAATCGAGGAATTAATGTACACAGTTAAATTAAAACGAAGAATGTGAACATTATTCAAAAAGCAAATAAACCCCATTTCCAAAAGCTGAAAGTTGCCTCAGCCTGCTGTAAACGGAAAGAACAGCAACTATCTAGTTTATATATATATATATATATATATATATACATATATATATATATATATATATATATATATATATATATATATATATATACATTATATATATATATATATATATATATATATATATATATATATATATATATATATATATAAGCGACGTAAATATTACATTAGGATTTGAAACTTATGTTACGATGGGATTAACCCAGGGTCAGTCGCGCTACTTGGAGTAATAGATTTTTCTGATGTACATTTTTTTCTTTTATATGCTTCAAGACTTTGTAATAATAAAACGTACCTTTTCTCAATAGTTCATTAATGTTTCCAAAATATCATGTTATTGTTTTCTTGGGCTCTATATTTCGTTGTTACTGAACGACGAAGCAACAAAATATTCGGTTGATAATTTTTAAAAAAATTCCAAGTTCCATGCAAGTCGGCGTGAAACTGGGTAAGGTTACTTGTTAGGGAAATCTTTTCAGATTCGATATTGTTTTCCATATGATGTATATGTACTTCATACATTATCCTGCACTCTACCGGCTAAGCTTTAATTTTTTTATTTGAAGTGTATTGCACGTAATTTTTATTACCAACTAGTAAGAATTTACTGTATTTTTCTTTTTGCTAGGGTGAACTGGATTTCACCAGCAGATGTTTCGAACAATGGCTAGTATCAAATACACTATAAACGATACCGGTATGTGTCAATCTTTAGCTAGGATTGAGAACAAAATAGACGAAAAGAAAAAGACTGTTGAATTGGATTTACAAGAAGCCTCGATTTTGTCCAGTTACTTCCCCATAACTTCTGTTCAACAAATGGATGCCATAGAATCCAAACGAAAGGATAAAGATTACAGAACAAAGCTGGTAAGTACTTTAAAATACTCCTTTTAACAGAACCTCAAGGGACAGGTATATTTCTCTCTAGGTAGAATGACACAGGACCGTTTGATGGGGTGCAGTTGTAAAAAAAAAAAAAAAAAAAAAAAAAAAAAACTGTCAAGCATCAGTGGTTAGGAAATGGATCGAGCTAGCACCTTTAGCCAAGATCCCGCAGCAGTTACTACAGATAAAACAAGGTATTTTCACTTAGATATCGCGCCCACCTCTGCATCTCTGGTTGTTGAACCCCGACATTCAATTTGTAAACGAATATTAACTATTCCAGAAATTAATCTTAATGATGCAATGAGAGACCACGTTGGAAAATATGATTGACGTGCTACTAATCCATTTGCAGAACATTATAGATGTAATTAATTCATTTGTAAAGCTTTGTATGAAGAGTAAACGACAAGCATGTTATATGTAAATCACTTCGTATTTATTGGAATATAATTCAAAGGATACATCCCGGAGAAATTGAAATACCGCTAATTTTACAGTAATTATGTGATATCTTCAAATAGATAAAAGATAATCGAAATGTAGAACAAGAGCGCCCTAGACAATATTATTTTACAAGAGATACCGTTATCACGACTCACTTATCTGCTTTCGATTTCGAGCCATTTTGAAAATCGGCATTTATTTTCGCGTTTCTAAACAGCTAAAAACGGAAAGCCACTAGGTGACTTGTGATAACGGTACCTTACGCAAAATAATATTGTCTAGGGCGCTTTTGTTCCATATTTTAATTATCTTTTATCTATTTGAAGATATCGCATAATTACTGTAAAATTAGCGGTATTTTAATTTCGCCGGGATAAAGACTCTTAAGAAAAATGGATAGCCAATTTCCATTATATAAAATTAAAATTAGCCAATTCTCCTTCTTCTGTTGAATCAAGTAGGAAAATCAAGTGGATTAAAATAATTAAGGAAACTAGCTGAACTAAACAACTGATGTCAAGAAACATTGTCACTGTTATTTACGTTTAAGAAGGCAACAAACAAATGTAAAGAAAACACTGAACAGAGACAAAGTAGTGCAGTTCAGTGTTTTCACGTCTTAGTCCACTTAGTTATTATGACTTTTTAAATCCGTGTGACTCTCGGACTTCATTCAACAGAAGGGAGGATTATTCCCGAAAGTTAATAATGTATCAATGTTTTATATCCATTCTTTATATGTCATATATCTATGTTTACGTGCACTTCATGGACAGCAGCAATATTCCTATTTCCTGAACTCCGTTTATGGGAGTAGGATACATACTTAACAATACCTTGAAAAAAAAATAGGAAAAGTGCTCAATGGTATTGTTTCTTAAGAAAAGTTTCATCTGATGACTACGTCCGGATCTCTTGGAAATAACCTGGATAACGAGAGTTAATGTTAAAAAGGAAGTTCAGAAATCTCAAATATTACAAGATTGACAATTGTGTTAAATTCTCATTCTTATTGTAGACAATTATTAGATTTGTACTAAGTACAAAGATGTTCAGGAAAAAGGGTCACAAAGTTTCAGGCCAGAAAGATTCATCAACAGAAGGGAAAAGCCTTACTAAACATGTCTTTTGCGCTTCGTTTCGGAGATATAAGCTGCCGACAATGTGGAAAATCGAATTTCATAAACTATTCAATGTACAGAGTGCGGTTTAAGCTTTCGCACTCAGTCATACCTGCTCGATGTGAAAAAATATATATATAAATATAATCCAAAACTCTAATGTGTGCGTAAGGAACACCTTAAAAAATTCTATATCGCCTTTCGGAGTAATCCCGTCCGAACGCATTGTACAGATTTGAAACACGCATTTTCTAACTAATGTAGGTATGACTTCAAGTGTTAAGCTTTACACCACACTAATTAGCATCATAACGTTAAATAGTTTCTGAAGTTCAGTTTCCCACGTTTTCGGCAGCTTTTATCTCCGAAACGACGCGCTTCTTTACTGAAAGAACTTTTCTTTTGATCTGCCCTGAAAGTTTGTGACCCGTTTTTCTGAACATCTTTTATATTGTACATAATCAATTACTTAATAGTTTCTTTTTATTGTTGCAGGCACTGTGCGGTATCACAAGCATTGCAAGGCATCAACGATGCAGAGATATCAGATGTAATAAACAAGTGGCTTCGTCATGCTAAAGAGCGGGCTCTCAGGCACAAGAACAACACTAACAATGATTAATTATGCAAGAAAAGATGTAAAATAAAACTAAAAACGCATTGTTTTGATGTTCTGTCATGCAGATTTATTGATCTGTGAAATCTGCAGTTAAGGGTGATTTTTTTTTTATTGTAGGTTTTTCAAGAAATGTGTTTGAGTGATAATAATACCCCAGTTATTTATTCTAAATTAAAGTCGGTCTTCTTCTCCTTCTTACAACTTAGTCACAAACAGATTATGTTGAATCAAAGGTTTTTTTTTAAAAAAAAAAAAAAAAAACATTCGTTGGTCAAGGCAAAGACATTGGGATAACCTTTTATAAGGTTACATATCCTCTTTTTTATTTTTAATGGAAGTGTAGGATTTACATGGATTAAACTTGAATTACAGGACTTTTTATGAGATTCAGTTCGTTGTGGTACTGTACGTAACTGCTTTTTTGTAAGTTTTGAAATTCACTCAGAATTTAGCATATTTTTCAACAACTTTTGGTAATCGAGGTGTTGAATTGAAAAGGTTGAGAACCAGTCTCTTGGATTCATGTTGCATTTATTTTTATACTGAAAAACCTTTTGTGATGTATGTCATATTTTGTGTTTGTATCATTATTTGCATATGTAAATAATACTATGTGGAAGCAATGATTGTACACAGTAATTTAGCGTAGTTTTAGCATTTATTGGAATAAAGAAAGGAAATGTACTGTACTTGGTTTTTAGTCTCAATGTAAATTATGAAATTGAAAACAAAATTTTAATCAATTTTTCAATTAAGTATTACATACTGTACTATATATATATATATATATATATATATATATATATATATATATATATATATATAATCTGATAGTTGATAGTTCCGTTTCTCTTCATTAATTATCTGTAACTTTGTTGCGCAGCTGATAGGATTCGGTACCGGTGGCTGATAGTTCGCAAACTAAAATCCTCTCGACACTAAACTAAAATTTTTAAAAAACATTCACTACTCTCGCTCAGGGCGTATGGTTGACAGAGCTGCTTTCGTTGGTTATCGCGACATATTTTAAACCCGCAACTAGTTATTTTGGATCTTTTGGTATGTTATAGATTACACCACATTTCCACGAAGCTGGTATGGTTAAGTCAGTTTTCCTAGAAACTTTTTTCTCTGTTCTCAATTAGTATGTCCACTAGAATGCTACGTCGAAATTAATTACAGAAATTACATTGTTTGCACCCTTTGTCTTTTCTTTTATTACTAAATGAAGATTTAATTAAATTTCCTTTATGGTGCGGGAAATGTCCTGCTTCCGAGTGACGGACTTTATATCAGGAGTCATAGTTGGATGGACATTCAACTAGGACTTTTGACGATGGAAAGCCCGTCTCTCGGAAGCAGGGTATTCAAGCATCATAAAGGACATTTATATCTTCGTTTAGTAATATAAGGAAGGGCAAAGGGTGCTCCCTCTGTTCTCCGTCCAGCTAGGCGATTTGAGATATCCATGTGACATCCACCGGACGTCCCATCGCGATGTACAAATCACGTCTTACAGACATCACACGGACGTCTCGCGGGACTTCCATGGGATATCCACGAAGCGGACATTCGGCCATCTGATCAACAGCTACAGGACGTCCTGCTGATATCGTGGGATGTCACATGGACGTCGCAAATATCCCATCGGGACATCCCATTGGACATCCTGAGGATATTGAATGCTATTAGGGAATATTTGTTAACGACAAAGCGAAGTTATTGCAACACTGCATTACACAGTGAATCATGCATATTACACTTGTGAGCTTTGCTATGCAGAGGCTAGCCACCGAGGCACGCTGAATAACGCCTGAAGGAAGCAGCGAGGACAGATAGCGATATAGTGAACGGAACAAGCAATGCATTACAGGCATTTCAAGAGGAAAAAAAGAAACATCCATTTATCCACACTACATGCTGTAGTTTTAGCTTCTATTTCCCCATCAGAGTTACATGCCTGCTTATACAGTTCTAACACTTAATCCAGAGCCTTCAAACAACTTTGTTCTACGAAGGAAAACGTAGAACACTACATTTATAGATATACCATACATAGCCAGTTAAGTAGTAATAGATGAATGCAATTAACCCCACATAATATCGATTGTTTAAATATAAACTAGTTTCATACAATTAGACACATAACAAACATTCACAACACCATTATAACCTATCATATGTTCATTCCACTTCACAGGTGGTAGAATGAAAGCCGTGGACTGACCATAGAATGAAAACCGTAAAAAATAGAATGATTTAAAAAAAAATACAACTATGAACACAAGTTAATGAAGGAAACAATGACAGCCAACGAAAGGAAAATGATCCGAGGTCGGATTTCGAGAAATATCTTAATAATGAGATGAAAACAGAATTTTATAAAAGGAATGGTTATGATGCGCCAGACACAACATGGCTGTCTGTTTCGTTTCATCATGTGAAAATGTATCGTTTTAGTGAGTCGAGAAAAAGCCTGTATTTCGTCTTGTGCAGTGACGGATCTAGCTCGGGGGCGGAGGGCATGGCCCCCCACTTTCAAATTGTCGAAAATAATTTAAGCTATTATTTATATAGTTTTGAAAATTTATAGTAAGGTCATGATATACTTATCATAGTCTAAATTCAGGCAGTCTCCCAGTTTTTACCTTCTAGACCCGCCACTGATTTTGTGGCTGTCCAGGTGTCATATCATGTTTCCGAAACGAGACAAATTGTTATCTAGTCTCCTTTCGCCTAATTTTCTTTCGTAAACCTCATAATAATAGAAGTAAAATTGCAAGCCACGTATATCTAACAAGGACAAGGCAGACGTTGTTAAATGAACTTAGGGGCCTTATTCGAGGGGTAGTAGTGCACATTTAAACTGGGGGAGCGCAATAGCCTAGAAAAAGCGTCTTAAAATTTCGCCTCGTCGTATATACGGTGCGACGCCTAAAATTATTAAGTGGCGGCGTGGCACAGTGTGGAGCATTCACGACTTGTTTAAAGGGTCCGCGTTCGATTCCCGCTCGAGTCAACTTGATTTTGCTTTTAACCAATAAAGTAGTCATTTATAACTACAAGTAAAATATTAATTCACTATATGTTCAGATATTCTGAACATAGGAATTTTCAAATCAGTTCTAACGCTTTTCAATGTTTTATGTGAACTAGATACAAAATATAATCTATTTCATAAATATATTGATATCACTATCTGTATTACGGTTACCACAGTCGTGTCCGAAGTTTCGTGTCAATATCTGTGGACAGTGTGCGAATTGCAAGGGGGATGAAAGGGAAATCCGCTAGGGAATACTGGATGAATGCTATAGCCAAAGGAGATTCCGAATAATCCCCCTTGCAATTCGCACTCTGTCCACAGATATAGACACGAATCGTCAAGAACATTTTTCATTTAACGACTATGAAATAGGTTATATTTGTATCTTGTTCACATGAAACATTGAAAAGTTTTACAACTGATTCAAAAATTCCTATTGTTTCATGCATTATAAACATATGGTGAATTAATATTTTACTTGTAGTTATAAATGACTACTTTATTGGTAGAAGTTGACTCGAGCGGGAATCGAACTCGTGATCCTTTACGCGTGAATCGTGAATGCTTCACATTCTGCCATACCGTCACTTGGGAACTTTAGGCGTCGTATCATATATACGTCAAGTCGAAACTTTAAGACGCATTTTCTAGGATATTTCTGGTTATTGCGCTCTCCCAGTTTGTAATATTAACACTTTAAATATGCACAACTACCTCGCGAAAGTTAATTCAACAAAGTCTGCTTTTCCGTTGTAAGATATAGTAATCTCAGGTAAGTAAATAGAAACAAATGCCAAAAAAGAAAAAAAGAAAATAGAGACATTAAAAGTAAAATGTAGAAATATTCACCACTGTTCAGAGGATGCTATATACAATGCACTAAGCAGAGTGTGTCGGTGGGTCGTAGTGAGTCTGTAGGTTATGGTGGATCGCTGGTTTATGGTGGGTCACGGGGGTTGGTGGACTGCAGTGGGTCACATCCTGTTGACCCACGACCCACTAACCGACTTACACATCTTGACCCACATGTCTCACTTGACACAAGACCCACTTCAATTCTGTTGAGAGGTTTCCAATTCAGCATGGGAGAGACAATATACGCTTTGTTAAATCCGACACAAGACAAAGCGTCTGTCTCGTCTCGTTTTCAAGCACGAAATGTGACATGTCCTTGTCCGGACTCGTCGCGTTTAAAATGTCGCGAAAGCATTCCATAGCCCTCTCTTGTCCGCTTATCAATTCTAACTTGTAAAGTTCGTTACATAGCGAAGTCGCATGGCTTCCAATTTTACTTCTATTATTATGAGCTTTACGAAAGAAAATTAGACGATAGGAGAGGAGATAACAATTTATCTCCTTTCGGAAACACGAGATGACACTGGGATAGCCACGAGACGAGACACAGGCTCCGTTTCGCATCGCTAAAATGAGACAATTTAACATGAGGAGAAGAAACAGGCAATCATGTTGTGTCTAGTGCATCATAATAATTTCTTTTCTAAAGTTTTGTTTTCATTTCATTATCAAATTATTTCTCGACGTCCGTCATCGGATCATGTTTCATTGACCATTGCGGTTCCGGAACCTTAGGTAATAATGCTTGCAATTATCACTTTGATGTTTTATAGTTGTTTGTAATCCGCATTCTCATTATGTAAGCGTCTATTTGTCATCTCGTTGATTTGAATGGAAGCACCTCACTCTCAGTTCCCAGAACATCTCTCTCTCTCCGTTTCAGAGGTGAAAATAGACAAAAGGGCAAAATTGCATAGACATTTTACGGCATTTCCGGCAAGATGGTCTCTACAATAGGCACATTTCTGAAGAAATTTGCCTATCGTAGAGACTCACATGTGCGAGATTCGGGACAATTTGCAGTTTTTGAGATTTTTTTTTTTTTTGCTCAGGCCCGTCTTTCAGATCCAGTATCTGAAAAATTAAACCGCAACGGGTTATCATCATTGCCATTTTCTCTTTTCTTTATTCATTATCCATTATGTTTCAGTAAAAGGAAAAAGGAAAACACCACAGCACACAACACACAAAAACAACAAACAAAAAACAATAATTTCCCTAAGTGCTATATTCATTTGCATGTCTCTTAACTGCCTACCTTCAAAATTCCAAATTCCTAAGAACTTAGTTGAGTTTACATATTCTATTTCATTATTTTGAATTATAATGTTCCTAGGCTGTGCATGTTTGTTGCGCATGTGATGAAAATTGATTGCTTGTGTCTTTTCAATATTTAATTTAAGCTTATTTTCTTTAACCCAGTGAGAGATTTTACAAAGGATTTCGTTTTCACTACCTTCAACAACCACATTTGTTTTACCTTTTACCATAATATTAGCGTCATCTGCATAAAGGGATGCTTCTGCTGAATATACTTATAATCATACACAATTTCCCTATGGCTACATTAGTTTTAGCTGATCCTAGTGGTTTATGCTTGTCCAATGAAGGAGTGTTCTCAGTCGAGTATCCTCGTCGAGTAATCTCAGTGATACAAGTTTGAGGTCCAGGTCCCACTTAGTGCAGGCGCTGGTCCGTTGTGTCCTACCACCTATGTCCGAACTGAGATCCGCACACCGGCTAACCTTATTCCAGTCTGAGACACTCCTGCCATCCAGTCCCTAGCGAGGTAACAGTTCGTGTAGCACACACGCGCGCACACAAGAAACGCCTAGTGTGTCTTTTCAATATTTAATTTAAGCTTATTTTCTTTAACCCAGTGAGAGATTTTACAAAGGATTTCGTTTGCACTACCTTCAACAACCTCATTTGTTTTACCTTTTACTATAATATTAGCGTCATCTGCATAAAGGGATGCTTCTGCTGAATATACTTATAATCATACACGATTTCCCTATGGCTACATTAGTCTTAGCTGATCCTAGTGGTTTATGCTTGTCCAATGAAGGAGTGTTCTCAGTCGAGTATCCTTGTCGAGTAATCTCAGTGATACAAGTTTGAGGTCCAGAGCCCACTTAGTGCAGGCCCTGGTCCGTTGTGTCCTACCACCTATGTCCGAACTGAGATCCGCACACCGGCTAACCTTATTCCATTCTGAGACACTCCTGCCATCCAGTCCCTAGCGAGGTAACAGTTCCTGTAGCACACACGCGCGCACACAAGAAACGCCTAGGGACTGGATGGCAGGAGTTCATGTTCTCCACTTACTGACATTTTCTCTCATTCACTTTTGCAAATGTAAGAAAAATATCTCTCAAAATTTCTAAAAACACAGGGCCTTATGCAGAGTCGTTTTGAAGCGTTATTAGTGCCATACTAAAGAGTTCTACTAACATATGTTTCCTGCAGTAGTCAGGTCTTTAGTATTACGCTAAACATACTTCAAAACGACTTTGCATAAGGCCCACACACCCTTTATAATGAACTCAACGAGTCTGATTTCGTACAGGTTTGCGCCAACGCAACGGAATAAAGTGGCATTAGTTTGCGATAATAGGCGTTGCGCCTTTAGAATTTCCTGTTCCAGTTTTTGCGTTGCATTAGAGTCCGTAAAATTAAGCAAAGTTGGAACGGAATGGAGCCCACGTTATCTTACTCTATATTTGTTTGATATATCGAATCGAAATCGAAGGTCTCGAGAGAGACTAGTAGATAGAAACGAAAGTCGATAAGCGCTGAGGCCGATCTTCTTCGCAGGTTATACGCTGGTGAAGAAAACGTCATTTCCAACACGTTCTCTCGCGGGATTTTCTGAGTAGCTTGGCGGGAGTTCTACTGCCGCCTGAGACACTGCTCGGTGAGCCTCCCAGCAGTGGTGCCAACCACGATTTCTTTATCGAACTTTTTTTTTCAACTTAGAAAATATCATGCATTCTGTGCAAGGAAAATGAATTAATTATAAATTATAATTTCTGAAAGTAAATGGGTAGGCCGGGCCTCAGGGCCTCTTACCACCCTTCGCCACTGGTTATTTGATCGAAATGTACATTAGACACATCTTCAACTACTTGAAAATTTTACCGCAATCGCTTACGGTTTTCATACAAATTTCCTTGATTTCTTCGTCCTTTTCCACTGGCTTTGTACTATAGTTGCATGTGTTTTTTCTTTTTCTGTCCACTAGAGAAAAATTCCATTAACAAAAATGTTCCTTGTGTTATATCTTCAACAGCTGGCCTAGTAATAGGCAAACAGATTCACCTCCGATATTAGTTCGCTCACTAAAATGAATCGATTCATTTGAACAACTCAGTGACTCACTTATATTTTTACAACAGGGGAGGGGGAAGTTAAAAACTGAAATTGTATTTTCAGACTAAATACATTACATAAAATGAAATTAAACGGTATAACTCCAATTTTAGATTACAAGCATACTGCTATTAACAAGTGTAGTTTTAAAAATTCACAGGAAGTTACACTTTTAAACTAATGCAAATTACAACTAACAGATGTAACACACACAAACGCAATTCAGATACAAAATACACATACAAATTAGACTAAATAGAATTACTATTAATAAGTGTGAAAATACATCACAAATGTAAAAGAGCTATATGCAAATTACAGCCTAATCGAATCAAAATACGGAATGCAAAATATTACAACTTTAGACTCAGTGCTATAACAATACATTTTTAGAATTACAGCAAAAGTGTTACAACTTTCAATTCAATGCCAAAAATATAATTTTATTACAACATCGTGAGAAACTAATTTTTTTCTTAAAGTGTTGGCGACCACATTCCCTTTAGAATACACGTTTTAATCAAAGTAACGAGTTGCCGCGTGGCTAAGCGGTTAGTGTACGCGCCTTTGGCCTGGAAAATCCGACGTTCGATTCCCGGTGGGAGCTCATGTGGTTCGGATTCCACGTTTTCAGTAGGTCCACGCTGCTGAAATAGTCTCATATAGCCACGCTGCTGAAATAAAATGAATATTTTGTTTAAATGGCAAACGATTATGCCTCGTAGGCTAAGGAACACGATGATTAAATCAACTGAATGATGATGGAAGAATTGGTGGAATGAGAAAGTGGGAGGATACGGAATACTTGAGAAAACCCACGGGCATGATTTCCGCCATGAACTTATTTGGCCGGGGAGCGAACCACGGACCCCACGCACCAGAGATAAGTGCTTTACCGCTGAGCTACAATGCCTCGCTACTTAAAAGGACGCTAAACTCAAAACCAAATCAAATCAGACCCGTATCCAGCTCAAAGGTGTAGGGGGCACGTTACGGTGAATGTTAGGGAAGACGACCCAATCATATTATAGTTCATTACCATATAGGCCATTTGCGAGCCTACCGTGAAAATTTTAGGGGAGACAGTGAAAATTTAGAAGTTGCCCGGTCCCTGATGCGGATGCGGACCTGAATCAAATCAAAGTAACATGATAAAAACTGAATTCGAAGTAGGTGTTAATAACTATATCAAAAAATATTTTTAAACGGTTCAGCTGTTTTCCCTTGGCGTGATTGTTGTCATTTTTCTATAATAGAATTATTGTGTCAATAACATAACATTGCGGTTTAAGAACTGTTTTAAGTACAAAAAACCCTAACAGGGGCATCGGTTCCACCCATCCCAACCGTGTGTGCATCCATAAAATTAAGTTATATTGTAGGTACAACTTCCGGGAAACACGTTTTGAATTTTGTTCATCACAGTCTTAAGAATTTCCATATAGGTCTATGTTATAAAAGTATCATAAAATACCCTTAAGTAGAACTTCCGTCAAGTTGGTGACCACACTTGTAGCCACCAAACTAATATTAACAATTTTTTTGTGCTCAATTTGTGCTAATTTATGCTGTAGTTATTGGATTTTGTGCTACAATAGTTACGGAACTAAGTGAAAAAGAAAGTTGGTCGCCAATTTGATGTCAAGTTAGAGACCAAATTCTGAAAAACAATTCCCACTATAGAGATATTAACAAATTATTTTGTGCTCAATTTGTGCTGATTTATCTGCAGTTATTAACATTTTTGTTGCAATAATTACAGAATGAAGAAAAATAAAACTGGTGGGTCATCAAGATGATGTACAGCTAGGAAGGGAAATACTAAATTTTTGCGACCACCCTTTCTATATCGAAAGAGAAAATTAATGCTTCCTATGCAATTGTCTCTTGATGCTTGCATTTGTGCAGCACAAACCAGAATTTGTACTCGCACAGTTAACCATATAAAAGGAATTAATAAACCGTAGAGGGAAATATTAAAATTTCAGCGTCCACTCCTTCTACAATCCAAAGAGAAAATTAATGCTTGGGATGGAATTGTCCCTCAGTGCTTGTATTTGACCAACACAAAGCAGAATTTGTGCTTGCACAGTTAACGAGATATAATACATTAATAAAAAGTAGAGAAAAATATTAACATTTCAGTGACCACCATTTCTACACTTGAAAGAGAAAATTAATGCTTGGTATGGAATTGCATGTAGTTCTCCGTATTTGTGCAACGCAAATTAGAATTTATGCACGCACAGTTAAAAATATATAAGGCATAAATGAAAAGTAGAGACAAATATTAAAATTTCAGCGACAACTCTTTCTACACTTGATAGAAAAAATTAATACTTACGATGGAATTGTCTCTCGACGCTTGTTTTGTGCAAAGCAAAGCATAATTTGTGCTCGCACAGTTTACCAGATATAAGACAAAGGAAAAGTAGAGGGAAATATTAAAATTTCATCGACCACCTTTTGTACACTTGTAAGAGAAAATTAATGTCTGCTATCGAATTGCCTATAGTTGCTTGTATTTGTGCAACGCAAATCAGAATATGTGCTCGCACAGTTAAGCATAGATAAGGCATAAGGTGTAAATAAAAAGTAAAGATAAATATTAAAATTTCAGCGACCACCATTTCAACACTTGATAGAGAAAATTAATGTTTGCTATGGAATTGCCTCTAGTTGCTTGTATTTGCGCAATTCAGGGCAGAATTTGTGCTTATACTGTTAAAGAGATATAAGGAGAGACATAAATGTTAAAGAGAGACATAAATGAAAAGTAGAAACAAATATTAAAATGTCAGCAACCAATCTTTCTACACTTGAAAGAGAAAATTAATGCTTGCTATGGAATTGCATATAGTTGCCTGTATTTGTGCAACGCAAATTAGAATTTATGCTCGCACAGTTAACCAGATATAAGGCACAAATAAAAAGTAGAGGGAAATAATAAAATTTCAGCGACAACTCTTTCTACACTTGATAGAAAAAATTAATACTTACGATGGAATTGTCTCTCGACGCTTGTTTTGTGCAAAGCAAAGCATAATTTGTGCTCGCACAGTTTACCAGATATAAGACAAAGGAAAAGTAGAGGGAAATATTAAAATTTCATCGACCACCTTTTGTACACTTGTAAGAGAAAATTAATGTCTGCTATCGAATTGCCTATAGTTGCTTGTATTTGTGCAACGCAAATCAGAATTTGTGCTCGCACAGTTAAGCATAGATAAGGCATAAGGTGTAAATAAAAAGTAAAGATAAATATTAAAATTTCAGCGACCACCATTTCTACACTTGATAGAGAAAATTAATGTTTGCTATGGAATTGCCTCTAGTTGCTTGTATTTGCGCAACACAGGGCAGAATTTGTGCTTACACTGTTAAAGAGATATAAGGAGAGACATAAATGTTAAAGAGAGACATAAATGAAAAGTAGAAACAAATATTAAAATGTCAGCAACCAACCTTTCTACACTTGAAAGAGAAAATTAATGCTTGGCATGGAATTGCATATAGTTGCCTGTATTTGTGCAACTCAAATCACAAATGGTGCTCGCACAGTTAACCAGATATAAGGCACAAATAAAAAGTAGAGGGAAATAATAAAATTTCAGCGACCACCCTTTCTAC
Source organism: Thermobia domestica (assembly GCF_964235325.1). NCBI lineage: Eukaryota > Metazoa > Arthropoda > Insecta > Zygentoma > Lepismatidae > Thermobia > Thermobia domestica. Next base: position 133,584,665 of record NC_137460.1, read on the forward strand.
ACTTCTAAGAGAAAATCAATGCATCCGATGGAATTGTCTCTCGATGTTTGTATTTGTGCAACAGAAAGCAGAATTTGTGCTCGCACTGTCAACCACATATAATGCATAAATGAAAAGTAGAGGGAAATATTAAGATTTTAGCGACCACACTTTCTACACTTGAAAGAGAAATTTAATGCCTTCTACCGAATTGCCTCTAACAGAGATGGAGTGGGTCAAGTTTTCTGAGTGGGTCAGTGGGTCGTGCTTCAACATCATGTGACCCACTGTGACCCACCACCCACCGTGACCCACGACGACCCACCACCCACCATGACCCACTGTGACCCATCACCCACCGTGACCCACGGCGACCCACCACCCACCATGACCCACTGTGACCCACCACCCACCATGACCCACTGCGACCCACCAACCACCATGACCCACTGCGACTTACCACCCACCGTGACCCACTGCGACCCACCGACCCAGTATGATCTACCGACCCTCTCTGTTCACTGCATTGTAGACAGTATCTTCTGAGGACTGGTCAATTTGTCTCCGTTTTACTTTCAAGACCTTCATTTCCCTTCCTTTTCCACTTGTTTCTGTCTACTTACCTGAGGTGAGTATATCTAACCAAGTGAAAAAAGAACTTCAGGCACTTTTGGATATTGATATTTTTAATAGTAATAATAGCAATAGGACTTACACTACAACTTGGCTTTCGAGACCTGAGAGTTTTTAGAGCTAACTACTGAAAAAAATACATTTTTGAATCACTGTAATGTATAAATTATTATATAAAAAATTGAATGTAACTATGTGTGCCTAATCATCACGATCAAATTGCAAAGTCAAATGAAATTACTTTTGGTATATAGTTAGGCCTTAATCCAAATTGGGATGTTATATTGCTTTCATTATAGTGCATAATATCCTAAGGAGTAGTGAGTATCCGAATTTTTGAGGAAAAAAAATGAGTATCTCGCAAACCGTTAAACTTAGGGAGCTGAAATTCAGTGTATAACTTTTTATTGAAAATAAACAGAATGTGTCCTAGCATTTTTTAAATTCTCCCTTATGTGGGGGGGAGGGCACTTTCTATATATGGAAAATTGGTAGTGAGCTGGTTTGTAAAAATGATCGAAAACGATCGATGTTATTTAAGAAAAAATCAGAAACAAAAAATACAGTGCTTGGCTTCATATATCCATTGCTTTCTGCTATAATAATTGCTGAAGCTTATGTTTATTATATGGAGCGCTTACAGCACAGGGCAATCAACCCATGAAGTTATTAGAAAAATAGGCATAAAATTTGTATTGTAAGCTTAATTACACGGAAATTTGAAGTTTGGATTATACGCATAATTGTATGGAAAATTTTACTTTTTTTCCCTTTACGTTGGTCTACTTACTTTGATTTGGAACTTTGAAATTTCATCCTTTTTTCCACTGAAAAGTATTGATAATTCAACAAGGAAATAATTATACTATGATAATTTAATTGAAATTCATCGTAATTTGGCACATGGCAAACAGCAGTGTGGTAATTGAAGTTGAAGAAGGAGGGAAATTCCCATTCACCTCTGAACACTTTCCAGGAACCTTGTTCTTTTCGCTTCCTAGACGAGGGAGGGAACTTGGTCATGGTATCAAACCTTCATGTGTAATTACAAAAAATAAGTTTATAAACAAATAAGAAATCATCAGTTTATCAGGCTTTAATTGATAATTTATTCACAAGATTCCCTATCAAGGGCGTGGTAGATGAAGTTTTTGTTCTACATGGGTCGACATTGCCAACTGGCATGGTCTATATGGAAAAGATGTTGTACGGTGATAGAGAGATGATACTTCTTGCTGAGTATTTCAAACCTGACCAAGAAAAATCGTTATCAGACTTAAGTCTAACAAGCAGATTGTCGATGAGGAGTTGCAGAAATCGGGTGGAAGTATTATCAATTTCCACGACAGAGTGCGAACGGGGATTTCCCCTTATGAATTTACAGATGACTGATATTAGAAATAGACTAAGTGCTCAAACATTGTCTAACTTGTTGTTCATCAATGTTAATGCCCCACCGCTAGACAAGCTCAAAGTAGACGAGCGAGTTATTTCTTGGCTGAAGGATGAACATCATTCCGCTGCGGATGATTTACCACGCAGATTTGTTTTAAGGTGGAAAATGATATACTTGTATATTGGAAAATGTATACTTGTATTACTAATGGCTTATTTGTGTTATTCAACTTTGTACCATTTTTAGTTAGTCTCTTCTTTGCTTTAGGTAAACTACTTTGAATAAATATTCATAATAATTGCAATTATGCACATTTGTAACTTAAATTTAACGTGGTGTTTTAGTGATTACACAAATTACAATTATGAGCATACTTTATGGAAATGCTCTCACATAGGGTAGCCGAACTGAGAAACCATAACCTTTTCCATATTGTACAGGGGTATTTTCCTGCGAATAGAAGTTTCTTGTGGAATGCGTTCAGAAATTAACACTTGCAAGAATACTCTCTTAGTACAAGCATATTTTAGACACACACTAATTTCCCCCCACCTCGAACTGTTTCAATTTCTTCACTGATAAACACTTTACCATTTTATATCGTAAAGGTCAGATACACCGTTATTGTAACAGATAGGGATGGGCACGAGCGAATTCGAGCGAGTTTTCTTTGAGCTGGAGGTTGCCATCAAATACTTGCCATCTTCCTTCCGGGCGTTTACAAAGAGCTACATAGTGTCCTAGTGTTAAATTATTAGGTGGTGGGAAAACTTAATTATATTAGTGAGGTCAAAGTGATTGCCCTTGACATTCAGTTGTGCTGTCATTGTTGACATATCGCATGAAAGCTCTTTCTCAGCCTCAATGGCATTGTATTCTGGGCAAGTTGTTTCTATTATCAACAGTGGACCATTCATTTTCCGTACCAAGCAGATATTTCTGGAACACAGCATGTCACTTGATAACGAAGGATCACAAATATAACTGCTTCTAGGAATATCTGCATTATTGATTACCCTCGGATATGGTAATATTCTTTCTTCCATATAACTGTTAACACACATTTGCAAAGTTTTCATGGTCTCTTTTAAATTCTCACTTCTTGTTTAAATTGGCACACTTCTTATTTCCTCTGGTGAAGGGCAAAATTTAGAAATACAAGTTCGAATTTCTAAGTATGTTGCAAATTCAGCTGGTATCAACTTTTGTACCAGAGCTGAAACTGTTGCTTCACATTGTATGGATGATGCATCATAATTTACAATTTCGGTAAATAAGTTCCTTAGAATCATGATTCGAAGACGATAAACCATTCTAGATACTGCTTTAGATGCTAATAATTTTATCAACTGATACAACAGTTCGTTTTGGTTTCTGTTGATCGTAGTTCTCACGGAGTTGATATCACAGTAAAGTGTCACGAGGCACTAAACAAAACTGTCAAACGAGCATGTGTTTGTAACATTGTAAATCTTCTTCTCTGTTTTGAAAGGTTTACAAAGGTTCCTCAGAATGCCAATGTTCTTGTATTGTGTTTTTCTACATGAAGTCAGCCAATCGGATTTTGGATATAAAGGTAAGAAAACTTCGGTTTGTTCCTTTTCTTAGTTTGTATGTTTTGTCCTTTCTAGTTTTCTTCCGACTCTTCTTCTCCTGTAAATTTAACATCTTTTGGAAAATTATTATCTTTTGTTGGTTGGCTATGTGTCTTAAGGCATCTGGAGCACATCCTCAATTGTCCATACCCTTCCTCTCCTACTGGTAAAGAGCAAGCAGGAAGAGAATGCACGGAAACACTACATTTTACACACTTGTGAACTCCGGTTGGTAAACCCTGTACCAACAAAGTGAATGTGTGGTATAGGTCAAAAACATGTACTGCAAAATTGATTCGGTGTCGCGAAATCCTGTAGTGTCTAGAGCAGTGGATTTCAACCTAATTACTATCACGACCACCATTTATCTCATCCTCTTCCCTGGGACCCCCTTATAGTTTGTAATGAGCTTGTGTAAGATTTTTAATATATCTATTGCGTGATATCTATCTAGGTATTTCTATAATAACAGTAGAATCGATTTCTTATATTGTAGTTGCAATAACTTCCCTAAAAGCGAGTTGATTAAAAACAAATTTGGTCAGTTCATTCATATTATTGATATCGAATCCCATCCGTCATATTGTTTCAAAATGGAGACCATTTGAAATTTTTACAACTTCATAACTCCTTAATTTTGTTCATATAATAAAAAAAAATATGTGATTTCTAATTTTGATTTTAAAACTTGAACAGTTCTTTAAAAAGTTATTGAGTATTTGAATTTTCGAGGCCGCCAATTTGAGTTACCTCACACTGTTGTGTTTGTGTTTAGTATCACTAAGAAATGTTACAAGCAACTTGTTTACAGTTAAAATTCAGGAAACATAAAAAATTCCACACCAAAAAACTACCTTCATTGTGGCCAGCTTGCTGGAAACAAGACTATTGACTCATACAGATACGTGTACAATTTTACAAAAGAAAAACACGGGATCCTAAGAGAAAGCATCTCTCTCATTGCCGACAGAATAATTTGTCCATTGTTGATTTATCAGGAAACGCAACAGAACTTTTGCGGATTAATGTTTTGGCTCTGTGATTACCTCAACATCACATCGAAAAAATAATTCTCATTTATTTTAATTGAGTGGGTTTTGAGTTTAACGTCCCTTTTAATAGTGAGACTATACTGATTAACATTCATTTAGTTTACTTATATGTATTAAAACAATCTATAAATCTAGTTTAGAAGACCTTGTTCTTGTTCTTAACAGTATGTAGAAAATAAAAATATGCCTATCGGAACAAATTTCAAAATAATATTTAAAATATTTTCCGGTATTAGATTCTAATTGTATTTATCTCTTCCTGTTATGTTCGCGAACACATGAAACACTCTTGCCGCCACCAGGTTGAGAAACCCTCGTCTAGAGTGTTAATGGAAACCTTCTGCAAAAGTAATTCATAGTGCATCGACAGATTACTATTCTTTGGAATCCTACTCCAATTATTTGACTGATAGCCACTCTGAATCATTGTTGCTTATATTTTTACTAACAGAAAAAAATATAGCCTATAGTAAATTCATGGGTGTTACAGAGAATAAGGCATTTGTTACTGTATGAAGCTTGTAAAAAATTATACAACCGATTACAACCGGCTTCTACAACATACCTTTCAACGCCTGGCGTTGGGTTGAAGTTATAGTGGATTATTAGGTAGTTGGAGCGTGAAGCAATACAGTACCCTACCAGATACAGGGTCACTGACGTTTGCTTCCCCTTATGTATCGTGCTGCGTGGGAGACGTTGCTACGTATAGATGGTGCAAGTGGGCAGTGTGCTAGCAGCAAATTGATTTTGAGTTAAAATAGTAGAACATTGCTAACTGTTAAATCAGACTTGTTTATTCTACCTCTAGTGTGCAGTTCAAAAGTATCGATTGAAAATTTTGTAACTATAAAACCTTTTCCAATATTAGAGCTTGATCCAGTTATTAATAGGTACTATATTTGTGTTTCTTGTTACTAGTGTTCCTCATCATTATTAATGTTGCACTGAAAGCGGTAGGCCCTTCAACTGCAGTTCAACTTGGTCAATTCGTCCCGATCTGGCGTCTTTGTTTCTGTAATAGCATTCGTTTATTGCTTCAAGTTGTAAAGGATCTGGATTCACTCAATTCCTCTTCTTCTTTTGTTCTTGTTGGATATGGGAACAGGGCAAAGAGTGCTTACAAATAAGACACACACTTTTACGTTGTTAATGGAAATAGTATATGGGAATAAGTTAGATAATAATAGTAGAGATCATGAAAATATTAATTCTGAAAGTATAGATATGAAGATATAATTTATAGAGATATAGATTGATGTATTATAACAAGGTTAGTGTAATTGTGGTGTATGATTGATAAAGAGAATAGAGTACAGATAGAGACAGGTTAAGAATAAAGTTTTAGGAGAATTCAAATGTGTATTTACGAAAATATTAGTGTCTTCAGCTCTGAATAATTTCTTTAATTGCATTCTGTTAGGCACAATGAATCTAACCGAAAGAGAAAGAGTTACTATTCTGATGATGAGAGGTTATGGTGATAAAGTAAGATCGTACCAGGAAGTTGTTGTGCTACATTTCCGGAACATCCTCCAATTTCAAAATCTACCGTGTAGCGGACTGTTCATCGATTTGAACGCTTGAGTTTAGTTAAGGATAAACCAAGATCAGGAAGGCCCAACAGTGCGACTAATAGTAAGAAAGCTATAGACGTTTTAAAATCGGTTATTGAAACTCCACACACGTACCTCTCAAAACTAGCTGAAACGCATGGTGTCAGTACCAAAACCGTTCATACGATATTTAAAAAGTAAAATTACCATCCTTATAAAATGCTCCTTGTGCAACAGTTAACAAAAGATGATTGTGATAGAAGAGTTTTGTTCTGTGATATAATGATGAAAAAATTTGATGCTAACCGCCAATTTTTCTACTGGGCCTGTTTTTCTGACGAAGGGATCTTGGAATTAAACGGTTGGGTACATCGACACAATATGCGATACTGGGCTGACGAAAATCCACGCTGGTTTCGAGATTGTTACACACAATATCCCGAGAAGGTAAATGTTTGGGCCGAAATATTGTGCAACAACATTATAGGACCGTTTTTCATTGATAGAAACTTAACTGCAGAAAAATATTTGAGCCTACTCAGAGACGAAATAATACAAGCTATTCACAATTTGGTACGAGAAGATTTACCTAATGTTTGATTTTAACAAGATGGAGCTCCGGCACATTTCGGTTATAATGTTCGAAATTCAATCAATTACACTTTTGCTAATCAAGTGATTGGTAGGAGAGGTGCCATAGAATGGCCACCTAGGTCTCCTGATCTTCCTCCGCTTGACTTTTTCTACTGGTGTTATCTAAAAGCAAAGCATATGGACAGATATCTGATAATATTGAACATTGAAAGAAAGAACAGTACATATTGCCAGCTCAATTATACCAAATATATTAGCTGCAGTTATAGATGAATTTTATTCACGTCTGGGTCATTATCAGGTCGCAGAAAAACAATTCGAACACCTAATTAAATAGTACGTTTTCTCAAACGCAAACACCACATCTCCAATAGAGAGGGTTTGGAGTCGAAAAATACTAAGGGAGTGACTAACCATGGTGTCCTTGTCTTTGTAGTGACATCTTGTACAGTACATAGGCTGCACGTAGACACAGTCGAAAGGATATGAGGTCCATTTTACAGGAACAATGTTTTCTATCCCCTCAGACTTTCTTCCCACTAAAGCTTGCATAGCAACTCATTCTGCAGTTGTTAGACACAAAAGGATTTTGCGACGTTGAATTCATTTCTGACTACCCCAGTTGCCAATGTCCCATATTCACTTTGTACGTGTGGAGCCCTACATATAAGTGCATACTGTACTCTACCTTCCTAGCATTTAATAAAGCAAACTTGGGATTTATAGAACCCCTATACACTGTTAGAAATGTGTACACGCTATTATGAACTCACACGTCAATAAAGTACCGCAGAAGTATTAGTATTTTATGTTTTCATTCATGTGAGGAAGCATCGCAGAGAGTTGTCATATGAATCCAGTTGTCAGTTTCATACATTTGTAGAGTGAGGAAACTGATTGTTGTCGTAGCCGTCAATGCAATTCTAATCTAGTATTTGCTGCCGCCATCATGATTACTACTTTTTTTTTTTTTTTTTTTTTTTTTTTACAGAATTTGGAAATTTTTTTAGTGAATGACAAATTCGATCTCTAGGTAGCAAAGGCAAATGTGATTAAAGTGTGGCAGAAGTCGTGTGCTTAATGCAGTTTATGTTCTCGGGGTTTAGATAACACACTTTTGACCCTCAATACTATTTGGATCTGATATTCTCTGTTTGGAAATGTGCTGAAATCAATAGGACCCTGGACTTGCAATTTTTCAAACCTTACTGGAGGTTGTCGTATTCTTTTCTCTTTCTTCCAGTATTCCTGAAAACTAAATGGTGGCTGTATTTTGTTAGCCACGTTACTTGAAATGCCCAGAAAGGTACGGTTGCGTTGCATTTTACAGACAATTTTAGAATATTTTTCAGAGTGGTGTCCTGTATCAACCATGCAGTGTCTGCTTTCATGACCTACGAATTTACTTGCCAGTACGTTTCGCTGGACTCCATTTAGCAAATCCACCTTCGAGCATTCTGAGATCCATCGTTCAAAACCCAACAGTAGTGAGCAGGACAGTATGTTCAAATATTTTGGTACAGAACAATTTCCGTGAAAAGTTTAAAATACCGATTGCAAAATCAAGTTGGGATCCTATCGAGCCACGCAGAGCGCTCCACTTTGATTAACCCGCCTGTCCTATATTATTATTAATTTTCTGCAACTTTTGTATCTATTCCGCCGTTACGGCAATTTTAACACTTCTCATCGTGATACATTTTCCGACCCTGTTGGGCCTGGGATTAGCCTCCAACAGTACATATGCTGATTTAGTTTGCTCCGTAGATACCGAATTTGCAATAAAAAAAAAAAACTTTTATTTGAAAAATCAAAGTTAGGCTTCGCGGGGTCCAAACAGGGCCGCACATATTTTTACAGGAACGGGCTTACGATAGGTGTGTTGATATCCTGCAGCTTTCGTGTGTTTCAAATTTTTTAAAAACTCATTCTATCCGAGATATTTAGCCGTTTCGGATCTTTTCGCACTACTCACCCTGATAGTGTTTGCGGTCCTGTAGGGCCTGGTACTCATACTCTACAGCTTTGAGCACTACATATTCTGATTTATTTTGTTCCCGAGACACAGAATTTGTAATAAAAAGCTGGGGTTCTCCTTTGAAAAATCAATGTTGGACCCCGTGGTGCTCACAAAGTGCCGCACATATTTTGACACGCATGAGTTTCCGACAGATCTGTTGATATCATGGAACATTTGTATTTTTCATTTTAAAAAAATAGAACGTATTCTATCCGAGATATTTAGCCGTTCCGGAACTTTTGACAAGCACTGTATATTGCAAAACTTTGTCCCATATAGATTATAGGTAGAGTGTTAATAAAAAAAAAGCGTCCGGAATCGACTCCAAATACCACCTTTTATTCTAAAGGATTACAATATAAAAATATTTTACAAAATACTATTCAAATAATGCCTCTAAGTTTGGAAGGTTAGTTCCAGATAGTTTTTGGCCTTTAGGTAACAGACTGGATCACTGCAGAGCCCCGTAGCAGGCTAAGCAGAGTGGAGTTAGGGAACCAATGCTTTGTGGCATGCAGAGGAATGGTTAAGTGACCAACAGAGCCCCGTAGGAGGCTAAGCGGCTGAGGTTAGGATTCCCAGACAGATAATCCAGTAAAGATAGCTCATTTTTCTGCCAAAAAGAACAAATTAGTAGCAAGCTGAAAATTGGTATGGAAATAGGGGAAATGTATCAGTCCCCTAAAATCCCACTGTAGATTTTCCCGCAATTTTGAAAAATGTTCACCATTTTTAGATGACGACAAGGACTTTATGGGAATCGTTACCCTTTACATTTATTCCTCTAGTCACCATTCTAATTATCACAAAGCCATGGATCATATATGGTTGGAAAGCTGGAAAAACACAAAATCTAAGGAAATAACATATATGAACATCTTCCTAAATTTCTAGAAGAGGAGGAAGAAGAAAGCAGCTTTTTTATTAAAAGTATATTTTCAGAAATCATGGGAAGTTTGCAACACTAAAAGTTACTCACATCGACGAAACAACACCAACAGATGTTCTTGATAATTATCTCAAACATAGCTAAGAATGGCAGAAACTTCAATACGAACTGAGAAAGAATGATAACCAATATTACTTTCCGACCTTTCTGTACAAAAGCGCATGAGGTAATATTCACTTTCATGGTTCTAGTGATCTTCTGTTACTATATAGCATCAAGAGATATATATCATTGGAAATCTTAAGAAACATAAATTCGAATGAGGTAACACTTTTACTAACGAAGCTCAATGTGTGGAAAAAACACAAAACCCAAAATTTTGGGACTAAACGTGATTTTTACATAAATTATTTAAAATTTAGAACACTGATAATTATCGTATGTTAACGAAACTTCAGCACCATTTTTTACTACAATATTTATTAGTTTACTTTAAAAATGGCGTACATTTTTCCAATAGAGTAAGCTTTTATGACACATAGTCTTACACAAGTAAATATAGCACAAAAATTATTTATTGAAGTATTAGAAACTAGCAGAAATTGGTAGTCTCCTTTGCATGGGAAAAACGTAATTCACATACTAAAATATCTCTCAACTAGAATAGTCATTTGAATGTAATTTTGTTTCTAAATGTTTTCTTTAAAACTAGAATGCAATTTTTCTACTAGTATTGTTCAATTCAAACTTAATGTTTACATTAGACGTCAGTATGAAATTCAAGAACGTTTTTGTAATTTGCCAATTCAGACTTATTTTAATTAGAAATCAATGAGATTATCATTGTTATCTCGTTCACCTCCATCGTCTTCATCAATTGCTTGTGCATTGATACAATCAATTAAAATTCCTCGAGTGTAACATCCTGTATAATGTTTATGTTGCATAATGGCGGTGATAATACGTAGTTCACAGTGGAAAAAGAAAAAATAATCTAGGAAATGTAGAATTATAGGTTAGTCGTCCTTGTAAAGATCAGTTGCCTTTTAAATGCTGAAATGCAATTTCAGCATTCTTTCATTCAGTTGAAGCATAATGAATCACCTGTTTGAAAAACAGAGAAAAGGAAATATTTATATCACAATGAAAAGTGTTTTTATCTATCTGAATGCTTGTCTTCGTGTTTCCCCCATTGAGATAATATATAGACCTAGAGGTGCCCTAATGCGAGATCTTTGATGGTATCGAACTCGCAAAAATCGAATCGATCCGCCATATTGTGAAGGGAATAATAGATAATGATAATGTATATTTGGGTTATGTGTTGATTATCTGTGTTTGAAGAGAAATTTATGCCGAATGAATAAACTTTCTTTGGAATTTCATAATATTTCAAAGGTAAGTTATTTTCTTTCCTGTAAGGTTTAAATAAATAATAAAAAGCGATTGTGTACTTGTAATAATATTGGGTGAATAGGCATATGCATTGCATTTATACTGTCAAAAAGCTCGTAAAGACTACTACCTAGAGAATTGTCAAACTCTTATTAAGTTTGCTTATTTATTAAATTGTATGTTTATGAGTTGTTGGTAATTTTGCCAAAATTATAGAACCTACAAGTGTTCTGTGACACCTTGGCAAGGAAACTGTATGGTTGTGGAGGGAGTAGGCCTACTTTGCCTATGTTAAAAATTGCTAATGATGTCAATTACTGAATAAAATAATCCTCACTCAGTGTTAAAAGCAGCAATAGACATATCTCTCATACAAGTCGCGCGTTATTTATCGTTATTCTGTACAAAAAAAGTTATTTGTAAATGGGTTCACGTTCACTTTAGCAGACGGTTCTACCAAATTTTTACACATATCTTACATTTTCAGTATAGGTTGGAGCTTTGTATTTCTTTTAGCGGAGTACACTGAATTAGGAGCTCCATTACTAATTGTAAATTGACTTCAGGAGGGCTCTGTATAGGTAAAGTGTGGACATATGGCATAAAAACTGGGCAAGGTTCTAGAATACAGGCCCCCCTCCCATTTAGCTGCAATAAAGACAGAAATCAACGTACGCTGTGGGGCTCTAACCCGCCTGCACTCGCTGGCGCTCGCTCGGCAATACTCTGTGAATTAGAATTTAGACTTTGGTATAGAAAGGAACCAACCTTGCTACTAACCTATATGGAGGACCTGTGTTCTAAAACCCTCCCTTTGTGCCATTTAGTGGCCACCTAGCACAAGTTAGGGCTATTGTTTAAGCTTCGGGGAGCAGCTTTTTCACCTACTTTTTTTCGATATTTTATTCCGATTCGGTCTCATTCCGGTCGTTGTATGGTTTCATACCTTAAATTAGGATCCATAGCATATGTAGTAGTAGTAGTAGTAACAGGTGAGAAGGCCCGCAGGGGTTCGTTATGTTCTGTTCTCGACATGAAATGCGCAATCACTATCACTTACCTTTATAGTTGGAACAGTTCCCATACTGCCTACATAAAATTCTGTACGATACTGTTTTGACTACTTGAACACCATTATCAACTCATGTCTCCTGTAAATAGAAGTCTGTTGTATTTTGAAATTCTTGGCCCCCCAATGCTAAACATTTACCGAAGTTCGTGTTTTATGCACTGCAGTTTTTAGGGAATGTTCTAGAACACAGGTCCCCCATAAAGATTAGTACCTAGGTTGGTTGCTTTCTGTACCAAAGTTTAAATTTTAATTCACAGAGTATTGTCGAGCGATCGCCAGGGAGTGCATGCGGGTTAGAGCCCCGCCGGGCACGTTTTCTGTCTTTATTACAGCTAAATGGGAGGGGGACCTATGTTGTAGAACCTTGCCGCCATGCAACCGAGTCTGAGCAGAAGCGCAGCAAGGGGGCCCGAGAGGCAGCGAGAGGGTGCTTCCGTAGGGAGCAGGCGCGTATGCGACAGAGGGTATACGCATAAGTGGAAGAGGACACTTACACATACAATACTTTCACTATAACTAAAAATTCATTTCAATATGCTGTGCACTTCCAGTAATTACTTATATTCACACTTGCATTCCCTCACGAAAAATGTTTCACCTATCAATTTTCTATTTAGTAGAACCGTCTGCTTGAATAAACCCTATAATACTATTTCATGTACAGTATTATATATATATGTTTGTATTGGTGGTATTTTTTAGTTAAAAGTCAAGGCGTTACAATTATCTTCAAAAATAATAATTTTTGATTTAGTGTTGTAAAGCGTAGAACGGATAACGTAAAGGGTTGTTGCATTTGGTATTGTTCAAAATCTACGGTAATTTTTAGGCACTTGTTCCAAGTTTGCCTTCCACAGATTTTCTTGACTTCCACTTTTCTTTCATCTGCACCATTTGAGGGATTAAACTGAGTTAAATACCTCAAGAGCAGAGCGCTGAAAAATATGACAAGTAATACAATATATGGCAGTGGCGTACATAACTAGTCCATCATATGTGTACCATTAGTAAGTGTAGTATTTTCTAAAATGTAAAGGACCAAAAAGTTACTTATTGGCAAGTTTCGCAGGGTTGTTGTGAAGTTGACGCACTTCTCACATACAGCATTGCCTATGGTTTCGTATTACAAATTAGAGAGCTCGCAAACTGGGGGTCCGCACCATTATTTATACGTATAAACAATAGTGGGGGTTAAACACGTCTTACTCCGACTACTCTCACCCACTACACGCTTATAAGACATTTGAGGTCCTTCACACTTCGACAGAGTTGACAGTGTAAATCATAATAATGTAGCAATTTTTTAACTGTGTTGGAATATTTTTTCTTGAAGAACACTGGCAACACTAGCAACACTAGTCGATCTTAACGCCACTACTTTCTATTAAGCGAAAGAGTAGGGCATCGTAGCTCAGTGGTAGGGCACTCTTAAAGGTAGGGTGCCTAGTTCAAACCATGTCCAATTCAAACTTGAGCTTTTAGTGGACAACAAGGTGCTCTCAGGTTTCCTCGGGTTCTGCAGTTTCCTCCCGCATTCTCATTTCACCAATTCTTTCATCACTTATTTATCGTTATTCTGTACAAAAAAAGTTATTTGTAAATGGGTTCACGTTCACTTTAGCAGACGGTTCTACCAAATTTTTACACATATCTTACATTTTCAGTATAGGTTGGAGCTTTGTATTTCTTTTAGCGGAGTACACTGCAGTTTCCTCCCGCATTCTCATTTCACCAATTCTTTCATCACTCATTCACATCCTCAGAAAAAGCACCAGGTTTTTCCGGGTTGGACCCTTTAAAACTCACCTGGATTTTTGATATTTTGGTTAGTATATTATTGATACAACTAAGCTGACCTCATTGAAAGTGATTTTTACTAGATTTTAGAAAAATACATGAGTAAATAAAGCTGCATTTTCGAAAAAAAAAAAGTGCTCGTAAAATATCCGTAATTGAACGCACAAAGTATCGGAAGTGAACTTCCAACAATAAAACCATTTATTTTACAAAACATAAATTTAATTTGGAAATTTCTCAAAATATCGTGGCACTTCTATAGACGTAATTATAATTTTTATGTATTGATTTATTTCTTTAAAAAATATCAACACTCAGTGATTTTTGTTTCATTGTTTCAGGCAACAAAAAAAGTGGAAATCTCCAAACGTCCGATGTGTAGATTTTGAAGATTAGAGCATTCAGAGTGAGATTATTCAATCAAGCAAGTTAATTCCCAGACAAGTCGACAATCGTAATATGGTGTTGGAGTCGTGTAACACAACTCTACCTGTCTTAAAGCAGCCTTCCCATGGTGTTTCTAATGTTGATACGCAGTCACTTGACCCTTCTTGCAGTGGAACGGAATTAACACCACGAAAAAAACTTTTGAAAAGGAAGTTGTTTGAAACAGAAACCAAATGTATGGAATCAAGAAAAAAGATTAAAGCATTGCACTTGAAGAAAAAACGTCTTAGAGAAAAATGTGCAAGTATTCAGAATATTGTGCAAAATCTTAGAGAGAAGTGTGTGATAACATAAGTTACTTTAGAAATGTTAAAATCAGTACCTCTCAGTGTTGAAGGTACTGCAGTGATGAAGTCGCTCTTGAGTCCGTCGGGTAACAAAAAATTTGATCCGGCTCTCCGAAATTTTGCGTTAACACTTGACTTCTATTCCCCAGCTGCATATGCGTATGTTCGTAAAACATTTAACTGTGTGTTACCGCACCCACGGACTTTAAGAAAATGGTACTCTTCAGTGAGTGGAAATCCTGGACTATGTGAAGAAGCCTTCAATGCAATGAAAGAAAAGGTGCAAATAGCAAAACAACAGAACAAATGCATTCAAGTGTCATTAGTTGTAGATGATATGGCAATAAAACAACATGTCGAATTTGCTGGAGAAGAATTGTCGGGTTACGTAGATTGCGGTACTGGAGTGAGTGATGAAAGTATGCCAGAAGCAAAAAACCCTGCGGTCTATATGGTTGTGGCTTTGAACGATTCGTGGAAAATTCCTTGTGCATATTACTTCATAGATTTTTTGAATGGAAGTGAACCTGCAAATATTACGCGTAAATGCGTCAACAGATTGTATGAAATAGAAGCTGAAGTTCAAGCATTAACATTTGATGGAGCTTCGTCAAATTTCAGTGGTGCTCATGAAAGTAATGAAGCACTAACTGTTATCCTTGTCATGTATGTACTGATAGAAGTAACGATAGCTATGCATTGTAAGTCCTTTATTTTCTTGCTGATATAATATATTATAGGATGTTTGTGCTACTCACGAAATCACAGAAAAAAGAGTTTGTCCTTCACGTATATACCAATAGAAATGCTGGTACCAGCATATATACCAATGATGATAGCTATGCATTGTATATTAGGGATGGCCAGAACCGGTTCCTAATGGAACCAGTTTTCGGGTCTGAACGGATCCGGTTTTTCGGATCCAGGTCTAGAACCGGTTCTTCGGATCCAGGTCTGGAACCGGTTCCGCTGGAACCGAAACTTTGTGACCATCCCTACGCTAAACCCGAGCAGGCTGTGAACAGTGTGCTAGATGAAATAGTGGAAGGGACAGGCAGGCGCCCAGGCGGTAACTAGCAAACTCATTGGTTAAACACGCAAACTGGCAAACTCATTTGGCTAAACACCCACTGGTGGACCAACATTTTTTTTGGGGGGGCACAAGCGGGTCTGGGCGGGGAAGGCACAAGCGCATGGTCCTCTTTGTATTTTTTTTTTTTTGAAGGGGAACTGTGCCTCCTTTACGGGTCTTTGGGGGATTTCGGATCCAAGTCTAGAACCGGATCCTAAGATCCGGTTCTGGAACCGGGTTTTTGGATGCAGGTCTGGAACGGTTCCTAAGATCAGGTTCTGGAACCGGGTTTTCGGATCCAGGTCTGAAACCGGTTCTGAAAACCGGATCTCCGAGAACCAGTTCCGCCGGAACCGGAACTTTGTGGCCATCCCTATTGTATATTCCTTATTTTTTGCTGATATATGAATGCATTGTTTATTGAATGATCTGATTCAATTTCTTATGGTTTTCGAAATGATATTGCTAGTGTAAATTTTTCATTAACTGGTGACCTTGACATGTAGAATTCAAGAAAGGTTAATCAAGAATTTATTCTGGATTGTTAATATTACAAGGACTGACAATTTGTATACTTATTATTAAGCTATTTTCAGTTATTTTTTTCTTTAAATTCATAGATCTTATGAAGCGTAGGTCAATCTTATGTAAAATAAAAATCAAATCTGATAGAAAGGAAGTGGGTAAAGATTTTTTTAAGCCTATTGACTGTCATGAAAACCGAAAGTGTTCATGAAAGCAAATATGTCGTATAAATTCAAAGTTCAAGTATTAAAGGGTAAACCTATGTAACTTCTTAGGGCTCGAATTTTGTAAAATATGTTCATAGTATGCATCTGCATCACAAAATGAACCTACTGACCAAACGTAATGATTCTAGCTATGGTAGTTTTCGCTGCGCGTTGATCAGTGCGTAAATCCCCCAGGTACCCTTTGAGGCTTTGTAAAATCCGTTCTTAATACGTCTGTACATTATAAAAGGAACCTAATGCCCAAATTTCATGGTTCTAAGCATCAGTGGTTTTCTCTGCTTGTTGATCAGTGTGTAAATTCTGTCCACCCCTCCTTATTTATCTCCTTAGAGTTCGATTTTTGCAAAATCCGGTTTCAGTACGCCTCTACATTATAAAATGAACATACTGTTCACATTTCATGCTTCTAGCTTAAGTGCTTTTTGCTGGGGGTTGATCATTGAGTGAATGTGTTAACGAATCTGTATTTCGCTTTTATATGTTTAGATGTATATGGGTTATTGAACGCTTCATACAAAAATTGGTGTAAAGCATTAGAAAACGTCTAAATTGACAAAAGAGAGAAAAAATGCTTTATTTGTGGAGTTCTTTCTGTGACTTTCTACATCATACACAGATGCAATATTTAAAGCTTTAACTTCACATTTATGACATTTACTTGCTTTCATGAATGCTCATTAATAATGACTTTAATAGGCGAAAAAGACCGATCTTTACGCATCCCCCTTTAAAGTGGAGAATATGTGACAAGTATAAGACATTATATGCTGTTCTAAGAGCGACGACATTTCTGTATTTCTTGTATTTCTGAAGCATTGTGTATATATAAATGTACTTAAACCTAAATGAACAACTTAATGAATATAACTATTATGAAAAGTAAATTATGTATTCGTTTATTGACGTATATGAATTACTTCTATGAACCAAGTTCATGGAAATACATTTGCCAATTTGGCTTCATTCTAGTCGTTTTGATAGAAACAAAATGTAATTACAATGAATGAATTGCTATGACAGTATTTAGGCAGTAGTGAGTGTAATAACTGAAATGAACGAAAAATTTGCGCCGCTTTGCCACTAATATAGTTCTGCTCATGAAAATGCTATGGAATGCATAACGTACTGTAATAGTGTACAGATATTGCAGAATCATGTATGGTACTCAATTCAGATTACTGCATTGTGTGTGAAAATAAGCATTGATTGCCAGCGGGTAAATCCTGGGTTTGTTATTCAAATATGTGAAAGTAACATTCAGTTTTCTAAGAGTAGTCCTCATGGTTACTAGGGACCTAATTCCTGTCTTCACACTTAATTATTATGTCATTATGTTGGGATTGGGCTTCGTAGTGTTTGTAAAGTTAAAAAGGCTGAAGTTGTCTCCGTAAGTTCCTTTTCTAAGACAATCTAATACAAGGTAGGAAATTTCAATAAAGGAAGGAGGGTATTACCTCATAGCGAGAGTATGATTTTTGCCTACGAAATTCTTAAAATAGCAACGAATTGAGATAAAGGTTACCTGCGACGGATGTAAAAGTGCGATTATTTCTCATTTCTTAGTTTATATATATATATATATATCCCGGATCGGAAAATAACCACCTTTGCTCGCTTTGCATACAGACTCAGGATACTCTATTTCTTTTTTTCACACTGAATCCGAGTGTCCATGATTTTCTCTGAAGTGAGATGGCCTCACTATATTACGCGCCTCTCGGTAAAGTAATTCTTCCAGTAAGTAGTCCATGCATTCAGTCCTCAAAACTTTCCATATTTAGCACGGGGGCGCATAATATTGCATGCTTATGCATTTAATGTTCAAAACTTACTACGTATTAGGGCAGATTTTACAGCGTATAATGTTCTGTACAATAGCTCTCTACGTGAAATGTTTTATTTATTCAGCATTTCAATCGTTTATTTATGGAACAACGTTAACTCCAGAGACCACATTTAGGTGATTTTTCAATTAAATGGAATGAACCGTCTTCGGGAGAATATTCAGGCACGTTCATATAGAAACCTATCTTTTATTTATGAAAGAACGTAACTACATTTTTGTCAGAAAGTTAGTTATGAGTTTCAGATCATTATCCTGGTAAAAAAAAAATTGATTTTTTTTAAATTATTTTTCTCTCCCGAAAAAGCTTTGTCTCTGGAGTTTTTGTTTCATAAACTAACGATTCGAACACAAAATCAGAGGACTGAATTAATTAAAAACACATTAAGGAGCTGTTGTGCACAATATTAAACGCTGTGAGTTTGCTTTGAAAAAAAAGACAGTTATGAACATTAAACGCAGAAACATGCAATAATATACCCCGTCTGCGAGATTTTTTTTTTTTTTTATATGAACTACTTAGGAGAGGAATTACTGCACCGAGACGCTCCTACCTTATTTAGTTTCTCAGATTTAAAGGAAGGTCCACACTGCAAGTGAGTCACCCTTCTGCTCACAAGAGTTTGGACATCGCTTGATTTGCTGTGGAACGGATTTTCCATATCCTTCCCACTTCCCTCACCTCATGACTCGAGATGCCTACATACGGGCATGCTGAAGGAAGCAATTTTCCTAACAGATAAGTTCCTACCACTACACCGAAGTTAATAGAAAAGATTCGGCCATTTGCTTTGTCATTCTAGCAAACCGTGTTCACTAACATGTTCATCGATCTACAGGGCCGCTATGAAGAATATGTGCGACACAATGTTCAACATTTTGAACACATGATATACAGGAACGATTCCTTGTAAATTTACGATATGTGTTGAGTAACATTTAGTTGACATCCATTTGCCAACCTTTCTTATGTTTCATTATGTTGTGCAATAAATAGATAAATTTCAACGATGTGATTTCAGTACTATTTGTTTTGCCGCATACAGTAGAACAAGATGTTAAAGTTTGTGACGTTTGGTTACAATGAAGCCTACTTTGCATTTTTTTTTTTTAAGAATAGATTTTACAATTGATTGCTGTGAAAACAATATTGAAAAGGTATTGAACATATACATTACCGTCCTATGAAAACGTCTGACAATCATTTTAAAAAAAACGAACGATATGGACACCGAGTAGCCAAGCATGGACATTGTGAGTAGCAATGATTTGTACGACAATGTTTGCTCTGCATGAAGTTATAAAACATAAAATTTCGAACAACAAATAGTTACAAATGTACTGAAAGAAGTTTATTTACTGTGGTAAATTTCTTAAGAATATAGTAATCAATAACTGATATTAAAACTTCATATTGTTAGAATATTTGGCGCTGCAATATCACAGATATTTGCTCTATGCTTACTTTCAAAATAGTTATCATAGTATGAATGCACAGAGATAAAGATGGAATAAGGACTACAGTCAAATTAGCAATACAAACTGATAAGTCATTAGAAGAATCATTGTCACGAGGTGAATCCGGTGACAGAGAACGTTCCTGGTTTTCACATAATACGCACGCACAAGCATTAATATATTGAAGCCTTTGTGTGACACATATACGTGGACACTCCTCTGTTCTAAACGTTTTGGTCTCTGTGCTAGAACAGCCAACCATTTCCAATATTTCTTAAGTAATATTTTCTGTTGTCCATTTTATTTGGGACACTCACCACTTGTACATCAACACTAAAGATGCATTTCTTTATTCTAAATGTTTCACTGCTTTTCCTGCGAGGATTTCTTTTTGGAATATAGCTACAGTCAATATATCCTACAACTCTAGGAAATCTAGCCATTTGATGAAATTGAACTTGAACTGTCCTCAAACAATCAGGAATGGGGAATCAATCACATATATCAGGCGATGAGCAAAGACTGATGATACTTCCCTCACAAGCTAGGAAATTGTTGGGTGGCTCATGAAATTGGTTATCTTCAATGTGTATCTGTAAAACAAGCACAGAAATATGTTACATAAAAAAATTCAGGAATATTTTTTTGGAGTCCTTTTTGCTAATTTAGCAACTTCAAAATTTATTCAGATGATAAAACTGAAAATTATTTAGATGCACCTTTCCCGTGAGAAACAACGCTACCTATAATTATGGTAAGTCGCATTTGTGTTTACTTTTGATTGTAGGAATGAATAGATGGAAAATGGTAAAAGATTAGCTAATTTTTAATAAAATCCCTTTTGGAGCAGCCTCATTGCCGTTAAGTTTAACAACTCTAATTTACAGTTTCTTTGTTTATTGTCTGTAAAATAAATTAAATTAATCAGAAAATGAAAATTATAACTAAGTTTCTTAGATTATGTTATTTTGCATCAAATACTGTAGCTAAGACTCACCTACATAATTTTATCAATTATCAATTATGAAGATGGAATGGGAGAGTAGGAAGAAATACCTACGTGTATGTTCTTTTCTTTAGCAACTTGTATAGTTCTTTATCTTGTTGAAAATCATTGAACCATGAATAAATTGATTTCATCTGTTATTTGTGTTCTGAGCTATTTTCTAAAAGTATGATATAAATTAATTACGAAAGTGACTTTCATATTAACAAACAGTATTGCGAATTGTGCGGTTGATTCATCAGAGATAAACTTTGATATCTAGCACTGAATCGTGGTTTCCAGCTGCAAAACTTTCAAGAAAGAAAAAGAGCAATTATGGAAGAGATTAAAATATTGATTATTAGGAAAGATAAGACAAAGATAACAGCATAAACCCTTTTTGTATAATTCGCCATTAAAATATAATCACATAATCGCTGGTACCTACTGTTTATGTCACAAAATTTTGCTGTGAAACGTACAACACCATTAAATAATCGAAATTGCATCGTGTGATTGGTGATGTAACATTTTGTTGGAGACTACAGAGCTTTATATTTTCTATCATACGAAGTGTAACCCAGTATACAGCGTGTATCAAAAAGAATCATCCAGTTTTAAACAATAATATCTATTCTGTCTTTTCAGAGATGTGAGTGAACAACGTACTGTTGGAAAGAGAAACATCTCTAGTTGTACATGGATTCCGCTAGGTAGCAGCAGTGTGGTTGAGTGAAAATCATCGGGACGTCCTCGAGTGCCCGACACAGACGTGGAGCGCGTCCGTCAATGTTTTACACGCAGTCCGCAGAAATCCGTTCGTCGTGAAGCTCGACAGCTCAACATGCCCTCAATGTCCGTCTGGCGTGTATTGCGTCGTCGTTTACACACGAAACCATACAGAATTCAGCTACTGCAAGCTCTTTGTGAAGGTGACATAGAACGACGTATGGAGTTTTGTAATTTCATTCTTGGCAAGATTGCAGAGGACGACAGTTTTGTTCAACGCTTAGTGTTTAGTGACGATGCAACATGCCATTTGAATGGAAATGTGAACCGCCATAATGTGCGAATATGGGGAACGGAACACCCACATGAAGTTGTAAAACATGAGAGGGACCCGCCAAAAGTTAATGTGTTTTGTGCAGTTTCCCCGAAAAAAGGTGTACGGTCCATTTTTCTTTGCCGAGAACACTGTGACTGGGATAACCTACCTTGATATGCTTCAGTACTATATTTTGCCACAGTTGGAGACTGATTCGAATGATTTCATCTACCAACAGGATGGGGCACCGCCACACTGGCATGGGAAAGTGCGGGGATTTTTAAATCGAACGATTCCACAACGATGGATCGTTTGCACTGGACCAAATGATGCAGCGTTACATTACTGGCCTCCAAGGTCACCTGACCTTCCTGTATGTGATTATTTCTTGTGGAGGTTTATAAAAGACTCCGTTTATGTGCCTCCGTTACCAAGCACATTGAATGAACTGCGACATCCCATAATGGCAGCTGTGGAAGCTGTAACTGAAGACATGCTAGCTGCAGTTTGGGACGAATTTGAACACCGCATGGACATATGCCGTGCATCTCACGGGGGCACATTGAACACCTATGAACAGGTGCAATAAGAACTTTTTGAGTTTCACTGTCATGCAAAATAAAAACTATTTGTATATGTTTATTAGTTTAAGAAATACAGACTTGCCAAAGTGGATGAATCTTTTTGATACACCCTGTATAATAGTATGGTCTGAAAATAATGAAAGAGAATCATGATTTTACTACTAGTAATATTGAGCAATAAAATATTAAACTAGTTTTTGAAGAAAACATAGTGAAAATGGCAAACTACATTTTTAAATTCATATGTTATGTACTTCAAAGAAAATAGCGCCTACCTGATAGTTCCCATTCGCATAGAATCTTAAAATCGTGAGTACTTTCAGAATTGCTGGTAGTGAACGTTTCGGCAAAATAATATTTTCTAAATCATCTCCCAGTAATGGAAAAATTTGTCTCAGAACTATTAGTTTCGAAAACCTGAAACGAGAAAAGAATACAGTTTAAAACGAAAACCTGAAACGAGAAAAGAATACAGTTTGAAACTAAAACCAAAATCGACACACTTTGTGTAATAAAAATATTATCAACAGAAATAAGTCCTAACCTAAAAATTTCCAGTTAATACTTGAAAATCAAATGAGCGTGTTAGCGGACTTTAAAGGTGGAAGAAAGGCCATGACCAGCTTGGAGAACGAAAATAAGTGTGGTGTTAGTAGTTAGGTTAGGTTACTGTCGTTTTATTTCATACTTCAAACTGAAATTCTACAGAAATGACCAGGGCGGATATATGAACAATGGAAGTGAGACCGGTTTTTGAGTACATGGACCTTTGTACAATACACATGTGCAGGAGACATGCTACGGAAATAACCAGGCGCGGAGATATGGCCTTTACGCCTTTATGTCCGCCCCTCATAATTTCCGTAACATCACTCCTACACAGGTGCATTCTGTGAAGGTCCCTGTATCTCTGCTGAAAATTTCATGAAAAACGAGGAATATTACAATGGTAAATGACACTCAAGACGAGCAGCGTGTATGTGACGTACAAGAGAATGGAGCAAAACAAAGCTTCAAAAACTACCAACCGTCACTGACGCGCCTGCTCCCTTCGGACGTAGCCCCGTGCTACAGAACGGGGCTCTTAGTTTCGCCCTGGCCTGACTCGTTTAGATAGCATTCGTGCTTTTTAAAGGCTATCTAACACAATTTGATTTTTGAACTGTCTTTTTTACGGCATGTCTGCACAAGGTATGTCATATAATGTTTATGTCCCCCTAAAGTTAATCTATACATATGAATGCAATTCCCTCCATAAGAAACAATGGAGTATGTTTAGTACAAGGGGTCCAGAAGCACGTAAAAACACAAAATTTACAGGAGAAATGAATGATGCAAGTATTTAGACGTAACATAACGTAACCAAATCTAACCTAACCTAACATAAACTAACCTGAACTAACCTAAACTATCCTAATATTAGTAGAAATAAACGAAATTCGATCATTTTTTGGAAAATTATACAGAACCTCTACACTAATATACTACAAACTACACTAAACTAAGCTAAACTAACCTATCCTATCCTAAACTAACCGAATGTGAACAGAAATTACCAAAATTGCAACATTTTTTAGAGAAAAGAGCTGAACTCCTCCTGCTAAACATAGGCCGAAACAATTTACAAGATCCATTTCCGGACCAAAAGAAGTCATAATTAATGAATTCAAACATGTATACTTAATCTGGAATAGTATCAAATTGTGAAAATTTTACATTGTGTACAATTAATGCCTGCCTAACCTAATCTTGTGACTACTTCGGTAGCAAATCGTAAACATTTTATATTTTATGTAATTAGTGTCTGCTTCCGAATTGCATTATACTTTTTGGCTAAAGACAACAAAACACTACATTCTTAATCTAATGATACGAACGTGCTGATATATTGAGATACAAGTTGAGCACGTAAATAATCTCCTTCTGTCAATTTAATTTTACACAAACACAAACCAGTATTAAGTATAAGATTTGTTTACACAAGTAATGAATTTTGGTAATAGACTATATATAAAGTCATACTTTCCTTTCTATTCGTGTTCCTTTGTTCCTGAGCTGCATGATTTTCTGTCTTAACCTTGTGCAGCACCCATGCGTATGGTTCTTATGTTATTGTATCTTGCACTAGATGTATTACAAGGATCTGCTGTGAAAATTAAGTTATCCTAACCTAAACCACCCTAACCTATTTTGTTATTGCAGTTAATATTTAAAATAATATGTAGTTATTGTGTTAAGAAGTTTGCTGTAAACTTGAAACTATAAATTATACTTGGGATTCTTTAGGCATAGGATAAATGAAAATTATGATTAGAGCAATTAAAACATAGTATACAACACCAAGAAGTGGACGTTTCTTGGTTCAAAAAATGTGACGAAAAAGTTAAAACGAAAGGTCCAAAGAGAGAAGTACCAAGAAATCCAAGAAATAGGTTCTACGATCAATAGAGAATACAAATGTAAAAATTGCCAGAAAAGTAAAGGAAAATGAGTGAAACTACTCATACTTCGTGTGTAGAATGAATATTTGTTATTTTTGTCATTATGTCACTGTTATTAAATTAGCATAAAAGTTAAAATCAACACGCATAGTTGACTTACCTGTATCTCTCAAAGAATTGATTATCGTTATACAGTTCCAGTGGATTTTCCATGTGCCTCGTATGTCTTGACGCATCATTAGTCATCGCAAAGTAATATTTTTTATATTTGTTCTTCCACATTCAACAAAATCCATGTCAAAAAACGAATGACTATAGTGTTAAAGAACTCAAGGAAGGCTTAAGGTTGGTCGATACCTTGACCTATCTAATCCTTAACATTGTATACAAATAGAGTTCGTTTTCTTTGTTTACATATATCAGCTGACTGTACATTGCGGAATACGCCATCTTGGGAAGGGATATGTCGAATCGAACGCTACAATCGAGAGTTCGCTCGAATCAACACTGCGACATAGGGAAGGGCACCTCTAGGTCTATATATTATCTCAATGGTTTCCCCTTCCTAGGTAAGTACTTTTACTTTTTTTCCAAAGTAAAAGTGAAAATGATTAAAATGCTCTTTTATGCCAATCTAAGCCTATTGAGTTAAATCCTTTAGATGCGTTTATTTTCTATTCTTGTTCTTCTCCTCTTTATGCTTCCAATTCAAAGAAGAGAAATATTTAAAAGATGCGATATGCCAGATACTATCTTATATCTTTCGTTCTGCCTAACTCGTTATCATTTCTTCTCGATTAACTGTCTTCGCTCGTGTAGAAAAACATTACCTAACCTCTTGCTGAGTATCGTCTATATCTTCATATACGGTTTAATTCTGTCCACGGAAATCTCCTTTATGGGTTGACGATATGAATCAGAAAACTTGTTCTTATAAAGGTTTGGATTGATTTTTCCGAGAATTTGCATAAAAAAACTTTCTCGTACTCCAATCTCGCGGTTGGGATAAAATACAAGTACTTTCTGCCCTTTGTCAAAGTTAATCTGTTTTAACGTCATAATATTTTCTCTGCTGCGTATAATTTTCAGCTAGAGTGTCCTGTACAATTCCAAGTATTTTATTCAAGTGTTCTTTGTCAACACATAACGTAGGGGTTGATGCAAGCGCAAATATAAGAAATAGTCTTAGGTTCGTATCCTTGCAAAAGGAAAAAGCTTGAATATTTGGTTCCAGCTCGGACGAATGTATTAATTGCAAAAGCTGTATATATGGGATAATTCTCGGCCACTTCTTTCGATTTTCTTGTACGAAAAATTTAAAAGCATTTTGTGTAAATCTGTTGAATGTCTCCACTACACCAAAGGTTTTATGATCATATAACCAAATTTAAATTCAAAGTTGTAGAACTTTGCTAGGTTCTGTAGTCTCTTAGCGTTATGTACAGGGTGTCTATTTAAATACAGGTAGGAAAAAGCTCCATATTTAAGAACAATTTCATATATAAGAAATTTTTCAATTTCTTCGGATGTGATGTTGTCTAAAATCTTCGTCACAAAAAGCAGTTGGGCATCTCAATAGAGACTACTATATGTTTAAAATTTTCTTGTCCGACCGGTATTTTTCCAATTGAATTGTACTGCCACGCAGTAGCGATAGGTGTAGGATGATGATGGAGCAATTGGCTCGATGGCTTGGTTGGTAACTTCTTGAGCTATTACCATAGATTGCACTTCCTTGTTTTGTTTGTTATATAAGCTTTCGTGTTAGGAAAGTAATACTTTCTGAGTGCCGACTGGTGTGTCTTAATATACCCGAAATGAGGTCCCATTGGGTTGTTATGTATCGCATCGAAACATTTGCTTAGCAAATATTTTGGTACACAAAGTAAATATAGAAATCCTAATTGAGGATGTTTCTGAGTTCTATATAACAGTCCATTTTTAAGAGAAAAATATTTCGTGGCATGGAATGTAGACAATTGATTAGGTTATTTATTTTCCAAGACAGTGATGATATCTGAAATGAAGGGTCCTTCCTCTGCTCTTCCTCCAAATTGGGTAATGTCACAGGTTGGTCAATTGGAAAGGTGTCTTAAAATGAGTGAGAAGCAAAACCTTCAGCGTCCCCGTGTCCGAAAATTTATCAGTTTCGTAATTTTCGTCCCGCTGCATGTCTTGCTTGTCTTCTAAACGATTAAAAATATCTGCAGGATGCTGTTGACTTTTAATGTAGTGAATTTCAAAATTATAATCTGCTAAGAATATCTTGTAGCGAGTGAATTTTGCGACCTTGTCGGGTTGGATGTTCAATGAAGCTAACCATTTAGCATCTATAAATAACTTGAATTTTCTATTCATTGGAAAATATCGAAATTTTCTAAAGACATAAAGCTGTTAGTTCTTTCTGCCATGTTGAGGCCTTTCCCTCGATCTTGGTAAAGCGACGACTACAGTAGGAAACAGCACGTTCCTGATTAGTTTTAAACTCACCCGCCTCCATGAAACGTGAGTTTAACCCCTAAGGGCATAACTAGGAAACGTTCAGAAACAGTAACCCCAAAATGACTTGTCTTAGGGCTAAATAACTGCACAAGCGTATTTCTGGTAAAATTCTAGCCTTAAAACATGTAAAATGACTCCTTTGGATTTGAAATTTCGAACTGCAATCAAAGATGGCCGCAATGATACTTGCCATCGCACCATCAGTTGTATCAGACCACTTTCAAGTTTCATCATCCTCCCTCAACCCGTTCTCAACACACAAGGGTGCTGAGGACTTTTATTTTGCTATGTATATCGATAGACTGTGTGAAATCTCCATAGTAAATAGATTTTAAAATCAATCTAAAAAGTTTATTACAACCAAGTAAGTACTTATGAGATTTACTAGCAAGAGGGTGTAATAAAAAGGGGCCGTGATATGAATTAAGTTGAGAATTACTAATCTATACTGAAATATTCTTTACCCAATACAGTGTAGTCTTAATCGGGATAAAATAAATGAAAAAGTCGGTTGCAAGCAGTGGTGCTATTTAGCCGGTTGCGACCGGTTCGCTAGAACCGGTTGTTAAATATTTCGAGTTCGCAGAACCGTTTGTTATAACCAGACATAATAGTAAATTTTATCCAGTTATACCCAGCAACAGTAAATTTTTGTTAACTTTGTTTTTAAAAATTCTTGCAGCTAAAGGGTTAAACAAATGATTCCGTAGAACAAAGTATAAGCGGTTTATTTCTTAATCTCAAATGCTCAGATATCAAGAATGAAAACTGGGATCACATGAGTGTAGTGATGAAGGTCATTTACGTATATTTGAAACGCATACATATTATCAACACTTGCTGATCCATTGCTATATTAAGGTCTTTCAAATACTTTTTGATAACCATCTATGCTGGGTAATTTGTTTCCTAGATATTTGCAGTAGTACCTAATTTCGTGACACCACTTTGTGTTAGGATGCTGTGTAGGTCACTTCTTGTCACTTGTGGTATCCAGTAAAAAAAAAATTGCTTTTGTCTACCTTGTACGGTTTGTTTCCTAAGAGAGTTATATCTATTTATCTACCTATCCATCTACTATCTCTCTCTCTTTCTCTCTCTCTCTCTCTCTGTCTCTTTATATATATATATATATATATATATATATATATATATATATATAGTGGTGCATCGAGGATATGATCAAGGTAAGGCTAAATCATAGTTTGCCGCTTTATCCAGTGTAAAGCAGGATTGAAGCCCATTTTATCCAGTGTATACCTGAGCGACAAGGGGGGTCCGTATAGCCCCCTGCTTGGATCCGCCACTGTATATATATATATAAATGATATGTATGTATATATACAGAATCGGTTGTTAAACAATTAGAATAACATCACTGGTTGCTAGTAAAGGGCAAGAAATCTTAAATAAGTTACTATACGATTTTGAAATATATGTTTAAAATCAGGTTTTAAACTGTTCAAAATGTTTAAAACATGTTTTTCTTCGTGTGTGTTTTAAAACATGTTTAAAGCATTTTAAACATCTTCCTCATGTTTTAAACCCGTTTTGTTCTTTTTCTTAAAAAAAAAAAACTTTTTTTTCAACCCTGTAATTAAGTATCCCGTACAAATTTAAAGTTCCCATGTAATTAAACTTACAGTACAAATTTTCTGTACATTTTTCTCATAAATTTATGGCTTGATTGCTTTATGCTCTGAACGCTCCATATATTAAATGCAAGCTTCAGCAATTATAATAATAGAAAGCAGTACCGGTATATATAAAATGCGAAGCATTGTAGTTTTTGATTATTTATTAATAATTGTTTCTGATTTTTTTTTCTCAACTAACATCGATCGTTTACGATTATTTTTACAAATCAATCCACTACCAATTTCTAATATAGAGAAAATGCCCCCACCCCCCCAATAAAAGACGATTTTAAAAAGTGCTAGGATATTTTCTGTTTATTATAATAAATAATTAGAATGTACTGAATTTCAGCTCTCTAACTTGAACGGCTTGTGAGATACTCAATTTTTCGCAAAAATTCTGATCTCGATTGCTTTTAGGATATGTTTATAATGAAAGCGATACGCGTATGATAATTCCCAGTTGGGACAGAACTTAGGTAATTTCCTCACCGGAATTTTCGTCACGGTAATTTCGCCACCTGTAATTATGTCACCAAAATAGTAAAATGTAGGAAATTTTGTCATGGTCATTTTTTCACCTTTGTTGAACTTAGTAGAGAGAAAGTAAACGACCAAAACAGCTAATCTTATCTTAATCAAACTTGGAAAACAATTCAGTTGGTGTTCGACTCTGGAAAATCGAAGTTTCGAATACTTGACGCAAGAACAAACAATAATAAAAGAACATAATGTTAGCTTCAGAAAGTGCTAAAAGCACAGGCAAAATGTGTAGCTAATGGATTTATATAACACTATTTACAAATATTAAGTTTTCAAAATTTCAGAACAGAAAATAGAAAAAAATATAACTTGTTATAATGCAATAAGTGTTTTACAGGTTGATTTTCTACTATTCATAACATGATAGGAAACAACAAGCAATTTTTTCCAAACATTTAGTTCCAGTGTTATACGTTATGCACAAAGACTGGAGCCGTTTCTGCAAAATCTGAAACACTCTTTTAGTTTCTTTTTTGGTGGTTGACCCACGCATCTTGATGTAGCTAAGTTGAAACCGTTTCTTCAACTTGTTGAATTAAGTACTATCAAAATAGTCCAGAAGTTCCAGCTCTTCCTCCGAAGCCTCTTGTATTTCTGATGCACATCTGTTGCGGGAAGAAATGCCAATCCGTTCATTTTCTCCCATAATAGTCATTGCTCTTGCACCGTTCTGTGAATCCAATCTCTTGAACCTTTCTCCACGTTGAGTGAGTCAGGTGAAAAAAAAAGCAATGCTGTACACGAGTTGATAATATTTCTGTGATAGAATTACTAGAAACTTTTATCCCTTATCTCAAATACGATATCTGAAATATGTAACTCTTTATTTAATAATAATAATAATAATAATAATAATAATAATAATAATAATAATAATAATAATAATAATAATAATAATTATTATTATTATTATTATTATTATTATTATTATTATTATTATTATTATTATTATTATTATTATATCTGGATTTGCTTCAGTTGAAGACTAAAGAAAGCAATTTCAAAAACTTTTTCGATTCATTCATTGTACTTGTATTATGTTCTAAAAGACACTGGTGATGATATTATCGTGACAAAATTTTCGGTGACGAAATTACCTATATGGTAATATTTGGTGGCAAAATACCAGTAACGAAATTACCGTGACGAACTTTCCGGTGACAAAATTACCGGACAGGCCTATCTATATACCAAACGACATTTTATTTGACTCTACAATTTGGTCGTGATGATCACGCACAAATAATTACATTCGATTTTTTATATAATAATACGTACATATATTACAGGTGATTCAAAAATAATATTTTTCAGTAGTTAGCTCCTCTAAAATCTCACAGAATGTGTCTCAAAAGCCAAATAATAAATTTTATTGCCATTATTCCAATTGCAAATATCAATATCCAAAATGCCTGATTTTTTTCAATAGAAACAAATGAGAAAAGGTTGAAAACGGAAGCCTTGAAAGTAAAACGTGGACAAATTCGCCAGTATTCAGAAAATACTGTCTACAATGTACTGTGCAGAATGGGTCGGTGAGTCAGAGTAGATGGGTGGGTTAGAATGGGTCAGTGGGTCAAAGTGGGTCATGGTGTGTGGTGGGTCGCAGTGGGTCACGCCCTGTTGACCTACGACCCACTGACCAACACCATCTCTGATATATCACTTACTCAGAACTCCAAATTTAATGGTAAACAACACGGGAATCAAAGGACAGCATATCATAACATATGATATGCGTACTAAGCTAATTGAGAAATATCACCATAAGTTAGTTAAAATTAAATAAGATGCCTCGATATCGTGATATATACAGTAATATCCATTCACGAAGTTCAAACCCAATTTTGCAGGCCAATAGCTCGCGATAACCATTGGTTTGCACACACTAACATTTCATATGAGTAATATGGGATCTACCACTATGGCAATTTTGATCAAGATCGGATGAGTTTCATCTACTGTTGCCGACGAGACGAAACATACTCTTGTCTCATCTCTTAAATTTTGTAGAAGTCTCATTCCTTCTTGATTCTTAAAAAACTTTTCCCGTCTCGTTCAAAAACTTTCTCGCCTCGTTTTTAAAATTTATATACAAAATATAGGTCCTGGTTTTTCTTATTTTCTTAATTCTTCCGCAACATTACAGGTTTGCAAAGGGTGTTTAACAACATTTAAACCATATACTCTGTAGTATATTGTATAATGATTTGAGTATTATTAAATGTTGATAAATACTCTTCATTATGTTCGTACTTAGTGCTCACTTTATCAATTTATAGGTTTCATACTATAGTAACAATTATTTAACAGTAAAACAATGTTTCAGATCTAAGACTTAGTTGAATTATTGTAGTCTACCAGACTCATGAAATTTCTCGTTTCATCTCGATATATACTCGTATTGTCGTGATTGATGTTTTTATCAATTGAAGAATTGAAGGACAATCGAATTATTTACGATAACACTAGTTAACAAATTTAAACTTTTTGTTTGTTACATGAGAAATCACCTGATCTTAAAGGAACTTTTTGCGCTGAATTCGAATATGCACTCGGTTTCTCTGTATCACGTACAGTTTTCCCGTAACAGAGGGATTTTCGGAAAATTCCCTCAAAAATTTCCCTTTTTCAGATATTTTATTCCCCTAGCTCCTGTCCCCTTACATATAGTAACATAGAAATTATACCTAAGTATACCTTGATTTATATTTAATAAACCCTAAAAGTTTCGTAAAAATCGCGTTGTTCTTTCTAGAGAAATAAATATATTTGTATGTATACTGTGTGCACTATTTATTGCACCTGATAGTAATGCTTTCAGATTTCCTGAGTTGGGGTAAAAACGATTTGCCTTATTACTACAAACACAGACATAAAAATGAATATTTACAATAGTCAACAACACACTTGTATTGCTCTCTGTAAATTAGAAACGTGTATAAAAATAGAATGTACTTTCAACGTATATTTTTTTAAACGTACAGTATATGTATATCTTAATACATATATATACAATTCTCCAAGTTTTTTCGTTTTGTTCATGAAATGGTTATCAATATTTGTTATCAAATGTAACAAATATTGGCTCAAATCAAGGCTCCAGCAGTGGAACTTATTGGATGCAGAAACGAACATATCAGTGTACAGGAAAAGGCAAGTTCAATTTTCAAGCTATTTCTCAATGCAAGATAATGTGTGCGTATGTATGGATATAAATGGGTTGATGGCGGAGCTAGGAATTCCTTACGTTCCAGAAGAATGGAGGTTATTTATCGACGCGTCAAAGGTCAGCCTTAAAGCTGTCCTTTTACATAATGAAAAAAACAACCTTCTATACCACTTGCGCACTCAGTGAAGATTAAGGAATCCTATGACACCATGTCAACTTTGCTAAATCTTATAAATTACAAGGGCCATTGTTGGCAAATATGTTGTGATCTCAAGGTAGTTGGTATTTTATTAGGACTGCAGTGCGGTTACACGAAGTACCAATGTTTTTTATGTTTATGGGATAGCCGAGCTGATGACAAACATTATGAAGTGAAGGAATGGGAACCTAGAGTGAATTACGTACCTGGAGAATGCAACGTCAAATACGCTCCTTTGGTAGATCCTAATAAGATATTACTACCGCCACTTCATATCAAGTTAGGACTTATGAAAAACTTTGTCAAAGCCATGGACACATCTGGTGAAGGTTTCAAGTATTTGCGAGATAAGTTCCCTAACCTGAGTGATGCTAAGATTTCAGCGGGAGTGTTTATTGGTCCCCAAATTAGGAAATTAATGCTTGATGATAGCTTTGACAGCAAGTTAAACAGTGCTGAGCTAGCTGCCTGGACAGCATTTAAGTGTGTTGTGCGCAACTTTCTGGGCAATAACAAAGCTGAGAGTTACACAGAAATCGTACAGGACATGATACAGAAATACAAAGATTTGGGTTGTAGGATGTCTTTAAAAATCCACTTTTTGCACTCCCACCTCAGCTTCTTTCCTGCTAACCTAGGTGCTCTCAGCGACGACCGGGGGGAAAGATTCCACCAAGATATAATGGCAATGGAGAAAAGGTACCAGGGACGATGGGATCCTTCAATGATGGGGGACTATTGTTGGGGTCTTGTTAGAGAATGCAACATTTCTTACAAAAGAAGGAAGTAGTGTACGTTTTTGTAACCCAATGGAAGTTTCATATATTGTGATAGTTTTGATTGTCTTTTCATGACCTTTTGATACATTTGTATTATTGTTTATTGTAAATGGTCACACTTGTAAATTATATTGTATTATATTTTATATATGTGTTTGTGGTAATAAAGCAAAACGTTTTACCTCAACTTAAGAGATCTGAAAGCATTACTATAAGGTGCAATAAACAGTACACACAGTATACATACAAACATATTTATTTCTGTAGAAAGAATAAAGCGATTATTACGAAACTTGGAGGGTTTGTTAAATATGAATCAAAGTATACTTAGGTATAATTTCTATGTTAGTATATGCAAGGGGACAAGATCTTGGGGTGTAAAATAAACGAAAAGGGAAATTTTTGAGGGATTTTCCCGAAAATCCCTCTGTTACGGGAAAATCGTACGTGATGGAGAAAAACCGAGTGCATATTCGAATTCAGCGCAAAAAGTTCCTTTAAGAACAGGTATTTCCTTTTATGTAACAAAACCTTTGTTAACTAGTGTAATTTAAAATGTAAATATTGAGTGTAAAAAAAATCTAGTGCTAATGTGTTTTCAGTTGGGCCTTGTAGTAACTGAAGTAAGATTTATGATGGAAAGTAACTTAATCGTGATAATACTACAAGTGTATGTTATTATGATCTCCGATATTGTTTCCTGCATGTAGGGTATGATTTTCAATTTAGGAATTCTGCTTTGGTCTTACTAATGGCCTACTTTGAGCCTATTTCTTTAGGTACGTATAGGTAAAGAAATATGTCTCGATTATGATGGGGCTTCCCGTTTGGTCTAGTGGTTAACACGTTTGCCTTTGATGCGTATGGTCCTGAGTTCGATTCTCGGTGTTGGTACGTTGAACGAAAAAAGTCTACGATTCCAATATAATCAGTAGATCCACGCCTCCTTTAGCTACCATTTCGTAAAATTCAAATAAACTAAAAATTCCATCATGAAGGGAAATAGCAAAATGTAAGAAAACCGTATTTGGCAGGCCTGTACCCAAGATTAAACCAAAACAAGAAGTCAAAACAGTATCGAGTTGAAGGATTACAGGAAGTGTGTCCTGGGGTACCTGTACATGTACACTATTTTCACATGTCATATATATGTGAAATGTTTTTGTATGCCAGAACTAAGTATGATAGTTCGCTTTTCAATGCTTTCATCACTTATTTTTCTCTTCTTTGTTGTTCTGTTTTCTTAACTGTTAGAAGATTCTAAAGAAGTAGGGTTCCTATGTACATCATTGCTTAATACAGTTTTTAGTTCTTCTGAACACATCTCAGAAACTTTACGTTCAACTGAGCATGCATACATAATTACACGGAACAAAATCGAAACTTATGCAGTAGTTATAAAGTTCGGTCGGGCACATGCTGTTGTAATGTATCAATGAAGAACTGGGTCATTATTGTTTTAGGAATATCATCTACTCACCAACCCGTACGCATTTCCTGGAAAAGCCCTCTGAAGGATCATCCACTTTACGATACCCGAAGAAAATCTTTTATCTGCAGCTATAATGCCTAAGGCAATCTATGATTGCAAACCAGGCCTTGATCTAGGAAGGACCGCTGGGGAGACAGTGAAAGATTCCTCCGATGGTTTGAAGCTGCCCGCAAAGTGTTATCACTAGGGGGAGGGCGAATGACACTTTGTTTCGTGATGACGCAGAGCTTTCTTTTAATTTGTGTAGGTGTCTTCTCTGATGCGTAAAAATAGAAACAAATAACTTCTACACACAAAAGTGACATTTGTATTCAGACTTTTAAAAATGGGTCAAAGATTTTTGCACATAAGAAATATTTATCCCATATTATAAAGGGTGTTGTTGCTGAAGTTTTAAACGGAATTCACCAAACTAATTTCGTGCAAATAACTAACACAATCCTTTATGTAAATCTTATATATCTCCTTGTATGTTAATAATTGTTAGAATATGTTAAATGTTACTTTTGAAAACAACACTTTTTAAACTCCGTCACCACTATCACTCTTATAATTTGCACTACGAGACAAGACGAGATTTTTTTTTTTTTCGAATCTCGTGAGCAACGCTAGTTCACCCAAGCCTTAGGTCTCAAACACTTCACAATGGAAAGCATTTGTGAACGTTTAAAGATAATGAATGAGATCATTACATAATATACTCCAATAAGAAATGTGATTTAAATGGTTAGATTATACCTTTCTTAGACTTCTCGTGATGCAGAATTCTGAGAACTTGCAGATAAGGGAATACATTTTCTACATAAATGTACAAACTGAGACGAGAAGTAAGTTCTCCTCGACAATCGAGACGAGATAAGAAAGCAGTTTTCGAGAATTGAGACGAGACGAAACCAAAAAATGTAAAGGAATCTCTATTCAAATTTTACCTGAACATATTCATGGTAATATTAAGCATTGATTATCTTATGATTTTAGTAAATACTAGTAGGTATTATTTTGAGTTGTGGGTTGACTATGAATTTTCACTCATCGGGTTTTTAACTTAGAAATCGGTTGCACGCTCAAAATTATGAAACTCATATTTTTCTTTTCAATTCTAACCTCTTCATTTACATGGTGGCTTATCAGAGCAGAATAAGTTTGTTAGTTCTTTCTTTATATTTCCTGAACTCTTAGTGCTACTCACTGTTTCTTCTAAGCGCTTTGCGGGTGAGGTTGTGGCAAAATCTCAGGAACTAGTATAGATTATAAATTGTGAACAGATTTTAAAATAGATTTGTGAACGTTGTTTTAGCAATTAGTGTTCCAGTGCAGTTCCTTAACATTTTGATGTTGCCCCCTTCCCCGTCTAAATTCTGTCGAAGAAAGCCTAATCCTACTAAAATAGGATATTTGTAACCAAAATTGTTTTTACTTAATAATATAATTTTGTAAGTGATATAATAATGTAAGCAATATAATTTTCCCATTTAAGTTATTTATATAGCTTCAGGCTCACTACTCAAAATACTATCTACTATATTGATCTAACGTTATAAACTACTGTATAGATATACTAGTCGCACCTTGTTGCGTAGTTGAAAATATTTCTTGTTTCAACGTCATCATCGCAATTTATAGGAAAAAAAGAGGTACATTTCTGTAATGTTTTATATTTAATGACATGTATGAAATTCTCTCTTTCTCTCTCTCTCTTTTTTCTTCGTTTCCTCAAAATTCTTAATTAATTGAACAGTCATGTATTGCTTTCCTATACTACATTCCTCATATCCTGACGCGCTTGTTAGAATTTATCCCTCATTGTTTTCTTGTCGAAATCCAAAGTCTAAATCATGCCTATTAATCAAATCTGTAGGACATTTGGGGATGCACTCGACGCTTCGCAGGGCAGGGAGAAGGAAAATAGTCAATTTAAATTAGAAAATTTTTCAAAAAACGTGAACCTGAAACGAAGCGTTGAAACCGAAATTGTATTTTTCTAATATTTCCGGTTTGAAAGAGGGATAAAAGTTGGGATAAACCTTGTTCTTCGAAAGTAGAATTCAAATTAGAAAGCACTCACTATATATATATTTTACCGTTTTGCTTTATGGAGATCAATACTGAAATCGGAAGTAGCAGTAAATTTGCGAAGATGGTATCTTGAGACACTGAAACTATTTAAAAAATTAAAAAAAATGTTGCTATCTATTACTGTTTCTGTACTATAGCGATAAACGTTGAAGCCGGAAATGGTTGATTTCAACCACTTTCTGTTTGAATAGAGGATTAACGGAGGAAATGGAATCTATTCTTGAAACGCTGAATCGATTCCAGAGAAGCCCTTCTCGAAATTACATACCGTGTTCGTCCGATACCTGTCGACAGATAGACACAGAAATTCTTAAGACTTCCGGTACTTATGCAAGCATAGTTTGAAGCTTAAAATTCGTTCTTTCAATATATTGTAAGAGACCAAATGTAATAGCATAATTGTGTTTAATAATACACCACTCAAAATCATAGGGTATATATAGGTTAAGGCGCGGACAAAATCCAAGCTAAATTCTGGTAAGGCGGACAAAATCCAAGCGGATAAAATCCAAGGAGCAGTATCATGTGTGTAGCTGTGGTATGTGCCTGTGAACACTCTAATTAAATTGTATGTTTGTTTCTTTCTTCAATTGTCATTCATTCTAAAGTTTTATCTGTAATTCTTCAATTTATTAAAATAACATTTCATTCATTTTTAAAGAATTGAAAATCTAATAAAACATGTAAGATTGTCACAGTAAGAGTGCAAATGATCTTTAATTACCACATCCATATTAAAAGTTTTGTTTTAATTGTCTTTGCAAAACGTCAGCTAAGCTTGTGAAAATAACCAACAACATATACATTTTCATTTAGTTTGTCTAACATGAAGGTTGCAAAGGTCTGTCACATTGTTACCAGTATACAATAATTTCCCGAGTTTGTTGAGTTTACATTAAAACCAACCAGCCAATGGAATTTCGAATTTCGTCCTCGTTAGCCATTGAACGCTTGAGTCAACAGTTCAGTTAAAAAAAAAAAAATCAGAATCTGTACACTAGACTAATTGCCAATAAACTAAGTGTAAGTCATTTTCTGAAAAGTGCATCCCGTTGTATGCGTTTAGATTGAAACGCTTTTAGTATGTGATTGACGTACATTAAATTGTAAAAGTACGTATTTTCATTTCAATTTTATTATATATATAATACATTTAAGAGACTCAGCATATTGTTATAAGACTATTCATGGAAAAAAAGTAAATGACATCTTTGAGTTTTACGTGCCACGGTTATGCCGGTTAGGCTAAAGGAGACGGTGAAGATGAGAAATGAATGAAATGGTGGAATGAAGAAAGTGGCAGGAAACGGGAGAACCCCGAGAAAACCCACGCAGACGGTGTTTGTCCACCACAAAGTTCACTTGGCGGAGGTTGGGATCAACCCAGAGGTGAATGCTCTACCACTGAGCCACCGCGGCTCGCCGGCTATTCATCGGAATATATTAGTAGAATTATGAGGTGGCATAGAGAAGTCTTCATTTGTTTGTTGGTAATGTTTTAAGAATA
The DNA here is from genome assembly GCF_964235325.1 of Thermobia domestica. Taxonomy (NCBI): domain Eukaryota; kingdom Metazoa; phylum Arthropoda; class Insecta; order Zygentoma; family Lepismatidae; genus Thermobia; species Thermobia domestica. The sequence goes on from NC_137460.1 coordinate 133,623,464, forward strand.
TGTAATAATAATAATAATAATAATAATAATAATAATAATAATAATAATAATAATAATAATAATAATAATAATAATAATAATAATAATAATAATTCTCATATACTGATCAAATTTTCGTCAGAAATGATCAAAATGTGAAATATGTACGGTAGCAGTAGAATGATTTTTTTTTTCATAGTTCTCGTGATTCGCGTATCCATTCTAAATAAGTAAAATATAGATGTATACTCATGTCCAAAATGATCGTTGCATATCTATAACTGTCTTCTCGTAAGAATATAATTTGATACAAATTTTGCAGGGTACTTTTAATACTGATACTATGTGTATCATCGGGAAATGTGTATTTGTGGTAAATTTCATAGGAAAAGAATTGTAAATACGAAAATTAGAATGAGTAAAACAAAATGTTGCTAAATGGCCAAGAAAGTTTCATTTTCTTATTTACTGCTCCTTTGACATGAAATTTGCCACATACATGTATTTGCCGGTTATACACATACTAACATTATAAGAAATGTCGGGCGAATTCATTATCAAATTGCATTCCTACAACAACATATTTATAGACATGCGACAATAATTTTGGACATGAGTGTACCTATCAAGATGAAAAGGTGAATATTGTAAGGGTACAATGCAGAGTTTTTCTTTTAACCGTTGCCACCCACCATTTATTATGTTTAAATGCTATTGAAATGTTCTTTTTTAATAATGTAATAATGCGTGTGAATTAAATAATGTAAAAGTGTTATCTAGAAAATCGAAATGTGAAAATGTGTCTAGACAAACTAAATGAAAATGCATATGTTATTGGTTATTTTGATAAGTGTAACTTATGTAAATACTTTATACTTTATAGGGTAAAGCATAAAATACTTTATAGGGCAGAGAAGTAAATTTGTTTATATCTAAATTATATCTTTTAACTTTTATTTCTATTTTAATTCTCTATGTATAGAATGTAATTAAGTGTACTATGAATAGTATAGAATTAAGTATACTCTTCTTAAGACTGGGCTGCTTTGCTGTTACTTGTTATCTCTAATTTAGCAAGTATGTGCTTTCATTGTCTGGTTGATTTATGTAAATATACACTTTTTAGTCAAAATATTTTTGATCACTCTAACTGACATGTCCTAGCAGAAGCCACAATATTTTTATGAGTAATTAAAGCACATCTGCACTCTTACAGTGACAATCGTACATGTTTTGTTGGATTTTCAGTTCTTTAAACGTAAATGAAATGTAATTTCAATAAATTGAAGAATTACAGATAAAACGTTAGAATACATGACAATTGAAGAAATAAACAAACATACAATTTAAAAGTTGAATCGTCACAATGTGCACATTTGGGGTTCCGAACCTCCATACGTTGTTCGTGAATATGTCAAAGATAGCGAGAAAGTGAATGTGTGGTGTGCTTTGGAACGCGAAATAATTATCGGACGCTTTGTCTTCATTGAGCACACAATAACTGATCCTGTTTATCTGGACATGCTTGAACACTTTGCTTTCAGACAGCTACTCCCTTTACAACGAAACGTGATATTCCAACAGGATGGTGACCCTCCGCGCTAGTGTTTAGATATAGGGATATCAGGGCTTTAGACCGAACATTTCCGCAGCGATGGATTGGACCCGATGGACCTACTCCTTGGCCACAGCTATCTCCCGACATAACCCCTATGGATTTCTTCCTATGGGGTATAAGTGGATATTTTTGATCCACTTACTTGTAATGAATTAACTGTGTAAAAATATCTGGTTTATATATATATATATATATATATATATATATATATATATATATATATATATATATATATATATATATATATATATATAATCTAATAGTTTTTAAGTTCATTAAATTCCAGGCCTGCATAATTATTTAGGTACTTATATATTTATATAGTTTCTAATGTTTATATAATTTGTATAACTTATGTGTATATAATTTGTATCATCATTATGATTTTTTTTTTTAAATATTGCATATAGTCTTAGAGAGATTGCCTTTAAAGATTTACATCTTAGCTAGATACACTGTTACATTTGCTTCCGTAGTTTAAGAATCGGATTCGTGCTTGTTAACTGTTAGAATTTCAAGGGGGAAGGTTGGTAGCGTCGGTTTTTTCAAATTGGTAACGTACTTTCTTTATTTTAGCTGGAAATCTTCTCGTTCTTGGATGCTGCCACGTCTGAGCCGAATCGTATACGAGGGTGACTACGAAAGTTTTGAGATGTGAAATAACTTACATACTTAAAATCAATTTAACACTTACATTTTCTCAAAGTATTCACCATTACACTGTACACACTTTTGCATCCTCGAAAACCACTTTTGGAAGCAGTGTTGCCAGTCTTTTTCTTCAAGTGTTGAAAGTTCATTCTCGTAAGCCACTACAGCTTCTTCACGGCTGCAAAATCTCTTCCCACGCATGCGATCTTTGATCCTGGGGAACAGAAAAAAAATCACATGGGGCCAGGTCAGAGCTATATGATGAATGAGTCATAAGTTTGACCTCCGTAGATTCTAAAACCTGAATTGTGATGTTGGTCGTGTGTGCGGACGCGTTGTCATGATGAAGCAGGATCACATGCAATCCAGTTCTTGGACGCTGTTCCCGAAGCTTCTGGAACACTTTTATTAGGCAAACAGTGGTGTACCACTGAGCAGTAACAGTCCTTTGTTCTTCAAGTGGAACAGTTGCAACATGGCCAGATTTGGAGAAGAAAGTTGCGACCATCTTCTTCCCCACACTTCGCGGTCGCTTTACTTTCGTGGGTGGATTTTCGTCTGGAAAGATCCAAACTGTAGACTGGCGTTTATTTTCAGGGTCAGATTGATAGATCCAAGTCTCATCACCAGTAACAATGTTAGAGACGCGTCGAGAATTGTCTCCATCAAATCTTACAAGCATTTCTTCACACCATTCCAGACGCATGCGTTTCTGCTGTTCAGTCAAAGTGTGAGGCACCCAACGAGATGAAACCTTCCTGAGCCGAAGATGATCATGAAGAATTTTTGTTACTGCTGGCGATCCAATGTTCACTGTACATTCAATGTCCTTGAAAGTTGTTCGAGGATTTTCTCCCGAATCATTTGTTCCACAGCGGCAATGTTTTCATCTGACACAGCTGTTGTCGAACGTCCAGCTCTCTCTTCATCTTTAAGCGATGTCCGGCCTATTCTGAATTCACCAAACCACCGAAAAATTGTAGCACGGGAAGGAGCAAGGTCCCCAAATGCCCTCTGCAAACGATCAAGACTTTGCGTCTCGTTCAAACCACTTTTGAAATCGTAAAGGATTATTGCCCGAAAATGTGTTCTTTCGAGCTCCATTCTAGACAGCCGAATTTTGCACACATCAACAAACAAGTGAAGGCGATACGGCCACGCCGATAAACAAGGCGAGTTGAAACTTGCTTCGCTTCTTCGCTCTGGATACCACTACCGAACGCAATTGTTGGAATTCTAATAATGTGCCACAACAATGCGTATCTCAAAACTTTCGTAGTGACCCTCGTATATACCGAGCTGTATCGCTTCTGACGCTCTTCTGACGCTCTGGAAAGTTCTTCTGACGCTCTGGACGATATGGTTACGTTCGACCGACGGTCCTATTGTCTGTTGGATCAACCAATTTTTTTAGCTATGCTGTTTAAGGCTGGCAGATTAGGATGGTCTCTCGGAATGACCAAAGGATAGGGAATAGGATTTTTTGTAAATAACTTAAGAATATTTTTCTGGGAAGAATTCTTTTTGTTTGATAGTTTAATTTTAATCACGCCGTGGACGTGGGAATACGTATTTGATAGATTTTGTATTGTGAGATATGTTTTAATCTTTTGATAGGCCATTAAGGAATGCTAATTTCGAACTCCAATGGTTTTGGGTTCGAGGCCAATCTGAATTAAAAACTTTGTTTCTCGAGTTAAAGTTTATTGTTTTCTTTTTGGCTCCCTGATCCTAATCCTGTGTCAGTGATTATCTCTTGAGAAAGAGATAAGTTTCTGGTCTCTTTTAGAGCGAGACCTTATTTAGGGCAAGGCCTAATTTTGGTCGCCAGTTTATTGTCTCGAAGAGAGAGACTTGGTTAGGGCAAGGTCCACAGCACGGGCCAGTTTATAGTCTCATTAAAGAGACTTATTTCTTACCTTAACTTAAGCTTTCACCTTGTATTGTTATTCAGCCAGGGTTTCCTTTTCGCAGGCTCTCTAGAGTTCTGGAGACCTGTGTAGATAGGCCAAGCATTTTCTTTGATTCAAGGAATTGTTTTTAAAGTGAAGGCAGAGTGGAGCTGTTCCGCTAGAGCGGGCAGAGAAACTTATGCCACAGAACCCTTATAAATTAGAGCATAAACTAGCATGTATTCGTATCTAAGCAGGGAGTGATGGGTTCAGAGTTCGATCCCTCACGGGTAAAGTTTTCAGAGTCCTGAAAGAGAACTCTTTTGCTGCTTCTCGTAGAGAAATTTTTACTTTTTTGCTCATATCTAGTCTACGAATAAAATATTAAGAAAGCTTAAGTAATGTTTCGTTCTTTAAAACAAAAATTTCCCTGTGCCCGGATGTAATAACATTAATCATACCCTAGACAAATTAATTTTTTTGAGAGGAACCAGTGAAGAAGGATTAATTAGACAATCTTTCATTCTGTTTTTCATTTATGTAGTATATTGTTCTTACAGTTTCAGTTTTAAGAAGACTGTGAGATAGAGAGGAATTAAATGTTTTTTTGTGCCAACGTAGTATTAGAGATACTACTTAGTAGCGGCGAAATATATATATAAAGAGTTAATTTTTTTTATAAATTACAGGGGCTGTGCCAAATATATAGTTTACTCCACACTTGTACGTGATATTCCTGCACTTTGTCATACAATTGAAGAAGCCATCAACTCGACTATATCGGACATGCTACACAACACATGGCAGGAGATTCAATATCGACTGCACATTCTGAGAGCTACTAACCGGGCCCATATAGAAGTTCATATATAGACAAAAAAAAAAAAAAAAAAAAAAATTGCTTGAGTTGCTCTTCAAGATGCCGCAATCGTTATTCTCTGGCACTAACAATTTCCATGCAATTAATATTTGCAATTAGGAAGGTTTCATGTGAACACCCTGCATAATTCGAGACGAGATCAATATAAAGCCCAGTCTCTGTTTCATCCCGAATCGAGTATTAGACTACGTGTTCCAAATCTTTGTTACCACGCATTTAAGCATGGTTACTAGTACAGGACAGGAATACTAAGACAATACTCACTGTAAGGAGTGAGTGTTGTCTATAAATCGATGGATTTAGTTGCCTTAGAGAATAATATAGTACTCCATTTTTCTAAAAATAACTGAAATACAGTAAAATTTCAAAGATATTGTAATATATTATTAATAGTTACAAACAAATTCGCTCCTTACATTGTAAGATTCTACTATACTGTAAATAAGGTAACAGAAATAGGAATGATTTTACTTCATTTGGTGTAAAATATATAAAACTAAAACCTACATAATATAAAATTGTTATATTATTTTCCCGGGGGAATGCTGAATCTTGAGAGTATTTTGCCTCAGGCTAACCCCTGACTTCATTCCTGTTCAGCTGTTGTACGATGTTACTAGTTAACAGTACATATTGATGACAGTCGGCAATCTCTGTAAAATAATCCGAAGGAGATTTGGCTGTTTTAATTTTCTTATTACATTAAAAGCAAACAATTATTTCATTGTTAGGTACTATATATCCAAATTTCAAGTGAACTAAACTGATATTCTGCCATTTTCATAGTTAGCTGTAAAGTGTTTCAAGAGTGTTATTGTCCCTTTCGGGCGTTCCGACAGAAAAGGAAAAAAGTAGTCATACTTTATCGTTAGCATGTATACAGGGTGTTTCAAAGCAACACCGACATCGTTTGGGAGGTGATTCCTGACACCAAGATAAGAGAAAAAGTATAGACCAACCTGGGTGCAAAAATGCTCCCTTTCGGAGTTATATGCTGCCGAAAATATGAAAAAATGAATTTTGAAGGTCCATAGCTCCAGACCTATGGGAACTACAGTGGTCGGGTCAAGATTTCACTTATAAACTAATATGTGCACTATCCAAACATACATGTTTCAGAATAATGCGATACTTTCGCAGCAATTTTTATAGAGGTAGTTGGTGACTACTTCAAATTAAATGCCCGTAGCCAAACTCGCCCTAACAAAAAATGTTGCATGAGTACCTTAGGATTCTGAAACCTGTATTTTTGGATAGTGCACATATTTGTTAGTAAGTGAAGTCTTGACCCGACTACGGTAGGTCCCATAGTTTTGGAGCTATGGACATTCAAAATTCATTTTTTAAAGTTTTCGGCAGCGTGTAACTCCGAAAAGAAGCATTTGTTAACCCAGGTTGGTCTATACGTTTTGTCTCACCTTGGTGTAAGGAATCACCTCCCAAACGTTGTCGGTGTTGTTTTGAAACACCCTGTATAAGAAGTTTCAAGTGAGTTAGAGGTGTTCTAGCGTTTTACGCGCTAGCTTTATCATTTTTCGGAAGGAGTTTTTGCCCCCTTAAAAAGGCTTGTTGCTTAAAAGATAAATTTCATGTTATCTTATTTCATCGTTGTGATGTACAAACGAAGCTTCAACTGAATTAGACATGTTGTTCTACTAGTTTCGGGGTTTAGCTGCAAAATATTTCTAGAGAGGCTATTAACTCTTTACACTAGTTTTTACAGAAAATGAAAATAAACATTATCACTTATTTATTTTTTCTATGTTTGCACCAAATTTCAAGTAAAATGAAAATGAAATGAAATCATAAAGTTTTACGACTCACGATTATACCGGCTAGGTTAAACGAGACATTGATGATAAAAATGAATGAAATGGTGAAATGGAGAAAGTGGGAGGAAACGGCAGAACCAAAAGAGAACCCACGCACATGGTGTTTGTCCTCCATAAAGTTCACTTGAAGCGAGCTTGGATCGAACTGCATGGGCCAGAGGTGAACGCTCTACCACTGATCCACCGCGGCCACAAGTTACAAGTAAATTAGATGCGATTTTCTATATCATTTAAGGCTAGCTCCAAAATTTTTCGCAGGAACTTTTTTCTCTTACTATGATTTTTCACAGAAAGAAAAAAAAAATCTGATGCTCATACTTAGCATTAACGGACATTTTTTTGTCACTCTAACAAAATGTTTGCACATGACTTCCGCCCTTTAAACGGAAGTTATCGTATATTTCTTATAACCAGATGGGAGGAAGATAATTTCATTCTGTGGTTTAAATATAAGTAGTGGAAATGAATGTAAAGCCTCAAAAGTATACACTATACTCCACGAAAATCTAATATTTTACCAAATATATTTTGGACATATTTTTTAATGTGAATCGGTGAGGGAGTAATACAACATTAGGGCACTAAATGTACTGCCAATTTCTGACCGATTCTAATCAAAAGCACAGAAGATTATGGAAAAAGTCAAAGAAAATATACATTATATTGTATCAAAACCGAATGAGATTTACTCAGTTATCGTGGAACTCTATAAAGAATCGGGAGGATGGTAATACCATTACGCTCTTTTTACTAATTTCAACTTCATGTAGATGAATGATTGTAAAGCCTTATTGAGAATATGCAACATATTTCACTAAAATCGAAAAGTTGTAAGGGAAATTATCGAGAGAAATATTTCTTTAAATTGAGGTCGAAGAGAAAATCCGAACCATATCAGAGGGTTGAATTCACCCCTCATTCTTCGCAAACTTTCAGACTGTTTGCTCCACTAAACGAAGCAAAAATTTGCCGCAAGTATTTGTGCTATCTGGGCATTGTTATACATATACATATATATTGTTATATATTTCGTTATTATATTTACGAGGGTCACTACGAAAGTTTTGAGATGTGAAATAACTTACATACTTAAAATCAATTTAACACTTACATTTTCTCAACGTATTCACAATTACACTGTACACACTTTTGCATCCTCGAAAACCACTTTTGGAAGCAGTGTTGCCAGTCTTTTTCTTCAAGTGTTGAAAGTTCATTCTCGTAAGCCACTACAGCTTCTTCAGGGCTGCAAAATCTCTTCCCACGCATGCGATCTTTGATCCTGGGGAACAGAAAAAAAATCACATGGGGCCAGGTCAGAGCTATATGATGAATGAGTCACAAGTTTGACCTCCGTAGATTCTAAACACTGAATTGTGATGTTGGCCGTGTGTGCGGATGCGTTGTCATGATGAAGCAGGATCCCACGCAATCCAGATCTTGGACGCCGTTCCCGAAGCTTCTGGAACACTTTTGTTAGACAAATAGTCGTGTACCACTGAGCAGTAACAGTCCTTTGTTCTTCAAGTGGAACAGTTGCAACATGGCCAGATTTGGAGAAGAAAGTTGCGACCATCTTCTTCCCCACACTTCGCGGTCGCTTCACTTTCGTGGGTGGATTTTCGTCTGAAAAGATCCAAACTGTAGACTGGCGCTTATTTTCAGGGTCAAATTGATAGATCCAAGTCTCATCACCAGTAACAATGTCAGAGGCGCCTCGAGAACTGCCTCCATCAAATCTTGCAAGCATTTCTTCACACCATTCCAGACGCATGCGTTTCTGCTGTTCAGTCAAAGTTTGAGGTACCCAACGAGACGAAACCTTCCTGATCCGAAGATGATCATGAAGATTTTTTGTTAATGCTGGCGATCCAATGTTCACTGTAGATTCAATGCCCTTGAAAGATATTCGAGAATTTTCTCGAACCATTTGTTCCACAGCGACAATGTTTTAATCTGATACAGCTGTTGCCGGACGTCCAGCTCTCTCTTCATCTTTAAGCGATGTCCGGCCTCTTCTGAATTCCACAAACCATCGAAATATTGTAGCACGGGAAGGAGTAAGGACCCCAAATGCCCCTGCAAACGGTCAAGGCTTTGTGTCTCGTTCAAACCATTTTTGAAATCGTAAAGGACCATTGCTCGGAAATGTTCCCTTTCGAGCTCCATTCTAGACAGCCGAATACTGCTCACATCAACAAACAAGTGAAGGCGATACGGCCACGGCGATAAGCGAGACGAGTTGAAACTTGCTTCGCTTCTTCGCTCTGAATACCACTACTGAACGCAATTGTTGGAATTCAAATACTGTGCCACAACAATGCGTATATCAAAACTTTCGTAGTGACCCTCGTAAAAGCACATTATTCATTATATGTACATTATTAAAACTTTGTAAAGTTTATTTGTTGAACATATTTTTACATTTCACTTTCACATATTATGTTTTATGTGGGTAGGTGTTTTTGAATATTGCTTTCTGTGTTCCGCAACAACTTGAAATGGGTACTATTTCTGTTCCTAGTCCTTTTCTTTCTACTGAATCATAGCGTGTGCGATCCAAGGAGTTCCAAGCTTCATTAAAACGCTTGAATATTGCTTCGTGTGAACCGGAAGACACACCTCCCAGAAGATATCCCTTCGAAACTGCAGCCAAAACTATCTCCAGTGTGTGGTGACGACAAGCAAAACACAAAAGGCTTTTCTTAATTTTATGATCTATTATGACACAAGCTTCGCTGTGGCGACCAGTATTGCTGGCAGTTGTATCGAAACACATTACATTTACATGGACAATAATATTCCGTGACATCAATGCAGCTAGCACGGAATCGCCTTGAGTTTGTCCAGTTCTAAATTTCAGTTTTGGGACTCCGATCAATTGAGTTTCTCCCATTCCAGATACTATTACAGGTAGACGATCGGTAGTTTCTTTCCCTGTTATGTCTGGTAGAATGTTTCTATCCAAATGGAGAACGAGGGCGCTTGTAGCTTGGAACTTGCTCTTTATGATGGTATCTTATTCAAGATGATTGCATTCGCGAGCTCCTTTGATGGATGAATGACTGAGGGTAACTTTGTCGAGATTGTGGCCCAAACCTTTGGCCGTTGCTGCTATAATAAAAGTTCCTTCTCTGTCAGTTAATTTTGATCTACCTAACATAGAAGCAAGTTTGTGAGTAACAACGTTCTTCGAAGTTTCTGGTTTCGTTTTGTGTCTGAGGACTTCTGGAGGGTATGCTGCTGCGTGGGTTTTTATTAGTCATCAAAGTACGTTTCACTTTATTCCAAATTACTGCTACTGTCACTATCACTCGAAACAAACAACGTAACTGCGTTAGTATCACTATTAGCACTAGTACCTTCGTCCGTCAATTCATGCAGTTGTGGCTTCCTTTTGATCAAGAGTTCTGTCCACTGATACCATACAACCACGTCGTTCCTCTTCCCCCTAGCTTCGTTCTTTGCCTGTTTGATAGATTTTGGGTCCTTGCTTTCCTTTAAATTTTCCCATTGGTCCTTCGATTTTTAGAGTTTCGCAGTTGCATGATTTTGCTCACGAAATAGAATAAGAGGCTTTTCCCCAAATTGTACAGTTTCTCGTATAACATCTTGATCACTACCATAGATTGTCTTTTTCAAATGTTAGATAATGGTGAAAAAATACACGCAAAACATTGCCATTCGAAGGTAACTTACTTCCGGACAGAGTTTCCTTAACTGTTCCTAGTAAGTAAAGTCTAATCTTATTTTAGTGGCTTCTGCTATGACAGTAACGAAGTACATATAGACTTTATCCCAAATTCTCAATCACGCCATAGCCAAGCCAACACTGCACCACCATACTTCTAGCTTCTGTTCTGGTATGCAAACGGAAACAATCATCTGCTACAATTCGGTATTATCAGCTTACTGCCACCAAATGTCTCGCCGACTGCTGTGTTCTTGGATTATAATCGTTAAACAAACTAAATGCGAGTCTCCCAACGGGAAAAAAATGAAGTGTGACTGAGAGACGATTATCAATTGAGACGAAATCAAGTTACTTTTTGGTCAACTTGTAACGTAGATGGGGACAAATTCGTCATTGCACTGAATATTGTTTAAAATTTGTAAAGTTTACATTGTTTCTATTGCATGATAAATACAAAATGCAATGGATGTATCAAAGGGAATCATATACCAGCCTTTATTGATCATTGTATGAACAACATCTTCTACAGAGGAGAACAAATGTTCAAAACCAGAATGTATCGTATTGTCTATACCGCGGCAATAAAGCCCTAATTTTGTTAAATTTTAAGTCGATTGCGCAACCTCTAAATGTTGAGCTATTGATTTGAAATTTTGCATGTATTGTTTATTTGGAAGGGAGAACAAAGCGAAAGGACGCTTGGTGCAGACAGATAAACCAGGCTCTATGCCTCATCTGCTCACTTGTATATGCAGATAAATGCAATAGTAATGTTAGAAAACTACAAGTAATCGACTATATATAAGTAAAAATATATCTCTCAGAATTGCTAATAATTAGGTAAGTACATACATTCCATAACAATACGCAGTGAGCTCTCAACAACTAGAAAAAATAAACACGTTTTATATCTTTCACTTCTGTGAATCATGTTTACATTTTCTCCGACTTTCACATTGTAACTGTATGGTTACAATGGATTTAAAAATACTTTTAAGAGTTGACATCGGACCAAAACTTTGATAATTTAATTTTAATATTACATTTGATACTTCTAAACAAGAATAACAACAAATATCGCAGCTTTCAATGAAAATGAAGGAAAATTACATCTTAATTTCCCTACATGATACACAACTTACTGCGGTTCGTTGTATAGCGTGCTTCTTCTGCTGGCAACACTTCTGAAAAGCGACATATGGTAGCACCACTCCCCAAACATCAGCAGGAAGTGTGTCCAAATGAAGCATTGTGTAGAAGCGGCTACGGCGAATTCATAAAATTGAGGACATTTTGCATAACCAGTTATGTCAAAATTAACCAGATAACTGCTGCAAAATTTACCTTTAAACTGCTCTCCTGTAAGATTTATTTTTCCCGAATTAGTCAATTATTCACTGGAGCCAGCCAATTAGCTCCTTATCGTTATGTTTTTTTTATTTAATGAATCAAGCTTTTACTGCTACAAATATTGTTTGGAGTCCAAACTTCAAACTGTGGATAAGGTCTTAAAGGATTCATTGTCAATTAGAGTATCAACCAAATAATTGCACTAATATTATTTGGTTCTAGAATGATTTAAAAAAAAAATCACAAGACAGAGAGCAGCTATTCTACATGAATAGAACAATTAAGATTTGAAAAAAATGAAAATAATAATAATAATAATAATAATAATAATAATAATAATAATAATAATAATAATAATAATAATAGAAGTTAGCGTTTATTTCCTAATAATACATAGTTAAATCAGAAGATATTATTATATTCGTTTTCGTTCGCCTCCGTTATGATACTTAAGCTCATTATTTGCCTGATGCCAATACATGTTGCTACATGTGTTATTGCTTGTCTGTATAACGAAATCCTTGAATAACTATGAAGAAAGTTGTTTATAAAGTGTGAAGAATACGGAATGACAACATAGATGCCCATAGGTTTTGTCTATACGAACCCGAAAGCTCTCCTGGAACAACTAAGTTACAAATCCTATTTAATTTTAATATAGAATTTGGACTAATTCTATATTAAATTTAAATGAAATTAATTACAGAAGCGCCCCAAACCCCAACGTTTGAGTGTCACCGAAGTCCATAGTAGCGGTTTAAATTTAAAATAGATCCACTTCTCAACTAGATTGGATGCTGAAAAAAGAAGTTAAAGTCCAATTTATCCTATTAGATGAAAGGAAAAATGAAGTCCAACAGATAATTTGAATTTTTAAATGAAGTTATAAGTATCAGTTTTCTCATTTTATCTGCTATCATAAAAAGATGTTACAGTCTATAGAGCATCCCACCCTTAGATTGCAGTACAGGAGTAAATGGCAATGCTTTTCCTTATGCCCATTGTTACCAAACTTAGCCTGAATATTAGAAATAGTTTCTTTTACTAGGTATGAATAAATTATTGTAGAACATTGTATTCTCTATCAAATAATCTGTTTTTCTCACATCGAGAAGAATTTTCAAGTATATCTAAAAAGTTGACTAGTAAGAAACTTTTTTTTTCAGGTTAGATGGGGCTGCAAAGCGAGAAAAATATTGAGAAAAGATTGAAATTATTTTTAAAACAATTCGCAGGTCAATATCTTTCTTCATTTAGGTTTTATGACTTTTAGTGTTAAGCATCAACTTTCCAAAACGCGCGCATCTGACCAGAAGAAACGCAGTGATAAATCTTGCCGATGCTATTTTCCTTATAATGTTTGTTTTAAAGTTACTGATGTAGAGTATTGTGCTATACCGATGAGTGTTCACTGTTGATGCTATGCGAGCACGAATCTACTGCTTAACGGAAGCATATTATTCGCAAAATCGAATCCTGGACCTCACGTACGATAAATATTGCATCAACTCCACTCAATCTTACGTTCCACTACTTACTTCGCTCGTTTTCCTTGAGTTGCACGCACACACACACACAGACACACACACACACACACACATATATATATATATATATATATATATATATATATATATATATATACAGAGTGAATCAAAAGTCTGGACACGGTGGAATAAATCGAGAACTTAACTTCGGATCGAAAAATCAAAAAACACGTGTTTAGTAATATTAAAAAATATATCTGATGAAACCAAACTTGACCCTCTAGACCCACCCCCTGGGGGTTGGAGTGGGGTCAATTTTGAAATTTCTAATGGAAACCCCAATTTTTGATTGCAGATTTGGATTCTACGGCCCAAACTATGTAAAGTTTCAGCAACACTTTTCCGTCGATGCATAACATGGCGCAGTAATCGGGGAAAATAAATGGCCCCTAAATACTCCCGTTTCGTTCATGAGCTTGGTAGTATTTCCGACCTCTGTTCTCGTTCAGTGTCACTGGTTCATTTCTCTGTACCTTCACGTCACTGGATAGAAGCACACTACACACAGACAGAAGACACAGAGAAAGGCACACCTTCTTCATTCGGGCTTCGGGCAGTATCAGTGTTGCAAACCAGAAAATTCAAAAGCGGCGAGTAGAGGACAAAAAATAAAATAATTAAAAGTAAAAGGAAAATTGAAGAAAAGTATAGCTATTGAAGTATCTGCTTATTGCACTATGGTGTTATTTGACTTCTGTGTCTAAGATGAAAATGTATTGATATAACTGTTTTCTAATCGCTAAAATATGACATTCATTAGGGTCGATTGTACCATTCTCTGATAAAGATAAATTATCGGAATGATCCAACCTTGTCGCGGTAGTAGATCTCATCTTACACAAAATAACACATGACCACTGCGACCAGTGTTATCTTATCTGACGATTAAAAGATATCAGAATAGTGTAGAATTGGCCCTATAACGTGCAAATGTTTGAATGGTGTGAAATTATCAAAAATAGCCTGTAACTGTCAAGCTAATTTATGTTTGAAATAACGGGTGAACCAAAAGTTTGGCCACGGTAGAGTAACTGGAGAAATACACTTCTGATCATAAAAGCGCAAAAAAAAAAAAAAAAACGTATTTAATATGTTTCAAGAAGCTATCCAATGATATCAAACGCAACACTCCGCCCCCACCTTCTGAAAAGGAGTGGGGGGCATTGATTTTTCAAATGGGAACTCCAATGTTTTATTGAAGATTCGGAGACTGCATCCCAAATAATGTAAGGTATAATCAAAACTTTTTCGTCGATGTGTGATATCATGCTGTAATCGGCGAAATTAGATGCTCCCCTCTTCGTTTATGAGCTTGATATTAGCTCCGACCGTCTGTACAAGGTGCAGTATTTTGAGAAATACGCGTCGGATCAACAAAGTTATTCAATGGTACCAAACACGATACCGCACCCTACCGCTAGGTGGGGTTAGCTGAAAGATTTGAAATGGAAGCTTTTATTTCTTATTGCAGAGTCGGATTCTGCGCACAAACCTGTATAAGATTTAGTCGAAACATCGTTGTCGCTGTGTGACGTGGCGCTGTAATGGCGAAATCAGAACTTCCTATATGAACTTTAATTAGCTTCAATGCTGTAGACGTGATGAAAGAAGTATACATGTGATCAAAAAACAAAAGAAAATGTGTGACTATTGGGTTTGTTAGGGTGTTTATCGTTCCTTTTCCGCAGTGGGACGAGAGAGACGGGACCTACAGTTGAAAGTGAGTTCCGAACCTCTATTAGGTTTTGGAACCGAGACGTTCCCCATGAACAATTGCCGACGAAGTTTGTCCGACCGTCGTCAATTATTGGGTGACAGCAGCGAAAAGGATGTGCTAGTGCTGGTTCAAAGGCGGCTGCCTATTTGTCGGCTTGGCAGCGAACACCGTGACGGCCCCGCCGCTGTTCAGGAACGGCAGCTATTAGACAGACGGTTGTCTTGGCCCAGCAGTGGCACGACGTCGTCCCCCGAAGCGACGGCATCATGGTTTTCGCTATTATTTCGCCTGATTTGTGCGAATAGTCGGACTGCGACTCAGGAGACTGCTCGCAGTCTTGCATAGTTATAGATGGGTGAAATTATTATTGATTCTTTCTTTACTTCTTCTTCTCCTTATTATTATTATTATTATTATTATTATTATTATTATTATTATTATTATTATTATTATTATTATTATTATTATTATTGTTATTAATATTATATTATATTATTATCTGCTAGTAGTTGTAGTAGTCTGTAGTAGTATGTTTTATTTTTATTTTTAATCCTTTCATCCTTTAATTTTTAAATGTCTATAATGTGCAGTGGCGTATTTAGGGTGGTGGCTTCCGGGCTTAAGCCCCCCCCCGAAATCTTACTTAGTATAGTAAAGTAAATGAAATATCTTGCAGAATTTTCACATTTCCAGGCAAAGTACCCCCGAAAGTTAGCAAAGCCCCTCCCGAAACAAAATCGTAAATACGACATTATTAATGTGTCATCAATAAATTGATCACATCGGACCCTAGACAAGATTAGATTCTGTCGTTCCAATATAATTTCAAAACTAAAGGAGTTACCATACTAAAGAGCATTGTGTGAACAGAGTGCACATTTCAATACATATGTACGGTACCACCTTAATTTCGTGGCATGGATGGGGCCACGGTGGCTCAGTGGTAGAGCGTTCACCTCTGGTGCTTGGGGTACCGGGTTCAAAATCTGCTCCCGCCAAATGAACTTTGTGGTGGACAAACACCGTGTGCGTGTGTTTTCTCGGGGATCTCCCGTTTCCTCCCACTTTCTTAATTCCACCATTTCATTCATCTCTCTCTTAATCACCGTCTCCTTTAGCCTAACCGGCAAAATCGTGGGACCTAAAACTCAAAAATTTCATTTCATTTTCGTGGCATGGAGTCCTCTTAAGTACGTTGATCGAACTTTAGTTCGGGATAGACATGACGAAGGTTATAGGCGTAACCTGTAATTTGGGCATTATAGTGGAGCATTTGTACAAGACGTGATACCTGTGTGTGAGTGTGTGTTTGTGTTATTCGTTTCATTATTGTTTTCTCTTCTCACATGCAACGTATGGATGTGTGAATTATAACACGTTTAGTGGCACGTGACATGGGATTGCAACATTGGGATGGCATTGCTCGTTCGTTCATTCACATGTTAAAGCGACGTTCACCTGAGCGATTCGTTTATAAGTAGCAGGTCGTTAACGGTGACGGATCTGTTGGTAACGATTGTCGGTCTAACAGCAAAATGTCTTTCTTTTTCACCCCGAACAGTTAATTTACTTTCGCCGATTATGGCGCCATATAATGCATCGACGGAAAAGTGTTGATGAAACCATACATAGTTTGGGCCGTAGAATCCAAATCTGCAATCAAAAATTGGGGTTTCCATTTCAAATTTCAAAGTTGACCCCATCCCAGCCCCCAGGGGGTGGGTCTAGAGGGTCGAGTTTGGTTTCATCAGATAGTTTTTTAATATTACTAAACACGTGTTTTTTGGTTTTTCGATTCGAAGTTAAGTTCTCGATTTATTCCACCGTGTCCAGACTTTTGATTCACTCTGTATATATATATATATATATATATATATATATATATATATATATATATATATATATATATATATATATATACAAATATCTATTAATAATAAATCTCCTCATTCCTGGTGATAAAAAGTTATTAGTTTTGTAATAGATTCATTTATGGTTCGCTTGTACTCCTTAATGCTGTTTCAGATGCTGACAATTTTGCCAATAAAAATTGGTTTCGTTTGCAATTCCACTTCTCTTATTTACTTTGAATACACAGATGAAAACGACAAAAGCGTCCATAACAAATAACTTTATGAGCTCACAAAGCAGAATGAAAGGCCTCTTTATTCTCCCCCCCATGCTCCTTTTGGAAGCAGGGTTTGATAATTTGATTTGGTTTTGTTTCCTCGCCCAATGATTTGTATCTTGTTGGCTGTCACTATACGTGATTTAAAGTCACAACTTGCGCGTCTGTTTAGAACGGATATAATGAGGTTTATTTTCATTCTTCTTCTGTTTCCAGACTGATATTGTGTGTCTAAAGTGTCAGAAGTGTGTATAGAAACTAGGGAGGTTAAGTTCCTATTCACCATTGCATTTGTCATCATCATCATCATCATATTTTATTGGCAGGTCACTTGCTGCAACTCAGAAGCTTCCATGATCCACGGTCTTCGGTTAACCTCTTCGTCTTCACGCATGATTTTTCTGTTTTGATATCGTCCAGTAATTGTAGTCTCTTTTCGTCCCCTCCCTCTTTTTCCTGCCACCATACCCTCTAGCACGTCCTTCATGATACAGTCTTAAACATCGGAAGTGGGGAGAAGCCGCCTTCACAATATACTTTATGATGTAACTTGTTGGATTACCGGATATTTTGCGTACACAGACGAATGAGAGTTCTCGTACGTCACATTTTCTCGTCACTTATCACTATCACCCTACTCCAGTTTTCACTCTTATCCAACTTCAGTAGCAGTATTTTACCCATTGCTATTCGTTAGTTTGCCGCACAATCGGTGCAGGAAATTTGTGTGTGGAACTGTTTAGCCTGCCATTTATTTCAATCATATGTTTTCTATTCGTTTCATATGTTTTCTCGATTTCGTATTGCTTCCATCAAAATTTTATTGCAACGATTTATAAACCATCATTTAAAAAAAATTTCTAACACACAATTGTTAGACTGTTATTTCGTACCCTCCAATTCGCCGTTCTAAATGAATTTGCGCGATTTGAATGAGAAAAGAGTTGAATATATGAATTTAAGAAGGATTTATTTACAGACTCATCACTCTTTCTGTTTTTCTTGTTCTTTCTTCAAAAGAAAATATACGGCGGAAGAAATGTGGCAACAGCGCGCTCCATTTACTCTGTACTGCAATCTAAGAGTGGGACACTCTATAGAAAACTATTAGGATTTCGACTAAGAGTTGTGGGTCCATGATTCATTTACTATCGATGTAGAGCAATCAAATATTGAAATAATAAATTGTAAATATCTGATTCGTCCAATCTTAACTCAAAAGGTACAAAAACTCTAATTGAGGCCGCACATTAAAGAATCGGTTATTAACAAATAATTTCTGTTCTGAATTCACTCTAATGTACTTCAAATATTTATCATCATATAATATACAACATTATAAACGTACAAAAATGAGTTGTATGTCCGTGTTCTTATATAATCTCGGTGTAAAAAATCCAAATATAGTCATTTACCTTAAGTAAAGATTTTCAATATCTAATTTGAATTTTCAAATGAACTGAATGTGTTTCGGATCCCCATTTTGGTTCTAATCCCATGTTTCCTACGTTCATGTTGGTCAAAGGGTTCCTAAAATCTAGTCCAGAACAAGGAACCAAGCGATGTAGCATGATTAACACTCAAACATTAAATTTTATATCTATTTTTTTATTTAACCTCGGTGCTAAAAAAAACCCTCCAAATACAGTCCTATACCTTAAGGCAACAATTTTCAACAAATTCGGAACTCTAAAATGACATCAATATGTTTCGTATTCCATGTTAAATTATAGTTCCATGTCTCATATATCACAGTGTTAAAGGAGTTGCTAAAATCTTGAATCAAATAAAAAATGGCATTTTAATAACTAAGTTTGAATTCTCAACACGATGTAATGTTGATCAGACTATATGCTTAGCTTTAGTCCCTTGTCTTATATGAACATTGTGCTAAAACCGATGTTAAAATGTAACCTCGCCATAGAAAGTTTATAACGAAATGAACAGTACAAATGTTTCAATTTGTTATAGAACAAAGCATGAAGTTTCACCAAGATGCCTGCCATGACAGACACAGATTATTATGAATCTCTCTTATTTTTGAAAAGTTTGCCTAATTAAAATTGTGAATCTGCGCATGTGATTAAATTTATATTAAAGTAACGTAATATCTCACGAACATCATGTACGGTAAGTACTAAACATATAGTATATTATTCGTTACATGTTCATATTTTCTCTCACGGGTTCTAATGTAGGTACATATGTTCTTTTATATACTCTGTGTATGTGTGTCAAGAAAATAAAATTTTCCATACTATAATACATGGTATAGGTAATATGTCTTTACAGGTAAAATGTTTAAATTCAATTCCCAGTAGTGCTAAAAGCTTTCAAATTTCTTTGCTGAAAACAATGTTAAACTCCATTTCATTTCTAAATCATACATTTACATTGTTTTCAACTGACGCTATCCTTCATATGTATCATACCTTACGTCCATAAGAAATGTGAAATAGTCCTGAAGTTCAATGGACGTTAAAATTTAGTCAAGATTAAAAAAATGCAGAATATTAAATTCCCATCTCAATAGAACCTAATACTGTTCGATTCCTTTGCTAATTTGTAGGTCCCTGTTCACTTTTAGTCTCCGTGCTAAGAAGAACAATAAAGTTAGGTCTATCTCCGTCTAAAAATTAATCATGTTGATTCCTTTCTAAACATCATTTGAATTTCGTATTAAGCTGTAGACCAATGTTTCATACAGCCCTGCCATTCAATGAGACATCAACCTTCAATTCATTCCAATACATTTTAAGAAACAAGATTGGAGAAGCAAATTTAGATTCGAATAAAAGATTATATTGTTTGGATCCCATATTACAAGACAGTATATTTTATAATCTTGGTGTTAGAAAAATATTTAAAATACTACAAATGTTCACATCTAATTTACAAATATTATTATTAGTAGCATTACACTCAACGATCTATCCTACTAATAAGAAAACGATATTGTTGGTTGTATTTGTGACAGTGTGAATTTGAGGTAGAATAAAACTATATACAATAGTTTTGGTAGCCACTAGATATTTTTAAGACATTAGCTTAGATATACTCTTTAAGACAATAAGTTTTTTCATTGCTTAAGATAGTTATGGCAAGCAGAAACGAGTGATCGAACGCGTAAAATAACTTTAGAGATTGTAGAGTAATAATATGCAGTGATACGAATGTATAATGTAAGCGTTGTGAATTTGAACCCTTTTCATGGTCAATAAAGCCGTCTGTTACACTTTACTTACTCTAAATACAGTTTGGTGTTTATTGTAAGTTGCTTAAATGTATAAAAGTAAAGAGCAGTAAAAAGCAAGCACAGCGTGAATTTTCCAGTGTTCTATTGAGCGAAATGTGGAAGTCTGGAAACTAATTATGTATAGTGTATAAAACAGAAAGAAACCTGATATAATTGCATGAAATCTATACATTTTATGTTTAGCTTTGCTTGATACAGTATATAAATTTAAAATTCGTACTTCTTATGATCTTTCTGAAGTTGGTAAAAAGGAAATATTTCAATTGTTAATAGAATAATTTTACGTATGTTTCCTTCAACGACATATAATCACTTCAGAAAAGCTATTAAAGTAGTACCTGCAAGACTCTTGCAAGTATTTCTTGGTCTTGGCCTTACATCGGGATTCTTGGTCTGGCTTTTGGTCTTGGTCTTCCATGTAAGACAAAGACCAAAATTCCCGCTCCCGTCGCAATTTGAAGGAGACCAAGTGACCGATATTTCACTCACAAGTCAGAAAAAACATTAAATACTTAACTCATGAACTTGTGACTAGACATCGGAATTTTATGCAAATGCAAATTTTGTTTGTTTATATGCATCTCTGTTAAACCTGGTAGTGGAATCTAACAACAATAATACAACTCGAATTTAAAGTTTTATAGTCCATATAAATCCATATTTCAAAGGTTATTGCATAGTTTGCTGCTTAAGAGCAAATTGAACATATTCTATAAGTTTTTATTTATGATGCATGCTCATAGCATGCAATATATCCAGTTATACTTTGTATTTTCAAAATATTTAAATTTTTATGCAATATAATGATTTTTTTTCATGGGAGGATGGAAGAACGTGTATTTTACGAAGTACCAATAATGTTAGCAACCAATTTGCAGAACAGACACGCTTTCAATTGTCAAAATGTTAAGGAAAAACTGATAATGACAAAGAATCATTGTACTATCATGTCGACATTAATTTAACAACAAGAGACGCGCGAAATGGTGCCCAATGAATGCTTAGCTCTAGTTAATGAAGTTCAGCAGAGCTCCAGTAAGCTTCTGGTAATATCGGGCACTACGTGAAAAAGAAATTGGCTGATGTTTTTGCCGGAAGCTTCACATAAATAAATAAATAATTGAAACCATGGCAAAATACCTTCAAGGGTTAGACTTGAACTTACCAGGAAACACAGATACTAAACTAAACTCTATAAATATTGCTAAATATCATTTGTTGATGTTGAGAGGTTAATTTTGACTTCAAACGTTACAAACAGACACGAAAAGTATAGAGGAGTACCTCATAATATACTTTAAAGCTAATTATGGGAAAGAGTAAATCCTTAAAAGCGAAAACATTTTTCTTTCTTTGATCAGTAGAAACATAAAAATGTGAGGCTCTATTATTTCGTGTAATGTAAATGCACTCTAAAATACAAGTGTGAAGGAAAACTACAGATCGTGTTTTCATATCACTGAGTTTATTTTAATCTCGTAATTTGAATGTTTTTATCAAGTTAAGAATGTGTAAACTGTTACTATCATAAAAGTAAATTCTGAAGAGAAGTCCCTAAAAAGTAACAATTAAAGTACACTTTCGATTTTATATTTCGCCTAGAAAACTTCGTCTCAATTTTGCTGCTCAATTTTGAAAATGCTCTCTTTTATTGCATTGTTAGTGCATATTAAATGCATAATTTAACACCTTTGAAAACCGAGTTGCATGTATATTTAATGAATTTTAAGTGCATAAAAATCCGATGTTCACTTATGACAGCTTCGGCGTGTGGGAATTTTGTCCATTTGTGTGGAAGTTATGACCGTTTCAACGTGTGGGGGATTTGTCCATTTGTGTGGGAATTATGACCGTTTCGACGTGTGGGGGATTTGTCCATTTGTGTGGGAGTTATGACCGTTTCGACGTGTGGGGTTTTGTCCATTTATGTGGGAGTTTTGATCTTTCCGACGGGTGGGGTTTTTGTCTATTTATGTGGGCGTTATGACCGTTTCTACGTGGGGGGGATTTGTCCACTTATCACCTTGTCCACTTTGGATTATAAGCGATTTTTGGACTTTTTTATTATTATTTTCAACGTGTGAAACTTACAAGACATGCAATCACGATCATTTCAGAGTGTGGGGGATTTGTCCGATTGTGTGGGTTTTTGTCCATTTGTGTGGCAGTTGTGACAATTTCTGCATGTGGGAGTTTATTCCATTTGTGTGGGGGTTTTGTCCATTTATGTGGGGATTGTGACCGTTGCTATGTGTGGGAGTTTTGTCCATTTGTGTGAGAGTTTTGACCGATTTTGTGGGCGTTTTGACATTTCTTGAGTGTGGGGATTTTAGCTGTGGGGGTTTTGACCGTTCGTGCGTTTGGGAGATTTGTCCATTTGTGTGGGGGTTATGACCGATCGTGTGGGCGTTTTGACATTTCTTGAGTGTGCGGGTTTTGGCTGTGTGGGTTTTGACCTAGACCCATTTTAGATGGGAGCTAGCAACTGAAGAGAATGCGTGGATCTGCGTATCTGTTATTTGGAGTGGATGGGTCTCTCATTTGACAAGCAAGCTAGAAGGATTGCGGAGTGCGATTCGCAAGGGGAAAAATGAAAAATAAATAAATAAATATTCATTCCTTTCTTTCTCTTTTCCTACATATCTTAGTTCTATTTTGTTATGTTCTGGTAATATTTTCTAAGTTACCGTAGCTCATCTTAAAACTACGTAGAAAAACAAACCACCGTTAATATATTTTAAAAATATTTTCAAAACATTTTCTTACAAGAAGTTCTTAATACGTTTAGAAACGAAATAACACTAAAGCAGAGCTTATAGAAGCATTTCGTAAAAAGGAGAGAAAAAATTTTAATAGAAACTAATTAAATTAAAATAAATGACATCATTTTGATGGATCAAATTAAGTATTTAATTAAGATTATAATTAAATTAAGGGGAAAAAAGTTTGTGGGAGCTAGGGATCGCGTTTCAAGCCATATACTGAAGTTTTAGTAATGTGAAACATACCTTTAATCTCAATTTAATCATAATTTTTAAAATTTCGATTAAAAAATCGTGTAGCATCATGCTTCAAGAAGAAAAGAGGTTTTTCCAATTTCCAGGAATCACCTCATCCCCCTTCTATTGCCCAGGTAATAAATTTTCCTCTCCCAGGGATGTACCCAGGGCCCGTTCGGTCCCACTGACATAAAAGTAGTCAAGTAACAATGTAATGGACCTCGTGCTGTTCCGTTATTGACGACTATGCTCCAGTAGTACTGCGGTTTGAGCGGGTAGGCCGGGTAGGCACGTAACTATAACAAAAATTTTGAAAATTACATAAACACTAAAAGATAATAATGAAGAGTAAATATATTTTCCATCTTTTATATTAGCGGTAAATAATTATTAGAAAACAGCGTCAAGTACTACAGTAAAAGTAATTTCCTATTGTCATTAACCCATCAAACAATTATATGTATTCATACGCGAGGGAGCGAGTTTACCCAAAATTAAAATCCTAAGGCCGCCCCTGACAGCGAGCCTTAGCATGTTGGAGCTGAACTACTAGAAAACTGAATTAAATTTTGTTATGAAATGACTTTATTAGACCGAAGTAAGTTTGTTTTATTCTCAACTACAATCGCAAACGGCTCTCCTGCAACTGCCAATCAATTTCCCATTTCTCTGCAGATAGCTTTCTTTTCTTGCTGTAATCATATTCATATTTACTGAAATATATGTGAATAACACTGTTAATAACAGAACTGTATTTAGTGTTTCTTTTTTCGAGAAGAACAAGTAGAATAACATCTAAAATTTATTATAAAACTTAAACAGTTATTCTTCTTACAGAATCTGTAACAATTACCAAAGAAAAATTCCCTTGAAGAAATCCCTCCCTGAACAAAATTCCTCGTCTCGAAAGATGAGGCAGAGCGCTTATTCCTGTTCTGCCTAAAGAAAATATGTTTTCTACAAACTGCTGGAGGGCCTGTAGTCAAAACGGGAACACACCATTAAAAATCTTATTATTTTGATTTTCTTTTAAATTTTGAATTCTTGTTTTTAAGTGGGAATAGAATAAAACAACTTACTTTCGACAAGATAAATTTTCAAGGAAAGCACGCAAGGAAAGATGAAATGGAAATCAATCTTTACACGGCTGTGATCGTCAGAACAAAGTTTGATCAATCGATTGACAACGATTTCCTCTCGACGTCACACAAAGCATGAGAAAGTTGACGCTAATTGGCTCTGGCTGAGGAAGGAAATCCAATGCAATCGTTCGTTGCATCAACGAATTTTAAAGTTTGTAATAATAATAATAATAATAATAATAATAATAATAATAATAATAATAATAATAATAATAATAATAAAGACAATAATAGTAGGCCTATACGACCTTAGTCAAGATTGCACCACCCAATATTTTTCGAACACTCTCTTAATTCAAAATTCTGGATAAACCACTGCTGGGAGGTAGCGTTATGTTGAAGCGCGTCTTTCGTCTGTCTCCCATGTTACACCAAAAGAGCGCGTCCCCGAACTTTTAGACTTACATTGAATGTTATATTTTGAGTTTAAAAAGGTATATTTCGTAATTAGTGTAATATGGGAATTTTCGGTACAAAATGGGAATTTTTGCCTCACGAGATGGGATATTCTAACGTTTGAGGTTGGCATCACTGGACACAGTCATTGGAACTAGGAACACGCCGAAGGTAATTTTTAATTTTAAAAATCATCATCTTCTGATATATATATATATATATATATATCACAAATTTAAATTTATATCCTGTAGGCTGTACTTCTGAGGACTTTTTAAATCGTTTTTCTTGGGGGGGGGGGGGAGAGGAGAAGAAAAGAAATATATGCCATCGTGAATTTGCAAGGTAAGTTTATGTGAATATATATTCAAAAAGTGCTAACGTGGATGTCTATGTATTTATAAATCAGGTTAGTGTTTCACGCAAAGATTTGTTTTTACCCCTTTCGGTCATTCTCATTGTTCTTCGGAATATTTTTCCTGGGTTACACGACAATCTCCTACTTGGCGTAGATGAAGTTCGCGGTATACATCAGAAGTAATTAAAAAAAAAAAAAAAAAAAAAGGTTTTCACGTTTTCCGTCTAAATATTTGGTCTAGTCAAAGAAAGAAAGCAGCAATTGAAAACACACAAACGAACCTAACTTAAACTCACAGCAGATTTACACGAACGCTATGTTACTAGGTCAGGCAGGGAAAATCTTGTGGAACAGAGTTGCAGCTCGAGTGTGCTTCCGTAGCAGCAAGGACATCAGTGACTCTACTGTTCAGCTTTTTTCCAAGCTTAATGTTTAGTTACTGGAGGCGATTCTTTTTAAGTATCGGAAGGGCAAGTCTTTACTTTGACTCAAACAGTGACTTTAATCGGTTCTTATAGGTTAAGCCACTTCCTGGAACTGTTACTGCTGAGTCACTTGTTGGAGCTGTTCGTTCCTTCGGTGTGACGTTAGTGAAAGATTGGTGGTAGTTCATATTTTTTCCACTAGGTGTCTACGTACAGTCATATGATAGTTTGCTAGTGCGATGTCACATGTTCTGACTCCTTGTAGGAAGTGTGAGGAAGCACGTGGTCGAAGGCATTTCTCACGCATGGTAAAAGTGGGCGTTTATTGATTTTTCTTGTTTGTAATAATAGCAAATGTGCTTGCTTTAATAAATCCAATTCTGTGCGGAAAGAAATTTTTTCAGTAGTGTGAAGTTGTGTATTGCGGATGTGCGCTTGCTATTTTATTTTTTCGTGTGTGGAATCAGCAATTATGTATTTTTATTCGCATGTATGGCGACGTAAATTTGCTGATAGTTTGTCGCTTGGAGAGCCATATTTTCAATTTTTACGCTATGCTGAATTTGATTATCATTAGCGGTGAGTGTTTTCATTTTTTAATTGATATTATTTTTATTCTTGATTTTTTTTTCATTTGAGTATTTGCCAAGATTTTCCTTTGTATAGAACAGTATGTATAATACTAAGAATTATACTATAATCGGTAAGTCTTTACTTTGACTCCAACTGTGACTTTAATCGGTTCTTATAGGTTCAGTTACTTCCTGGAACTGTTTGTGCGTGAGTCACTTGTTGTAACTGTTCGTGCCTTTGGTGTGACGTCTTAGTTCATATTTTTCCCACTAGGTGTCTGTGTAGTCATATGGTAGTTTGTTAGTATGATGTCACATGTTCTGTGTGCATGTATGTGTGTGTGCTGCTGTTTGTGGCATGCGGAAAGCGCGTAGTTGAATTGGTTGAATTGAGTTAGAGAAAACCTATCATAGTTGTGGTCTAAAGCTGAAGATATTTTCGACGTATTGTAAAAGTGGACGTTTATTGGTTTCTTGTTTGTAATAATAGCAAGTGTGCTCGGTTTAATAAAACGACGTGTGTGCGGAAAGGAACATTTTTCAGTAATGTTGAGTATTGTTCATGTGTTCTTGGTATCTTATTTTTTCGTGTGTGGAATCAGCAGTTATGAGTTCATTATTCATGAGTGTTCTTCTATGGCGAAATGGTGAGTGTTTTCTTTTTTTAATTTTATTATTTTTATTCTTGATTTGTTTTGCATTTGAGTATTAGGCAAAGTATTTGGTTTGCTGCTGCTTGTCCTATTGTCTTGTTGAGATGTAATTTTTTTTCTTTGTCATGCACTGATTTATGATTAGAGACGAGTGTTTTTTTTTTAATTTTTCCCTTCTTATCTTAGCTTTATAGTAGTGGTGTGATTATTATTATTTTGGATGTTTTTATGGTACTTGAGCGGGAGATTTGGGGGGCGGTAGCCCCCCATTTAGATCTGAAAATTCATAGTCACCGCTTCACCTGGATTGATGTTTAGTAACATTGTGGCCCTTGTACTTATAGTATAATTCTTAACATCGTATAGTAACATTGTGGCCCTTGTACTTATAGTATAATTCTTAACATCGTACATTACTTTCACTGTGTTAGTAATTGTAATCGATTCATGTGATCCGGTTCCGGGAGCAGTTTAGGAATGATTCCTAAACTGCTCTCGGAATCGGATCACATGAATCGGTTCAAGTCACTGTTTGGCTCAAAGTAAAAATTTGCCCTATAATCTTAAGTACAAGGGGCACATCAGCTTGTTTAAAAAATAGTGAATTACTTATAGGAGGAATGGTGTTTAGAACATTTCGGCCCTTGTACTTATAGTGTACATTACTCTGACTTGGACAGTGACTGCAACTGATTCATCTGACCCGGTTCCCTTAGCAGTTTAGGAATGATTCCTAAACTGCTCCGGGAACCGGGTCAGATGAATCGGTTGCAGTCACTGTTTGAGTCTAGGTAAAGATTTGCCTACTTGAGGTTTGTAGAACTAGCGAGAATGTTTAGGTGAAGCCGTCCAAACTTACGTAATTAATACAAGTGTACAGAAGCAATGATTTGTAGTAAGGGTATTGTATTTCATTTTTGTCATTTATGGTTCGAATCGCACTACATATAGAAATCAGAATTACAAAGACCTGTAGAGTATATATGTACTTACTGGAGGCACACATAAAGGAATATAAATACAGTGATGCAAGTGCTTAACCTTAGCATGAGCTAAATAACCTAATATTCACTGAAATCAGCGAAATTCTGTTATTAAAAAAAAATAAATTGAAAATATGGACCCCTTCTGCTAAACATCGACCAAAAGTAGTAATGAAAAATTATGTATCATACATCGTGAGAATTTTAACGTTTCCTCTTTTTTTTTGGTGTTTCATTTTTTTTATATTGGAATAATATTATGGTAATATTGGAAAGTAAATTACGCATTGGATAAAATTAAATAAAAATAAAAGGTTAACGAGACAAATATTTAGAAAAGAACCACGTGTAGTATATTTTACTTATTATATTTATTGATAGCAGTTTTCTAAAAACATTTTCAGCATTTTTATGCCACTCATTGTATTCATTTATTATGTGAGACCTTTTCGTAAATGCAAGAATATGAAGCAATTTTCTTTAAAAGGTGCGACTTTTGTGGTGGAATCTTGTGTAAAAATGGTATCCTGAAGTCAGTCTGGTAATTTTATCTCTTAGAAATTTTCCTGCATTGGCCCCTTTCAGTACAGTCACGAGAGAAATTTTATGTTCAGCTTGAAGCTGTCTTATTTGATGGTTCATCAGACTGATAGTCCCATGATAGATACGCTTGTGGAAAAACGAATTTTCTGTATACTGTAATATATCCAAGAACCGAGAATATTTCCTGTTCGTTATGAAAAGGTTATTGAAACGTTCAGGGTAAAACAACTGTCCGCTTCCTTATCTAAGTGTGTCCGTAAAAAGGAAGGTTTTGTTCCGTAAGGGAACATATTTTTGCCGGACAAAAAGTCTGTCCTTATTATAGAGGTATCCGTTACTGGAGGTTTCACTGTATTTCAATAGATTTATATATTTTTATTTATTTTTTCTTTACATTCCAAACACATTTCGCATAAAATGTCTTCACGTTCAATTTCTGTAGCCCCACCATCATCACCACCACCAAGAAATCAGCTCGTCAATTAATTTACAATAATATATTTTGCTACGAAACGAAAGTGGATAGTGTGAAACTGTTACACTTCATAATTTTTCAATAACCGTATTGTTTTACTCAGCGAGTAGTTTAATTATAAATCTATAAAGTGCAATGCTTGTACATCTTAAAACTTTATAATTGTTTTTTCTAGTTCTACAGAAAATTCCTTCTTCAAATACGAAAACTTAGTTTTCTACATTTCAAATAATCATTCACATATATTTATTGATTATGATTAAATTATTATATCTCCACTATGACTCTCTCTCTATTGATTTACAATGGGGGTGAATCGTTTCTTCTACACGAATACCTATAGTCACAGAGCAGAGGACCCTGCATCCAATCTTTCAACTTTCTTAAAGCACTGCTTTGAAAAACTGCTACCTTGCGTGTTATTGACCTATGTGCAACACTATCGATAATCTCCATTTGGAAATCCGCTGTATTAAAAGAATGCTATTTATAGGACAATCTTCGCGCCAAAATAATGTACCATACCAAATTGTACTGAGAAAAATAGCAAACCAAGCTGATCTGACATAGTTATCAAGAACATGATTTTTAGTTGTTTTAACAGATATATTACTCTTTAGTTTATCCTGAAAACATAATTAATATGCTACTCCCACGATAACTTATTGTCAGTGTAAATACCTAGAAACTTTACATATGTTAACCTATTTTCAACAGGCACTTTTTTTGGAGTAAATGTCATATATTGAGTTTTATCGTCATTAAGTAAAAAACCGTTAGCCTTAAACGAAATAACAATCTGACCCCATGTGTTTTCAGTTATAGCATTAAGTATACTAAGATCAGGGCTAGTATTTAGGAAGGTGGTATCGTCGGCTTATAGTAAGGTAGATCATTTATCATTAGTAAAAGTCGCCCAAATACTGAACCTTGTGGTACTCCGTAATTAACTGATGCAATACCAGATTTGTTGTTGTTTACAAAGAAAATTTGTTTACGGTTTTCTAATTTAGAAGTAAATAATCTGAAACTTAAACCATTGATAATGTAGTACGCTATTTTTTAAGCAGAATTGTGTGTTCAACACAAAGACTTTGATTGAATCCCAAAATGTTGCCTCAACAAAATCCTTGGTTTCAAAGCCTGTAATAACCTTCTTTACTATCTAATCGATCGTTTCAGTAGTAAATCCACCTTTACAAAACCAAACTGTGAATCACTAATTACGATATGCTTTTCAAGATAATCACATAAATGTATATGTATCACAGTTTCAGGAATCTTTAGAAGACTGGTACCAGAGAAATGGGTCGATATTCGGGCACATTTTTATAGCAGGCAACACTCGTGATAATTTTTAAACTTCGGGGAAGATTCCCTGTGTTAGAAATTGGTTAATGCAATGGGTAAATGGCAGAACAATACAATTAATACCTTTTTAATTACATTATTCGATAATCCTTAAAAAACAGTGTTAGAATCCAGAAGACTTAAAATTATTTACCCTGTTGAGAACTACTTGGGGAGATATATTTCTGAATACAAAATTATCCCAAATAAGATTTACAGATTGTTCTATTAGATTGACTGCCGTTATTTCAGGTTTGTCAATATTATTGTGCACCTTATGTACAGAGTTCTCGAAATAATTACTAAAATCTTGTGGATGGTGTAAGCCTATCCCCGATTACCCTTAACTATAGCTTTAATTACATTCTAGGCTTGTTTATACTTATTAGCAGACGTTTTGAATTTTGCTGAAGAATACTGCTTTCTCGCTTCATTAACAGCTTGCTTATGTTTTCCTAGGTTTCAGAAAGAGTGACATAGTCACTTCATTTTTGTGTCTCTTATATACGTTTAAATGTAACATCATTTCACTTATCATTGAGTAAAGTTGAGGGGTATACCGGATGGAATAATTTTTTTATGTGGCTTTTTAAGCACACACTGATTAATTTTACAAATTCTTTGTCGGATGAAGATGTTAAAGTTACAGATACTTCACAAGAAGTTTAATATGAATTGAAATTTATAAATATGTTACGAAGATAACCGAGACCTCTTGTTGGCTTCATATTTGTGATACTATAATTAAATTGCCTAACAGATTTTTCGATTGATCTATACTCTTCTGTGTTGCTCTTACGTCAAATTCCGAATTTACATAATCACCTCTGACTCTCTTAGAATTTCCAAAACTAAGCCTACTCAAAAACTTTAACAGTTACGCGAGTATATCTTGAAAAGACTATTGAACCCTAACAGCACAATCTCCTAGCAGGCATGTGCCTATCATCTTCCCTCAGGTACATGCGAATGTGCCCAGTATGTGCTTTATGTACCTCTGAGAGAGAAATCACATGGATGGCAAGTAATAGTCATACTCTATGTCCGCCCCTAGGTACATGCCTGACATGTACCTGAGGAACTTGCCTAGTATATTCTAGGTATGTTCCTCATGCAGTAAGTGTTAATGAACCACAGAATTACTCCCCCAAGATATGTTAAATCGCCTATATGCATAATGTATTTACATTAACGTGAGTTTAAACAACATTTTAAACAAGTGAAAAAATATTTACCCCAGGGTGGGCGCGAACCACCAACCTTTGAATTACTAGCCGCGTGCTCTTCCGACTTGGCCACGAAGGCGATGGAGAGAATTCGCTTGTAGAGGGATAAATTATTGAGATCTTTTAAATTTGGGTAATCAGAGTGCTCATTTAGCCTCGTATATTCGACGATAACCGTTTCGGATCAGATAAAATCTGCTCGCCATGTAATTTTATAACAAAATGACGGGTGTCTATTTACTTTATTTCATGGTTGTTCCATATTTACTTTAAAATGATCGGCAACAGTTGTCATGTAATAAAATTGATGCGTTTGTTGCTTCTAGTACACTATCGCTTAGAAACTGAAGCAACAAATGGATCAAATGTGTGAGATGAATTTATAATACCTAAATGGCGCATGCGTAGCACATCTTTTGCTGTTAATGTGTCTGAAATAGTATGTACCTAAAGCACGTACCTTGAACTTGACAAATATATGTCCCAAGTGACGACATAAAACCAAATGAATGTTAGAGTGTGAAACTGAGTCTGATATATAATGCTATATTTTGGTACATAGTTGTAAATATCAATTAGGTGTAACAAGTACCTAAAACTAGGTAGCTGAAGTACATTCTTAATACATGCATATCTTATATGCCAAGTGTCGGATACCAAAAAGTAGCTGGGACACCTAAATGGCACATGCCTAGCACATCTTGTGCTGTTAGGGAATTACCCTTTTAGGGATCAGTGTAGTGATACAAAAACCAATTTAAGACAATTAATGACTTAACCGGTGGTCTTGAAATCGATTTCAGTACATAGAAAATAAAGGTCTAATTTCTTACCCTTAAGTGAGAGTTTGTCTCTAACAAAAATGCTAGTGTTATGTTTATATTTGTAAGTACAAATTACATTCATTTTTTTACATTCTATTACCATCCTGTCTACATGAATGAATAATTACTTCCAAGTGTGAAGCTTACTTCCTTAACCGTTTTCAATGTGACCTAGTACCAAAATAATTTTAATAAAGAATAAATTGATGTAACGTCTCTGTACAAAACTCTGATATTAAAGGACAGGTCTTTGTTGATGAGCAAAGCTCATAGAAACATTTTAGTGAGCGGTAAAGTAGTAGAAAATGTACTGACAAAGGAACAAGGGAAGAACTAAACCAGTTTGCTGTTTGAATCTCAAGTCCGGGGATACAAAAGGAGTACTTTTTCACTATCAGATAATTGAAAAGTAGTGACCGTTTTGCATAAAAGATGGTGTGAGTATCTAAAATCTCAGCGGGCAAGGCTTAAAATCATTCATTAGCTGACAGTTGAAGCTAGTAAATCTAAGACGTATTGAAATTATCGCATTGAGACGTAACGTATTATGTCGTGAAAATGAGTGAGTTAGCCGCAAAGCTTCACTACGTTTTTCGACGTTATTGAAAATGAAAAGTAAATGCTGCGCAGGCCTGCGAAGAAATTACTGGTGTTTTTAAGAAGATATGTTATAAAAAATAGCAGCCAAAACACAGTTCAGTCGGTTTCGTTCTAGAAATGTTGATGTTCAGGGTTCTACTCGCGGTGAGCGATCAATCACAGAGAAAGTGAATGATATTCTGGCAAAAATCGCGGGACAGGATCGGCGTGTAAGCAGTAATGACATCGCCAATGACCTAAAATCCATCCCCATACCGTATTAAACCATTTGGAGAAAACTGGGTCGAAAAGGAGCTCAAAACTTGGGTGGCATGTTATTTGACTCAAAGAGATACGATTAAATTTCTATCTGAGAATCTTACTGAAGTATAACGAATTGTAGACATTTCTGAAGCGGTTGATCACGAGCGATGAAAAGTGGATAACAAACAACACCAGTGTACAGGAAAGATTAAGGTCGGACCGAGGAGAAATTGTATAATCTTTTGCAAACCCTACACTGTGCCCCGCTAGATAAACTATGCGTTTGGTGGAATTGAAAGAGCATCTTTCACCACGAACTGCTGTTGCCAGGCAGACATAATCAACAGAAAGAGTTTGGTATACCACACTATCATCGAACTTTATACATGCTGAGGACCTGTCCGAAACTGAGAGAATTTGGTTCAGAAGATAGGACCCTAGTAGCAGAGACAAGTTGCAATCTGCTTGCTGTAAACTTGCGTTCGAAGTCGGGAAGCTTCCATCCGGCTTCATTGCATGCCGCAAAATGGATTACAGCAATGAAGTTACATGAGGGCAACCTGGCATTCAGTGTTCCACTTAAGCTTGACTCAAGCGTTTTACGCTGGCGGGAAGACAATAGTCAATCAAGGAACAGTGATGTTATGACGCTCTGCGAATGGTCTAAAGTATCGCTTGGAAGAACAGGAAACGGCAGATTGTATGAAGGCACGCGTTAAAAGAGCAAGCGTAGAAAGCCAAAAGCCAAGCACGTGTTAACTGGCCGAAAGCTTTCTTTCTATATGGAGATTTATCCACCGTATAACACGAAAATATCAGTCAGGCTATTGTTCATTTCGGTATCTAAAGATTTCCTTGAATGGTGTTAGATTAAAAAAAAAATTTCACACCTTTTGACCAGAAACTACAGAAGTTATATGGCAAGAGGATTATGGTGTTGCCGTAGAATGCCAAAAAGTCATGGACTAAACTGGTGCAAATGTGGTTTCACATTTTCTAACCACTGTTAACTTACTCTCAATTGTGACCTACAAATGTTGGGTCTTCTACTATACAATGGTTAATAAATTCGGTAAATTTTCTTCTCTTAATTTGAAGTGATAAGAATTTAGTTTTATCTGCTGTAAGTTCCCTCAAGCGCTGCTACTGTTTACAAGTCTTTCACTGTTTATCTCCTAATACTTTCTGCTCTTTTATTTTCTTCGCGAGTACCCACTAACTACACACGGATTTATTGTATACTTGCAAATTTGTTATATAAAAAGAAACAGATGCGAAAACACACACCACCTTGTGGTAGGTGCCCACTAGAAGCTAATATTGTATCTACTCCGGATCAGAGCAAGGCGACGTGCTCAGGGCTGCGTCCTTAGAGAACACAAACGTCAGTGATGGCGGATATGCGCATAAAGGAAAACAAATGTGAAAATGAAAGACCAACTTGTGTTACGTGATCAATATAGCTAGCTTTATATTATTATTCCATAGTACTGAACAACATATTTAACGCTGTTTCCATCTGTGCAGATGACTTATATGTTCTCTATTTTGTGAATTAACACATTTTACTCTATATTTTCAAAATTTGCTCAATAGTAATCTGCAATACTACTTCTACCTAAATGTATTGTTTTGTTGCAGATATTAGAATTGATATTTTCGTTTTTACTTTTGATATTTTCTATTGGCATCCCTTTCCCTGTTAATTGATATATTTATTCAACATGTCACTGTAATCCTTTCACAAACATCTTTCTTTTTAAGTTTACAAATACTTAAGTGCTAATGTAGGGAAAATCAGAAATGATATAGTACAGTGTAAAGATATTCCTAACTTATTTTCATTGATAAACAGTAATATTAGTCTAACATTGATTGTAAGTTTGTGCATGATGCCCGCACAATCTTGTCAATATTATATATGTAGAATTTGACCATAACACTCACCTGCTATTTACCAGTACTCTAGGATGGGAGTATACATAACAGTTGCATTTCAGATCTTGTACTCAATCGATATACTAGTGGGAATAAAACGTTCTCGGTGTTACATATCTTCTGGATATTTCATCCGCTTGTTGGACGAAGTCAACAAAATCTTCAAAATTATTATAAAACATCTTTTGCACCAAGCACTTCCATCTTCTATAACAAAACACACTGTAAAGGAGAAAAATGAGAATGTTGAAGGAAGTGCAAATGAAATCCTTCGTAAACCATCGCACAGAATTCAAGAAATTAAGCCTAAATTAAACAATGAGAAAATACAATGATTTTTCATTACTTGTGGAACAAACATGGAAGCCTGTGAATATTTTGGTTGAAAATAATGAAATATACTATGAGGCATATCCATAGATATTTAGCGGGCTACTTAAGGACTATGTATGGTACACTTGATAATTTGTGTTGCACAGTTCCTCCGCATTGTCGAACAAGCCCGCAACATGTCCGTAAGTTCATGCGATGGCTTGGAATGTTTTAAAAACCCTTTGCTAGCAGCTCCTGTTGTCTAAATGCATATGCTTCGCGCAAACCAAATATTTGAATATGTTAATGAGTTTTGAGTTTTATTGAATTTACATATTTTGGTGGTAATGAATTTAATCTTACATGCTGATTTTTCTAAGA
The DNA here is from genome assembly GCF_964235325.1 of Thermobia domestica. NCBI lineage: Eukaryota > Metazoa > Arthropoda > Insecta > Zygentoma > Lepismatidae > Thermobia > Thermobia domestica. The sequence goes on from NC_137460.1 coordinate 133,659,428, forward strand.
AGATTGCAGGATATTTTGCTTCCGCTAGTAGAAATACTGAGTACAAAATTGAAAACTGGAGTACTAAATCCATTCTAAAGTAAAATTAGCAAGTGATGCTTGGTGTTACAATATGGATAGAATAGCTTAGATTAGATTGTCAATTGGCTCAAAAATTACGAAGACCAGAGGTGATCTCAGAAGTCGTCTGGCCGAGGGGTATTCTCCCCGAGAGCCATGACGGCCGGGGGGATTTCTCCCCAAATTTTATCAGGATCATATATCATACCTGAGGGATTACTTGGTAGCTTTACACGTTGCACTTTCAAATAGAAGTCTAACTGATTTGGCGCCATAATTTTTCTACTATGTATATTTGATTCCGTGTTACATATTTTCTTATACACGAAACACATATTCGATAAGAGAAAAGAGTTCGTTTGTGTGTACGAAGCAAGAACCAACATTACATTGATGGTACGATGTTACCGGTTTATCCGGTTTTGCATTTTCCTTCTTTTTTTTGGTGATTTCGTATTAATGTATATTTGCTTACTTTTCGTGTCTGCACACTTTCTACAGTCCCTGTGTAATTTCTTGTTGGTGAAGACGACGAAAGCAATGGCATAGTAATACTGTGAAGGCATAGTAGTACATGCTGAAGGCCCACCTGTTGCTAATTCACGTTGTAGATTTTTCCATGTTGTATTTTAATTTAAAAACAACTATGTGTTTTGTAATTGCTATATACATAAAATTTACTTAGTATATTTAGTCAGAATTGAAATACCTTGAAAACCGGTAAGTCAAGTGTCCAGTGTCTTGTATATAGGACACTAGAAAAACAAGGCCTTTATTTCAAAATACTTTATATTGTGCATTTGAACAATAATAAAAGCAGGAAGAGTAATGTTTGAAGAATATAAAATAAATGTTTATGTTTGATTTCTTCGTTCTTTCCATGCCTTATTCATACGACAAGTCAATCTTGATCAACAGTAAATGTTTAAACTATTTCAGGTACAATAGTTCCCTTTAAATAGAACCAATAACCCACAAACGACGTTGGAAGAGAGCATGTGCCTTTCCGAGCATGCCCACACAGAACAAATTTTAGTTGATTAACCAGTGTCGCATACTGACATATTTTATCACTGTCCTGTATATAGGATATTGGCGTCAAATGGGTTAGGGTAGCCCACAAATATGGTTCGTCTATGGGACTCATACGCGGTCGACTATGCATTGGCATTATTTTAGTTCAACCGGGTTCTTAGGTACATGGATACGTAAAAATCTTTCCTGAGATGTGGTTACAACTAAGGTTAGTAAAAATTTAAACTAGATTTATTTTTCAATTAAAATACTTAAAACCGTATTGAAAGATTCTACTTTAAGAACTCTTTACTTTGGATTATTGAAATCGAGTAAAACATATAACATTATATTTTAGGGAAATGCACACAAAGCCAAAATAATATTTACAATACAGAAACGAATAATAGGAATCATGGTAACTACTAAAGCAAAAGGTCGCTGCAAACCAATATTTAAATAAATAAATAAATAAATAAATAAATAAATAAACTGCGTATACTTCCAGTACCCTGTTTGTAAATTGGGTAGTTTTCTGTCTGGCAACATTGTGGAAAGCTTAGAAACATTTGACTGTAATGATGAGTAGTTCTGCAGAAGGGTAGAGTGAAAAAGTTGAAGTCATTGTACCGGTAATATTTTTTTTTTTGAAAACATTCAGTCAATTTGTATGGTTTTGGTCTTGTTTGTAGAATTATATAGTAATGTGTGACGTTTAATAAAAAATAGACAAAGGATTGAAAGTTGTGTTTGATTCTAAAACACAAATTACTTTTATAAACTTACATTCTGGCACACCAAGTTGAGGCGCGAAAAACGGAAGAATCATGTTAAATTAATAAAGGCTCGAAACCTGTGCAGATATCGTTTTCAAAGTCTTATAACTGGCTGATTGTAAAATGGACAGTGTAGATGTGGAAAGTATCAAGTTATATTTTACGTAGTTGGAGAGACTTATAACCAAATTTTCAACCTATGATGAAAACATACATGAACTGTTGCTTACTGATACAAAAAAAGTGAAACACGTTACATGGAAGAGTACAACAATGTGAGAAGTTCCTGGGAAATGTTCGACGAATCACGTGTACAACATGGGAACATTTTGAAAAATTATCTGCTTCTATTAGTTCAGGTGCTCATACAGGTAAAAGGAAAATTAAATTACCAAAAATTGAGTTGAAAACTTTCAGTGAGGAAATAAGTGAGTAGATAAGTTTCTGAAGTCAGTTTAAACGAATTCATAACGATGATGAAATCGAGATAGAGGACAAGGTTGCAATACCTGCTACAAGCGATTAGTACCGGTAACATTTCATGGGACGTAGTGAATAGTTATCCACCAACAGCCTAAAAAAGAAAGATTGCTATAGAAAGTTCATACAACCGTTTTGGTAGGGAAGAATTGTTGGTAGAATACCACATACGTGAACTGTTAGGACTTGTTATAGGGAATGTTTCGAATCACAAAAATAAGTTAAAATTGTATTCCCTATGTGACAAACTTGAGTCATATTTACGTGGACTGGAATCGATAGGTATGACAAATGAAAAGTATGCAGCTATGGTATTTCACTAGGTAGAATATTGTTTATCTGATAAAATTTTGAGGGTTTGGGTAAGGCATACAGCAACTGCCTTTGTGACATTAAAGCAAATACGTATATTAATAAACTAAAACAGTTGTTACAGTTTCTGACAAATGAAGAGGATGGAAGGAAACGGATTGCGTTAGCTCTAGCAGGATTTAAAGTGAATTTTAAAAAGAATAAAGAAGAGAAAAGGGTGCCCACTGTTAATAATCTTTTTTTTTTGGACAAAATCAGGTAAAACAGGACATACAATTATTTTGTGACTAGTATTATTTACCACAAAAGTGTAAAAAGTCAAAAGTATGAAACTGGAAGAGAAAAAACAACTGTTAATCCTGTCTAAAATGTTGTTTTCGGTGTTTGAAACCTCGAAAAAGCACTGCCAAGAATTGTACGTTTAATGTTGTTTGTTTTTTTGTGTAAGGGGAAAACATTTTTCTGTTTTGTGTTCGGAAAAATTAGAAAACAAAACAAAACAAAATTCAGAACAACATAACGTAATGTGAACGAATCAATATGGTAAGGATGAGTTTCTACTACATTTAAATTAAAAGTGAAAACAAACGGGAAAGAATACGTAGTGCATGCATTTTATGATAGTGGTTCTAAGCGAGTAGTGGAAGTACTGTGTTGTCAACCAATATATACTAAAACTTTAGAACTTTTTTTTTTTTTTTTTTGTGGAGTCAAAACGCAAGAAAATCCATTAAGAAATATAGTATACTTGTAGCTGATGTTAGTGACAGTTATGCCTGTAGGATGGAAGTTTTAGAGAAACCAGTGATTTGTGGTGAGATATGTGGACTTTGGTTAAAAGAAATGAAGAGAATAATTTGGCTGTCTCATTTAGATAGTACGGGAGAAATCGAACTGTTAATCGGTGTGTGAATTCGGCGAACTGTGAATTCATATGGTCGTTACGAAGTTAAATTGCCATAGAAGGAAGGACCTATGGAACTAAATGACAACAAGGAAATAGGTCAAAAGGGATGTGTGAAGATGACCGACAAGCTGTGGCAAGAAGGAAGATACGAAGAGTATGATAACGTCTTTCGAAACTGATTGGCAGAAGGAATCATAGAAGTAGTACAGGAGGAGTAGTTGGATAATCAAAGTTACTATTTACACATAGGGCAGTAATAAAAGATAATTCCACTACCTCAATCAGATCAGTTTTTTATGCGTCTTCGAAAACAAAGAGTGCATATTGATTGAATGTTGAGAGAAGGGTCAAAACTTAATTGAAGAAATTCCAACACTTATGTATAGGTTTAGAGAGTAAAAATATTGTGGTTATATCGGACATTAGAAAAGCTTTCCTTCAAATTTCGGTAAATATAAACGATCATGATTATTTAAGATTTCTTTGGTGGGAGAATTTTGACGAAAGGAAGTTCAAAACTTTTAGACATATGCGAGTTGTTTTTAGTGTGAATTGTAGTTATTTTCTGTTGGGAGCCGTGCTGAATTACCATTTAAAAAATACTCGTGAATATGAAGAAGTGGCTAGTAAATTAATCCCTTTATATCGATAATTGTCACGTGAGTTGACGATGAAGATGATATCTTTGCTTTGATCAAAAAATGAAAGACACTTCTCAGTGAAGGTAAGTTCGACTTACGTGGATGGGTATATAGTGATACTTCTATACGTAGTAATGAGTTTTACACTCCAGTTCTAGGTATGTTATGGGACACATGTACAGACACTTTATTGTGTGAAACAAAGAATTTATGTAGAGTAGAAGGACCAGTGTCAAAACGAGTTATTTTATCTACTGCTCATAGGTTATTTGACACTCTAGGATTTCTGTCATCACTCGATGTAAAGTGCTGGAGACATGTACCTGGAAATTTTAACGCAGCTGATCTACCCTCATGAGGCTGCAACGCTGCGCCGTTACTGAAGAATAAATGGTGGGGAGAACCAGTCTGGTTACGGCAGACGGAAGAATTCTGGCCGAAAACTGATATGAAACCAAATGTGCTTGACATAAATAACGAAAAACGGAAAACAGTTTTTCATTAAGTGTTGTAAATGAGCCAAAATGGTATATACAACATTTTTTAAATTATGAGAAATTAATACGTATGGTTGCATGGATCTCACGTTTTATCAATAATTATCGTTCAAAGTAAGCTGGTGAGCTATTGGTATTTGAAATAGAATCCGCTGAGAAGGTTATAGTGAGAACTATTTAGAAAGAATGTTTTGTTATTGAACCAGGTCGCTTGAAACAATTGTGTACTTTTGTTGATGGTGAAGGTTTGATTAGGTTAAAGACTAAAATTAGATGAAGATATTTTTCGGAGTCCAATTGTATTACCATCTGAGCATGAAGTTGTAAGGATGTCGATATTGAAGGAACATCTGAAATCATGGCATGCTGAAGTTCAAGTATTGACAAAGTTGCATTAAAGATTTTGGATTTTACGTGGGAGAAAAACTATAATTTTGTTGAACGATGTGTTAAATATAAATGGTACGATGCTAAAAGTATTAATGTTGCACCAGATTCGTTGCCAGAAGGCAGTTAGAGATCCGTTAGTTTTTGAAATAACCGGAGTGGATTTATCTGGGCCTCTCTTCCTCCAAGATGGGAAAAGATGTTGGATTGTCTTCTTTACTAGTGCTGTTTCTCGTGCAGTGCATTTAGAACTGGTACTGTCTTTGTATACCTCTAGTTTTTTGTCAGCTTTTAGTAGATTTATTGATAGGTACGGAAGGCCAAAAGTCACTTATTCTGGTAAAGCAACGAATTTTGTAGGTATAGACAATCTCAGTCTACTGGGAACAAATTTATTTGTATTCATCAGTAGAAAGAATTCAGTGAAAATTCATTCTACCTACCGCTGCCTGGTGAGGTGGATAGTGGGAGCAATTATACAAATGATCAAGAAGCTTCTTCGTAGAACGTTGAGCAGAGCGTCTTTAAATTATGAAGAATTGAGTACAGTGTTATGTGTCATAAAAGGAGTTATGAATACACATCCGTTGAGCTATTTGTCAGAAGATTCAAACAATCTCACGTCCATTAGTCCAGTTAATTTTTCACATTATAATTTGGAATTAGGAGTGCCTGATCTGGATCATATAAAGACAGTTGATAAGTAAAAAAGATTTAGGAGGTTGCAGCACATAAGAACACAATTGGGAAATAGATTTCGTAGTGAGTATTTAAGTCAGATAGTACGGAAGCAAACTGGAAAGAAAACTTGTCGAGAAAAGAAAGAAGGAGACGTTGTACTTACTGGAAGTAACAATAAAGGAATATTAGGCTGACCTTTAGGGAAAGTTACAGAGGTGTTTCCTGGGAAGGATGACGTTATAAGAGTAGTTAGGATTAAGACTGATAGTTGAGAAATTATAACGCCTGTCCAGCGGTCTACCCCTTGGAAATGAGTTTTGTTCAAACCGAAGAAGGTGCTGTGCAAACGAAAGATGAATGTCCGCCTAAAAAACTTCAATTTAGGTAAAGTTGAAGAGAAGGGTGAACGTGTTGTCACAACAAGAAAAGGTTGAAAGGTGAGGATAGCTGTACGGTATTTAGTGTGATTTTGTTTTGATTTGTCATATATCAAAACGTGGGAGGATGTGGAGTTCTGTATCTGGCAACATTTTAAAATCTTATAAACACTTGACTGTAATAATCCGTAGTATTTCTGCAGAAGGTAAAGAAAAAGTGGTAATGATTGTATCGGTAATATTTTTAATTTTGAAGACATTCAGTAAATTTGTATGGCTTTGGTCTTGTTTGTAGAATTATATAGTAATGTGTGACGTTTAATGAAAAATAGACCAAGGATTGAAAGTTGGGTTTGATTCTAAAACACAAATTGCTTTTATAGACTGTTAGATATATCTTGATTTTACTGATATTGTAAAGGACACTTAGAGGGTATCCTGACATGGGATAGAAGAACAACGTAATCATGATACAAGAAACAAAGAAAAACAATTCTGTTATAGAACACACAACTATATTATATGAACAAGGGTGTAAATACGCAGGTATTATGCTTGATAATGAAGTTCCGAAAGATATAAATACTCAGTACTCTGTTGCTCAATTAATATATATATATATATTACATCATTTCTTTTATTCGGTAGAGGGATACATGAATTGCTAACTGCATAAAATTTCACATTATCTATAGTAAATAAGTATCGCCACTTGTTTTTAGTGTTAGATATATATGTTAAGATTTTTACATACACTGCTACTAATAATTACATTTGTAGCTTTATTTTTTATAATGATTTGATGCAAAATGTAAGGTATAATAATGATGCGGAATAAAAAGCATAGTAGTTAACCTAGAGAATGTAATTTACATTATTATGGTTTCTTTGACTTTTGTGTTTATATATAAATGACTTGTACATTCCAGATGCATTGTAATACAGTGTTAATGTGTGAAAAAAGAAGAACACAAATACATTTGCACATCATCTAGTAACTAAATTCGGTTTATGTAACCCAAGATATAATCCAAGCTAACTTCGTACAAGTATGAAGTGAAACAAAATAAATTTTGATTTGAAAGACATCTTTATAGGTGATCACAGTCTCCATAAATTGGGCCACTTCATATGTATACGTGATTAGCACTGAAAGTATTAATATATGGCTTGTTTAAATAACTGTATCAGGGATGAGTTCAGATGATTTCATTTCAGAGTGTGAAAGTATTGGTGCAAACGCACTGGTTACCCTAGTTGAGTCCTATCGGAAAAATCCTCCTGGGAAATTTTGTAGCTCCGGAAGGAGAGATTCGCTGTCGTAGAAGAAACTCCTTCCACAGTTTAGGAGGAGGTTGTTTAACAAGTATGATATAAAGTACGAAAGTCACGTCTGATTCAAGCCAATAGTTATAAAAGAAGAAGAAGAAGATAAACTATTGTTTATTTGTAAAATAAAAGAAAAAAGATTTCTGCAATCAAGTAAGAAATATAACCGTTTAAGTCCTAAAAAAAAGCGGCATAATATGAGGAGGCGTTTAATTATAAAAATTGGATTAGTAGAAAGATAAATCAGTTCTCTCAACATTTTATTTTACCTTAATTTACAAAAGAAATAAAATTATTCATTAGCATATAGGCCGATAGGCAAAGCAAAAATAACAAGAGCCGATATCTTTTTATAAAATATTTCAGTCCAGTATAGCGCATGTTGAATGTAATACGTTTGCTCTTTCGTAAATTTAAGGTATATATGCGCTGCTCTATAAAGTAGGTATATTACCCATTACTCCCTTATATAAAAACTCTAGATGTTCTGTGGTTAGCGTGTACGCCTTCTGCGCGAAAATCCAGTTCATTCGCAACGTTAAGCAGTAGGTTCTTGTTCCATATAACATTCATACTAAAATGGGCGCTAAACTCCAATACAACCAAAACATGCTAGGAAAGAATCCAGTGACATTCAAAGACCGGAAACCAAAGCCAGTAAATTAAAATACGGAGAAACGACTACAAAATAAATTTAACTTGAATGTATTTAAGTAAAGACGAAAGAGTGGGAAAAACGAGTGAAGCTTTCCTTAAAATATTGCACTGCGCCTTGGAAACGTTATACCCTTTTAAGTGGAAAATCGGTATAACATTACTTTTCACATTTTATTTATGAAATATAAATTAGTAATGTAGCAGAGGAAATTTTGGTTTTGGCGTTTTATCTCCTTATGCAACACTGGTCGTACGTTGTGAACTTGTAACTTTATTTAAGAAGAAAAAGCAGGAATCGTACTTTGAGTGTACTTTGGTAAAGCAAAAGGAGATGTTGTAATATATTGCGTCGGTGTTTTTACAGTATCAATATTTCGATATTTCGGTATCGTTCCGTATTTTCGGTATTTAGTTATATGGGTAATTTAGTATTACTAGTAGCAAAATTTCGATATTTAAAATACTGGTTTCAATATCTTTTACATTCCTTGTGTAATGCCAAACCATTTCACTCACTAACTCAATTTCACTAGAAGTTGCACTTACCATTTTCTTCCCCAGACCCGCCTATAAATTTAGATAAACGAATTGCATTTTTCTTATTGCTTTCAGTTTTGTTTGTATCTCTTGAGGATGAAATGCTGAAGGTTTCAAATCTCCAACGTGAATACTTTATGTGAGTGCAAAATGGCTTTACATTATTTCGACCTTGCTTGTAATAAAGTTGAAATAAAAACAGAAAATGTTCCTATTAAAGTTGAAATGAAAACAGAAATCAAGTCATCTAAAGAATGTAATTATAAACTGTGTACTAGTAACACTAATGATCATAAAGATCCCATACCAATACGTTTGGAATGTAAGAAGAAAGAAAGTGCGACGGAAGGAGAGAACATCGCATCAGAAAGTAATGAGGATGTAACAGTATCAGATTGGAAACTAACTTCGAAAGCAATGTGTTTGGTCAAGCGTTTGTCAAGAGCTGATGTAAATGCCAACCATTTTCACAGTAATATCAAACCAATATCCACCGGTAGTACACACAATACGAAAGAGTCTGCCACTATTGAAGTATAAAGGATAATGAAAATGGCGTTGAAGAAAATAATCGAGAAGGAGGTAGCAATACTGAAAACCTGAGGTATGTATAACCTGTTATTTTTTCAAAAATATCTTGTATAAATATCTTTTTCAACAGATGTAATAATAGGTTAAATATTAGTTTTTCGTTTATCTTAAGCTGAGTTATTGGAATTGCAAATATTTGAACACATAAAGGAACACAACCTAATGCGTAGCCTTGAAGTAAGTATTCAAATGTAACGGTAAATTGCTATAAACCTCCTCCTTTCTTCAAACCTTGAGTGTCAGGATTATACTCACAAGCTTTTGAGTAATTTCAAGATCGATTCTTCTTATAAACACGTGCTTTCGTGTAAAACGATCACTCAGCATTAATTTAAATAAGATATAAACAGCTCCCAAGACCAAAAACTACTTAATAAAAGTATTCTGAAATACTAAGTGCTATAGGAAGTATTTGTTTAGTGGTCACCATATGATGGCGGGTCTCATCGTATGACTTTGCACCGCTATTGGTAGCAGTAGTGTTTCTAACCGATATTTGTGATGATACTAAACTACACTCGTTTCTATTTACTTATTGTACACGTTTGTTATTAGAAGTAATTAGTTTGTTATTAGATAAATTTCTTTTCATCCCGCCAGAGAAATGTTTGACTTTTCTTGAGGCTACATCTTAGAGCGGAAGCACGAAACTTGACACGTCATAAGTATCAAAATTCTTAGTTATTCAGCACTAAGCGGTCAAACGAAAGTAAGGAGAAAAGTTTTGCCTGGTTAGACAGGGAGTTCAATCAAAAGCGTGGTGACTCTGATTCTTAAAGAAAAGCCATAAGATATATGACTGAATTTGTGTAACTGGGTGCGAGAATGTTGTTAATCTCTAAGTAACAATTAAGACAAAATAATGGGAAACATCTCTGTGCAAGACACTCACCGTGTTCTCCCTTATTTGACCAAAATTTACGTCATACGTACAAATTAAACCAGCACTGAAATGCATAATAGTTCATCAGTAAGTTTGCATACTTCTGCAGCAAGAAAACTAAATTGTGAATGTATGGTGGAATACAGGGTAATAGATGTCTTGCGAATTTCCCTTCATTGCTGTTTCATTTGTAATTCTCCAACTGGATTCCCCAATTTTAATAATTAATTACATAGCATCTGGGATTAATTACATAGCATCTTTCACACAAAAGACAAAAGTACATCATTTTAAACTACTACTAAGGGACATGTACATTTCAGAAGCACTTGCATGTTTAAAGAATTCTTCGTCTGTTTCCGATTAAGTCAAAAATACTTTTCAGATATTTGTATGTTTGATACATGCGCAAAAAAATCTGATAATGTTAGTAAAACTTGTTTGAACGTATGTTGCACATAGGCGCCTGAAACAAATGTAAACCATTCGAGTACATATAAGTAACTGAAGTACTGTTATTTCTTTCATGTACATCCGGTTCTGGAACAATTGCTTTATAGTTTCATTATGTATCTGATATGTAGAAAAATATGAGGATTCCGGATCCATTGCACCATTTTCTGTTTCAAAGCAGTGGATCAAAACGTAACGAGACAATGTACGAACATCTGTGATTAACTGAAAGTGTCATGTAAACGCAATTAATGAGTCTAACGAAGAGTGTATTGGACTAGAATCGAGTTTAGCATCCGTTTGAGCAGGGAGGGCATATGAGACGTGTAGCTACAGCGCAACCTGGTATCGGAACCATATAATTTCCGACGGGGAATAAATCCCAGATCTCTCACACCTATGGCGTGTACAGCATCTGCGTGGGAGCTTAAGAGCCAAACAAAAATAACCAGATAAACGTATTCAGTATAACTTCCTTAAATGAATGAAGTATATATTAAGGTGATTTGTATTGGATGTTTGAAACTGATGACTCTGTGTAATTCTTTCCTTCAGTTTTAAGTTCTGTCTTCATTTATAATTTTCGTTAATGCCAAAGAGTGCATCTGTGCATTATTGTAGTCGTAATTATGTCTAAATTTCTTTTGTAAAGTCCATTCATTCAGTTCTAGTACTTCTTTCACATCTGATTTTTACTCCCACTCTCATATTTTCGGAGATTAAGAAAAGATTTAAGCGTCATAAAATCCACAGTTAATTAAAAGAAGTTAATTACTTTAGGTCTTTACCACGCTTTGGTTTCTGTTTGATAAACGTCAGACGAAAGAAAGATAGTGAAAAGATTACTACAAGTTGTAAAGTAATTTCTGTTTCTTATTCTTGGATACCACGAACACACATTTGGTAACGAGAGCAATTGCTATTTACGTGGTAAATGTGGTGATATGTTCTTCGCAGCTGTATACAGTAAGTAGTACTACATGCACCTAGTGTTAAATTTTTATGTAGTATTTTCCTTTCAATTCGTTCTAACAACTCTATTAATAAATTAGTAACGCTAGTTTATTAATCCTAAGTCCTATGTCTACAGTTATCTAATAATTTCCATGCATGAATAATAAATATTTTCTTTTCTGTGATTGATTATGGATGAGTTTACTTTTTACGTGTTTAAGAATAACATATTTAGTTTATCATTTCTAGCATAGACCTAAAAAAAAAATAGACTGTCGTTTTCTTTTCTAATTGTACACCGAATGTCAAACGAGATATATTCATGCATTTTTAATTGACATATATGCTATTGCCTATTTCTGGAGAGAATAAAAGTTCATATAATGCGATGGAACACTATCGCGTTATTTTTTCTATAGTCTTAGTTAGCATGTTGTGAGTGCTTTTTTTTTTTTAATCTTACATGGTATGCATGATATGTACGGATAAATAGTCCAAGTTAATCTTTGACTCCTTGTCCAATTTCAGAATTTTTCCTATGTCTGTGTCTTATTAATGGTATTTTATCAGTACAGACAATGCAACATTTCATCTTTGGGTTCGCTCACACATACTGTGACGTGAATTTTAGTCAAATACAGGGTAGAGATACGAGTATTTGTCAGATATGCCTCCGAGTATTTCGAATTATTTTTTACTGTAGTGATCAACGATTTGGGCTTCAAGTTACGTAAACCTAAATATCTATCTTAGGAAATAACATTTTGCAGAGTTGAGGATCAAAAGTCACCACATTATTGGTTAACGCTTCCTGTCTGATTATTCAGATTTATTTCTCAGTTTCCTTTGTGTACTTACTGTTCGATACTTAAATTTTATATATATGATATGAGAACTTCCTTCGTAACTTCTGCTATATACAAGGGTCATTTAAGTCGAACTGCCAACACTGCTAAGATCGGAGTATCGTGTGGGCAGGAGACAAATAACGAACATAGTGTGTTCCGTGAATACGTACGGGCTAGTTCAACGCTGCTACGGTCCCATATTACGGTGTGTGTGGTGAATATACATTGTTAAAGTGATTGTTGTGTGAAATACCTCCCTAACGCAATGTTCACGCGTGCAGAACAGCGTGTGTTTATCAAATTCCATGTGGCACAAGGGCAAAAGCCTAGGACGATTCACATAGGATTAGTAGAGGCCTGTGCTGAAGCTGCTCTACCGCATTGGACAGTGGTAAGATCGGTGCACTTTTCAGGCGGGACGATAGTCAACAGGTAAAATTCACTGTGGAGGGCATATGGGAACAGCTATGGACGAAATTCGTGTTGCAATATTACGGACACTGCTTGATGGTGATCGGCGCTGGACTTGTAGTGAATTGCTGCAGGAGCTGATCATTTCTTCCGGATCAGTGTTCCACGTGCTAACACAAGATCTAGGAAAGCTGAAGATTTCGGCCAGATGGGTACCCCATGCTCTGGCCGATGTTTGAAAGTGGCATAGATGGGAATGTGCGCTCGTATACCTTCAGTGTTACAATGAGAAAGGTGATGATTTCTTTCACCGCATTATTGCAAGTTACGGAACGTGGGGAAGATCCTACGAGCCTGAATTGAAACGTCAGTCAACTGAATGGCACCACCCAGAATCTCCACGACCAAAAAACTATAGGGAGGGTCCAGAAAACCTGAAGGTGATGACTATGTCATACGACCACGAACGCGTTGTGCTGCCATATCAATTCTAGAGGGCGTTATCGTCAATGCTGCATACCTCAGTGTCCATTTGCGAGTCCAGTTTCCATAAAAAGATCTCCGTAATTTTAGTATCCAATTATATATCAAACGCGTTTTTCTTATCCCAAACGGTTATCGTGGAATATACACAGTGAAAGGAGCACTCTGTTGGTCAAATTAAAAAGACTCAACGATATATGCCTCTGTAACTAGACGTTGCTTATGTGAGTGTCACAATTACTGAATCGAGATTTCCTTCTTTAACCCAAAAACATGTTATATACACGTTCCTCAATGAGCAACATATCACGAAACGTTCTTGAAGTTAAGGCTGTGTCATCGTATTCATTAATGGTCCCGATTTACAGTACAATTCTTCTTTACCTTCTAGTTTCCAAAGAAGAAAAACGGTAGATATTAATTTCACAATTTTTGAATTACATCAACACGTGTGGAAATAGGGTGTGGTATGTTTATCTAACATATCTACTAGTTTATTTTCTTATATTTGTACGAGGATTTGATGGTAAAGTTTGGAAGTACAGAACTGCCATTACAGCGACCCGGGTCCGAATACCGTCGTGACGCTTATTATTTTGTTTTTTATTGGAAGGTATTGTTTATTTAATTGATATTGTAATTGTTTCCCTCTATTATTATTATTTATTATTATTATTATTATTATTATTATTATTATTATTATTATTATTATTATTATTATTATTATTGCAAAATCAAGACTTGGCTACATATTTTATATTTTATAAATTTTCTGATTGGATATCAAGTCTTTTTGTTAAATAATGAACTCGCTCCATTGTAGGAGGTTTGGCGGAGGGAAATATCATTTGCTGCTTTTTATTTGTTTACTTGCACGCTACAGCAAGCCTGGATACTGTATTCACGTTCTTATGTCTACGGTAAAATACCGTATGGTTCTTGATGCTCATAAGAGAGCAAGTGAATAAGTGATGAGATCAATCCACTTTGCATATTAATAACATTCAAAGTATCAGGCTGTCAGAAAAGCCAGGACGTATATCGGTAAAATATGACAAATGGTTATTTGTGGACATACTAGAGGTATTTGTGGACATACTAGAGTTATTCGGATCATGAAGTGGTTGTCATGAATAGCTGAGATGTTGAGCGTTTTGTGTATTAATATTGCTGTTTGGGTTTACAAAGTTGATAACACACAGAAGATGGAAGACCAAAATTGCATGCTAACTATATTTTATTGTTTTACTTTTGGCAAGGGAAGAACACGCGAATGTGTTTGTGATTTTCACTCTCGTCGATCTTTTTTTATTCCTGTTCTTAAAAAGTTACTGGAAAAACTAAAAGTGAGTAAAACACATACAAATAGGAAACATGGTACTAAGGAAGGTTCGTTTAATTAGTTAGCTTTAAAAAATAATCCAGTGCCCTCAAACACCAGATTCCAATCAATATGAGTATCTGTCCAGTGCCGCTCTGTGAAAAATGAGGGCTCGAGGCGAGAGCATACGGCATCGACTCCGTATATATGAGTAAGGTCGGTAGAAAGCTCCGAAGCGCCACTATGTTTGCGTTAGAAAATTTTCAAAAATAAACCTTGTTTTTCCTAGATTTTGAGCACTTTTAATACCTTTTCTTTTTTTCTTCCCGAATTTTGCGTTCCCTTACTTGTGCGTCCAAAGCTGTAGCCCCGCTCGCTCCCCTCACGGTACGGTACTGTGCCCGTTAATGGTTTAAAGCACTCTGAAGGCCAGTTTCTCCTTCATAGCATCCGTGTTAGTAAGTTCTTGTAGTTGTCAATTTAAAGTTGAATTTTCTAGACTATTCTTTGTTCATAATATTTTACTTTTTCACCGCGACGGATATCAGGAAGTTCCACAATTATTACATTTTAATCGTAAAGGTGCGCATTTACTGAATTCACTCCACATCCAGGGTTTTGCTTCTTCCAGAACAGTGATGTCTTAGACTAGTGGCATAAATTTAGTTTATAACTTTGGGGTCGAGGGCTCAACTTCCGCTGAGGCAATAAAAGGAATATTTATAATTTGCAATATTGATACTTCCGATGCATACTAACATGAAAAATATTCAACTTCTGTGGGCGTCTTAGTTGAGAGACTTCCTTCACAGGTGAGATGCCAACAACACAAAATTACGTCATTCTTTTTCAACCTTGATTCGTACTATCTGGGAACGGGACGTTTTTAGACAATAATTGATTAATTCATAAGGGCTAAACACGTCCTTACTGCTTTAGTATGGGCCAAAAATGATTTCCTAGGAATTGTTCATACTTGTACACAAATTGCAAATAATAATCTAACTTACAACTCTACTGATGAGAATGATCGTACTTAAGATGTCACCTCACCTTTCTACCTAGAAGGGCAAATCAAAATGCATTAATGGTATCAGCTAACAAATATTTATATTAATTTTTTGTTGTCATAAACTGGCAATTCTATGTGTAAATCCGAAAACGTAATAATACTATTGCGTTCATGTATAAACGTAAAACATATCTGACATACTGTATATATTTGCTGTTCGTATGAATAGCTTCGACTATGTGACTTTTTGTTTTCTCCTGTGGTAATAACAGTAATAATAATAATAATAATAATAATAATAATAATAATAATAATAATAATAATAATAATATAAAAGAAATAACAATTACAATACAATAACATAAACATTACCTACAGAAAAATTAATAAATGCAAAGACAGAATTTGAACCCAGGTAACTGCAATTTGAGTTTCCTGCTTTCGTAATTTGTTTTAAAGAAATCGCCCAACCGGAGTATTGTTCGCCACTGGCACTTCATGTCCTTTCGATGTATTCTAAACTCTACTGGGACACGGACTCAGAAATACCGAGGAAAGTTAAAATTCCGACCTTGCTTTTCAGAGGAATTCGAAACTCCATTGGATTGCACCTCATGATCAGAAGCAGAACGCTAGTGCCACCGGTTCAATTTGCCACAAATTCCTTATATGAATATAAGAAAATAAAGTAGCAGTTTAGGAAACATAAAAATAGAACTGTTGATTTCTACACGTGTTGATGTAATTCAAAGAATGTGAAAATAATTTATGTTGTATTTTCCTCTTTGGAAATTAGAAATTATGGTAAAGAAGTCTAATATAAATCGGTCCCATTCCTGAAACCGATGACGTAGCAAATTCATGAACGTTTCGTGATATTTTTCTGAATAAGGAACGTCT
This sequence comes from Thermobia domestica, assembly GCF_964235325.1. Taxonomy (NCBI): domain Eukaryota; kingdom Metazoa; phylum Arthropoda; class Insecta; order Zygentoma; family Lepismatidae; genus Thermobia; species Thermobia domestica. The sequence goes on from NC_137460.1 coordinate 133,675,939, forward strand.
GTGTAACTGGTTTCGGAGTTAAACAAGAAAGTCGAGTAATTGTGACACATAAGCATTAGTATTTTGTGTATATTCTATATTATTCCATGAAACGAATTAACTAGGTATTAGTTTGCGTGAAAGATGAAGTAGCGCGATAGGTGAGTGGTTAGCGCATTTAACTTACATTCGATAGACCCGGGTTCAAATCCCGGCCAGGCTTAAACTTTCTCAAATGTTTTAATTACAGTGCATACTCAGTATGACAAGAAAGTTCTTCTCTTCCATAGAAAGAAAAAAAGATCTTGGAATAAGGAGAATAGGAGAAGGTCTCAATGGAGACAGTGATCTACAAACTTATTTCTAGCAGTTGTTGTAGATTTGATATTTTCGTCTACTTCCAATCATTTTCTGATTCATGCCTGATCATTGTTTTTGTTTCTTTGAATATACAGTATATAATAAAATAATACATACACAACAATATTGTGATTAATATAAGGTGTTCCTTGGACAACACGTTCTGAAACAGATTCATCTCAGAATGGAGAAATATTTCGTGCGTGATCTACTTACAATTTTACTTGCATAAAGACCTGACTCAGTGCTACCAACTGATGTCAGTACCGAAAAAAGTTACGTGTAAGTTGTCAGGGCGTTGTTATAACGTAGGATGAGGATGAGGATAAGAGTGTATAACGTAATATCCGTGTAAGAGAATGAGGAAAAGAGTGTAAAATAACTAATGATAATGTTAGAGGTCAAAGAAAGAGAGGTAACGAGGTTTTGCGACAAAATACATAAGAACACGGAGCGTAGCAAGCGTGCTCGCAGCAAGTTTTCGAACTACATTTAACACACTGATTTCCGCGTACTTCTTACGTGGGGAGGAGGGAGTTGGCAGTAAAATAATAATCGTCTATGATTGCAATCAGTTCGCATCCCAGTACTTCCATGTGTGCTACAAAGACTTTTCTGCGTTCCCTGCCTCTATTTGGCATTTTTATATAGCGAACATGCTCCCTGTTTTTTTTTTAATTCGCACTGTTTTTCGCACTTTGAATCTTAACATTTATATTTATTTGTCAGTCTAAAACAAAAAAATTAACCTATGGTATCTGATGTGCAACAACAGTAAGAACTTTAATTACAATTCCCTGTCTAATGTGATGCAATCCGATTGCTTAGTCGGTGACAAAATTATTGTTGATGCAACCTGATTGGCTGATCACTTTTTTAGGTGGAATCTGATGGGATGATCACTTTAAAATCTTTGCAGCACATAGTTTTGCTAAGCGTTTTATCGATTGATGTTTAAATATTTATTCGAAAATCTTGGTTTGAAAAGTTTATTTTTGGTGCATATTACTTGAAAATTATGCTTTTGAAATTTCTGTTCGAAAAATTAGTTTAAAAACCTTTCGTTTGAAAATTTTCTTTCCAAATGTTTAGTTTCGATATTTTTATTTCAAAAGTTTGTTTTGATAAGTTTTAGTTGTGAATTTTTTTTGAAAATTTTAGTTTCGAAATTTTTGTTTCAAATTTTTTAGTTTGAAAATTTTAGTGCCAAAATTTTCGTAGTAATTTTTTGTTTGAAAAACTCTTAAAACTTTCTTCCTTTCGAAAATTTATTTTGAATTTCTTTGGAAAAATGTTTAGATTTAAAATAGTTTGAAAAATTCGTAATGGGAAAGTTTGTTTTTGATGTTTTAAGTTTGAAAAAGTATTTTTCGAAGGTTTTTGTTTTAAACAAATTCTTTCAGTTTCTGAAATTTTTTTAGTTAACAAATTCTTGCATTCATTGGTAAAAAACCTTATCGAAAACTACCTGTACCGCTTAGAGCAGAAAGATCTGGCAAGAATGCTTTATCATGTTGCAATAGTACATATTGGAACGTGATATTTGCTTTAGGTTGTACTTGAAATAAAAATTCAAATCACTGAAATTGATAATTTTACTACACTGCAATGGTTAACTACATACATCCATTCCAGATAAAGGATCTGGATACTGTTCATGGAATTTATTTTAGGGTTATTGCTTACGTGCCGTCACTTCGTTGGAATGGAATTTGTTGACGTAAGAATATAAAAGCAAATTCACAAATCACATTGTGTGATTGAATTGAATTGATAATATTATCACATCATAGAATTTTTGCTGCCGTCATGGTGACATGTAATGTGTTCACCAAACCAGATCTACTAAACATCAAGATCACGCTGTGTACAAAGTTCAAATTGATGATTCTGGCCCAAGAATGCTTTGAAAGATAAAGTTACATATTCAGTGTTTAAGAAGCGGAATAATTCTTCATTGGATGTTTCCATGGGTAAATATCTTATTGGTAAAAAGTAATCTTATCCTTTTCAAGCTTCAGTACGATTCTTAATTGAAACTTTGTAGGAGGAAACTTTGTTCTTTACCAAGAGTACAATAATTTGCAAACTAAAAAAATTCAAACTGAAAAACTTTCAAAACAAAATTTTTGAACTAAAAATTTCCGAAACTAAAGATTTTTTTTTAAAAAAATTGAAACTTAAAATTCGCAAATAAAATCTTCAAACGAAAGGTTTTCAAACCATAATTTTTCAAGCAAAATGTTCAAAAACAAAATTTTCAACTAAAATGCATAAAAAATAATAAACATTTCAAACCATGATTATCAAATAAATATTTAATTGGTAAAAGGTAAAATATTAAGCATTTTTTTTAAAACTGTTTGCAGCAAAGATTTTATAGTGATCAACGAATCAGATTGCATGACAGATAGTGATCAGCCAATGAGATTGCATCACCTATTAATTTTTAAGTGTAGAATTCAAAAAAACTCTTGGTTAAAAACAGCAAATGAGATTTCATTATAGATAACTTTCCACCAATGATCTTGAGAGAGTATGAAGTGTGACTGAAGTTCAAAGTATTGTTTCACATCTATCGAATATTGAACGTTAAGTATATCATTCAAACTTCACGCCTCATAGTAGAGTTTTGTTTACCACAATTCTTAATTTAATGAATGATCTTACGTAAGTTCCAATGTGTATCAATATGCCTAAGTCTTGAGTTAACCATTTTCTTAACCAGATAATTATATGTGTAGGAAAGTCTCATCCAAGAACATCAGTTAGGTCAGTAACCTCCGGCAATTTTTTATCTTAGAAGGAAACAAGCAGAACCAGCTGTGATCTAGCAAGTTTACCGAATTTTATTATTTGGTAACTCTCAAACTTAAGAATTGGTCTATATACCGCAACAAATTTTGAAAAGGAAAACTAAAGTATTCATGCCCAATAAAAGGAAATGAATCCCGATACACTACCATACATTCGTATAACTTGTTAAACATCATCAAGGTCAATAACATGAATCGAACACCTACCACGTGTTACAACGTATTCCTTGCGTTTATGTATTTTTTTATTTCTTTTACCAATAGGCGGGAATAATCAAGACCGATGAAATGCACAGAAATGTATATTACGAAATTTCATTTTGACAACTGTCAAATTTAAGTGGAGTGATTCTAAGTACTCCTCCCAAAATTTGAGGAACGTTTCAATGTACCCATGTCGTGGACCCCTATATAACCATATAAGATAATAAAGTCCCATCAAAGAAGATAAATGACCATGTGACCAAACTAATATTTGAAATTATTTACCCTAAGAATGGGATAAACTGAACCACCCAATTTTCTACAATGATACATATTCATATTCTAAAAGCAATTACCAATTATTCATTTGACAATTCCCACAATTTAATGATGAAGGAATGTACCCCTTCCATCATTTAATGTTCTTGCACAAATATACCTATGTTTTATGAAAAGTAGTAAACCCTGCACTCATTCGTATAATTATTAAGATAGCACAGCCGTATCAAAGAAGATAAAATGGGTCAATATCCTTCGAAATTTGAATTTTTACCCATTTTTGTATTCAGAAGAGGGAACAAAGCAGACACGAAAATTTAGGATGGGTGCTAGAGAACGTTTACCGAATTTTTTATTCGGTAATTCTGAAATTTAAGAAATGGCCCTACGTACCCCAACAACTTTTAAAAATGGAGCGTCAAAGTATACTTGTAAATGAAAGGAAATGACGCCTGTACATATCCGTATGCTGCGCTAAATCCTTATCAAAGGGAATATCCCAAATTTACATTTTTAGCAATTTCTTACCCATGAAAGAAAACGAGAAGAACACCAAATTTATAGTGATGTTTACTAGGGCCCAATAATACTATATCACATTTTTAAATTGGACAATTTTTAAAATTTAAGGGGTGGGTTAATATATCCCTCCTAAATATTCAAAGTGGTGCACTACTGTACCTATTTCTTATGAGAGAGAATGGACCCCTGTATACGCTCATATAACCATATAAGATAATACTACTTCATCAAAGGGTATAAATTGGGTCATTAACCGAACACGTCGTGGTACTAATTTTTCGCAGTGTTTTAACCGTAAAAGGGAACGAGATGGAAATTAAATGTGTTTGTCAATCTACGCCTTCCAAAATTTTAAATGAGGACGCCAATGTACTTTTGTTTTCTGAAAAAGAATGGATCCCTTTACACGCCCATATAAGGCAAGACGACATCATCAAAGGGGATAAACAGTCAAAACTACCGAAATTTCAATTTTTGGTAATTTTTTACCCACGAAAGTGAAAGAGAGGAACCCTGAAACTTACAAGGGTACACACCTGGCTCATAAGCTACCATACCAAATTTTCATATTTGGCAATTTTTAAAATCTAAGATGGTAGTCGTATGTACCGCTGCCAAAATTTAGGAAATGGGCCAAGTTACCCCTGTCAAATTTTGAGGGGTTATCCTAGTTACCCCTTGCTCATTGATTGCGCCAAGGACATTGATCTTTGTCGTATGAAAATTGTTGTCAGCTTGCGTATTAGTGCGCCTATTTGTGAGGTGAAATTTAGACGGCGAAAATGAGCAGACTTTCAGATGAGGCTATAAGAGATGAACTTCTGTTAGATGCAAGTGAGGATGACGATAATGACACGGAAGATACTGGACAACTATAGGCAGAAAGAGTAACTGTTATTCCCGAGAGTAATGAAGAGGATTCCTATAATGAAAGTGAATCTACGGACGACAGTGAAAGTAAAAGTACTAACGATGTGCGCATTCCCTCTTGTAGTTATGATATAAACGCTCGATATATTTCTAAAGACGGTACTATTTGGAACACGAATCCCCGTATTTCAAGTCAAATCCTTGTACATAATGTTGTAAGACAGAATCCTGGACCTGTCAAAAACATTCATCTCACTTCACCTAAAGCTGCGTTTCATATGTTCTTTTCACCACACTTGTTGGAAGAAATTAGACTGTGTACAAATCTAGAAGGCAAACGCTTTGATCGAGAAAAAAAGAACTACGTGGAAAGAAGTTGATATGGTGGAACTTACTGCTTTTCTTGGATTACTTCTTCTTGCTGGCCTAGAAAGAAATTGTGGTGTACCGGTAAAATAATTATTTTTTGACATGTATGCAAATCCACTTTATCGAGCTACCATGTCGGTAAACAGATTCTTTAATATACTGCGATTAATGAGATTTGATGACAAGCGTACACGGGATACTAGGCTAAAAACTGACCGCCTTGCTGCCATAAGTTTCGTATGTTCATGAAGAATTGCTCCGAAGCTATGATTCCAGACATTTATCTAACCATTGACGAGCAGTCGCTGCCATACAGAGGTCGATGTAGTTTTATTCAGTATATGCCCCAAAAGCCACGAAAATACGGAATCAAAATATTCTGGATGTGTTTTGCTAAATCTGGTAATGCATACATTGGAATGGTGTACACAGGTCGCAAACCTGGCCAGCAAGTACAAACTAACCTATCACAATATGTTGTTCTAAAGCTATCTGAATCTTTGAAGAACTTTCCAGGGAGAAATATTACAACAGACAATTATTTCACAAGTTTATGTCTTGCTAAAGAGTTGTTACGTAATAAGATTACTTTAGTTTGAACAATTAGGAAACACAGGAGGAAATTTATTCGTCTGAACTTGTTTTCATTCCACAAGCGACAATGGTTTGTTTGGTAACGACGAAAAATAAAGCTGTTATTTTATTATCTTCTATGCATGGAGATGCTTCAACAGATTCTGAAAGTGCCAAAAAAAGCCAGAAATAATAACATTTTATAACAAAACCAAGGGTGGTGTCGATACTATGGACAAATTGGTACGCACATACACAACAAAGAGGCAAACCAGGCGGTGGCCTATGATCTTGTTTTTCAACATGCTAGATGTCGGAGGAAATAAGAGTATATATAACGTACATAGCTTGCAATCCTGACTACGAAGGAAACGCTACTGTCCGCCGCAGAAAATTCTTGAAAGAGCTTGTGCATGACATGTTGGAACCTCAGATGGAAAGACGAGTGCTGATTCCTGACTTGAAGAGTAGTGTAGTAGATACTTTGAGAAGATGTGGTATAAGACGGGGACCACAGGAAGACCGTGCCGGAATTTCAAGGAAAAGGAAGCGATGGTCAGTTTGTCCTACGTCAGCGGATAAGAAAACGTCTACTGTCTGCTATAAATGTCAAAGATTCATCTGCACAGTTCATACTGTGTCTTTGTGTGAAGAATGTGCGTACGGTGAGAATGTAGAGTACTTCTGTGGTGAAAGTACGTTATTACTTGTTGATAATTCCTAATAGCATTAAAATTCACCTTTGTACAACATGTTACGATATGAATAATGAAACATTGTTCTCAGTTGCAATCAATAGTGTATTTTTACTACAATAGCATGCCTATGAACAAGTAGACATTTCCTTGTACACATAATCCCTTGTACAACTTTCAAGCACATTACGACCGTCTGAGAAAATAGCGATGAAGCAAACATAAAATCTGAATAAAAATTCCAGCTTCTTTGATTACAATACTAAACCTGTGAACAGGTACACATATGCTCTTTTACAAATAAGTTCTTGTACACATAAGCCCTTGTACAAACTTCAAGCACATTACAACAGTGTGAGAAAATAGCGATGAAGGAAACATCAATTCTGAAACAAAATTTCCATCTTCTTTGATTACAATAGTAAACCTGTAAACAGGTACACATATGCCCTTGTACAAGTAAGTTCTTGTACACATAAGCCCTTGTACAAACTTCAAGCATATTAAAACCATATGATAAACTAGAAATATAGCAAACATCATTTCCGAAGCAAAATCTCCAATTTCCTAAAGATTAAACATCAAAAAGAGCACCGGGTCATTTTGAACCACCAATTGTAATTACGTAGGAAAAATGCCAAGTGAATTTAAGGGTTAAAGTGAATTATATTTTATTTATGTTTGCTAAACGAGAGAACTGAACAGATAAACCAATGTGAAATGAATAGCGTACGCAAGTAGCTATCATACAAGATCTTAATGTATGAAAACTCTCGTGATATTTGGCGCGAATTGAAGACTCTTGTTTAAGTATTGAAGACAGCTTGCACACAGGCTGAATAAGAGGTCTTTCCGTTTAAAACTAGACAGCTTGAGTATTGTCAACACAATTTTATAGTAGAAGAAAGAAACTTTACAGAAGTTAATGAAGCTTAGTTTACTTTTTTAATTGATAAGTTGTGATTTAGCTGAAATATTGACTTTGCATTCGATAATTTTATATGGTATGCCTGAACTAAGGGGAATTCATGCTTACCGATTTCTATTAAATAGACATCTTGCAGTGGCAGGCATGTTCGTTCAGGATGCTCTTCCGAAAAGTGTTCCAGTTTCCGACCTTCGTGTGATCATTGCCATTATTAAGGTACATTTCTTCCTTTCATTTTTTGTTAACTGTCCGTTGATTATTGAAACTGCTTTATCTGGAACATAAATAAATAAATAAATAAAATAAAATATAAAATAAGTAAACAGGTTTCGGGGAATCTTTCTGAAATACGACACTCCCTCATAGCTGAGTATGGTGTTGTCGAGCATTTGTTCCTCCCTCAGAGAAGGGCATCTGGAAACCTGAAAAAAAAACACATATGTTAGTGATCCTGGCGCCCCATTTAGTTAACTTTTATTTATATGCTTATTATCAAAATTTAGTAAATTGTAAAATTCTGAAGATTATTACGAATGATGTCACGTTGTAGGAGAAATTTGCTTAGAATGTATAAATACTTAACTGAGTGATAGTTTTTGCTGTAATCGTAGCCATTAATGTAGATATTGGTATAGGATCATGACACAGTTATAGTTGTATCTTTTAACGTATGAGCTGTCTACACTAATTGGAATCGAGATACTGTGTGTTGACCAGGTTCACAAGGTATCTTCTTAAATGGAAACAATTTACAGGTTCAGAAAAGGACGATTTTCTCACATATCTCACTTTCAATTAAGCCAGATTAAGTAGAATATTCAGAAGTCCAGGCTATTGTACTATAGAATTGGTTATTAACACAGAAAAGAAGTTACGAATTAAGAGAACAAAGTTCTGAGTAAGTTTCCTAGCGTGAACTAAAAGAAAATCTACGTTGGTGTAGGTACAGATGATCTATACAATAGAAATACACCAAATATTAATAAACAAATATTCTAACCGAGATGTCTGAGAAAGGTGGGCCACGTCACTTGCGTGAGTAATAGGCATAGGAATCGTAAAATTCTTCTTCAATATAACGCTATATAGGCCTTTTGGTAGACGTCAATACGATAAGAGGATATTATACAACAGGATTCTATGAATGATAGGAATCTAGGGTGGCTTTTATACTGCAGGATGATATCAAGTTGAAAAGATCTATTTCTAAATCTATAAGCCTTTGGGATCGTTCGATCGCAGGATGAGTGAATTTCGTATCTTACCGAATGTGTACTAACGTTTAACGGTGAAGGGTATATCCTATTCTCTTCAGTGTTGAGCATATGCTGCTAAGCTTACACTCTGTAAATTCCTATGAAAAGTTCAAATTCAAATCAGGGCTGTTGTAAAATTTAACAATTTTCAGTATTAATTCATACTTTGCGAACCTATGCACAATATATTCTTTATCTGCTTGTAGCCAGCAAAATACACGTGATCACCGGGGTAGATCTCTGCAATAGAATGCCCAATAAAGCCATGCATAACTTTAAATTTAAATTTCGCAGATCGTACAGTATATACAACAGGCGTAAGTTAATCAATATTGTTTCAGGTTCATTATCTGTAGTTTCTCAATCTTATTTACTTGCTGGAGTGAAGTGTTCACCCGTTTCCGGAAGCATTTTTACAAAGCACAAGGACGTTATCTTAGATATAAATAAAATGTCTCCTCTTTTCAGAATACGTTCGTAAAGGTGTAGAAAAAATATGCTTCCCAAAGTTTTATTTTAAATGTTGCAGCAATCATGTTAAGGGACCGATAAGTACATTGCATTTTCGAGTTGTTTCAGAAGCTAGACTTAGGCGAAAGGGTTACTATAATTTCCAAATTGGAAGGAATCAGTTTCAACAAATATAATTTTATTACAACAAATTACTCAACAAACAATAGCGTGCGTAGTCCTGGCCCCCCCACCATCACGTAATTCTTCGAAAACAATTTCAATCGTTTGTACTTCGTTTGCTCCCATTTGCTCCGCAGTAGTTCTGTTTGCTCCATTACCGTTCCGGAGAAAATGGAACCTTAAAGTGGGGGGGCCAGAACAACGTCGTCCCAGCCCCCCCCCACCCAACGAAAAATAATCGCTGAGGGGAACTGATGGTGGCATTCGTTTGTACTTCGTTTGCTCCCATTTGCTCTGCAGTTTCTACGTTTGCTCCCCTACCGTTCCCGAAAAAATAGAAATTCAAAGTGGGGGGGCTAGAACAACATGGTCCCAGCCCCCCCACCCAATAGCAGAGAGGAACGGATGGTGGCATTCGTTTGTACTTCGTTTGCTCCCATTTGCTCCGCAGTTTCTTCGTTTGCTCCCCTACCGTTCTCGAGAAAATAGAAATTTAAACGGAGGGACCAGAGAAAGGTGGTCCTAGACCCTCGAATTGAAAACAGTCAGAGACAGAAACATATGGTCGCATTCGTTTGTACTTCGTTTGCTCCCATTTGCTCCGCAGTAGCTCCGTTTGCTCCCTTACCGTTCCCGAGAAAATGGAACCTTAAAGTGGGGGGCCAGAACAACGTCGTTCCAGGCCCCCACCCTACGAAAAATAATCGCTGAGGGGAACTGATGGTGGCATTCGTTTGTACTTCGTTTGCTCCCATTTGCTCCGAAGTTTCTCAATTTGCTCCCCTGCTGTTCCCAAGAAAATGGAACATTAAACTGGTGGTTTAGGAAAACGTAGTCCCAGCACCTCGAATTGAAAATAATTTCAAAGAGGAACGGGTGGCGACATTCATTTGTACTTGGTTTGCTTCGCGGTAGCTACGTTTACTCCCTTACCATTCCCGAGGAAATGGACCTTTAAAGTGGAGACTAGAATAAAATTGTCTCAGCATCCCAGTCAAATAATCATAATGTCATAGGGGAGCGGATGGTGGCATTATTTTGTACTACTTTAACTTCGATTTGCTTCTCAGTTGCCTGGATTGCTCTCCATTAATATTTTGTTTTTAGTAGTTTGGGTGTTATGACCGTTGATGGCAATGATTGTCATGATATATGAAAATAATATTAATGACATACATATAGAGAAGGTAGGAATTTTGTTTAATACTCATTTAGAACCAGTGACTTAGTTTTAGTGCAAAGGATATTTTTATAGTTATTGTTGCAGTGGATAATGTTAACGAATTTTGTTGCACGTTGTCACACTTGCAAGAGGTTTCTGAAAATTATGTACTTTACCTTTTTAGTCAGCCAGCCAAGCCTCGAAAATACAATAAAAAAAAATGAACGGATGGCATTTGTGTGTTAGGAGAAGGTATCTACCGTAGGGTTATGGTACATTGATCCCTGTAACACTCCTTGCCGGATGCCAGGCTGAATTTTTGGGAGAAAGTGCCTAAAATGGTTTAAACAAAATGGCGGACTCCAAATTCTTATTCTATACAAGAACTTCCATTTTTTGCGATGGATTTCCAATATTTTGACACCAAACTTAGGGTTTCCGGATGCGAGCTATTCGCTCATATCACTTGCTCTACTCTGAAGATTTTCATAATGGCGGAAAGCAGGACGGTGGACACGAAATTTGCATATATGTAAAAACTATTCTTTTCCTTTAATGAGTTTTAATATTGTCATATGAAATGTCGACTTCTTTAGGAAAGAAACTTGTTTCTATAAACTATTTAATTCTGAATATCTTCAAAATGGCGCAAAAGAAGATGGTTGAATCGTAGTTTGTATGCATAGGGCGCCATCTTCTTTTTTTATAGACTGGCGTGTTTTCAAAACTACTGATTTTCCAGATTGTAGAATTCTCTTAATTTTTATTTTGTCGTAAGATTATAAAGAATTGAAATAGGAGGAGGCATCCACCGTAGAGCTATGGTACATAGGTTCCTGTGACATGTCTTTTAGGATTCAAGGCTGATTTTTTTTGAGGGAACGAACACAAAATGGCGCACAAAACATTCCTAACCTTCAGGGAAACGCCCTCTTTAGCTGTGTATTTTTCAATATTTTGGAGTCAAAACTCAAGTTGAAATAATACATGTACAGGTATGTCATTAATATTTCATATCCCATGACAATCGCTGCCATCAACGGCCATAACACACAAACTACTAAAATCAAAAATGAAATGAAAAGTTTTACGTCCCACGGTTATGCTGGTTAGGCTAAAGGAGACGGTGATGATGAGTAATGAAAGAAATGGTGGAATGAAGAAAGTGGAAGGAAACGGGAGAACCCCGAGGAAAACCACATACACGGTGTTTGTCCATCATAAAGTTCACTTGGCGGGGGCTGGGATCGAACCCGGAACCCAATCACCAGAGTTGAACGCTCTACCACTGAACTACCGCGGCCGCCTACAAAATCAAAATAAACACAAAATCAATAGTTACCAATTGCTTTGCATATAGAGTATAAAATTGCATTTTCTTGGGAACATTAAAGGAAAACAAAAACAACTTCGGAGAAAATCGGAGGATACGCAGCAAAAACAAACACCAGCTTCCATTATTTCTGATCTACATGTAGTGAGATAGGGGGAGGGCTCAGAATATCTTATTCTAGAAGAAATCTAAAATTGCATTTTTTGGAGAACTATAAGGCAGAAAAAAGAGGAAATGTACTCTAAATCGAAGGGAGCAGTACAAAGAAATGCCACTTTCTATTCTCATCTGCGATTAATTTTAGTAACGAGGGGCATGGGTCAATGTTGTTCCACCTCCCACTTTGAAAGAGCATTTTACAGGGAACAGTAGGGGAGAAAGTGAAACAATTCCAGAGCAATTCGGGGCAAATCACACAAACAATTATTTCTTACTACAATTTTTAGGGGCTTGAGGACTGGGATTACATTAACAGACCAACCGCTTCAAAATTCCTCTTTCTTAAAAAAATCGGAGTAGACGAGTACTCAGAGCAATCGTGGAGCAAATATGAGCAAACGAGATATAGCCAACATCCACTCCCCGCTGCGATCAAATTAGTTGGGAGGGTGGCTGAGATCACGTGTTTAAGTTCTGTTTACTCGAGAACGCTAGGAGAGCAATCCAGGCAACTGAGAAGCAAATCGAAGTTAACGAAGTACAAAATAATGCAACCATCCGCTCCCCTATGACATTATGATTATTTGACTGGGATACTGAGACAATTTTTTTCTAGTCTCCACTTTAAAGTTCCATTTCCTCGGGAATGGTAAGGGAGTAAACGTAGCTACCGCGAAGCAAACCAAGTACAAACGAATGCGACCATCTGTTCCTGTCTCTGACTGTTTTCAATTCGAGGGTCTAGGACCACCTTTTTCTGGCCCCTCAGTTTAAATTTATATTTTCTCGAGAACGGTAAGAGATCAAACGTAGAAACTGAGGAGCAAATGGGAGCAAACGAAGTACAAACGAATGCCACCATCCGTTCCTCTCTGCTATTGGGTGGGGGGGCTGGGACGATGTTGTTCTGGCCCCCCCACTTTGAATTTCTATTTTTTCGGGAACGGTAAGGGAGCAAACGGAGCTACTGCGGAGCAAATGCGAGCAAACCAAGTACAAACGATTGAAATTGTTTTCGAAGAATTGCGTGATGGTGGGGGGGCCAGGACTACGCACGCCAAACAATATATATATACGAGGCGCATCCAGAATTTTTTTTTTCAATATAAACCATGGTTATTGCCAACTCTCAGATTTAACCAAATAATATAAATAAATTAGCTTCAATTCTAATAGGAAACATTCACAAGTGGGCGGCAATACTCACCAGTGCGTTAAATCCCAAACAAAAGAAGAGGTTAGAATTTAGAAATTACTGAATATTAATCACACACTAGGAACTCTCCTGGTTCCTTATACGTACCACTTATATAACGCTATTTCACATTTTCATCTTCTCGACACAATATTGAAACAATTTCTTCACAACCACAACGATGTTGACTGGTCAAATTTCCTTGTCTTATTGCAAGTTTCGATAGGTCTGTTCATGTAACGAAAGTTCATATGTGGCAGCACTATAACCTATAGCAGCTATGTTCATCAATGTTTCTATCCCTGAATTGAATCCCAATTCCTTTTCACTTTTTTCATTATGCTTCATTTTAAATTCCTCACCTCTGGGAAATTTTCCAAACACTGGTATAACAAATGAAAAAAAGAAATAATGGAATTCACTGAAGAACTCAAATCACTCCATGCAGAAATAATGATAGTTCGACTCACCAATCGTAGTCCAAAAACTTCCAGCTATCACTAGAGTTATTATCTTCGCACTTCCTATCTCAAAGTTCCAGAAGTAGTTGATCACAAAAGATGAGAACCTCTACCCCATCAGCAATGGCGTGATCCTGATAGTAGTGGAAAACAAATATTGCCTGAGCGTTGACAGAATTGCTTTTTCTCGACGTTGCAGACAATTCAGGGTAATCAGATTTCTCCGACGAATACATAAATATAGTGTATCCAATAATTATGTACCTGCAGAATTATAAAAATCTACAACAGTACATTTCTTACAAAAAACACGTTAACATACATTACACACAAGTATATATGTGTACAATTTCTTATTAGAAATGAACCTGAACTATTTTTTTTTTTACAAAATTCTTTCTTCAGTTTAGTCATTATTTGAATTATCATTACTATTATTTGTAACATTGTTATGATATCTTGGAGGCATATACTTTTTGATAAATTGAACACGACCCTTTAACTTTACATTGAGATTACTCCATAATTCAACCCAAACAGTATTTTGTGTAAGATAGCGTAGGATCCGAAAATGAGCAGATAAATTAATATCAAACTTTGCATAATATTTCTTATCCAAGAATGATTTTAACACTTTCTTTACAAGAAACTAATTCATCTATAGCAGATTACTATATACATGTGCTTTTTATTATAAGCTGCTTGTCTCCTTTTCGAGGCTTTCTCTATTTTATCTACTATGGTATGATTTTCTTTTTTATTTTGATCCTTTTCTATTATACCCAAGACTAATATCCAATTGATGTCCAACGGATTGAATATTTTTCTACCAAGATAAAGCTCACTTCGAGTTTTTTGAGTTTCACTATTTTCAGTAATATTTAATGTGTGTTGGATCTGATAGATATAATTAGCCGATTTTGTGTGATTCTTATTAATACACATTTAGAGTATCGAGTTAATCGTCTTATACTGACGCTCTGTCCTGTTCGAAAACATTGAGTATGGTGACGTACGGATATTCTTAATACCTAGACTAAACAAATATTGTTTGAAATACCCACTAGAGAAATATGACGCATTGTCATGTAGAAGTGAGAATGGATATCCGTGAGTAAGAAAGATTTAATTTACTACAACTTAATTTTGAATTCAAATATAAAAACAACTATAACCATCCGTCAAAACCATTACATAATTAAATCCATTACTAGTAGGCCAAGCTGCCATGGAGTCCAAATGAACTACATTATTTGGGTATCTAGGCTCCTTTGAATATGTACCATAAGGTTTACTATTAAGTTCTTGGCTCTTGGCAAATTCTACATCGTCTTACGTAATCAGTATTTTCAGAATAAATTTTTCTCACGTAAACCTTGATGCCTCTTAAGATATAGTTTTCTGGATCCCACCTTGACATCCCCCTAATAATTCTCCGTGCCACTATTTAATAACATATTAGCGCATAGACTGAGAGATTACCACACGTAAACCACCATCTTTTTTTTACCATTAGTTCGTTTTAATGACACTGTTTCCTTTAATACAGAAGGATTCTTATTTTCTTTTCTCTCTAATCCCAAAATTCTCATTTAACTGAGGATCTCTTTGGTGTTCAACAAGTCGTTTATTAAAGATAGAATGACTCCAAAAATTAACAAAAGAAAGATGGATATTCTGTCCATTAACTTTCTTAAATTCTATAATTTCACTGTTCGGTGCAGTAAAATCTACGTAATTATACATACGGTTAATATAATGCGCGAGATGATTTTCAAAAGACCTCAGGTGAATTATATCAAAGGAGTATTTACTTATTTTCTCAATTAAAGAACCATACTTCTTTTGTCTCTTATGATTTCTTACAATCTACAATAAGCTAGCATTGTCTCTGTAAATGGTAAATTTCTTTTGTAAATAGATGTCAAACTTACCAAGTGCGTAAAGTAGACTCCTCTAAATGAAAGATACTCTTCTACCAATCACTCGGAAAAATCATCTTAGAAAAGAAATAAACAGGACGAAGTCGCCCTTCCTCATCATACTGACTTAATATCGAACTATAGGCAGGGCTGCTGCTATCTATATGTATTAAAAAGGACTAGACAAGTCTGGAACTTTCAACACTATGATTAATAATTGCGTCGTTTATTGTTCTACTATTTCGTCTTTTCCCCAACGAAAAGGTATTTTATTTGACTTTAAGGCATGCAAAGCACCTAACAGCTCACGATAATCCTTTACAAATTTTTAAATAATATGACTAGAAGCTAATCATTTTACTTAAACTCTTAATTTTTACGTTTAGATAGATTTTTAATCACCTGAACTCTGACCTCATCTATCATCATGTATCCACCTGAAAATACATAGCCTAAAAATTTTATTTTATTTTTACATAGTTTAGTTTTCCTTTTGATATTGTTATAACCCATTGTCTTTGTCTCTGAAACACTAACTCCAATATTTCTTTAAGCTTTCCAATAGTATCCGTATCCGTATCATCACGAAATAGGTATGAATAATCTCCTAAGTGAACCCTAAAGATTTCATTCATGATACCAAGTAACTAACTAACTCTATGGCCTATGGAACCCGGAGGTTCAATGCCGCGTTCACAAAAGGTCTCCACTGACTTCTATCCTTAGCTAACTGCATCCAGTTTCTACTTTGTATTCCAATCTCTGCGAGGTCCATCTTAATATTGTCCTCCCATCTGCGCCTAGGTCTTCCTAATAGTCGTTTTCCGATTGGCCTTCCAGTCAAGACTTTGAAAGAGTTTCTACTTTCTTCCATTTTAGCTACATGACCCGCCCACCTAAGCCTCCTAGACTTGACGGCCCTAACAATGTTGCGTGAACCATATAAATTATGTAGTTCCTCGCTATGAAGTTTCCGCTATTCCCCATTCCCGTTCTTCTTGGGTCCGAATATTCGTCTCAGGATCTTGTTCTCAATTACTTTCAGTCTATGTTCTTCCCTCAGAGTAAGTGACCATGTGTCGCAGCCATACAAAACATCAGGCATGATTATAGTTTTGTATATTTTAAGCTTCAAATTCCTCGACAGAATTCGCGACGACAAGAGATTTTGAACCGAATATTAACACGAATTCCCTGTTTTTAGTCGACATTTAATTTCTTCGTAGATATGATTTTCCTCTATTAATATTGATCCTAGATATTTTAAACTATCCACTTTATCAAAAGTATTATTTAATATTTTAACGCATCTATAATTTGCTGTATTACGTTCCCGACGCACTTCCATGTATTTAGTTTTCTCTGCATTTACTTCTAAACCCATGTCACTGGAACCGTTTAATAAGATCTCTGCATTTCTTTCTATTCTCCTATCATCCCCTATTAAATTTACATCATCAGCATATGCCATAACCTGGTGAATACCGTTCAACTGTAGGCCCTGGTTGGTATCTTTGATTTTCGTTATAGCGTATTCCAGAACAAAGTTAAATAATAATGTCGACAACGCATCTCCTTGTTTCAGTCCCTTTTCGACGTGAAAGCTCGTTGACAAAAATTTTCCTACCCGGACTTTACTTTGGGATTCATTTAAACTTATCTTAATTAATCTAATTAGCTTTCTCGGTATTCCAAGTTCTGTAAGAACCTTGTATAATGTTTCTCTCGTAACCGAGTCGAACGCCTTTCTAAAATCAATAAATAGTTGATGTACCGGGGTATTGTATTCCCACTTTTTTTCGAGTATTTGGCGAATGGTAAGTATTTGGTCGATAGTTGATCGATTTCGTCTAAATCCACACTGATAATCTCCAATAATTTCATTTGCGTATGGGGTCAGTCTTTCTAATAGAATATTTGAAAGGATTTTATAGGATGTTGACGGAAGAGAAATGCCTCGATAATTATTCAGTCAGTTTTGTCGCCTTTCTTGTGAATTGGAACAATTATTGATTCTTTCCACTCTTGTGGCAGTTCTTCCTTGTTCCAGATAAGGAGAATGAGTTTGTGTATCTTGTTCCACAATTTTTCGCCTCCAGCTAAAATTAGCTCAGCCGGAATTTCATCTACACCCGGAGATTTGTGTTTCTTTAATTTCTTTATAGCAGTTTCTACTTTTATTCAGTTGGGTTCTGGAATATACGCTTCTGCGCTGTGTATCTCCTTTTCTCCACGCACACTAGTTTTCGGTTGCGTGTTAAGCAAATCGTCAAAGAAATCTTCCCATCTATTTAAGATGCTATCCGTGGCAGTGAGAACTGTGCCGTCAGATTTCTGTAATATATAAGCACGAGGTTTATAGCCTTTCTTAAATTCGTTGATTCCTTTATACATGTCCCGGACGTTTTTATTTTTACTATTATCTTCAAGTTCCTTAATTTTTGCTTTCAGAAAATCGCGTTTCCTTGTTCTAGAAGTTTCGAAAGTTTCCCGCCTGATATCTTCGAAATTTTGTGTAGTTATTTCATTCGGATTTTGTAGCCAGCGTAATTTTGCCTGTTTTCTCTTCTCTGCTAGTTTTGCGCATTCCTGGGCGAACCATGGTTTGTTCCTACATATTTCCGCGTGTCCCAATTTTTCTTTTGCTGAGATTTTAATGCTATCTAATTTCAATCCAGATATCCTTAACACTAGTGCACTCCGAATCTACTAAAGCCGAGAATCTATTCGAAACTTCAAGCTGGTATTTCTCTCTTACCTGGCTCTCTTCTAGTTTCTTTAAAATAAATCTCTCCGTTTTCGGACAATGAATATTACCTTTATTCAACGATAACCTCTATCGTGTTATCGCTGTTACCAGGTAGTGACCGGTGACACAATCAGCCCCTCTAAACGACCGGACATGAATTATGCGAGATTGCCTTCTTCTATCTACTAAAACGTGATCAATTTGATTATGTGTTTTCCCGTCTGGTGATGTCCTAGTGTATTTATGAGTGTCGCGATGGGGGAATTTTGTACTCCTCACGATTAGGTTTTTGGATGTTGCAAAGTTCACGGGTCTAACACCGTTGTCATTACTTTCCTTATGCAGACTTTCGTTCCCTATATTCGGTTTGAAAATATCCTCTCGTCCTACATCGCATTGAAATCCCCTAATAGAACTTTCATGTGGTATCGCGGGAGTTGGTCAAATATCCGTTCCACTTCTTCGTAAAATCTCTCTTTTATATTGTCATCCTTATCTTCAGTTGGGGCATGTACATTTAAAACAATAATATCACACCACCGTCCCTTGAGAGTAATAAAAGAAAGTCAGTCAGTAACAAATTCAACCCGTTTAATTGCTGGTAATATGCGTTTATGAACGAAAAACTCTGTTCCTAACTGGTGATTTTTATTTCCTTCCCCGTAAAAGATCGTAAAATTTCCGGAATTCACAGCTCCATTTCCATCCCAGCTATCTCCCTGAACTCCTACTACGTGCATCTTGTATTTCTCTAACACACTCGTTACGGATTTTAACGCGCCTGCCCTATAAAGACTCCTAATATTCCATGTTCCAAATCTCATGTCCATTTTATTTGTTGAGGTCGTGCGAAGGTATCAGTCCTTGTCCGAGGCTTTTGTGAATATTTCTGAACAAGTGGGTTTTTTTTACAGGATGAGGTTGTTAGCCCTACCCAAACCCCCAAGCTGGAGGACCACTCCTAGTTGGCTGTCCGCGACTGCTTAATCAGTATATTCGCAGCTAACCTCTATATCTAGAGGCCTTCTCCTCGATCCACAACCTGAGGACGCGCCATGCCGTGGTGACAGGAACCAACGTTACACGGTTATTCATGATACTAGAAAGAATAATCTGTGATATTGTGAAACCCATAGGCGTTTTCAAATATCTTAATAACCTAGTTGGTGTATTGACGAGAGCAACATCATCTAACACTAATTGACGAAAAGGTTCTTTCGCATCCAGGACGCAGTAAATTCTATGTTTACCTATGTTAGCAATAGTTGCTTTAGCGTTAGGCGCTGGAAAGGCATATACAAGCACTTTAGCATTGATACAAGATTAGTTTACTACGAGCCGCTTGGTTCCATCTAGATTATTAACCAAAAACAGGGAGGGAGATTTACGCAGAACTTGAAACTTCCTCTAAAACATTTTCTCTATCAGTTCATTCAAGTATTCATCTAACTTGCGTAATTTATGGTGCGGCATTGGATAAGGTTGTGTTATACTAGGACTAGGATCATTAATTTTAATTTCATAAACAGTCCTTCACAGTTCCTAATTCTTCATTAATAACGTCTTTATATTGAACAAACAAATCCTCTACATATGGGATTAAATCACACGTTTTCATGAATATTTACATGTCCAATTTCGTTGTATGACGATGAACGGATGCAATAATTATGAGTATGATTACCGTACCTGATTTTTTTCTTTCTCCTGATAAATATCATGGATGGTGGGATTAGAAATTGGTACTCCCGCTCTAACATCCTGGTACTGCGCACCTCTCACATCAGACCCATGTTTCAAAGTAGCAATGGATGATGGTTGACTAGTGACCGGAGCTGGTGTCAGCGCCTTGGACTCCCCCTTATAAAAATCCGCTTAGTTCTGCGCTGCGTATGGATACACTGCTGACATGACGACCTGCCTGCATTCCATGGATCAGCTGCTCTATGTTAACAAGTGGTTAGTTGTCTTTCCCGCACCTCTTGAACGTTCGCTGCCTAGGTCTAACTTCCCCCGCTACCCTGCGTCAAGGTCGTGTTGGGACACAGATTTTAGGACCAGACCCGGGGCACAGATCACTGCATTCACAACTAGGTTGTTTCCATTCAGATAGTTTTACGGTTAAGTTAATGTCTGTAAAATTTAACTCTCTATTACAAACGCTTATATTAACATTATACTGTTGTAAAAAGTCAAGTCCCACTAACAGTTTTAAAGACGGATGACGAACCACAGAAAACAATTAACAAACTTAACTCCATTAATGAAATATATTGGTTCAACTTGTTTATAGTTCTTAATAAGTTCAGAATTCATAACTAACAGGTTAAAATTCACCGCTTTAATCTTAGGCCGGCACTATTGTTGGATTTTATTCAAAACCTATTCTTCAACTAACGAGAGACTGCTTCCACAATCCATAATGCACGGATATAACTCTCGACCCACAGATATCGGCATTTGTAACAAAGAAATAGGTTGTTCTTCCCTAACATTGAAAGTTTTCTCTCCACGAATATTTCTCTTATTATAAGGACACACTTTCCAAAAATGATTAAGACCAGAAAAACTACATTTACTTAAATTATTTGTCTGCCTATTCCTCTCACTAACATAACCAAGGGGCTTTACATGTTGTTGTTTGTGCAAAACAAATTTATATTCTAAGCTATAACGACGATTCATTTCATAACTCTCGGCAAATGCGATTAATTCCTTTTCTGAATGAGGGACATTAGTGATTAGCATTAGGTCACGTATTTCAAGTGTTACAAGGTTAGCTATCGTTTCACACAATTCACCATCAGACATGTTCATACCAAAAAATAAATAATCTTTACCTTTTCTTTAATAAAATCTACCAAGGATTCCTCTGGTTGCATTATTCTATACAACATAAGTTACTAAAATTCCATTTTAACAAGCCGAGTAAGGAATCTTTCAAGAAATGCCACTATAATTCTTTCCGAATGGGTAGTTACGTTTAACAGCCGCTGTATTTCTTTGATTGCTTTGCCGGTATGTTTACTTAATGATGGTACCAACAAGGCTTCTATTCGAGTATCTAGTTGGACTTGTAGCAAGTCAAACTTCAATAAGAATTTACATATTTTGAACCCATTGCGTCCATCAGTTTCCGGTAAGTTACGGACCTGCTGCTTTATAGCTTTATACATATCACCTAAATCTTATCAAAATTACATTTTATAGCTGGTCAAACAGCTGGCTTTGACACACGATTTGAAGGGAGAACACCTGCGAATTCAGGCAAGGAATCCTTCTCCCTTTCTCGGCTGCTTTCGAAAGCATTCACTACTTCAAGTAAGAGAAAATTAACTATGTCATACTCCGCCGGTGGATCACAATCAAGAAGGTGATTTGACATTTTTTCCAGGTTAAATCCAAACGTTTATACTTTCTAATTCTAGACCTAAATACCTTCTCGCTATTTCCACTTATTATTTTTGCACTTCCATAATATGACTTACAATGCATACATACATTTTTCTTCCAGATTCAATTCCAATGTGATTCAATATGTCCCTTCCTTTCTAACCCAAGTCTTACTATTTCAGGCAATGAGATAAGGTAACTGAAAGTAGAATGCAGCAATCGTATCAAGGGAACGAAAGGTACACTCCATTTCCGAGTGGTTTCGGAAACTAGACTTTGGTGAAGGGTTATTAGAATTTCTGGGTTGGAAGGAATCAATTTGAACAAATATAATTTTATTATATATATATATATATATATATATATATATATATATATATATATATATATATATATATGTATATGTATATATATGTGTAAACATATTTATTATATAAATATATTTATTATATATTTATTATATATATGTGTAAACTAACTAACCGATTACTGTACGAAACTGTTTCAACTACGTCACGGTTTAGTGTCGGAAGGCGAAATTATATTACATTTATAAACTCTCATAGAATGGGTAATTTTGATCAAATTTATAGATTAACTTTTGCTTTAATAGATTATTTCGGAATATTATATAACCAAATAATATAAATCAAATTAGCTTCAGATCTAAGAGGAATCAGGGTCATTCCCAAGTGGGCGACCAATATTCACCACAGCGTTAAATCCAAAATCAAAAACCAAAAATGAGTTATACTTTAGAAATTAGAGAACATTAATCCCACACTAGGAACTCTCCTGGTTCCAAATACAAACCAATTATTTTACACTATTTCTGTTTTTTCATCTCGACACAATATTAAAACAATTTCTTCACAACCGCAACGATGTTGACTGGTCAAATTACCTTGTTTTATTGCAAGGTTCAATAGGTCCTTTCATTTAACGAAAGTTTATAGGTGGCAGCACTGTAACCTATAGCAGCAATGTTCATCAATGTTTCCATCCCTGAACTGAATCTCTATTCCTTTCTATTTTTTTAATATGCTTCTATATGAAGTCCTCTAGTTTCTTCGTATAATGGTTTAAAAATCTTGAGTGAACGTCGCAACATAAGGCATATGTTACCATGTTATTTTTACTCGTTTAGATATATGTTTGAGAAAACAATTTGCATGGTATGAAGCTCTTGAAACTACTTGATGCCTTTCAATTCTAGGTATACTTAGTGAAGAGTATCCACAAAGTTTCGTTCCGCGAATTTTCTGGTGTTATACCTCGGAAACGAAACACTTAATATGAATTACGCACGTAGAAAATGTTATTCCGTGACCTATTTTTTCCAGGGAGTGAAATACTCGAAATTAGTAAAGGTTACCTGAAGAACGTAAAATAGCTTTAATTATAAGAAAAATGGTGAAAATACTTTGTTGCCTGAAACGATTTCTTATGTCCTATTCCACGACACACATTTTAGACGGTTCACATTTTAGAATATCCAAACTTTTCTATATATTGTGTTTAAGATGCGTAGGTTCACTGCAGAATAAAATTTCATGACCTCAGCATGAAAATCTAATTTGTGCTAGCAAAACAATAATCATGAAACTGCATCACATGATGTTCGATGGATAAGTGTATATTATAGTAATTTTATAATATATTGTAAATTTATCTACTAAGAAAACTACACAAAGTTTTCTCATCCCTTAAAGCATAGATACTTGCCCAAGGGTTTGTAGTAAAGATTTAATGTAAAAAAATTCACCCCCTTACATAATACTCCCGCCAGATGCTTCATTTTTAGCGTCGATTTAAACTCGTTCTTTTACTTATAGCACCCGCTTCTATCGAAACTAATGTAGAAACAAGCCGGACGTGAGAGAGCGCTAACTGCAGTGCAAAGTTAATATCAAGTGATTTACCCTTTCGTGATCTACTGATAGACAAGCTGTATTACAAATTTGCGTGTGGAGGAACAGTTATGTAGATCGGTCCTCTTAAATACTGTATTTCCCAAAACACATGCACGCAAGAGTTTATTTTAAATGATAAGCTTTTGTGGTAAATTTTCTCTCTCTGTAACAAAACACACTCGTGAGATAACTTTGTCTTACATTTTTAAACATCCTCTTCTCCTTATGATATCCATTCCAGCAAAGGTAATATGATAGAAACCCCGTTGAATGTATGCACTAAACATTTTAGAAATTGCACAGGTTGATTCAAAGAAATGGGATATATATTTAATTTTTTTGTTGGCAACAGTGGTCGTTTTGTAACATTGAATAACGTACACAAGCTGTCTGTACGACTCCCTGTCATTTAGTTGTGATGGATGATTGAAGTGAGCCTCAATGTGTTTCGGTGTGATGGGTCCTTGTTTTTTGAGAACGAGGATAGTCATGCAATTATAGTCACATTGATTCGTTACATCGCCATGCTTGAAACATTTGTTGGGCAATAACTACAGAGATTTTCACAAATTGGCATAACGTTTTAACCATTCTCCTTGCAAGACAATATTGTAACAGACGGGCAACCGGGTCCAGTAAGGACCAGTATATATTTTAAATGCA
Source organism: Thermobia domestica (assembly GCF_964235325.1). Lineage (NCBI taxonomy): Eukaryota > Metazoa > Arthropoda > Insecta > Zygentoma > Lepismatidae > Thermobia > Thermobia domestica. The sequence goes on from NC_137460.1 coordinate 133,700,373, forward strand.
GAACACGCAAAATGCAGTGCCTATATCACATACTGTTCCGACTAATCTAATATATATATTTTTAATTCAAGATATATTTTTTTAAATTATATAATTTACAGGGTACAAATATATATGGAAAAATAACATTATAAATATACATAATAAGTTTTTCTTGTTTTCACCATTTTTTATTTCTTTTTACTTGTTTTTCATATCAACTTCCAAGTGTCCTTTTTCACACGTATGTCTTGTATCCACAAAGAAGAATTTCTTTGTCTGTTTTACATTTTTTACAGGTTATGGTTGTTTTGCTGGTTAGTTGCACGGGTTTACAGCAAACATAACAAACAAACTTGCTTTTGTTTTCTGCTTTTCGATCACTGGCAAAGATGGCATCACTTTCTCTTCTTAGTATCCGTCTTTGTTGATGATGATGGATGTACTTCAGGCGAGATTTGCGATATAGTTCTGAGAATTGTATTTTGCAGACCCTTAGATCTTTAAATATGATGTAGAACAAGACTTTCTAAGACATTATTCAGGAAAATTCTTCTTAAGGTATGAACAACAATATGCCATTCGGGGTGACTTTTTGTCTACACAACATAAGCAGACATGTCAGAGTCATCTCTAGAATGGGTAAAGAGTTCAGAAACGAGTCAACATTCATTAAACTTTGTAATTTGTACGTAAGGCACCGATTAGAATATGCGTGAGTTATTTGGACACCGAATGTAAATAAATACTTACAAGCAATAGAAAACATATAATTTAAATTTCTAAAAATGCTTACGTACAAGAAAACAGCTTTCTATCCCAGATTCCCTACGTGGAATTAGTAAGGAGTTTGAATTTCCTAACGTTGACGAATCGACGAAAGATGTTTGATTTACTATTTTCATATAAAGTATTAAATAATAAAATTGACTGTCCAGAGCTACTCACAAAAATATATCTGAACGTTCCAACAGGCAGAACAAGACCAGGGAATACTGGTATATTTTTCTGTGAAAGCGCACGAGCAAATATTTTCAGTAAATCTCCGCTTTGGTGAATGTGTGACTCCTACAATGAATTAAGTCATAAAACTGATGTATTAGATATATTCAGTATGTCAGAATATGTATGCATTATACGACACTATAATTAGCCATTAAGCCTGTTGTGTTGTTTTCTAAATAAATCTAAACAATTCATAAAAGTTGTATAAGGCCATCGATTATTTCGCTCTTTTGGCATATATGCATACACAAGTTGGTCCAAAGAATCTACACCTTGCTTCGTTTTGTTATACTGTAGAATTATCATTTTCCTCTACTTGGTGCATTGTACATAAAGAACAACAGCTTTATTTGCCTTTGGATCGCCTGATTGCAATCTCTTTCAACACTCGTAATTGTACACTTATTGTTATCTAGTGCCGTGCCGTGAAAAATCAGCTCCCGGGGGCAGAATATACGACGGCGTCCCCGTACATATGATCGATGTCGGCAAACCAACCGGAAAGCGCCAACGTTTTTGTCGATAAGCGTTAAAAGTTTTCAAAAAGAAACCCCGCTTTATCTTGATCTTAGCACTTTTTATTACTTTCTTCCTTCCATTTTATATATGCGCACAGATGTAAAAATTTAGCGCCCCAATTACTCTGGCGCTCGGAGCCTTTGCCTCGCTCTTCCCCTCGTGGCACGGCAGTGTTCTTAGCACAGCAAATAGCAAACAAATATTGGTTCATTATTTTTGCTTGCTTATTCTAAGCATTTCTACGAAGTATATAAGATAATAATAATAATAATATGAACACATGCTATTAGGTTATAATAGCCACGTGTTCAGTATATAATTGTGACCACTTGATCTTATATTTCACAGGTATTGCATTCAAGCAATATTTGTTAGGCCCCGGTTGCCCGGTTACTTCAGGAATAGGTTTTCAATTTTCTTTAGAAAAGAAATGCATTAACTTTATCAACAGCATAAAGATTTCAACTTCAGATAAGTGTAGAAGAATACATATTTCGATTACATGAAATTCTGAATAGTTATTGAGAAATTTGAAAAAAAGAAATGACTCTACTGGCCTTGGAAGGCCCCGGTTGCCCGGATAAGAGTTAACAAGATGTACTAACGACTCACGCAGCAAGAATATCTATTACTGCTGTACGCTATCTGTTCTGAAACGTGTAATTTCAAAGAATTGTAACATTTAATGACCTAATAGATCCCCTGTTTTCTCAGCTTGTGATTTCTCTTTGTGTATTTTAGCACGACCATATTTTTACTATATAATATAATTAGAAACTGTTTTCATGAAATTATTTTATTTTCAAAATTTCCTAAGCTAAGTGTTTCTGGAAGCTAAATATTTCTAAAAGACTTTAATTCTTAAAAGTGCGTGGATATGTATCTCATCTAACCACATAGATATATTTGAAAATGAAATGAAATCTTTTAGTTTTACGTCCCACGATTATGCCGGTTAGGTTAAAGGAAACGGTGAAGATTAGAAAATGAATGAAGTTGTTGAATGAAAAAAGTGGGTGAAAACGGGAAAACCCCGAGAAAACCCGGAAGGACGGTGTTTGTCCACCACAAAGCCCGCACAGCGCGAGCTGGAATCGGACCAGGGACCCCAAGCACAAGAGGTGTGTTTTCCATCAGTGAGCCACCGCGCCCGCGTGGATATATTTGAATATACGTAAAGATCGTAATATGTGTTAAAATTCTAGCCCTGCAACGTCAAAGAGATAAAATCAAACATCCTAGTTTACTGTATAGATTTGAATTTTCTAAAGAATTTTAACGATTCATTATTCTTAAACTAATTCGAATATAACGTTACTCATTCTACGTAACGTAATTGACACATAAGTGATGTGAAATCGATACTTTGATACTATATGTTTGACTTTCTAACATAGATTGGAAATATGACATTTACCCAACAATGCAACATTTTAGCAATCAGAAATTTGATGATATTAAAGGGAATAAGTCATTAGGTGAAATTTAAAAAAAAATAGCGTCTTAAGGCCTTCATTTTTACATTAAAACATACAAAAAATATTGCAGTACCGCTGATTGAACAGTTTTACAGAACTACAACCATGTTGAAGTGCACCCGCAATATGAAGTTCTGTAAAAGGAGCAACTTGCAATGTCGTCAAATGTTGATAAAATCCATGATAAATATGAGCAATAGGAAGGACCAATGTTTGGAGGTCTCTGAATTTCTGATGCTTTGTCGGTTTCGGATAACAATATTTGCAGTGTGTCAAAGACGTCGTTTCGAGCTAGGGTAATTTATAATGAATTACACCAAAGACTTTTTCATATCTCAGCCATTGGATATCATGCCACTTTATTTCTGTCTAACAGTGTCATGATGGCGGGTAACAAGTGATGTTTCAAACTTGACAAAATGATCGTAAATTCGCTTGATTTTCAACACTTGATGATCCGTATTTCAATATTCGAAATTTTCTTCGCCTTTTTTCTACACGAACATGATCACTGTCACATTTCTTGTGCAGACTCAATCAATTTATGGTCGGTAGTTTCAAAATGTCTTTTTAGACTCAATGCGTATGTGCACATTTCAGCGTAAGTGATGTTACTGTTCTATCCACAAGTTTATCTGAATACAATGTAAAATGCTTTGTACAAGATGGCAAATTAATGATGTACATTAACATAAAAAATGCCATCTGATCAGAGCCCCGACCTGCAGTTCCTTCATGCCACATACAGCATGTCGTGGTGTTATCATTAAATTTATGTACTGTCAAGTCGTAAGTCCACAGAAGTTGTGTGTAAAATGCAATACTCGTAAAAAGGTTTTGTGTTGGCACACAGTGTTGCATGTCAAATGAGCAGCCTTCAGCATTGTCACTTATAAACGTTACCTTATTTCTTCTTTTAATATCATAAGCTCTTTCTGCTTTCAGTTCATGTTTAAATATTTCTCTGAACACGAAAACAACTTCTACAGCACACTTTATTTTCATATTTAGTGTATCGCATATATTACATATCCCAACTTTGGGAGGTTTATTAACAATTTGTCCGAATTTTTCTTAAACTCATTGTAGCAGGTATAACTAACTGGTGTTTCCCCATTTAATGAATGCTGGTCCATGTACTTTCCATACAACGAATGTTTGTTTAGTCAAGTTGGAAAAACTTGTTGGTCTTGCGTCTACCTTAATATGATTCGCAACTCCTGAATTTTCTAACATAATTGATGATCTAATACATAAATATCTTCAGTGTATTCGTACTACAGTTATCCCATACACTAGTGAATCTTTGTTCCATAGTGTAATACGTGTACACTATGAAACTCGGGTATATACTTAAGCCTGATATCATACATATAAATGTAGGTACGATTTGAGACAGAAAAAAAGAAAGGACATTCTCTTTGGAGAATAGAAATATGAAAACGCCTTGATAGTTCTCGGTTCCCTATTTCAACAACATTTTATGTAACAGCACAATATTAACTGACTTCAGTTTATACGAAATATATCACATGGTTGCCTAATAACCTCATATTTAAGATGTAGTAACATGTATAATAAATAAAATAGTATTATCCCATCTTGCTTGTATTTTACATGCAAACGCTAGATTTTTTTTTTTTTTTTTTTTTTTGCCGTTTCATACTATATATATATTTCCATTTCCTTGTTTATTGAAATTGTTACAGATTCCATAGACATACTGTTTCCAGAAAAGCGAATACGTTTAATATACGAAAAGATTTATTTCTTCATTCAGTTGAGAAATATCATAGTTCAAACGAATTTCACAAACGATATAATCAAACAGATTCGGCAACACACGCATTTACACATAAGGCTGCAAAGCCTAATAAGTGCGAAGAGTCTGGGAAAGAATATAGGCAGCGTTCAGTTTCCGTAAGACACATGTTGACACTTACAGCTGAAAATTTTTATACGTGCCACGAGTGTCGGAAGGAATTTAATCGAAGATCAAATTTGGAAAAACACATGTTAATACATACAGGTAACAAACGTTACTCTTGCCAAGAGTGTGGAAGAGTATTTAGGAAACGTTCAACTTTGGCAACACACATATTAATACATTCAGGTGAAAAACCGCATACTTGCCACGAGTGTGGGAAAGCATTTAGGCAACGTTCGAGCTTGGCATCACACACGTTAATACATACAGGTGCAAGACCTCATACGTGCCAAGAGTGTGGAAAAGCATTTAGACAACGTTCACATTTGGCTTTACACATGTTAACACGTTGACTGCCAAGCGTAATTTCGGATTATGGGTGGGTTCAGGCCAAACGTTCATTTTTCTTACTTTTTAACTTTTGTGACATTTTTAACTTGATTTTTCAGTTTTTAATGGTTTCAGTGTTGTTTTTGATGTTTCGAGACGTTTTCTGCCGTGTATACTTTAGTATACACATGGCCTGGGACGGTTCATAGTCCTTTCCAAGCCACGTGTATACTAAAGTATACACGGATAATATATTGTTTCGTTCACTCTTATTCAATGTTTTTATTGTGTCTTTAGCATGGTAAACCAACTAACTAGCTCTATGGCCTATGGAACCCAGAGGTTCAATGCCGCGTTCACAAAAGCTCTCCACTGGCTTCTATCCTTAGCTAACTGCATCCAGTTTCTACTTTGTATTCAATCTCTGCGAGATCCATCTTAATATTGTCCTCCCATCTGCCCCTAGGTCTTCCTAATGGTCGTTTTCCGATTGGTCTTCCAGTCAAGACTTTGAAAGCGTTTCTACTTTCTTCCATTCTAGCTACATGATCCGCCCACCTAAGCCTCCTAGACTTGACGACCCTAACAATGTTGGGTAAACCATATAAATTATGTAGTTCCTCGTTATGAAGTTTCCGCCATTCCCCATTCCCGTTCCTCTTGGGTCCGAATATTCGTCTCAGGATCTTGTTCTCAAATACTTTAGCATGGTACAATGTATAATATAGTTTTCATGGGTTAGTTGCTCTTTATACTATCTTTTTATTGCTGGTATAATATATTGTTGAAAGGAATATTACTAATCTTGTTTCCCACAGTAATTCAACAATGATTTTTCTGTCACTTGCTACAGCGCCAGAAAGCGTATCATGCAAGGCCATTTGATTATATATATATATATATATATATATATATATATATATATATATATATATATATATATATATATATATATATATATATATATATCCATTGAAGACTTCCCTATATTGTAATCGACAATGTATTGAGCTTTTGCTTTACCTTCACCTCTCCAGTTTGTTTGGATGCAGACAGTTGTGCAGTGCTTTGTTGAAGGCATCAATACTTCCCTCATGTCTTTCCACTTGCTCATTTTGACACCTCCGCCTATTATTCCAGAGAAATCTCTTAGTATAAAAGATTTTAGAGAAGAAGTTATCCTGGCGTTGGCAACCCCAAACAACCAACCCCAACCTCAAGAAACAACCCCAATGGCAAGAAAGGAGAAGTCTCACTCTTTGGATGACAGAAAGTTCTGGAAAAAATCCAAAAAGGGGCGATGTGTTTTTTGTTTAAAAAGTATGGAAGAAGTGGTCAGCTAATAAATGGCAAACTGAAGCGTGCACCTCAAGTTGTGACCTATTGTGACATCCGCCCTAAGAGTCCATATATGTGTAGAGACTGCTTCAATGAGATTCATTAGACTAGTCATATTTCCTTCTAATAACAGGAATTAGATATTAGAAGGAAATCATATTAGATATTAGTGATTAGTGATCATATCAGATATTAGATATGAGAAGGAAATTACTAATTCATATTTCTTTCTAATTACAATTCAGGAAAGCTTTAATTGTTTGACATTTATCAGATTTATGTGCGTTTTCTCCATGTATTACAATTTAGGAAATAATGTTTTATGTACTGTAGTGCAAAAATACATTACATTATATACATTGTTCAAACAAAATGTAAAAAGAAAACAGCATACCCATATATCTATAAGTTAGTTTTGCTTGCTGTTTTTTGTTTTTAAATGATACATATAGATATTGTACCAACAAGCAGGCTTCAATATAAAAGAAAATTATGACTGGATTCAAAACTTCATCCCTCTTCCCCAGAAAACAAATTCCATAAACTGACAGCAAAATGAAAGACTCTCAGGTCACATGTGATATCTCTCCTAAGGGCAAAGTAGGATAGTCAATAGTTAAGAACACACATGACTAAGAAGGAAACCTAGTGTGTGTATACTTAAGTATACACGTGGCCTGTACTTATCTACGCCGTGTGTATACTTAAGTATACACGTGGCAGTGAACGTGTTAATACATACAGGTGAAAAACTTCATACTTGCCAAGAGTGTGGTAAGGAATTTAGTCGCAGTTCAGATGTGATAAAACACATGTTAGTACATACGGGTGAGTTACCTTATGCTTGCCAAGAGTGTGGAAAAGCATTTAGACAACGTTCAACTTTGGCAACACATATGTTAATACATACAAGTGAAAAACTTCATACCTTCCAAGAGTGTGGCAAGGGATTTAGTCGCAGTTCACATCTGATAAAACACATGTCAATACATACAGGTGTAACACCTTATACTTGCCAAGAGTGTGGAAAGGCATTTATAGAACGTTCAACTTTGGCAACACATATGTTAATACATACAGGTGAGAAACCTCATACCTGCCAAGAGTGTGGGAAGGGATTTAGCCGCACTTCATCTCTGGTACAACACATGTTAATACATACAGGCGACAAACCTTATTCGTGCCAAGAGTGTGGAAAAGCATTTAGACGACGTTCACATTTGGCTTCACACATGTTAATACATACAGGTGAAAAACTTCATACTTGCCAAGAGTGTGGGAAGGGATTTAGTCGCAAATCACATCTGAGAACACACATGTCAATTCATACAGGTGAAAAACTCCATACTTGCCAAGAGTGTGAGAAGCGATTTAGTATCAGTTCACATCTGATAACACATATGTTAATACATACAGGTGACAAACCTTATACGTGCCAAGAGTGTGGAAAAGCATTTAGACAACGTTCAACTTTGGCAACACATATGTTAATACATACAGGTGAGAAATCTCATACTTGCCAAGAGTGTGGGAAGGGATTTAGTCGGAATTCTCATCTGATAAAACATATGTTAATACATACAGGTTCCAAACCTTATACTTGCCAAGAGTGTAGTAAAGAATTTAGACATCGTTCACATTTGATAACACACATGTTAATACACATGGGTGATAAACCTCATACGTGCCAAGAGTGTGGAAAAGCATTTAGACAAAGTTCACATTTGGCTTCACACATGTTAATACATACAAGTGACAAACCTCATGCTTCCCAAGAGTGTGTAACTCTTTAGACGACGTACAACTTTGACAGCGCACATGTTAATACAGGTGAAAATTTTCATACATGCCTACAGTGTGTTAAAGTGTTTATTCGAAGTTCACATTTGGCAATACACATGGTAGTACACACGGGTAAAAATCTCATACTTCTCAAGAGTGTGAAAAGGTTTGAAAAAGAAATTAAGTTTGAAGACGCACCTGGCAATTCATAAAGGTGAAAAACCTCATAGAATGTAAGCGTGTGGTAAAGGATATATTCAAAGTTCACATTTGGCAACCCACATGTAAATACAAACATATGCAAAACCTTATAGTTGCGAAGAGTGTGGAGGGTAATTTAGGACCCGCTTAGTTTTGACAAAACATACTGACACACAGGATGTTGTTCAAGCTCGCATTTGGCAATATACATGTTAACAGATGCGGTTGAAGAACCATACATAACAAGAGTCTGGTAAAGGATTTGTGAAAGTACACATTTGGCAATGCATATGTTAGCACATACGACAGTAAATATTCATATCGCAAAGGATTTAGATACAAATCAAGTTTTAAAAAGCACATGTTAGTACGTACGGATGAAAATCGTCTTACGTTTCATGAGTGTGGACAAGAAATAACGAGAAGTTACTATTTAATAAGACACACGTTAATATATAGGTGCAGTAGTGTCATGAGGGATTTGAAAGTTCGCGTTTGTCAAGGCGTTCATACATACAGGTTCTAAACCTCACACTTCTACGAGAGTTGTAAAGCATTTAGCACAACTTTAAGTGTTGCAAGGATATGTTAACTCATAAAGGTAAATGAACATTATACTTCCTAATAGTGTGGAAAGGAATTTAGCAATGGTCACTTTTGAGAAGGCAATTTATTTTACAGACACGTGAAAAGCATCACACATGCAAGAGATTGGAAAGAGTTTGATTCGAAGTTTATGCCTGGTGACGCAATTGTTGGTACATGGTTGAGAAAAAATTAAAATATGCCGTAGTGTTGAAAATTATTTAATGGAAATTCATGTTTGAAAAATCACTCAAAAAAAAACCGTACACGTGTAAATAGTGCCCAAAATGACCAAGCCATTGTTCAATTTTTGTAAAGCACATGTTAACACATACAGATGGAAAAGGTCATATGTCTCAAGAGTTTGTGAAGGGATTTACGGAGAATTCAGTTTTGGCAACACACCTGTTAATGTATGCTGTTGAAAATCGCAATTTAATGAAATTAATTTTTTTTCAGTGAACGCATAGAGATAGATAATCTCCTACGTGCCAAAATTCAGGGAAAGTATTTATTGTGAAATCGGTTTTGTTGCATATCTTAAAATATACATGAACACGTGTTACCGTAGAATCCTCGTAAGTACCAAAAGTGTAGAAAGATTTAGTTGAAGTTCAACTTCGGCAAGAGAGTTGTTCACCCATACACATGCATAATGTCGGACACGAGATAAGAGTAACAGCTTTTAGCCAAACATTATATTTTGTAACAAAATGTTAACGCATACAAAAATGAACCATCAGATGTGCCAAGAGTGTGACCTTAGGAACTAGTTAAAAATCAAGTTTGGCAACACTGCTTAAGACATTCTGGCAAGCGACGGATAAAGAAATTTTCTTGATGTTTGTAATAGAGTAACTAGTTTGCAGCATTAAATAATAAGATAACCAAGAAAGTTCTACCGCTGTTTCACACTACCTTTGACCATCGATATAACACGTAAAATTTACCTGAAAGATCAAAAATACTCCCAGCGACATAGACGTCTTTGAGTCAACATTCTTGAAGAGAATGGATTCCGTCGTGGTAGAAATTGGTGGGCCGTGAAGCGAAGAAGGTATAAGCGTATTTTGCACATTTACTAGAGATTTCAACTGGCGTCCTCAAAGGTGAGTGTCCAAGGAATGAAACAGGTGATAATCGGACGATGTGATGTCCGCGAAGTATGGAGATGCAATAGTTTTTTCCATCCAAATCGTAGAGCGGCGTACCAAGTCATCAAATACACGTGGGGCTTAGTGTAGTGGCTTAACTTGAAAACACCTTTACGATTTAGAAGTGGTGGCGACAGAGTTTTGAGTCTTGAACATGTCTCACCTGCTGACAGTACATAATTCCTTTGTTACTCTGAATACCTTGTAGCAGTTCATGATGCACGATGCCGTAAACGGTCCACTAAACACACGACCGATACAAAATCCGGTTTCGGCTGTTTTCCAGCTGGTTCATGTTACGGTAACACTAACTTCTCATCACCTGTCGACACAGTCCAGAAATGTCTCCTTCCTCAGACAAGACAGCATAGAAACACAGGTATCAGTAAACGTTAACTTTTGAGTTAGAATCTAATCATGTGGGACCCATCTATCCAACTTTTAGTGCTTCCCAAGTTGATGGAGGTGCTGCCGAATGGTTTCTCCATTCACAGTGATTTCTAGTACCAGTTCCTCACATGTGTAGCAATTGCTCGCCTAAATTGCTATCTTAGAATGTTCATGTTGTACATGTGTTAGTCTTCCGGCACATGGTACGTCTTCAACAGTTCCGTCATCATCCTGCACCTTGTTACAACTACCGCTGCACTGTCCACATAATCATGACACCTAAACCAAACGCCTAACATATCTTCCATCTTGCTGCAGTAGGGTTTTTCAACAGTTTGAACACGTAAAACATACTTGCCCTTATGATCGTCTAAAAATCCATGTTGACTCAGTCCTTACGCAAGTTCACGGTGTAAATGAACGGCCACACCCAGGTGTGTTGGATATACCACCAACACCTTATTTCCATTCGCATCCAACTGACGGCGTGAAGGTCAATTGGACATAGAACTCCACATAATGTGCCAGAACATTCCTTTTTTTCTTTGTAACTGCTGTTTTAAATTTTCGTTTGACATGCTCTTCTAAACTGTGTGACAATCTAACGTATTGCCATTTTAAAGAAAATATAATAATACCAGTGGTTTTCTGATGGGTAGACAGCAAGAAAGTTCATATAAACATATGTCAGGAAATGCATCGTTACAGAGTTACAGCCACTGAACCGTCTAATGCTGTGAAATAGTTTCTGGTGGTCCCTTAATGTGATTCAATTTAAACTTGAATAGCTCACCTCCCAATTAATGTAAAAACCTAATGTTGATATCAAATTATTCGCGAAGGATGAAGCTTAAGACTGGTATGAATTTGATGTATGAGGGGGTAACACGGCTGACGAAGGATGGAAATTACCTGTTTTTTGCATCATGTATCTTACCTTTCCCTTCTGCCACGGTACCTTCCACGTACATAAAATAGATATGAGTCGAAAGCATCATCCTTCGGGAACACTTTGATACCAAGACTGTTTTCCTAGCTTACTTAGCGAGTAAGATATTCAGTTTAAATTGTCGCATTAAGATGCGACTATTTCACAGCGTTAGACGGTCCAATGGTCGTAACTATGTCACGATGCATTTCCTGACATGGTTATATGAATTTTTTTTGCTTGTCTAGCCATAACGAATCCACCCCAGAAATTTTGCCGTACCTTTTTGTTACGCCCTATATATATATATATATATATATATATATATATATATATATATATATATATATATATATATATACGTAGACAGACAAAGAGGTGTGGGTCTGTGTGTGGTACGATAATTAGCGGCCGGATCTGAACTAAATTTGATGAGGAAATATTACATCGTCTAGGAAATAGACGGTATCTTTGATAGCTGAACTCTGATAGGAAGATACTTAACGTATTTATCCGTGTATGCCGCACACCTTTTCTGTACAAAAACGAAGTCAAAGAACAGGAGGCGCAGCATACACGAGGAAATGTAGAATTGACTGAGCCACCAAGCATTTAAAATGACGGGGAGTTTTTATTAACCTAATACTGGAATATTGTGAGTAATTCTAAGAGTAGAAAATTTTTAATATAAATTGGAAAGTTAGAGTTTTTTTTTTCTTACGTCTATATGATCGGCCGATCACAAAAATACCGTACATGTACTACCATCTATTGGCCAACTCTTCCACCTTGCACTAATTTCCAACAAGGATCAATGGATGGCTATTGCAACTGATGGCAATTGACTAGCATCCAGCGTACTTGCAAATTCTTAATATGGCCACTTTTGGCGCTAAGACAGCCTTTTGTACATTCATGTCACTAGTGTATTTACAGCCCAGTCGGATTTGTTATTCTGTGAAGCACGTACGATTAACATTCAAGTACCCCGTGTTACGTTGGTGAGTACCGATATACCATACATGAAAGTCTGTTATTTGTGTGGTTTTACGTTCTGTTGTTAAGAACATAAACATGTGTGCCGCGAGGAAGATAAGATCATGTACAGGGAAAGAAAAACTGAAACTGATAACAGAAGCTGATGGGAATCGTGTCGTTGGTAGAAAATATGGGGTATCTCATTCGTGCATTCAAGATTGAAGAAAAATAAAGACAAGCTTAAAAACTGTTCGCGTGAAAAGGAAATTTCAATGGCTTTTCGAGGTAAAAAGGCAAAGTACCCCGCAATAGAAGAGCAGTTGCGTAACTTTATAATGAACAAAAGACAATTTGGGTAGGCAGTGTCAGCAGAAATGTGCCAATTGAAAGCCATTGAAATTTCCAAGGAAATGGGCATAAATCCAGGATACTTCAAAGCAAGCAGAGGATGGATATAACGTTTTTTCAAAGACATGGTCCCTTACTCAAATGGAAAACAACAGTCGCTCAGCGATTGCCAGAGACATACGAGGAAAAAGAGTTCCAGCGTCACCCTATCAGACTTCGGAATAAAAGTTCCTCTTCATTAGAGCAAATCGCCAATGCAGACCAAACACTTGTGTCTTTTGATATGCCTCTCGATGTTACTGTCGAGAATAAGGGACAAAAAACAGTCTCCATTGTAACAAGCGGTAACGAGAAACAGCGTTGTACTATTATGCTTTGCATATTAGCTGATGTCAAGAAACTCCAGACCTTTGATGTGTTCAAAAGGAAAGCACTGCAAAAAGGAATGGATTTTCTCAGCAGAATTATTGTAATAGCACAGGAAAAAGGTTGGATGATAACGAGTTGGTAGTAGACTGGCTGCAGTGTGTTTGGGAGAGACGTCGTGGTGCTCTCCATCGCTTGCCTTCTATATTGGTTCTCGATAGTTTTCGTGGACACTTAACTGATGTGGTTAAGAAACGTCTTCAGAAAGGGAACAGATTTGGTTGTTATTCCCGGTGGATGTTCATCTCTACTGCAACTTTTGGATGTATGCATCAACCGGCCTTTCAAGAACCACTTGCGGCGACTTTACACTGAATGTATGGCGACTGCAGTACACGAAACTACGCCAACAGGCCAATTTAAGAAACCTTTACTTCGCCTTTTGTGCGAATAATTATTGAAGCACGGAATTCAATTCCAGAGGATCTTATCGTCCACAGCTTTAAAAAATGCTGTATTTTCAATATCAGCGATGGGAGCGAAGACTTTATTGAGTCCGATAGTAATACGTGTTGCAGCTCCTCGAAAGACGACGGCGACGAAGAAAGCTAGACGCGGGAGTGATTTCTGTTAATAATCACAGTATTGTCGGATTGTCTCTGTTTATAACGATTTAATAATTAAAAGTAGGATGAAAAATACATTGTACCTTTTTTTTTGAGAAAATTGATGTGCGCTGATTACACGAGTTATTTTGGTTTTAATTTTAACTTTCCAGAAATTGGGGGGGGGGGGAGGCACACACGCGTAAATACGGTATTTCAGGTCGTCTCTATTCATATGCTTACTTAATTTCTTGGTAAATACTTCTTAGATCTGAAGGAAATTTGGTGGCCAAAGAGCCCATTGTCTGGGTAATGAAGATCAGTATATTTGTCACGCTCCGCTGTGATTGTACATAATATACTTTCTCTTTGGGTAACTAGTAGATGTATCCCAACGAAATTCAAAAGGCAAGAAACCCACTTTCTAATCAATGAAGATCACTACATTTGGTTGCCGAGCCATGGTGGAGCTCCGTTCGCAAACAGAGGCTGTTTACCACAGCTTTCTGCGCCGAGAGCATTTGAGTTCGATTTACTGGCTGTGTTCCTCTTGTTATAGTTTATTACACATACGCACAAGAAACAATGTATAGTAATGCTAAATGAAAAGCTGTAGAAACTCTACGTTTAATTATTCGCAGTGTTCTTTAAAAATTTCGATTTATTTCTCTTGACTTCATCTAAATTTACTAGCTGTGTTTGCAAATAAATCATAAGTAAGCAAAATAATATTTAAATATATGATCTCACGTCCTGTTCAGGAGAATTGTTTTAATGGGATCACACATTAATTTCGTGCTGATTCTGCATTATGAGACAATGGGGGAGCAATCTGATTTAAGATGTATTGCATTACATTCCAGAAAGCCAGACATACTGACGCTTGACAAAGGACTGAACACACATCACCCAACGGAACGAGCGGCATCTCACCGATCATAGATCTGCATGGACTGCGAGAGAGCATTTAGTACTGACCTCTGTTAGAAAATTTCTCCATGCTGACTAGACACGAACAGGAACGTCTGGGAGGAAGTAGGAAGCAATTGCTTCCTGGATATTAGAAACGTGGTTTTATCAAATTTTGTGCACATATACTAGCTAAAACTGTGGAACATGTCGTTTGGCAATCTTGCTGACTGGCAAAACCTGAAACGATACTACTGTTCTGCACCCTAGGGCCACATACTTGATTAAGCTATTTTGATATTACAGAATAGATTGGTATCGTGTGCTTGAAATTTCCATATGACTTTTTCTATATTGTATATTACTCTTTCCTCTTTGTTACTGATCCTGCTTATAAACGTGCATTTGATAGTGGGATTTTGTGTAATTGCGATTGAATACTGAATCGAATGTCGATGACAATTTGATTATATAAATTTACTTTTTTTTTTTTTTGAGAGGGAAGAGTCCTGAAGCACAGCTGTGGGCGCCAGATTATTTTGATTTGAATGTATACGTGGTCAGCTTTTGGCTTCGAACGTTGTACTTCTCACTTTCTCAGGCAATATGTGTAAAGGTTTATACAATGCTCTGCTATATATTGTGGCAGTTACCAAATCAGAGACTTTCATCACCATTTTATCTCGCAGAGTTTACTTTACGCAAAAGGTTTTCCACAAAATAAAAGATGAAGTCCCGATTTGCGACATGACGATTGAAATGTTCTGATTTGTGACCAATTCTTTGGATAGTACTACATATTTACGCTTAAATTATCTAGGCTTCAGAGTCGTATTTCCAGTTTCCATTTTCCAAGCACTGTACGTATATCTATACTTGTGTGTACAAGCCCATTCATAATGAGTTTTTGACTACACTAGTGAAGACAGATTCGGAATAGATGGACTTGTCATCAATGTGCAGTGCTATTTCCTCTTTAGAATAAAGACAGGTGGTAATCGAGATTGAACCACCGCTTTAACAATCTGATTTTATTAACAATTAACTACACTAGCATTTAACTACATTTTTACGTTTACATCGATTTACGGTTTTGCCGAAGGCATTCCAACAAATAGTAGTAACAGTGTAAGTCTAAGATAACACACAGTTTGCTTGATGTAAAGCTGTGCAATAGCGTAGGCAGTAAGGCGTTTACCTAGCAATTGAGCTAGCCGAGTTCGATTCCTACTACGCGTGGTAATATAATGTGATTTCATTTTCTCTCCATTGTGGCTGTGAGGCTCAGTCTATGGCAATACCCTCGACAGTTCACGGAAGTAAAGGTGCCACACCAATATTTTGCCAACATAAGTTTCGTAGTATAGAACGGTTACGCCCAATTAGCTGACGTAGACGCGATACTGGGCTTTTCGTAACTAGAACAAAGTAAACCATTTCCGCAAAGAAGCATTGAAACGAGATATGACACTAAATGAAACTGGTTTTGTCAGGGCACTACGGTTTCTCATGAATGCTATAGAAAATATATTTTCATTCAATTGTTTTTCCACACAAATCAATCTTAAATGGGAAATTCAACGCTTTGTGTGAAACTGAAAATTAACATTAAGGACCTATTTAATTAAACATTTACAACAATTGTCAGATTCGTCCATTGCTACTTTATACTAGAAGTACTCCTTTTGCAGTTTACAAATTTTGCAGCTAAACGTTCTTTTATATTTTCACAAAGATTCGCTTTGGATTTTTGGAATATTTCAACAGTTTCAGCACAAAAAGAAATGACCGTAAAGGAGAAGTAATGTGCCTACTTAAGAAGAATCGCTGATACAATGTGACATACAATTCTCTGAAATGCAACTTTAGCCCGTTTCTTCAACAACATTCAATTAATATGTGTTAAACTAGGAAACACTATAATAGTGCCAATCCAATAACGCAGACTAAATGATAATTTATTTATGAAAATGGCCTCATCTATTTCCGAGATTTTAATTTTGAAACTCATGAGCCATGAACAAATTGTACTCTTTATGAGGAAGATTGTTTACCAGAAAGCAAATGTTTATCAGAAAGCAAGAATCAAAATATATTTCAGTAGCTTTCGTTCTGAAGATTTCAATGTCTAGAGTGCTACTGGCAGCAGGCAAATATCGCGGAAAGGAATATGATACTGAGAAATAAGGAGCAAGGCGTGTGTAGAAAATCATGACATCCCCAATAACTTAGATATCCATCATCAGTGAGTGGAAATCATTTTAACCCTCGCATTCCCATATTATTTTATAACTCAGGATTCCCAACAGAGGTACAAGTGTACCCCAACACAAATTTCTGCAATTATAAACATCCTTATTTGTGGCATCGAAAATTTTGTTATGTTAGTATATGTTGGGATGTGCGTTTTTAGGTTATATTGGTTTTGTTAGTATAGGTTTAGGGTAAGTTTAGATAGGTTAGGTAAGCGAAACGGAAATTTCTTTACACGCTTTAGTACTGCATTCATTTCGTAATATTTTTCTAAGAGGAAAGGTTGAAATATTGCAATGATGTATTGGAATAGGCTTTAATATAACCTGTTCTTTATTCTACATTCGTTGATAAAATATCATAGATTAAAATATTGAAACAAATGGGATAAAATAGGTACCCATGGGGGTTACAAATGCACCCCAATGTAGTTTTAACCACATACGTAAGCAGATCACCTTACTATATAATTGTTATTGAGGAAATAAGTTCCCTTACAGTCCGATCCACAATGTAAAGAACTCTAGTCTCCCTCTGGTGTCATAAAACAGAAAAACATATGCATGTTGTACATTTGTACTCCCTTAGGAATCCGAAGGTTAAGAAAGCTAGGTACATTAACAAGTTCGATGTTTGAGTGCACCATTATCTGCCTGAAACACATTTACTAGATCAAATTTCTATCTATGAGTCTCTACTCAAATATTGAAGTCGAATGATAGCTAAAGTTGTTATTCATAATTGACGAAAAGTAGATAATCTACAAGAATGTGCGAAAAAGATTGTTATTAAAGTGAGGAGATGCTTCGCAGTCTGCAGCAAAGGCCATACTGACGTCCAGGAAGGTTAAATATCGTTTTGAGAAAACCATTCATTCACTTCGAAGACATCTTTCACATCGTCTGGTTTTCCATATTACTTTTAATTCAGTACCCTTATTTCTCTTCCGAAAACGCGCATAATTCAACCCTCATCTACTCACAGAGAGTTAAATAGAGCCGGATTATAGTACTATATGTTCTTTTGGTTTCCGTTCGATCAGAATAAGAATTTTTTATTGTCATTACACAACATAATGTAATAGAGAACGTAAAAATTAAATTCTGTATTTAATGTAATATTTACAATTATAATTAAACTATACAATACTTTATATTTAACTTAGTACTACTTTTCTATTAAAGTCGTGAAATTCTGAAATACTATATATGCACTTTTCTAAAGCCACTTTTTACCAAAACATTTAGAATTTTTAATCTCCATTTCTCTCACCCTAAGTGACAATAGGTTGTACAATTTCATCCCTATATATTTATAACTACTTTGCGTTTTGTACAACCGCACATGGGGAATATCTATTTCATTTTCGCGCCTTGTATTGTGTGAGTTAACCCTACCTCGAGTAACATAATTTGTAGTTTTCTTTCATATTCATGAGGCACGATAATATGTACAAGGACAAGATGGTCATTGTTTCAAAATCTTTGAAAGAATGTCTACATGATTCTCTTTCCGGAATACCTGTTATCGTTCTTATCGCTCTATTTTGCCACTTAAATACTGTTTTTGCTCCTGAAGGATTACTCTATAATAAAATGCAATACGACAGATGAGATTGAAAGAAAGCATAATGTGTAGTGATTAATAGACTTTTACTTAGAAATATTTTTATTTACGTAACACATATACTGCCCTTGATATTTTTTTTTACAAAGTTGCACAGTATGCACATTCCAGTTTAACCTTATGACGTCAACCTTTCAAAGATTACGTTAATGCCAACCTGGGGTCCGTGCGGACCCCAAACAATAACGTTGTTAGTAGGCACTTTTTATTAGGTTTTATTTTTATTGTATTGTTAAATACAGTTCCTTAGTTTTATTTACTACAATATAGTATAAGTAAACTACACACACACACACACACACACACACACACATATATATATATATATATATATATATATATATATATATAATATAGTGCAACATTTGTGTACTACAATACATTCTACTGAAATGTTATTTGTACTACATTTTCTTTATTTCTATGTGTTTTCTGATCGCTCACGGCTTTCAACCATTTCGTATGGATATCCCTTTTGTACCTTCTCATTGTACAAACAACTGTTGTTATCTGAAGACACAACTCTCAGTAAGCGCGGCACTTCTGAAATAAATCTCCATGGTTATGTTTCGTCGCTTATCTAACCATGGCTTTACAAGTCACGTTCATGCCCTACGTGCTGACAAACATATTTTGTCTCTGATTGATTATGATGTTTCAGTATTGCATATTCAGTATAATTTTATACCGTAATTTCCGGTCATACTTAGAATGTAAACATACAGAAAAATCTTCCATATGTAGGTACCAGTTACTGATCCATAGCTTACAAATTTCCAGATCTGTTCAAGTCAAGGAAATTCAGAACGACTATTTCCCAGAGTTCACGGAATGGTGGTATCTTGTCTGTCTCTAGTTTCTCTTGACTACTTTGAATATTATGAAATCAACAAAAGCCAAATAGACAGTTGAAACGATTCAGCGACATCGTTGCTTGGAATATTGGATGTTCATTTTTATTTGGCCACAATTCATTCAAGCCTTCCCCTGCCGATTTTGGCAATACTGCCAAAATAATGACGTTATGAACGCATATATTTCAAATTCGTCTTTTTCTGAGTTTTTCTCCTTTACTTTTTCAAAATAGATTCGAGTTTCTGTTTCCTGCACAATTAGATTTGCTGATTCTGGAGTTTGCAAACCTGTAAGGTACGTAGTTCATTCTGAATTCTGCTGGTTTGAATTCCTTGACGTCATTTTTTGCCAACGTCTGCTGTTCTGGCGGGATCTGTGCACCTGATTTTCTTCCACGTGGAGCTGTAAATTCTGTATTTGTTCCGTGCTCTGTTGACATGTCTAAAATTCGGCTAGAACGCTGCGGAGGGTCATAACCAGAAAACAGGTCCAGTTCACCTTCATTGGAACTACCGGTCCTTTAGTCTCCTTTCCCTTCCCCAGACAATTCACGTTCATACTCGTAATGGCTGTCGTCCGATTCAACCTCAGTTGCTTCGCTATTAGTTACTTTTACTTCTAACATCCACAGAACGATTTCTTTAGGCAGTCCTAGACAAGACACTGCAACTAAATAACAGAACTTTCTCAACATAATTTTGACCTGAAACGCATCATTTTCTGTATATTTGAGTACTAATATACTCCAGCAACTTTCAAATACAAATAAAATTGAACAATTTCCTCACAAATATTATACAGGAAGTACACTTTTTGTTAAAGAGAATTTATTTCTTTCAAAAATATGTGTATAGTAACCCACACAGCAAGGAATATTTTCTCAACCAAAAGAAAATATTTTCCTTGGTTTCCAAAAGGTTTTCCTTCTCTGGAGATTTCCATGCTGGTTTCCCTAATGTATTCCGAATATTTCCGGAAAATATTTTCCCAAAAATGTTTAGAAAACATTTTAGAAATTACCGAAAGTACATTTTGAGAATGTTAGCCGGAAAGTATATCTAGGAAAATATTCACAAAATGTATTAGAAATATTTTATTGGATGTAATCTAATATGTTTTCACTGTTGAGAAGGAAAATATTTTCGAAATTATAATAAAAATGTTTTTAATATATGATATGGGAAACAATGAAAGGAAATATATTCCATATATTTGAAAAATGTTTTCTAATAGGTTATTTGAAATATTTTCTATTTTTACAAGAAAACATATTGAACATATATTTTTAAAACGTTTAGAATGTTTAAAAAATAAATTCTTTCGTAATATAAGAAATATTTTTCAGAAATGTTTTAAAAAGGTTTACTTGATTTTAACAAAAGTATTTTGGTAACCTTCTGTTATAACTTAAACGGAATATTTTCGTACAATATTTTAGTCTTATTTCCAGAATATTTTATCGAATTTTGAATATAAAACTTTAAAACAGGGAAAAGAAAACATATTAAAAATGAATAGAAAATGTTTTCTGTTATGTTTTAGAAAATATTTTGTGTTTTTAGTGAACAACATTTTCTGATATATTATAGAAATATTTTTACATTGTTTTCAGAATATACTCTTCCGTTACTGGAGAAAATATATTCCTTGTTATATCTGAGAAATATCCCAAATATTTACCGGAAATGTTTTTTAAAAATGTTTGGAAAACATTTTATGAAGTACAATAAGTATATTTTTAGAACGTTAGAAGGAAAATAATCTAAGGAAAATTTTCACAAATTCTACTATTGTGTTGAATGTAATGTAATATGTTTTCAATGTTGAGAGAGAAAATGTTTTCAAAGTAATACTGAAAATGTTTTACATACATGATATAAAAAAAATAGGAAATATATTCCATAGATTTTACAAATGTTGTCCAACGTGTTACTTGCAATCTTATCTATTGTTACGAGAAAACGTATGAAATATAATTTTAAAAATGTTTCGAATATTTTAAAAATAAATTCGTTCGTAATATGAGAAATATTTTCCAGAAATATTTTTAAAACGCCTATTAATTTTGTATGGAAATGTTTTTGTTACCTTCTCCTGCAACTTAACCCTAGGAAGTCCAAGAATGTTTTTTCTCTCAAGTAGGTCCAAGAGGAGGCTCCTCGAATCCCCAGTATAACATACTATAATTCACATAATGCCATCTAACAACAAATGAATATAGAATAAGCATTCAGAACTTACTCGTGGCTGATATGTTGTTTCCCAACATAAGAACACAATCCTTGTTAAATACAAACGAAAAAATCTAAGTTCAGGAAATATACTTGTAGAAAATATGTCACATGGAAGTCCAAGGAGGGGGTTCGATGAGCCCACTACTTAGAAATAATTTTTAATTTACACGTTACTAAATAATAACGCACATTGATGATGTGGATTTATCAAAGAAGTAATAATAGACAACAAATAAAATTCTCAATATTTTAATCAAGACTTACGACGGGGTTTTTTCAAGAAATACAAACGAGTGGGTTCGAGAAGCCCCCTCCCTTGGACTTCCTAGGGTTAAATAAAATATTTTCATACAGTATTTTAGAATTATTTGCAGAGTGTTTTATCTAATGTTTAATTTAAAAAAGTTAAAACAGATATTAAAAATGAATAGAAACTGTTTACTATCATGTTTATGAAATATAGTTTGTGCTTTTAGCTGATAGTATTTTATTATATATCAAAGAAATACTTTTACATTATTCTCATAATATATGATTCAGTTACAATAAAAGTACATATTCCTTGTTATACCAAAAATGAATTTTACCGGAAATGTTTCTGAAACATTTTTCTAATTTAAATATGTTGGAGATTATACATGCATACGTACATACAGAGAGAGAGAGAGAGAGAGACAGAGAGAGGAAAGTTACCAATATCAGCCCCCTATCCCTAATCCGGCGCCCCAGTCTCTAGCGTCTCTGTGAAGCGTAAACAGCCAAGTGTTGTGCTGGGCACATTACTTATTCCGATTAAGAAAAGGCGTTGATATTAGAAAGTAATCCTACACAGTTTGGGGGCTGAGAATCAGTAGGCATTGTGATTTGAGTGACTTGCAAGTTTTGGTAGTGTCAGAGAAATCTGAAGTTTCACGATAAATGAGTATGAGTAGGCAAAATTTTCATTATAGTAGCTAATTAAGGAACTACAAAGTTAGTAAATACGTGTTTAGTAATGCATTATAAACTTTAATTGCGAAACTATTACGTTTGTTTCCGCCATGTGCTGAAATCCTAATCCGGCACCCCTTTTGGTGCCCTAAACCGGCACCCTCTTTAATGGCATATATGTCATTAGTAGACCCTATAGCTTCTAATCTTGATAGGCTATAGTCCTATATAAAATGAAATAGAGTTGCTCGAGTTCTGAGGGAGTTTTTCATTGTTGCAGCGCCGAAAAGAAGCCGCCTTAATTAGGGAAACGGAAAGAAAACCACGCACTATAATCACAATTGGCCAAAAGAAAATATGACTGAGGCCATAACTGCTGTGAGATCGAAGGAAATGTGATGAAAGAACGCTCAGTATCTCAGAATTCAGCTCTCTTTTCAACACTTGAAATTCTCATTGAATACACTGCTTCACCAGAAAATGATGTTTCATGTATGTTCTGTTCAGACAATGATGAAATGTGAGTTATGCGTCTTATGTGTTCAGACTGGGCACATGTTGAATGTATTGGAGCTGACAAAGACGATTACATATGTGACGTTTATCGATGATTGTGATTGGTGCTTTTTGTTTGTTTGTTTATTGAACAGTTTTCATAATTATATTGAACGTTTACGCAAGAAGCGCATACATACAATGAAAATAAAAATGTTTATATTTCTTCAACATTTTTATGTGTTTTATCAGTCAAATTATTTATATTTTCTGAAATAAAGTCATGGTACGTCATTATCTGTTCATATTTAATTTTCTTCAGTTTATTTGGTAATTTTTAGGTAACTCACTGCTAGTAATATACGAGGATGCTGATTTAGGCTATCTTTTTTCAGACTCATGAATTTGATAGGTTTCAGAAAAACCTTTATAGCTTCAACCACGTTAGTCTTATCAACTTTCTACTGCCAACTGAACATAAGAAACTTGTTTAACTTTTTATATTGAATATAGAAACGAATATAGAAACTTCCAATTATTCTTTTTTTTCCCTCTGACTGAATGAAACCCCTGCTGTTAATGACCTTTAATAAACAGTATCTATGTTTGGTCCGCTACCTCCTTAGCAGATATGAGATGGACTAAAATTGTAGTTTTTATTTTAAGAAAGTAAAAAAAATCCCTTGATTATACGGTACATTTACGTTTTATCACGCTTACAGGCACAGTCTTTACTTGCTTCCCAATGAATTTGAGGAACATAAATAAATAAAACGTAAGTACCAGAAAATAGAGTCAATACAGACATTTTCATCTGTAACACATTTGTTGAGAACTATAGTTGGATGTCACGTGCAAGTCCTCTTAACATGTTCCATCCTTTAATTTTATCCGTATAACAATTCCTGATTTCAGGAAAAATTCCGTTAACGATGTCATATGAAGTTCTACACTCTTGTACTTTATGTATGTGAGACCACATAAGAAACCGAGAGACAATACTAACAGGTTTTCTTCCAGGATCAAAGTCTAAGTGTGAATGTGCTGAACTGGGACTTTAATTGCATCCCTTGTACAAAAATAACAAGTAATCCCAATGTTTATTTATTTTAGTCCTTGGGAGGAGGGGGAGATGAAATCTAACCCTCGGAAGGATTTCTGAAAAAAAAAACACTGGATTCTAACTGCCACTGTTTGTTATATTACACAATATATATGGTTGTGGTGATACGTAAATGATATTGCGTTTTCGTCAGGGTTTTCATTCTGCAGGAGAGGAGGATAATAATACCTGGAAAATATTTTCTATCAGAGAGTATTGAAGGTGATTGCATTTCCTCCATTCTAACTTGGCCAAGCAAGGTACATTATATAGAAGGATTAACATAGCCTAAAAAGCTTTTTCCATGGCAGTTTTTTACTGTACCCATGCTTCTTACTTTTCGGTCTACGGGACTCTGTATTCCGAAATTTTCGACGGCTCCCAAGTAAGAACATAAGTGTACCAAAGGCATAGCCTGAAAAGCCTTTATATGTGTGCGCATTTGAGACATGGGTCTACAGTTTAAAGTGGTATAACAACTACATGAGCTCCCAGCGGAAATCGAACCATGGTCTCCCGTCCTCAAGGCGTATATGCTAACCATACAAACGCGAACAAATTCACAAACACACACACACACACACACACACACACACACACACACATATATATATATATATATATATATATATATATATATATATATATATATATATATATATATATATATATATATTGTTGAGTTGATATTGAGTTTATCGTCCCTTTTAGCAGCAAGGCGTGGACCTACTGATTAACGTGGAATCCGAACTAAATGAGCTCCCGCTGGGAATCGAACCCGGCTCAAGTAGCACACTTATGTCATAACGACGTCAAATGTTGGTCCTTAAATTCCAAAAGACGTCAAGCGAAGAAATATGGCGTCATTTGTTACGTTAAATAATGGTAACAAATATAACGGAGATACGACATGTGGACGTCTTTTAAGCCGCGCCTCTATTAATACGCCGCGCCGCGCCTCTATGTACGCTACTTCCGAATGCGATTGCGAATGCGAATTTCCCAGCACGTGTAAATAAATTAGAGAGGCCTCGAATAGTTCCGACCAGCAAATTGCGAAAACCGATGAAAAGATGCGAATGATCCCAACCTTGGGATTGTTCGTCCGCATACGTGCGAAGGAGAGTTGTCTGTAGAGGTAGCGTTGCCAGATCTAGCATAATGATGCTAGATCTAGCATAATTTGTAATTCTTTACTATCTAGCTTCTAGCTTTTAGCATCCTGCCCAAATCTAGCATAATTTCAGCAAGTTTATCAAAAAGCCGTAAAACCTGGAGATGAGAAAGAAATTGGTCTTGGGAAGAAAAACAAAGAATGCATCCTCTTCCATTGATTCATATAGTCGGTAAACCATACAGGCAGTCTTATTTTCCGAAGTAAATTAGAAACGGCTTTTTTTTTTGTGGCTCCACCCAGGGTTTTCTCATCCTTTAATTGCGAGGCATGGGCGGAGCTATGGGGGCCATTCTCCCCTCAATTTTTTGACAACTTCACCATCTTTATTTCTGACCTCATTACCATCTTTATTCCTGAAATTAAAGGTCCGAGACCGACCAAAAATCTGCCCCCTAACCCCAGGCAGAGAATTCCCAACTCTGCTTATGCTGCGAGGTAATTTTCTTCCAAAATATGTAAACAAACACTTTGCATTCATTTATACGATATATACGCCATTGAGTCTGTCAACGACTGCACTAGTTTAGTTGAGTTAAAGCTTTGGTGCGTGAAGTATTGAGTTCTATCCACGCATTCTTGCGCTCTGCATGTTTTAAGTTACGTTATCGTATCTCAGCTTCGTTTTTTTTTTAACTCCTGAATTAGTAATTATGAGGGTCTAGCATAATTTGACCGAATCTAGCATAATTTCGATCAGGTTTTGGAATAATTCCGAGCTGTGAGTCTGGCAACGCTGGTAGAGGAATTGAGCGCTACGAAAGAAATAAATTTTGTTTTGCGTGAAAGCAGACGACGCAAGGAACTTGGTGCGGAAGGTATGTATATTTTTCTTTGTTTTGTGTTTAAAATATGAAGATTTAGTTAATACATGAACCCCAACTTTTTATTCAATTTATATTTCCTTTTTTTTCCTCAAGTGATGATTTTAGGAATATACGTAATTATTGACAAATATGTTTGAAATAGCAAAAACGGTTTCTTTTACTCATGGAGAAAAGTTTCTTAGAAAGTAGATTGATTCTGTAATCTCTAATTTTATTTAGTTAATTTATTTTAAAGTGAAAATAGTAGCGGTTACCACGAAAGCACTACAAGACACGCTCCAACTGCCCATCGATAAGTAGGGCCCTTTGAAAAAATATAGTAGAGTAGGGTAAGGTAAAGTACAGTAAGATATAAATAAGTAGGGTAGGGTAGGGGTTAGCTTAAGGTTAGGTAAGTTTTGATCCATTTTCATAAAATTATTAATGTGTAATTTCTCCTTTCTGAGTGAGTATACCTGCTGGAGCGAGCGTTGTAAATTAACTCGTGCATAAAACACAAACCAGTTTGTGCTAGGTGGCCACTGAAAAGCACAAGTGCTATCTAACTGAGACAGGCCAGGAGTGCAGCACGAAAACCCGAGTGACAAGGGTGCGTCCGTTGGGAGCAGGCGCGTCAGCGACGTGGGTTATGCGCATAAACGATGATAGTGGAATAGCACACTAACAGGCAGTTATTCCGAAGTTGGTCGTCCACCTAGGCTTTGGCTAAAAGTGTAATAATTGGTTCCTTTCTTTACCAAAGTTTTACATTTAATGCACATAATAATGCCGAGTGACCGTTAGCGAGTGGAGACGGGTTAGTGCCCCGCAGGGCATGTTGTTTTCTGTTTTTATTACAGCTAAATGGGAAGAGGGGCCTGTGTTCTAGAAAATTGCTGCCTTGTTCAATTGCTGTCACTTACCGTTGCAGTAAACAATATAACTTTCTCCACGTTTCTTTATAGTTATTTGCTTACCACATTCTCTACAATTTATTTTTAGGTTTTTTAAGCCATGACTTTTACTTACTTTTAATGGCTTTTCCTGATTAGCACCAGCAATGTTTTCAAAAACAAGTGCTGATTACATTCCCATAATCCTACCATGAAGTAACCTTGCGCCAAGTAGTTCCCTCCGCTTGCCAAATAGTTCCATGTTTAAAACCGTTTATATAAGAAAATAAACACAACTTTCGCTTTCCTTATACATTATGAAGCACACGAACAAGCAAATTTATTTCTTGCCGGTAAATTTTCAAAATTTTACTAGATACGGACGACCAACTTTGGAACTTAACCCCACTAACACATACAATGCTTTCACTGTTACTCAAGATTCATTTCAATATGCTGTGCAGTGTGCACTGACAGTAATTACTTATATTCACACTGTCATTCCGTATGGAGCGGGCATGTCAGCGACGGTGGATATGCACGTAACCGAGGGTAGTGCAAAAAATTTATATCCCATACAACTATGCCTTACATCTAATATAGCTTTACTTCACTCCTGTGGTTCTGCATAATCACTTTACATAATGCCTTGAGTTCATAATACCTTCGTTACGGAGTACTATGCATTACGTATTACGTATTTCTACCTATGATAAATATTATATTAGGTGTAAGGTTCCGATATATATTTACATGTAGATTGCTATTGCAAACTGAATCAACATATAAATAACATAATTGTTTGATGCCTTCCATTTCAAATCAGCCCCCCAAAAAAAAAAAAAGTACCATCACCATCTCAGATATTTTTGAAACTTTTTTTATAGCAACTAGACGTGTTTTTTCAATGACCCGTATTTTTTGTGTTGTCGGAAAAGATTTTCCCGCCAAGTAATGGGCCATCAAAACGGGAAGTACAATTTACGAATTTTAGAGCACATGGAAAATCGTAAACTTCGTAGCCTCACCATTCAGCTATGGAAACATATAGTTATAATTCTTGTTGTGGTATGTACACTCGTGACCAAAATTATTGTCGCATGTCTATAAATATGTTGTTTTAGGAATATAATTTGATAACGAATTCTTCCGGTATTTCTTATAATGTTAGTATGTGTATAATCGGGAAAGACATGTATGTGGCAAATTTCATGTCAAAGGAGCAGTAAATAAGAACAATGAAACTTTCTTGTCCATTTAGCAACATTTTGTTTTACTCATTCTAATTTTCGTGTTTGTAATGCTTTTCCTCTGAAATTTACTACGACGATACATTTCCCGATTATACATGTAGTATCAGTATCAATAGTACCCTGCAAAATCATTATCAAATTATATTCTTACAAGGAGATGGTTATAGATATGCGACAATCATTTTGGACATGAGTGTACATAGGGATGTAAATAAAATATATTTTATTATAGTTTGGTTTGCGCATGCATATCTGTTGGTACATAAGTTAACAAATGAACGTCAGTTTATCTGAAAAGTCGAAGTTTGCGATTTTTTTCGAGCACTTGCAGTTCGAATTTTAAAATTCTATTTTACGGTTGGTAAGACCTAGTTACCCGCTTCTCGAAAAAAAAAATTGTATTGCTTCTGTGTGCAACCGTTTTGTCGCAAAAAATTCGAGAAACCGTCAAATTTTCAAAAATCACCTTTTTCGAAATTACCATAATTTAAAATCCTGAAATGTTGTCAAATTGTTCAACTTTACATGAATAATAAACACACCAAATAGCATTCTCGACCAATGCTTCATGAACGAACTACAGCCTCTTGAAGTTAGCGAAGTTTCATTAACTTTAATATCACCGTTGGCAACACTGAAAACAATGAAAGTGCAACAATTTGATGATGTTTGTGGTTCACATTCATTAAATAAAGGATACAAGTTTTTCCTGGCTCCTTTTTATTATTTTGATCAAAAAGGCTCTCTGAAATATGATGAGCCTCCCCTACTCCTCCTCCGTTTTCTTAAAACGGTGTAACCTCAGATGAAAATTACGATTAAGAAACAAATTTTAAACTTACTTAAAATGGTTTTCGGAAACAAAGTTTCACTGATTTTTTCCACACTGCAGTAATTATTTGCTTGCTTAGTGTCTTCTTCGCTAATAGCATGCAACCATTTCAGATGCTCCAATAGGTGTTGTCGATAGTCACACAACTCGTAGCACGTTGTCGATAGTCACAAAACACTTATATTCACTTCTCTTATTCTCTTCTGGAAGCCTGTACCCTGTTGAAGAACCATGTGGAAACAAAGAAAAAAAATAAAATGAAATATTGGAGTTTTACGTCCCACGTTTATGCCGATTAGGCTAAAGGAGACGGTGATTATGAGAAATGAGTGAAATGGTGGAATGAAGAAAGTGGGAGGAAACGGGAGAACCTCTAAAAAACCCACGAGCACGGTGTTTGTCCACCACAAAGTCCACACGGCGCGAGCTGGGATCGAATCAAGTACCCCAAGCACCGGAGGTGAACGCTCTACCACTGAGCCACCGCGCCTCCTGGAAACACAAAGAACACTTCAATTTCATGTAATTTATGATTTATTGATAATATTTCTGCTATCCATCACTGGTTGTCATATTTGTATGTAACAAAAGTTCATTTTTGCAGATTTCTTAAATCTACACTTTGAATTGCAGAAGCTCGATTTTGGGAAAAGCGTGAAGTTAGTCCATGATGACCCGTTACTGCAATAAAAGCCAAAGATGACTTCGGTAAATACCGCACACTTTCCCACTTTTTTGTTGAATTGCCGAATTCGGTTCTTGGCGACAAGACGAGAGTAATACCCGGAGTTGGTACTTGCACTATACTCACGAATTCTTCTGCAGGTTTAGGGGCCGCGGTGGCTCAGTGTTAGAGCGTTCACCTCTGGTGCTTGGGGTCCTGGGTTCGATCCCAGCCACCGCCAAGTGAACTTTCTGGTGGACAAACACCGTGTGCGTGGGTTTTCTAGGGGTTCTCCCGTTTCCTCCCACTTTCTTCATTCCACCATTTCATTCATTGGTCATCATCACCGTCTCCTTTAGCCTAACCGGCATAATTGTGGGACGTAAAACAAAGGTTTTATTTCATTTTCATTTTTCTTCTGCAGGTTTAATACTGTGAATCTCTTTTTCGTTTTGCCATGTTGCCATATTCTTATACCCCCCTCTCCTCAATACGTCGCAGAGACCCTTACCACGGCCGGTTTCACTGAAAAGCCACTGCTTTATCGGACCTGTCTGCGTTTTGGACATCTGAAAGCAATTTTTAAAGTGGAATGCAGCACCATCAGAAATCACTGAAACGGTTTGGTAAATTGTAGACACTTATTTTCACGTATTCGAACCTTTTTCTATAACTTTTATTTTCGCTTTTCTTCGAGTATTTTTAGAATCTTATTCATGGCTATGAGTACGAGCCGAATCGTGTGTTTTGTCGTCGCTTATTACAGCAAAACTCTCAGTTGTTTCATAATAATACATCACTCCCGTAAAATAGGAGATTTGCTCGTTTCTCCAGTGATCACTCTGAACTTCCCTTTGCAGAATAACAGTCCAGTTTAAGCGAAGTCCACATGCAGTAAAATAGAATTTGTATCTTGAAATTTTACACGATGCTTTGCGGTAGCATTTTTTTACACTTTCTTTGTTGCACTTTCATTGTTTTCACTGGTGCCAACTGTGACTTCAAAGTTAACGAAAGTTCGCTAACTTCAAAAGGCTGTAGTTCGTTCATGAGGCATTGGTCGAGAATGCTGTTTGGTGTATTTATTATTCATATACAGTTGAACCATCTGACAAAATTTAAGAATTTTAAATTATAATGTTTTTGAGAAAATGGCGATTTTTGAAAATTTGACGATTTCTCGAATTTTTTGCGATAAAACAGTTGCACACAGAAGCGATACTTTTTTTTTGGGGGGGGGGGGGGAAGCGGGTAACTAGGTCTTACCAACCGTGAAAACGGAATTTAAAATTCGAACCGGAAGTGCTCAAAAAAAGCACAAATTTCGACTTTTCACATAAACTTAAGTTATTTGTTAATTTATGTACAAAAAGATACACATGCGCAAACCAAACTGTAATAAAATATAGTTTATTCATATCCCTATGTACATACCACAACAAGAATTATAACTCTACATGTCTCCATAGCTGAATTGTGAGGCTCCGAATTTGACCATTTTCCATGTTTTATACAATTCATGAATTGTACTCCCCGTCCTTGATGGCCCATTACTTGGCGGGATTTTTTTCCGACAAAAAAAAAAAAAGTTCCAAAGTTAAAACATGTCTAGTTCCTATAAATAAAAGTTTGAACAATATCTGAGATGGTGATGGTACAATTTTATTTTTTATTTATTTTTTTTGCCTGAATTGAAATGGAAGGCACCAGATATCTAATAAGGACATCTAATTTAAGTTATAAACAACTTAAGTTTCTCATTAATTTTTAGTTACTATAAAGATGTGACTTAAAATTTGTAAAATACTGTACATATTTTAATTTTTTGCATTTTCTTTTTCTATAATAGATTATTAAAACACGTGGTACAAAACATAAAAAATGTTTATTAAGTATTGACCTGTTCCAAGAGATCAGAAAAAATGAATACGAGCTGGTTTTGGAATGAAAATGGTGTTCTTTATGCTATGTATTGGGTAGTTCAGGAAATGAGTATTTATTGAATGTTTTATTATTATGGGTCGATATGCCCATTAAATCATATAGTTGAGACTATTGTATTAATAGAAAGTTGAGACTATGATATTAATAAACTTTCATAGAAATAGGCACTAACTATACATTTAAATAGGAAGAATGGGTCAAATAAAATTTACTGTAGGCAGCCAATGACACCCCAAAATAAACAAACTTTTGTTCTTTATAATATATCGAACGTAAAGGAACGACATTGGTTGATTTGGCGCTTTATTGATGCATTTCGAAGGAAAAAAGAGAAGCAGGACACGAGGCAATGCTTCGAGAAGACGATCCGCCCAAGAAAAGGAGAAAATTCCCGACGAGAGCTCACGTCGTGGTTCGGATTCCACGTTAGTCAGTAGGTTCACGTTTTGTATAGCCTCGCTGTTTACGGGACGTTAAACTCAAAATCAACTGAACTGAAAGAAGAAAATATATTCAAGCTGATGAAAGAATTCGCCGTACAGAATTTTGAAACTGTTGACATTGCAGAATAATGCTGGATTTGGCCCATAATTCCGTCATGGAATGTTAATGTCATGGTAATTGTAACATAAGACAAAGTAAATTATTCAATAGGTATATTAGATTTCACTGTTTACTTCTTGTTTCACTGTTGTTTCCTTTCCAATTATCTGTGTTGCAAATACGTAGTAATAAGCAGTAATGCAGTCTTATGAATTGGTATGAAGTTATGAATATCCTTTACGTTAGAGATATTGTAAAGATAACTTCACAGAAGTTTACTTTGGGGTGTTGTAGGATGCCTACAGCAAATTTTATTTTAGCCCAATATAGATTCATGCTGAAAAAAAAGTTCTGCAAGTCATTGTCTCCGATTTTCCGGAAATTAGGATATATCATTCTAAAAACAAAATAATTAGACCTATTTTTTCTGCATTATACAAAAATAGAACTAAATTAAGCATTTGTTGCAACCCTTTCAACTGAGACTTTTAGTGACTGTTTGCCATAGGACTATAACGTAACGAAAATTTAGAGTTTTGAAGATGGCATTTTAAAGAAAATTTGCATCAAATTTAACCTTTCCGAACTTCTTAATTTTAGGTTGTGCATTTTTTTTTTTTTTTTTTTTGAGTTTTAGTGATATTAGTGCCTATTTTTAAGGCTTTTAGTACGTAATCATCCGGTTTCTATTTTTGAAATGCATTATAACCCGTTTAAGTAGATTAACCTATTTAGGTATACGGCTTTGCGTCCAAATGTCCTGCTCCGGTATCACAGGGTGGTATAGAAGCAGAGGGCTGGTGTTATTTATCACTAGCCTTTAAGATATATATATAAGTGAGCATAGTGAGAAGGACCACATATAGTTCTACCTTATTAATTTATACAGTATGGTGCTAAATTCGGTGTACGAAAGCAGAGGGGTGATTCCTTAGGATTCTAAAACATGTATTTTTAGATAGAGCACATACTAGTTCCTAAGTGAAGTCTTGACCCGACTTTGGTAGGTCCCATAGTTTTGGAGCTGTGGACCTTTAGAATTTATTTTTTTCATGTTTTCGCCAGCCTATAACACGTGAACGAAAGGCTTTTCGCCCTAAGTTTATTGGAACTTTTTTGTTTGTTTTACTCTTAGGAAACAGTCCTCTGCTTTTGTACGACAAATTTAGCGCCATACTGTAACTATCGTTAAAAAAATGTAAATATTAAGCTACCCTTAATCTGCACTTTTTTAAAAAAGTTTATATCTTTATTATTTTATGGCAGGCATGCTAATAGCGGAGTTGGGATTAGGGCGCCAGAGTCCAGCGGGCAAGCTCTGTGTCGGTTTTCTACATTATTTATTTACAAATACTGAACAAAAATTCAGAATAAATTAAATCTTTTAAAAGTTTTTTTCTTTTTAACTTTTTAAAGTGAGTTTATCTTCTTTATCTCTTAAGTCGAAGCTGGAAATATAAACCACCGAATGATTTCTGTGTATGAACTCTGTCAAACTCGTAACCCAGCTGAGTTACTTTTCTTCCTTCGTTCAGTAATACTCATGCATCTACAGTTTCCATTTTCATCCTAAGTTAAGTTTATTGTGTTCTGTAATGTCATTATTTTAAGTTTGGATCATAGTTTCAATTCTATATCTACACTATAACTTTATTCAGCGTACCAAATTTGAGTGACAGTTATTAAGATATTTAGTATATAACTTCCAAAAGTATAGGAAACAATGTTTTAGTGTTTTGGATAGCCTGAGGTAAGATATATATATATATATATATATATATATATATATATATATATATATATATATATATATATATATATATTTAAAAACGCATAAAACGCTTCGTTTGACTTAACCTTGATTCTGAGAAGGAAGAGTCACGCAGTGGCTCCGCTGAGATCCGAACGAGACAATTATGTTTGCATTTGATATGTTATAACTAGATGAATCCCAAAGTTATACGTGCCACCGGGCGGAATATCGTGAGTTACAACATATTTTGTAATGTAAAAACTACAAAAAATTACCTGGCAGAATAGTTTGAACCGAGTCATTTGTTCGGAAACGGTTTTGTAAGTGGAAAACTCGGACAATACGTATCCCATCATTTCCAAGTACACACTTTTTTCGGATAAAAAAGTTTGCCCCAAGGTCCCAGACGGGGTCCAACTCAAAATTTTCAAATGGCAAGGGGTGTTAAGTAGCACATCGTTTGAAAGCTGTTGTAAAGTGAAAGAAAATGCAGCAAGTCTCGACTCTCTACGACGACCCTGTGAAAAATGGCGGAGGATCAAAGTGTAAACAAAAACGTAATTGAAAAGTCCATGGTCACCCCGATAAATCTTAAACGGTGAGACAAATGTGAAAATAGGAAAGGGAGTGTGGCATTATTTTCAAAGTACAACAATTTAAGTTAAAACCTCTTGTTCCAGGGTTCCAGGTGGGGTCCAACTAAAAAGTTTCAAATGGCAAGAGGGGTAAAGTATCTCATCGTTTGCAAGATCTTGTTAAATAAAAGTAGATGGAGCAAGTCTCGACTTTTTACGACAACACTGTCCAAAATTATGGTGGGTCAAAATGTAAACAAAAGCTTAATTAAAAAACTATGGCCACCTTGAATCCAAGATGGCCGCTTAAAATCTATGTCATTCATAACAGTACGTATTTTTCTCTATTATGTATTTAGAAACAATAGGAAGAGTAAAGAAGAATTGAATTTTGATTCACTGCAACTATTATTTAATTCGGTAACAACACATACGTTTTGTTCTTAATGCACGTTCGTCACGGTTTTCTCGACATCATTTACTTGAATATAACGAATAGCGATGAACACACAACTCTGACTTCCTACTCATACTGCTAAACAAAAGTTGAATACCTTCGAGTATTTTTTCTAATTTTGTCATACATAGTTCATGCATAAAGGACTTGCTGGACCAGTAGGTTGGGGCTCTATTGCAACGTATTCGTGATGGTTACATTTGCATGGCATACGTTGGTTTGATCGCAATACTTCAAGCAATACCAAATATACAAAAAAAAAAAAAATTACAAGATTGGCGAGTAGTACTAAATCATGTGTAAGTCATTTTAGTACATCGAGCTGCGTCAAACTTTGTTGGTTTGGTCACAGTATTCCAAGAAATAACATTTATATACGAACCCATTTTTTACGCTGACAGCCATATTGGATTACAGATTATACTCTTTAATATTTTGTGGATACCTACTGTTAACCATAAACGCAAATACCACATTTCGCTTCTCCAACACTAGTGTGAGCTGGACATGCGTTCGATACATAGTGCGGCATTTTGAACTCAAGATGTCGCGTTTTTAAACATTTCGCATATTTTCGTCACCTACTGTACTAATCAACATTAATACCAAATTTAGCTTCCCTAGCTTCAGCAGTTTGGTATGCTTATCCTTTCGATATAGGTTTTAAGCAACCATCTTGGATTCAATGTGGCCATAGATTTTCAATTAAGCTTTTATTTACATTTTGACCCGCCGCAATTTTGGACAGGGTTGTCGTAGAAAGTCGAGATGTCCTCCATCTTCTTTCACTTAACAAGAGCTTTCAAACGATGTTCTGCCTCTCTTACCGTTTGAAACTTTTTAGTTGGACCCCACCTGGGACCCTGGGACAAGACGTTTTCACTTATATTGTTGTACTTTGAAAATAGTGCCACACTTCCTTTCCTGTTTTCACATTTGTCTTACTGTTTAAGATTTATAGGGGTGACCATGGACTTTTCAATTAAGTTTTTGTTTACACTTTGACCCTCCGCCATTTTGCACAGGGCTGTCGTGGAGAGTCGAGACTTGCTGCATTTTCTTTCATTTTACAACAGCTTTCAAACGATGTGCTACTTAACACCCCTTGCCATTTGAAAATTTTGAGTTGGACCCCGTCTGGGACCCTGGGGCAAACTTTTTTATCCGAAAAAAGTGTGTATTTGGAAATGATGGAATACGTATTGTCCGAGTTTTCCACATACCCAACCGTTTCCGAACAAGTGACTCGGTTCAAACTATTCTGCCAGGTAATTTTTTGTAGTTCTTACATTACAAAATATGTTGTAACTCACGATATTCCGCCCGGTGGCACGTATAACTTTGGGATTCATCTAGTTATAACATATCAAATGCAAACATAATTGTCTCGTTCGGATCTCAGCGGAGCCATTGCGTGACCCTTCCTTGTGAGATATCTTTCGTTTTTAAATTTTGCCACACATTCTACAAATAGTAATTTTACAACAATTGCTTTATTTTAGGAGTCCCCTGTGTTTGGAGGCTATCAACCGAGATGATTTCAAGGTACGCCGCACACAGGTACTACATAGACGGTACCAAATTTGACCGTAAGTAAGGATGAATCCCAGAAAAAGGAAGAAAGTGTTGTGACTCACCTAGCATTTCAAAGTGTCTTCCTGGGTGATGAACTATCATCAGCCTCCCATCATTAGCGCGCGGCTTGCTCAATTTGCAGATTCGACGAAAAACGTTTTATATAGAGAGAGTTTGGCATAGAGACATTTAGTGTAGGAAGCCCAAAATTCATAGCGTCAACATAACACCAATTTAAAAATCTAGACTGAAGATCTAATTAATTCTTATTTGACTGTGATTTTTTTTATTGGCGTAGCTCGCTTCGTGTGATGTGTATGGTACTCATTTAAGCTAATTTGCGTGCATATTATGCTGAGTTTTAATTTATGGCAGTTAAATCACACTTCAGATTCTAAAGTAATGTATAATATACCTACTTCGTATCGTTAAATATATTCTTAGATGAAGGTGACAGAGGACTTTTCAAGAAATAGTTTAACTTATTTTGTATGTGTTGAGGGGAGGGGAGACGTAAGTAAACGCATGATTCTGCTGCTTGGTTTTCGGTGATTGGCATAGTCATCTTCTGAGCTACAATACTAGGGTGTGGGGAAGAGTTTGTAAGGTGCAACTCTGTTCGAGCTTTTCTTACAAAGTAAGTGTTTTTTTTAAATGTTATATAACACTTGTTAAAATTGATACACTGATGAGGTGTATATACTTTTCAAACTATTATAATGTACGGTATGCAATTAGTAGACTTAAATTAATATAGACTTTTTGTTTATGTATTCACATTAAATATATTGTGTACTACAAATGTATACTTAATGTAAAATTAAGTAATTATTACTGTAATTATTCTCAATAAATCTACACGATTTTATTTTATGTATTCTCTTTTAAAGGTTCATTCCTTTATTTGGCTTTCGGTTTGTAATGTAATCATAAGTAATATAGGATGGTGGAATTTAGATCATTTTAAGGATAATTTCTCTATTATATACGATAACTCAAGGAAATAATCGATTGTATATCGCATTTACAATATTTACATGATATAAAATAAGTTATTTTCCCCATTTATCATGTATAAATCTTACCACCAGTGGGGTTCTGTAGTATAGACACTGGTTGGCGAAGTACTTCACTGGTTGCTTGAGCACTGACTTCAGGAGTGGTAGAATGAATGACTATTCGGAAACAGTGAGTAGCCTAGTGGTTAATGCATCGACACGGTAAGTTGAAATTACAGGTTCAAATCTTAGTCCATTCTTGCAGTTTCTTTCCTTTTGTAATTATGTACTTTAACTTAGTAGAGCTGATTTCTTTATACCCGAGTTATTTCATCATGACTTTTAACACAAGAACGACATGAACCACTTACATGTTGATACCTGGGATGTCTTTCTTGTGCTCTGTCATTTATTCTACGCACTACAATAGCTGTTTTAGTGTTGTGTAAAACGTACAACGAAGAGCACAATTAAGACACCTCGACTGTGAACATCTGAGTGGTCCACGTCGTCCTTGTGTTAAGAGTGATGGTGCAATAAAATGGTTTCATGATGATATGATCACCTTTTACAGTGATTCTTTATAAGAAAAACTCACTATATACACGTGTTTGTAAGTTTCGTATATTTTTAATACTTTTGTAAGAAACTGTACTATAGCATTTTTTTAGGAGTTCCATTAAGAATACTTTTCACAAAATGCATGTGATTTGTTCCGATTGTTATTGATCCTCCATATCATTTTTCAATGAATATTGGCATTGATATAATGTAGTGTGTCCGAGATAATTTATTTTTCTCCATTTATACTGCACAGTGCCCCCTGTGATGTCGCCTTGTGATATTACGGGATCCCGGATACATGACAAAATATTTAAAAATATTTTCTGTACATGATAGAAAATATTCAGAGAATATAAAGTAGACATATCAAAAACATTTTCAAATTACTTTTCTTGGTGTTTTGTAGCAGTAGCAAATGTTAAGAAAATATTAAACTTGTTTCAGACGAATTTGTGCTAACAAAGAAAATATTTACGATTTATTTTTCAAAAATTGATATGTTTTTGATTTGTTATTGTATGTAGTTTCAGAACGTATTTAAAATATTTTTTAACATATTCTGCTTTTCGCAGAGAAATATTTTAAATTCTTTCTGAATATTTTTCCTTCATTACCACCATAACATCTACAGTTTGAAATACATTTCTTTGTTCAACCTATAAGTTAGAACACTAGAATTTATTTCCACAAATTTATGTGATGATAGAAGTTTCCGTGTGTTCTAAACCGGTTCCATCATACACAGACTTCTACCACCCCATCAATTCGTAAAAATGAAATCCAGATATTTTAACTTACAAGAGTTGGAAAACTGTTCAGTATGCATTTCCTTCAGTATTGAAGAAAGAAATGTATTTCAAACTGTAGGTGTTATCGTGGTAATGACGAAAAAATATTCAGAAAGAATTTTAAAATATTCTATGTGAAAACCAGAATTCATTAGAAAGTATTTTAAGTACCTTCTGAAACTACATACAACAACAAATCAAAAACAGCATTTGCTATTTGAAAAATGAATCTTAAATATTTTTTCTATCTTAGCACAAATTCATATCTGAAACTAGTTTAATATTTTCTAAACATTTTCTACTGTTACAAAACACCAAGGAAACTAATTTGAAAATGTTTTTTATATGTCTACCTAATATTCTCTAAATATTTTCTGTCTTGTACAGAAAATATTCTCTAAATATTTTGTCATGTACAGAAAATGTTTTCTAAATATTTTGTCATGTACAGAAAATATTCTCTAAATATTTTCTGTCATGCACAGAAAATGTTCTCTAAATATTTTCTGTGATGTACAGAAAATATTCACTAAATATTTTTTGTCATGTATAGAAAATATTTTTTGGTATGAGTGGAAAATATTTTAAAATTATTATTTTACAGAACATTAATTTTTGTTAAAAATAGATTAGAAATCTTCACAAAACATTTCAACTAAGTACCCAATACATTGTAAAAATATTTAGAAAAAAATTCTTTATTCTAGACAAATGATTTTCAGTGTTATTGGCAAATGATTTTAAAATATTCCATGCGAAACATTTTAAAAACCATTCCGTTAACATTGTATAAAACGTTTCAAATACATTTTCAGTAATGTGTGGAAATGGTACAGAAAACATTCTTTGGAAAACTTTTCTAACGGCGTATAAAATATTTCTACAACGTTTTTAAGTATATTGCGAAAATATTTTCAGTATTATTTGGAAAATGTTTTCAACAACATATGGAATATATTTCCTTAAGGGAAGTAGGATACATTTTCTGAAGGAAAATGATGGTACGTTTTAGAAACGTTTTGAAAATATTTCATTGCTGTGTGGGAACATGCAGTAAGATATCAAAATTGTAATAGAATAATAATAACAAAGATCGTGCTGCCATCTTCTGACAATTTTTAAAACAACACAACTCACTTGTCAGAGGAATAAATATTTACTTTTATTTATGTTGCCGTTTCTAGGAATTACCAATTAGGAAGCTTTATATATCTATCTGCGCATATGAAAGCATGGAAAACCATGGGGTCCGTACGGACCCAGGTGTGCTAAATACGTTTGGTTCTTAAATATTCTTATAATTTCTAAATACAAAAGTGTACAACAAGTAAATTGTTATGAATGAATTGAAAACATCTTAAAAAGAGATGTCCTGAGTCGTAGATAAGAATATGAAACAAACAGAGAAAATATATGAATAT
Organism: Thermobia domestica; assembly: GCF_964235325.1. Taxonomy (NCBI): domain Eukaryota; kingdom Metazoa; phylum Arthropoda; class Insecta; order Zygentoma; family Lepismatidae; genus Thermobia; species Thermobia domestica. Next base: position 133,740,930 of record NC_137460.1, read on the forward strand.
AATGAAGCCTGGGGTCCGCACGGACCCCAGGTTGGCGTCATAAGGCTAATTTCGTATCTAAGTATATCCCTAACAGATTAACTGAGGAGCATTCTTCTGTATCAGTTGTGGAGCAGCTGAGATGAAAGTAACTTCTCTGTTTTTTTTTTTGTGTGTGTGTGTGATTAAAATGTAATTTATTGTGGAATAGCCAAATAGTATATTTATGTCTTGCTTAATTGTTTTTTATGTCTATTGCATTGATATTATTATCTTTCGTTATGAAAGTACTGTCATCGGCATGCATAACAGTGGTCTCTAATAAGTAGTCAGGTAAATCGTTAATATATAGCAGAAATAGAAAATGTCCAATGACACTTCCCTGTGGCACTCCTGTTAATATTTCAAAAATGTTTCTTTATATTGTATACACACACCTTGTTTTCTACTTTCTAGATAGGACCTGATCAATAAGAGCTCAGTTCCTCTGACCTCATAATACTGTAATTTCTGAATCAATATTTCATGTGAAAGAGTATCAAAAGCCTTACTTAAATCTAATAATGTTGCGTAAGCGAATGAACTGTTTTCAAAGCATCGATTATCTCAGATACAACTTTTTCAACAGCTTTGATTGTGGACATACCTGTCGGAAACCCATATTGTGTACAGTTAATGAGATTGTAATTTTCAAAGTACTGAGTTAGGTGTTCTTTCATGCAATGTTCAATAACACTAGTTAACAAAGGTTTCGTTACATAAAAGGAAATACCTGTTTTTAAAGGAACTTTTTGCGCTGAATTCGAATATGCACTCGGTTTTTCTCCATCACGTACGATTTTCCCGTAACAGAGGGGTTTTCGGAAAAATCCCTCAAAAATTTCCCTTTTCGTTTATTTTACACCCCAAGATCTTGTCCCCTTGCATATACTAATATAGAAATTATACCTAAGTATACTTTGATTCATATTTAACAAACCCTCCAAGTTTCGTAATAATCGCTTTATTCTTTCTAGAGAAATAAATATATTTGTATGTATACTGTGTGTACTGTTTATTGCACCTTATAGTAATGCTTTCAGATCTCTTAAGTTGAGGTAAAACGTTTTGCTTTATTACCAAAAACACATATATAAAATATAATACAATATAATTTACAAGTGTGACAATTTACAATAAACAATAATACAAATGTACCAAAAGATCATGAAAAGACAATCAAAACTATCATAATATATGAAACTTCCATTGGGTTACTAAAACGTACACTACTTCCTTCTTTTGTAAGAAATGTTGCATTCTCTAACAAGACCCCAACAATAGTCCCCCATCATTGAAGAATCCCATCGTCCCTGGTACCTTTTCTCCATTGCCATTATATCTTGGTGGAATCTTTCCCCCTGTTCGTCGCTGAGAGCACCTAGGTTAGCAGGAAAGAAGCTGAGGTGGGAGTGCAAAAAGTGGATTTTTAAAGACATCCTACAACCCAACTCTTTGTATTTCTGTATCATGTCCTGTAGGATTTCTGTGTAACTCTCAGCTTTGTTATTGCCCAGAAAGTTGCGCACAACACACTTAAATGCTGTCCAGGCAGCTAGCTCAGCACTGTTTAACTTGCTGTCAAAGCTATCATCAAGCATTAATTTCCTAATTTGGGGACCAATAAACACTCCCGCTGAAATCTTAGCATCACTCAGGTTAGGGAAATTATGTCGCAAATACTTGAAACCTTCACCAGATGTGTCCATGGCTTTGACAAAGTTTTTCATAAGTCCTAACTTGATATGAAGTGGCGGTAGTAGTATCTTATTAGGATCTATCAAAGGAGCGTATTTGACGTTGCATTCTCCAGGTACGTAATTCACTCTAGGTTCCCATTCCTTCACTTCATAATGTTTGTCATCAGCTCGGCTATCCCATAAACATAAAAAACATTGGTACTTCGTGTAACCGCACTACAGTCCTAATAAAATACCAACTACCTTGAGATCACAACATATTTGCCAACAATGGTCCTTGTAATTTATAAGATTTAGCAAAGTTGACATGGTGTCATAGGATTCCTTAATCTTCACTGAGTGCGCAAGTGGTATAGAAGGTTTTTTATTTCCATTATGTAAAAGGACAGCTTTAAGGCTGACCTTTGACGCGTCGATAAATAACCTCCATTCTTCTGGAACGTAAGGAATTCCTAGCTCCGCCATCAACCCATTTATATCCGTACATACGCACACATTATCTTGCATTGAGAAATAGCTTGAAAATTGAACATGCCTTTTCCTGTACACTGATATGTTCGTTTCTGCATCCAATAAGTTCCACTGCTGGAGCCTTGATCCCAGAAGTTCCGCCTCTTGTTTTGTCAGGTGCAAATCACGGACTAGGTCATTAAGTTCACATTGCCGGATGAAATGTGGCTCGCGAACACAGTCAGGGATGAACGTTGGATCCTTGGATGTACATGTTGATGTCGATGGTTCATCAAGGTCATGATCATCATCAGAGTCTTTTGGCCATATCTCTTCACAGTTGGTAGGGGGCTCGGGAAGTGGAAGTTCATCCCCATGCGGAATAGGTCTAATTGCGGATTTAACGTTGGGATAACTTATTGTGTATTTGCTTTTTTTTAGAATGTCCCTTAACTACTGTGAGACAAAAATAACAATCATCCAGATGGTTGGTGGGTTCTCTCCACACCATTGGTACAGCAAATTTCATGAACCTCCGTTTCTCTTTGGCCCATGCAAGCAAAGTGACGTAGCACGACGCACAAATTATGTTGGGTGCCCAAGTTTTGTCCTGATCTCCCACACGACATCCGAAATATGTATAATATGCTAGTTTCACCGATGGCGTAATGGATCTACACTGTCCTTTAACTACAAACTGGCCACACACATAACAAAAGCTATTTGGTGAGTTAACACACGAACGCCGTCCTCTTGACGCCATTGTACTGATCACAAACTAAACTTCTGGTCTTAGTTGGGTATAATGCCGTTAAAATCAAACATGAAAGCACTCTTAGCAGCAAAGACAACTTTGAAAGTGAAGTAGTGTTAAACCACACGTCAATATAAAAATGTACAAAACTCCCTCACCAGGTGTCAAGAACACAAGAAAGAAAGAAATGCGCGGGGGAGGGGGGAAACGATACCGTAGTGGAAAATTCAGACTGCATTAGTTCATTGTTGTCAACAATGAGTCTGTATTCCATTCTTTCTTTCTTTTGCATTCTCTTACATTTGATAACAAATATTGATAACCATTTCATGAACAAAACGAAAAAACTTGGAGAATTGTATATATATGTATTAAGATATACATAAACTGTACGTTTAAAAAACTATACGTTGGAAGTATATTCTATTTTTATACACGTTTCTAATTTACAGAGAGCAATACAAGTGTGTTGTTGACTATTGTAAATATTCATTTTTATGTCTGTGTTTGTAGTAATAAAGCAAATCGTTTTTACCCCAACTCAGGAGATCTGAAAGCATTACTATCAGGTGCAATAAACAGTGCACACAGTATACATACAAATATATTTATTTCTCTAGAAAGAACAAAGCGATTTTTACGAAACTTTTAGGGTTTATTAAATATAAATCAAGGTATACTTAGGTATAATTTCTATTTTAGTATATGTAAGGGGACAAGAGCTAGGGGAATAAAATATCTGAAAAAGGGAAATTTTTGAGGGAATTTCCCGAAAATTCCTCTGTTACGGGAAACTGTACGTGATGGAGAGAAACCGAGTGCATATTCGAATTCAGCGCAAAAAGTTCCTTTAAGATCAGGTGGTTTTTCTCATGTAACAAACAAAAAGTTTAAATTTGTTAACTAGTGTAATTTTTGACAATTGGTACGAGAGATATTGGTCTATAGTTGCTGGGACAGTTTTTGTTCCCTTGTTTGTGTATGAGAATAGTAACCACAATCTTAAAATAATCTGGGAACACTCCTTCTACTAGTATCCGATTTATTAAGTGTGTAAAGGGTTCCACTATTACGTCTATAATGTTTTTAAATATACTATTTGTAAACCCACGTTACCAGATGTTTTAAACTTAGGAACCACTGACAAAATTGCTTCAGGTATTACGTTTGTCCATTTAAATATCTAGTCACTACTTTGATTTCTACATGAACTTAGTATATTTTTAAAGTCTATAACGCCGTTTTCTGTGGACTTAGAGATATTGCTTGAATTGCCATTTACGTACTTAGCACTACTACTTAGCATATTTTTGCCGCACTTATTTCCTTTCTGTTAGTCTTTTTGCTCTGAAGTATTTTTCTTTTCCCACAAGACAGCCCGATTGAGCCAAGCAATGCCAACCTTACGAAGCCCTGCTAGTTGCGGAGTGTACCAGTTACTAACATTTTGCTGTAATTTGTTTGCAGATGAGTTATAGCATTTAAATTTTCTTGGACAACATTCATTTAGCGATCGTGTTAAATTATACATAAAAATTCACACGCGTTTTACTACATTTTTACATCTGAAGAATATTTGCTGCCAGTCAATTTATTTTAATTTGTCTTAAACTACAGATATTATCTAAGCTAAGTACTCGAAAACTCTTTGTCACCACCCTAGTATTATTGTGTTTGCCAAAGGATATAACATCCATAGGCCATCATGATCTAATAATAAACACTGTACTACACCACACGATATATCGTTTCTAAATACATTTGTAATAATATTATCTAAACAAGCTCTCTTTCTTGTTGGCAGATCATTTAAAAAAATAAAAGTTATATGATCTAAGTATAGCAGGAAAATAACTCTTGGTTGGAGTATCAATTAAAATATTGGTATTTACATCCCCCAGATATAATACTTTATATTTATCATGCTTACTTAAGTACTTAGTAAGGTCTTCCCAGAGTGCAAAAAAGACATTGACGTCGGAATCTGGTTTTCGATAAATTGATACCATAATTGTTTTTGCGATAGGAAATAAAATTACAACTACTTCAAATTCCCCCTCATAGTAGAAATTATCTACGTTAATAACAATATTGTCAATGCTGAAGCCATACTCCTCCATGGGTAATTCTACTTCTATAAGAGCTTGCTGCCATGATATAATTTGTAGGTACGTATAGAAGTATTTCTTCATTTCAATGCCAGTGTTAATTAACGCAAACACTATTGCACGGAAATGAGTCAATAAAAATTTTAATTTCTATTAATTTGTCTCTTATTTATTGTATGTCAATGTGGATCAGCAAGATATTTTCAAAATCACAATTTATAACACCTTTTATGTTTGAAAACAGACCAGAATTACTTTGTGCTAGAATTATATCATTTGTTTCTAACGTTAAGTCAAGTTAGATTGTTTAATTCGACCAACCTCATTATTATCTATTAGTTCCATTGTCTTTTGCTGTACCATTATATCACTGCGTAAACAAATTTCTACCGTTTTTCGTGCACACTTGTATAGCATTATATTGATTTTTACCTAGTTCCGTGCTAGGTTCGTTAAGCATAAAAAATCTTCACTAAAGTGTCTTACACCGGGTCGATTTCCGAATGCTCTGTGTTGCTTGAGTGCCCTCATTTTCGCTTTTGTTTACATCACTTTCATTTGTTCTGGTGATTGGAATTTTCGTAGATGTTTCTGTTACACAAAATTTCCCGCCGGAACGAATGCAATTTTGCTGATCAGTGAACTTTACTGTATAATTGTAGCTACTTTTCTAAGTTTCCTATTTGTTGACAAAATTTTATCGTTAACACATGAATCGTCAGAAAGGTCGTGGCTCTATGGTACTGACATTATTATTACATTTGTATCTTTCCAGTATTGAGAATGTTTAAGTTCCCTGAGTACATTGGTTGCCTCCTTGTCAGCAATATCATTTAGTCCCGACCAAATTACCAGATAATCTTCGGGACCCAGTTTCTTTATTTCTGCCATGTTTGTCTCCAAAATTTCCGGATTTTTTCCTCCTGGTTTCACACAACCCCACACTTGATATTTCTAACTAAGCAAGTTATCTAACAATACAGCACATTCCCTACTGTGACTGCCCGCAGGAATATAACTCTTTTTTCTCGTTGCCACGCATTGACTGTTAATTTCCGCCCTTTTTTTGACCATATTATACTCAATGTTTCGCTCTGGTGTTGATTCCGACACGCGTACATTCCTTTGTTGATAAAATAAAGTAGATTTTGAAGTTGCCTCATACTTCATTCTAGTTTTGTTCTTTTCTACTGACTGTTTTACACTAATTACACCGTGCTACAGGTTTTTAGGTTTTTTCACCTGAAATTGTTCATACGCTGTTGACACTCCATCTGAGTACCACACTAGATGGTTTTGAAAATGTTTTGTCTTTCTATTTATTCTACAAGGTAACAGGGGCGGATCCAGGACCGACTTCTGGGTGGGCAGTGGCTGTCATAATGCTAATTTTAAGGGCTCTAAACTGTGGGATGGATTATATATATATAACAAGAAAGTTTCGTCTTCTGGGGGGTACTATCGCCCCCCCTGGAAGGTAATGGCCCTTGCGATTTGTGTTATGAACAGGAAAACTATTATTATTCCTTACAGTTGATTTCACTTGATTTGTATTTACACTTGTTTTGAGCATCGGGAGGCGCGGTGGCTCAGTGGTAGAGCGTTTACCTCCTGTGCTTGGGGTCCCTGGTTCGATCCCAGCTTGCGCCGTGTGGATTTTGTGGTAGACAAACACCATGCTCGTGGGTTTTCTCGGGGTTCTCCCGTTTCCTCCTACTTTCTTCATTTCACTCATTTCTTAGTATTACCATCTGTCTCCTTTAGCCTAACCGGCATAAGTCTGGGTCGTTAAACTTAAAGATTTCATTTCTTTTCATTTTGTTTTGAGCATCGTTTTCACATTCTGTGCAGCAGTGATAGTAGTGTGGTTACTTTCACGTCACTCTACCTGGGCTCAGTGTGATGTAACATGTTGATTTGATATTGAACTGTACCACTGTCATACATGTTACTATTTCTTATACTGCTTGTAGACGATCCAAGAAAGCTTGAACAAGACTCTTGTTCAACACCATTCAATAGGGGAAGCTGCTGTACCTAGGGACATTTTTTTTATTTTGTATTTTTTCCGTATCAACTCATTTTTTTACAACATGCAATATATTCCCTTAATAGGTAAATGTTTTGTAAAGTATGTCAGACAACCAAAGGAAATCTTTCTTTAATAGCAGAAACAGAATTTCAATTTAAGTATAAGCCCCAGATAGCACGAATACTTGCGGCAAATTTTTGCTTCGTTTAGTGGAGCAAACAGTCTGAAAGTTTGCGAAGGCAAAATTTCTTAATATTTATTAAAAGCTTTCAATATGATCTGCAAATTTTCGCTGATTTGTAAAAATAAATTCACTACTGCAATTAACTTGCATCTTTTTTGAAAATATAGCGTTGAAAGTTTGCCGTCGCGAACAGTTTGCAACTCTGTAAAAAAAAAAAACTTGTTTCGAAAAACTTGCTGAAAGCAAATATGTGATGATATTACCGAGTGCACGCGCATCGTACCCAAAATTCACTGCGCTACATCAACTGTGACAAAACAAGCGGGAAGTGAGAATCGAGAAAAACCAATGCACCAAAGGACTCCAGAATAAACTCACTGGTCTCTTATCAGATGTTTTTATTGACCCAGGCAGCCTGACGTTATTTTGTGGATGTGTGTGAGAGATATGATCGTTTCGTTGAATAAGTAGATAAATTGCGATATCCTTAGTCTGTGTGTTTATCGTTCGTAAGTTTCTTATCTTTGGCAAGTAGCTAAAGATGTTTAATGCTTGCCAGTAACAAAAAAAGGATCCACATTATAAAAATTTTGATGTTTCATAAAGTTAGGTTTCACTTTATAAGTTTGCAGCAAACATTACCTGATACATTTGCAACAAACATGATCTTGCGATCGTGAAAACACTTTCTGCAATGTTGTTGCAAACTTTTTAATATTTTCACCAAATTTATCAGCTCATTTTCGGAAATTTTGTCAAAGAAAATTTGCACAAAATATTTGCAGCAAAGTCCTGGCAAACTTTCTTGCTGTGCAGTCGCAAACATTTCGTTTGTATTGGCAGATGTTTTCATTTTCTGAGGCAACTTTGCTGCAAACTCAGCCAGCGTCAACTTCGTTATTTGCATTGAACTTTCGGCAAATTTTCTCATTTGAAAAGGCAAGTTTTTTGCAAACTTTAAGTTTGCCTTTGCAAATTTTTAAACATGTTTAAAAATTTTTCTGTGCTATCTGGGGCATGTCAGTTGTCCCTAGGTATTATGTCAGGAAAGTAAATATACACCTATTTTTTGAGGCTGGCATTCCTGTGCTCCATCCTTCTTCTTCTTCTTTTGCATTTGTTTCTACTTACCTGAGATGAGTATATCTAACAAGGACAAGGCAGACTTTGTTCAATGAACTTACGGGCCATCTTTCGCGAGATTGTACTGCGCATTTAAACGGGGGGAGCGCAATAGCCAGAAATAGCCTAGAAAAAGCGTCTTAAAGTTTCGACTCGCCGTATATACGGTACGACGCCTAAAATTATCAAGTAGCGGCGTGGCACAGTGTGGAGCATTCACGACTCGTTTAAAGGGTCTAGCGTTCGATTCCCGCTCGAGTCAACTTGATTTGGCTTTTAACCAATAAAGTAGTCATTTATAACTACAAGTAAAATATTAATTCACTATATGTTGATATAATCTAAATGATAGGAATTTTCAAATCAGTTCTAAAACTTTTCAATGTTTTATGTGAACTAGATACAAAATATAATATATTTCATAAATATATTGATATCACTAGCTGTATTACGGTTACCACAATCGTGTCCAAAGTTTCGTGTCTATATCTATGGACAGTATGCGAATTGCAAGGGGGATGAGGGGGAAATCCGCTAGGGAATACTGGATGAATGCTATAGCCAAAGGAGATTCCGAATTATCCCCCTCGCAAATCGCACTCTGTCCACAGATATAGATACGAATCGTCAAGAACATTTTTCATTTAACGACTTTACGAAATAGGTTATATTTGTATCTTGTTCACATGAAACATTGAAAAGTTTTACAACTGATTTAAAAATTCCTATTGTTTCATGCATTATAAACATATGGTGAATTAATATTTTACTTGTAGTTATAAATGACTACTTTATTGGTAAAAGCAAGTTGACTCGAGCGGGAATCGAACTCGCGATCCTTTACGCGTGAATCGTGAATGCTCCACATTCTGCCATACCGTCACTTGGGAACTTTAGGCGTCGTATCATATATACTGCGAGTCGAAACGTTTAGACGCATTTTCTAGGCTATTTCTGGTTATTGCGCTCTCCCAGTTTGTAATATTAACACTTTAAATATGCACAACTACCTCGCGAAAGTTCATTTAACAAAGTCTGCTTTTCCCTTGTAAGATATAGTCATCTCAGGTAAGTAAATAGAAACAAATGCCAAAAAAGAAAAAAAAGAAAATAGAGACCCTAAAAGTAAAATGTAGACATATTCACCACTGTTCAGAGGATGCTATATACAATGCACTAAGCAGAGTGTGTCGGTGGGTCGTAGTGAGTCTGTAGGTTATGGTGGATCGCTGGTTTATGGTGGGTCGCGAGAGGTGGTGAATGGCAGTGGGTCACATCCTGTTGATCCATGACCCACTAACCGAGTTACACATCTTGACCCACATGTCTCACTTGACACAAGACCCACTTCAATTCTGGTGACAGGTTTCCAATTCAGCATGGGGAGACAATATAGGCTTTCTTAAATCCGAGATGAGACGAGACAAAGCGTCTGTCTCGTTTTCCGAGACGAGACGTGACATGTCCTTGTCTGGACTCGTCGCGTTTTAAATGTCTCGAAATCATTCCATAGCCCTCTCTTGTCCGATTATCAATTCTAACTTGTAAACTTCGTTACATTGCGAAGTCGCATGGCTTCCAATTTTACTTCTATTATTATGAGATTTACGAAAGAAATTAGACGAAAGGAGACGAGATAGCAATTTTTCTCGTTTCGGAAACACGGGATGACACTGAGATAGCCACGAGACGAGACACAGGCTCCGTTTCACTTCGCTAAAATGAGACAATGTAACATGAGGAGAAGAAACAGGCAGTCATGTTGTGTCTAGTGCTTCATAATAATTTCTTTCCTAAAGTTCTGTTTTCATTTCATTATCAAATTATTTCTCGACGTCCGTCACCGGATCATGTTTCATTGGCCGTCACGGTTCCGGAACCTTAGGTGATAATGCTTGCAATTATCACTTTGATGTTTTATAGTTGTTTGTAATCCGCATTCTCATTATGTAAGCGTCTATTTGTCATCTCGTTGATTTGAATGGAAGCACCTCCCTCTCAGTTCCGGGAACACCTCTCTCTCTCTCTCTCTCTCTCTGTCTCTCTTTCCCTTTCTGAGGTGAAGATAGACAAAAGGGCAAAATTGCATAGAAATTTTACGGCTTTCTGGCAAGATGGCCTCTGCAATAGGCACATTTCTGAAGAAATTTGCCTATCGTAGAGACTCTCATGTGCGAAATTCTGGAAAATTGGCAGTTTTTGAGATAACCACCCTCTGATACATACCCCTGATTAAATATACCTGCTTCCTCGTTTTCGTTGTTTTACTTCTCTAATAAATTTCACCGAAATTTTAACTCTTTTTTACTTAACGTATTAAACCGATAATACGTTCTCTTTCATCACCTCGCATGTGCTCTATGCATTATTTTTAAAAACCTAAAAAAATATATATACTCCTTGGAGCAATTCGAATCGCCGTCGTTTGGAATTGTAATCTAGCGCCTTAACCACTACACGAAGATTGTTGCTTGATAAACGTTTAGTTACGGAATATATGTTCGCATTATATTTTATGTTCCCACTTCGACAATTTCTACTTTCTTTATCTCCGCTTTCTTTGTGTTCATTTAATTGTCATATTCTAGATGGTTAGAAGGCAGAAATGTAGTGACTAAGACGCTACATTTAAAATACAAAGGACGTAAGTTCGAATCCATTACAAGTAGAATGATTTTTTAATAATGCATACAGCACGTGAGAGGTGGTAAAAGAGAGCGTATTACCCGTTTGAGATGTTAAGTGAAAACTTGGTAAAAATTCCACTGGCATTTATTAGAGAAGTGATACAATGAAAATGAGGAAGCAAGTATATCTAATCAGGGGTATGAATCAGAGGGCGGTGATCGATAAAACGAAAATTTTCCGAATTTCACACATGTGAGTCTCTACAATAGGCAAACTTATTCAGAAATAAGCCTATTACAGAGACCATCATATTCCACCGATTGCGCTAAGCCAAAGTTAGTTTAACAATCACAAATAGTGTAGTATTTATTTCTTAGAACGATAAATTAAAAACTGCAGATGAACGAAGTGTTTCGAATGTCCTAGTAATTTCCTTGCCCTTTCCCAATTGACATGCGTAAATCGTCTCTATCATGATACAAGTGTTTGCGTCAACTTTCTTAAGGATTGTTCATTTAGTATGAGAAGTCACTCTTCGATTCTTCACGATTGCTTTGAAAATAAAATAACTTGAAAAGGATTTGAAGCTATAATGATTAGCTGTATTACTCACAATTCCAGCACATCACCCCTACATTATGTTCTCATGCAACATCATAAGCTAAATATTGCTAAGTTCAGCCCTGATGTTTGGAAAGAACCGGTAATTTTCCGGCAATGATATTTCCAGCAAAGTACATGCCGAAGTTAATTATTCGATGATCTGGGGACAATTTAGTGCCCATTAATAAACTAAATAACATACAATGGAGTAAAATTACAGAAATGATATCGTATTATACAGTAATTTCGCCGTGCAAATTCAAAAGTATAGTAATAATAATAATAATAATAATAATAATTTTTCATCGGTCCTGCGCGGAAAGTGAGAATTAAATTAATCACATGTGTAGTCAAGGTAAGGAGAAAAGCCTAAACTGAATAAGACATTGAAGCGGATCACAAGCTGGGAATAAGAATAGTGCATGATGTAAATAAAGGACGACACCGACAGAGAAATCCAGAGACAGCAGGTAAACGGAGAGAAAAGAGTAGAAATTGTTGAAGTGGAAACATAAAATACAAATTCGAATAGGGATGAGCACGAGTCGAGCCAAAATTCGACTCGACTCGAGTTCAATTCCAGTCGAATCAAAGGTAATTTTCTTGAGTTGAGTTCCGAGCCAAGTTGCTGTTTTCGAGGTCGAGTTTCTGGTTGAGTCATGTTTGATAATGGCTCGCTCGCTCGTACAGCTTGTTTTAACTCGTTTTGAAATAATGGCCTGATTAGACTCGAAAGCGAAAGCCATGAGAAATGTAAGCAATAATGTGGAGTACTTTTAGTGTTGCTCACGACAGGGATGCATCTTTTCTCGTAATTTGAGTGCATCTCGTGGGGTAAGTTTAGTGTATCTCGTCTCGTCTAGATAAATAGAGAACAAGAGTTTTTTTTATTATTATTACGAGACAGCCTCAAATGTCGTAATCACCAATATAAGTATATACTGTAGTCCTTAAAATCAAGGCTGAGACATGCACGGTCGAATTCTTGAGCCCAAGCAGAAGAGCAACCCGGCTATGGATATCAACCGGCTCGGCTCGTATCAATTGAGCCGATGACCTGAGCCGGCTCAGTTGGAACGAGCCATGGACTCGGCTCAATTTAGCCGATGCCTCGAGCCTTCTCGGTTGCGATGGGTCACCTACTCGGGTCATGTGAACCGGTTCGAGCCAGCTAAGTTGAAACTAGTCTATCGCACGATTCTACTCAGCTCAACTAAGCAGATGGCTCAAATCGGATTGGTTGGGTGAGCTGTTGGCTCGGCTCACTTCTCGGTTCGGTTCGGTTATAAGCCGAGCCGCTCGAGCCTAAACCCGGTCCCAGCTGTTTTGAACATGTTTGGCTGAAGCCTATAACTTTTAACAATTTTTGGCTCGAGCCCGAATACTTGTCCCTTCGGAACTCAAACCCAGAACGTGACCGATGTCCTTGCCTTCCCAAGACTTCTGGACGACCGAGATCGACAGTCAGCGTATCTTTTAAAGATTATACACGGTATTGATATAATAATAATAATAATAATAATAATAATAATAGCATTAAAAGATTTAAACTTGCCTTAAAATTTGGCAAAACTTACTTAAAAGTAGAGATTTCGGGGAAAGGGTTCCGTACCTTCGAGACACACTTCTGCAACTACCTACATTTTAAGCAAGTGCTTTCCACTAAAGTTTCATGTAGAAAGTATTCTACTGTGTGTTTTAAGGAAAATAACTGTAATAAAAATAACTGAATATCACTCAACAGTAAAGCATATGATAAACTAATTTTTAGGAAATGCAGAGGTAAATATAAAAGCTTTGCTACAAAAATACTTACACAGACCATAATCCAATGAGCTCTGAAATACAATATAACGAAATAGCCTATGAGATTCAGTCTACAGAACAATTGTTACTTAAAGAACGGACATACACTATTTCGAAAATGGAGACAAGACGGGAAATGTTTACGATACTTTTCGTCTCGTCTCGATTCTCATCTCCACAGCGAGACGAAAACGTTGAGTTAGCCTTGTCCCGTCTCGAATGTAAAATGTTAATTCTCATGTTATTTGGTTTGTTTTAGAAACGATATGAGAAATTTCTCTTCTCGTGGGCAACATTAAACCAAACCGAAATATTCTTTCCAAATGTCACGTTTCTGCTTGTAATGGTATGACCTGAGCAATAATTAGCTCCTAGCTTTTAAATCTTCTACGAGATAATAATAATTATTATTAGTTTATTATTATTACTATTATTATTCCTGAAGATTTGATAGTTCAATATTGAAACATCCGAGTATTCAAATATCTGAATATAATAAAACGTATGCCATCGCCGATCAATCGCCATCAAAAATGATAAAGTAAAAATAATTGCGACGTGGATTCTCACGAGAACATTGACCACTGAATCACGATCGCTACGCGGTAAACGATTCGTCTTTAGTCTGGTTACGTTTCTTGTCTCCGTTTGCAAACTTGTATGTTATATTTCTTCGATTCAAAATGTCTTTCATATTTCTTTTAAAATGTCGGCAAAGTTTTTATTAATTACTTAAGTTGTTCTTAAACCGTTGGTTCACAAGTTTGTTTTTTCTCCACACGAAACTACAGATATGACAGATTGAATTCTCATACTCTCCATTTCTTTCAAATCAGCCGCCATTACCTGCTCAAAGACTTATTCCCGCCATGATTCATATTAACAAAAATAAATTCACTTTTCGGAAGCGGAATTTTCACTTTCCGGATTTCGGAAAATTATGGAATTCAGTTAAACTCCGGAATTCAGAAGAATTACGGAACTCGGAAAGAGTCCGGAATTTAGAAAATTCCGGAATTGAAAAAACTCCGGATTTCGAAAAAATCCGGATTTTTTCGAATTCCGGAATGCTAACGAAATCAGGAATTTCTAGATTTCGGATTTTTACGAATTCCGGAATTATTCAAAAATTGGAATTTTCCGAATTCCGGAATTTGTCCGGTTTTACATTCGGGAGTCCGGAAAGTAAAAATTCCGTAATTAGCCATCCCTAGTTTATACACAACCATTTAGAACACTAAGCTAGTAGCTGTCTACAAACAAACAAGTAATGCAAAGCATTTTGTATCCTCCAATACGTCATGTCAAATCCGACAGCGGTTCTAGTATCTAACCAGAAGTTGCATGTATCTAGCTACTGGAAGCTGAGGTATGAAGAATTGTATTGTGTCATCTTTTTGTGTCTTATACAACCCTGCAAACCACTGAATATCTAAACGGCTTCCGTTAAATCCAAGTTATAGTACTCAGAATTTCATCCATTTGTGTCTATATGATCGTGTTACTAAAGCTTATTATATGATAGCGGTAGTAAGTCTTTCTCTGCTCTCCGGTAAAGTTGTGATACGATCTAATACATGATACAGAACGAGTTATCAATTTAACCAAGTTGTTGTATTACTACACATCTGCTTCCGCCCCTGTTAGCTCTGGTCGATTTCGTTGATCGCGACATGTTTGCTTTTTTATACCCCTTTCTTCGTTTATTGAACTAAACAGTAACTATTCTGAATTATACTTCTGCGCATGTCTCGTAGATAAATATTTCTGATGCCAATAGTTTCCGTTTTGTTCAAGGAATGTTCTTTTTCTTATTCCCAGCATAACCATTTTATTACATTGAAGAGCATGTTGGTCTAAATACCTCATGTATTACATATAATGTAGGTTTAACTCTTCCAGCAAAGAAGGAACATATGATCATTGTATATAACCCACGGAAGTGATAGCTGATAATACAGTGGTCGTAATCCCTAACGACACAGGGAGTGAGCGGTGCCCTCCCCGCTGGTCTAGTGGCTAGCACGTGCGCCTTTGGTGTATGGTGTCCCGGGTTCGATTCCCGGCGTGAGAGCATTTATGATTTTTAACTGTCCTCGATATTTCTGTATTCGTATCCCAGTCGTTATAAGTTATTAGAAAAAGCAAGTTAAACGAGTGGAGCAAGTAAAATTAATAATAAGCAAGTTACTGAAACACATTCGGTGAGTCAGTACAAAAAAAAGTAGACGAAGCACTGGCTTTCCGCGCCGTCCATGCAATTCGAATCTATCTCGGCTTGAATTTTTATCCATTTGAGAGAAAGTGTTGCTTCTTTTCGCTACAGGTAATCACTCTTTTCGTATCCTTTTCGCCGTCCTTCGCAGTTAAATTAACTGACTATTCTTATTCTTTCTACGAATGATGGATCTTCTCTTTGGTTTCATGTCAAACACACACACGTAATGAAAAGACGCTGTTGATAATAATAATAATAATAATAATAATAATAATAATAATAATAATATGAAATATTACTAGCTAACTCGTGTGTGAATTTCGGCAATTTAATTTCTTATTATTATGTGGATATAAATAAGGCTCACTGGCGCCCCCCCTACTTTTTTCGATGAGCCTTATGGGTCCACGGTATCCAACGTTGATCTCATCCCACTATCATCTCCTATTCTCTCGATATTTTATCGACATTTTGCCTAAAGAGGCTCTGCCGTGGCCCCATGACAATGACTCTTCGCTCATTTTGTATTGAAATCGCTTATTTTTCTGACTACTATGATTGCATACTGTCCAACGTTGCTCCCGTCACTCTACAATTTCCCGTTCTCTCGACATAAATTGCTAATATTTTGTTTGTAAGGGAGATATGGCGTTACAATCATTACGTTTGAAGAATTGAGGAAGATATTGCCTTGCCACAAACAACACTTATTATTATTATTATTATTATTTTACTTACCACTAATGTTGCCTACATTTATTTGCAATGGAATGTGTTACTAAAAAGCAAATCAAATAACACTCCTCGCCAATCACGCTACCGAGCTCGAAATACATGATTTACATTTGTCTGTGTTAGGGGAAAGCACATTTATTATATTATTCTTTCAAATAACACGTTTCACAAGTTACTTCACTTTCAATGTGTAATTTCATATCACCACTAACAATCATCTTGTTCCGATAGGAAAATATCCCCCTCCTCCAAAAAAAAGCCTAACCGTAGCGAAAGAGCGTGAACCTTGTTTAGGTGATTAATCGGGTCCAATAGTTCAATAAGAGAGGATAAATCCCTGCACACAAATATTTCAGTAGAAAAGGAAAAGTTACTCAAACTTTCTGAATGGGTGGAATTTGGTTCCCTTCGAACTTTTTAAGAGTTTGAAGAGCCGCCATTTTGAACATTTTTATCTGATTATTCTGGTTAACGAACTCTTCAAGATATTCCAACAGTTAATGTTTGTGCCAAGTTTCGTCTCAATCCTTGAAAATTAGGGTGGTTATGGCATTCTCAAATAGCGTTATATATATATATATATATATATATATATATATATATATATATATATATATATATATATATATACAGATAGATAGATAAAGAGACACACAGAGGGAGAGAGAAAAAGTGCTTTGCACCCTTCTCGCACCTCTGCTGCGTCAGAGCTAAACCTTGCCTCTTTGCAAAACGTATTGACCAGTCGAACCTAAACACAAGCCTCTTATTTGCTAAAGTAGATACGTGGTCGAGAGGTGAAAGCCATGTAAAGATTGTATTTTTAATAATCATAAGTATGGGTTCGAACTCCTCCACTTCATATTCTTTTTTACTTTTTGCAGCTACGTCGGAAGGTTCAATTTTTATTCTTTACTAATTGCAAATGGCGTTTACATTCAAAATAAGAGGGATTTTGATGGCATTTGTTCGGATATTATTTTCTTTCGAAATGAAGACAAGAATAAAAGGAATACGCAAAGACAAAAAGTATTATTAGTACTAAACATTACCAATAATAATTGCTACGAAAGACTAAATACGACCTCTTTTAACATCTCTCATGAGCTGTATGTATTATTAAAAAAATTTAAAAAATGTCCTCACCGAAGATTCAAACTGGCTTCCTTTGCATTTGTAAACCAGCACTTTAACCACTGCAGCAAGATCATGTCGTGGTAAACGGTTGGTTGTCGGCGTATTTCTTGTATTTGTGTTTTTTGTTCCCACTTCGACAATTTTTACCCTTTTTTTTGTTTAGCATCTGTTTCTGGCTTTCTCTTTCAGTGTCGTCCTTTATTTACACTATGCACTATTCGTATTCACAGCTTGTGCCCCTCTGCAATGTCTTATTCAGATTAGAATTTTCTTCTTGCCCCTCAGTAAACATTTGATTGATTTAATTCTCATAATCTCCACGGATGGAGCGCAGGAATGCCAGACTCTAAAAATAGGTGTACATTTACTTTCCTGACAGATAATACATGTAGCCGATGTACCTATGGGCAGGTAGTGATGTACCAAGGGATAGTAATGAATTTTTAAAACACAAAAAGTAAATCTATATTTGTAAAAGAAAAAGAACAAATTTAATGGGTAATTTTTATATTTCTTACACAATGTATACTTTAGTAAACAATATAAAAGCCATATATAGCATTTTAGTGTAAACATATATGCAAGAGGAACTAATCGTATCAGAACACTGCAATAAACTAAAGTCTTTAATTAAAGTATTTCGTTCTTGAAACCATAAAAATATCTGTTTCGGCAGCACTCGACACAACTGACTTTACAATAACTATCCTAAGTCATAATCACTAAGAAACACTGGAAACTCAAATTTTATCAAACTACTTGTAGTTGAAGCACCAAGAATGTTTGGAAGGAGTAATTTTACAACAATATCTTCAAGAGGAATATTGTAGATCTCAGAGCTTTCTTGAAGAGTAAAATAATAACTATCACGAGACTTTCCTTTACAGAGATACTGTACGCTGAATTCATCGTATCCAACTTTTTACTTTATCTAATTTTACAAATATTTACTTGTTTTTTAGTTGTTAAATTCACTAGAACGAAATCTCTAGAATTATATTTTTTTCCTGCAGTGCGAATTGATATTTTTTTCTGAATAACTTTTTTCACAGCCCTCTCCACGTCTTCTTTGTTAGGACTTGGAAGTTTTATCCCTGATTTGCTACGAGACATTCCTCAATATCCTTAAAATAAATGAGAGTTTTAGAACAATGTACCTAGAACCATGTCCCTAGGCAGCAGCGTAGCCAGGATGTGTGTTTGGGGGGGGGGGGCAAGTGCTGTTATAGGTACATATAGAAACATTACAAACAAAGAAATATATAAACATAAAAATATATAGAAAATTACAAACGTCAAAGTACCGAAGTACAGTGTCGGACCTCTTTACGGGGGCCCGGCCCCTCTGGGTCCCCCCTTTCCTACGCCACTGTCCCTAGGTACACTGTCCACAGGTACATCAACCTCACTTGAATCACATCGCGAGTCAAAACTATTCACTATTTACGGATATCCTTGCGTTTATTCTATGATATATACTCGAGTACGTAATCTTTCGAAAACACACCAAATGTACTTCGACAAAATCAAATTAGTAATACTATAACTGAAAAACGTATCTCAAAATCTCCAATTTCAATTTACAAATATTAAACTTCGTATTTTCTTAGGAAAACGCGTGAACATCAACAAGCTGTAGGACTTTAGGCAGTCAGGTGTTAACTTAAGCAATGTTACTTGATAAGAACCAGTCATATTATCCCTTTATTTCTACAATAAATCAACGATATCCCCTGGTACATTTGTCCCTAGGTACAGTAGTTTCCCCTACTATTTGATGAAAAAAACGTCAGCACTGAAGTCATTTTTGTCTTGAATTCAATAGTTTCGTTCAATAAATTTTCTTTCGGTCCTGTTCTAAACAATGCTATTCAAGAGCATTCAATAGCCGATCAGCGCTCGAGTTGAGTGCAGGAAAATGCACAACTATTATTGCGTCGTGACGCAGAGCTGCAGTTGTTGAATAAATATTTTTCGTTACTCTTCCATAATTATCTGATATTCCAAGTGTGCATTATAATAATAAACAAAGCTAATATTTGCGCCGGAAGATATTGTTAGTATTTTTGTTCGTAACATGCACGATTTATATAGTTATAATGCTTGCATGCCCATACGTTTTGTTAAATTTTGAGGCAATGAGAAGTACAAGTATTAATTTGAGAATTTAATATACAAGAATACAGAGTGTAGATTAAAAAAGAAGTTTCCATTAAATAAATAGAAATATATAACTGGCTTTTCTTGATTTAATAAGACGTTTTGCACTGTTATTAATCTCTGATAATATCAAATAATTGCGGACAGATTGATAATATGCTCAGAAACTGAAGTATCCTGGAAATTATTACATGTTATCCTATTGTAATTATTTTTTTAAATCACGAAATCCACACGTAGTATTTCAAGAGTAATTTCTTAAGGCAAAAGTTGCTTTCACTCATGCAGATTAATTTTACTAATGCTTTCCCGTAAGGAACAAATGTTCATCTTGGGATATGCTACATACAAGACAGTACAAATAATAATAAAAATAAATAAAAGAAAGAATGTTATTTAACAGTGTCAGGGCAGGAGCATTGAAGAAGGTCCACGAAAGAGTACCCCCGTACGGAGCAGGTGCATCATCGACGGAGGTTATAGGGCAAGAAACATAAGAATAAGAATCATGGATAGATAAGAATAGTGCAACAAACCCTTGACATCGTATTCACTAATTTGAACTGAACTATAGCCCTTGTAATGATTTGATACTGATAATATATTGAACTTGTAAACATGAAATACAAGTTTCCTACATTATAAAGACATGTTCTCAGACAATCCTCCTTCATACGCACTCACACATTTTAACAGTAAAATTACTATTCGTTTCACAGGTTATTCTTAACCAGTACCAAATATGGGATAGATTTGTGAAGAAAGTCTGATGCAGATATGGGCGGCAAGTTCAGTAGCTGAAAAATTATCATTGCTTCGTTTGGTTTTGTGATTTCAGGCTTTTTTAAACAGTATTCACTGCCATAGCATAAATGGCATCAAAAGGCAGCCATTTCCTCATGATACAATTTTAGGAAGCAGTTCGATTTTTTTTCTTTTTTAGTGTAGTTCTGTCATCAGCACGCTATTTGAAGAATCAGATTTTTGAAAAAGCTTAGTATAGGGAATGATTTTATACCCTAGCAGCAGTTTATTTTTTTAACGTCAGCTTACCTAACCCGCATTTAATGTAAAAGGGACAAAATAGTTAGTGAAAATTTGATGGAATTGATGGAAAATCAATTGACCTGTTTTCTAAATAATTAAATATAATCTATTAAATTACAAATGCCTGCAGAAAGTAACGAAAAATATGCTAATATTATAGCTATTCATACGCAGGTCTGAACTAAATCAGTACACAGTTTCGCTTTCATTTTTTTTCCATAGTTACAGTCATTTGTTTTGGACTGCCATCTATTAACAAGAATGGAAAACAGATTCAATACCTCTATGATCGTGTAAAAGTTGGTTCAAGGCTATTCGAGACTAAAGTTCAAGTATCTTGAACAATACTCCTTTGAAAGTGTAAATTTGCTGTATTGAATGGTCTTGTCCAAGATTTCTTGAATCGTCTACAAGCAGCATTAGACTGCACACTTCCTCGTTATAGAATTTGAACGATTGAACGTAGTGATGCAATTTCTTCTTGTAACTTTGAGACCTCCATGCACAAAATGTTACGATTTGTGGTTTATAGATTGTCAGTTGTTTTCTTCGTTGCATCAAATATTGGGCCCCTAATAGCACAAAATCTTCCCTAGGATGTCCCATGGCCCTCCCGCCCGGGAAAACAGGACTATCCCGGGACGCTCCCATAGGACTCCTGCGACATCCATGGGACTGACACGGGAGTTCCAGATGTCCGCGTTTGTCCCGGGAAACGGGACGACCAGTGGGACTCCAGCGGGAGTCATGCAGGAAGAATCCCGTAGGAAACAAGAGGATATCCTCAGGCAGAACCACGTACGCGAATGGGATAATCCCGGGACGATCCCGTGGGACTCCTGAGACATCCGTGAAATCCTGATGAGAATCCTACGGGACTTCAAACGGAAGCTCATGTGTAACCGTGTAGCATTGCACCAGAAATGACGATGTGAATCTATTGACTGTTTTCAGGCTCTGGTTTCAGATTTGCAAACACAATGTACAGTGCAAATCAAACGGAATATGTGTTATTTCACGTGTAGCTACTTGAGAGGCGCCTCTGAAAAGCCAGAGCCTAAAAATAACCAATAGCTTCACTCTGTAATTACCGATAGAGCTATCGTGCAATACCACAGGGTGGCCTGTACATGAACTTCCGCTTCAAAGTCCCAGTGAGTCCCGTCAGGTACATATTTATAGGCTATAGGCAGTGGCGTATTTACGATTTTGTTTCGGGAGGGGCTTTGCTATACACATTTATTGTATACACATTTACAATAGGTCGTGAATTTTGGTTGGGTGTTCCTGACTGAGAATTAGATTGAGAAACATTATTTTGGTTAACATTTTCACCACGTCTATTATGTGCTTGGGAGGGAGATGAAGGGGTCGCCATGTATGATCTTAACTTCACTCTACGTCTGTTCATAATTTTTGTAACAATAAATATTTAATCCTTGAACGTGATTTCTGTACTGAACTAACTTCGTGTTTCAAGATAGCCTTCGCACACGCTAATGTCTACATAAGCATTTCCTGTTACAATGCACTGCAATACGTTATCCTAAAAATGCCTGACATATGAAAAGCAACTCAATCATAAACGCAAAACGTATCTATATGTATAAGTAATATTTCTTTGTTGTAAGGTATATTCCACAGAATTCTCTATAGGAAATGGTATGCACATATTCAAACATATATATCAGCACCATCCTGGATAATAACAAATCTTATAGGCCATGTAATTTTTCTCTGCATGATTTGATTCCTTACTCATATATGTGTGGCTTCGGGATCGAAATTTATATTTTAAACGGAAAAATTGCACTATCATTTATGTTCACTCCTATAACATGTTTTTAACAACGGCGCTAGCCACAAAATTCGGCGCTTATTCCACCAATATATTGGACCGAAATCCGGACGTTGACATATACAATCTTATCCACACATAACTCATTGTATTAATAACCATATTAGCATGGGGGCAATTTGGAAAGTTTTCTTAGAATAACCTTAACCATTTAATTTTACGTAGAGCAAATAATTAGTTAAGATGAATGGTATAATTGTAGATATAAAAGTAGAGATATCAGATCAGATAATTACCCAAATCTGGTGCTGAGGCCTTACGTTAAAATTTATAATAACTGTCATAATGAATTTTGAAGATAGGATAGGAATTAAACGAATTTTGTGACAAGGTCGAATAATAAAGTGTGATATCAAATAGTAACCAGCATTGTACTCACCCAGACTTTGACGAGTGAAGATTTTTGAGATGTCGATCCTTCTAGTCAGATGGTCACTTCAAAACTCCTCCAGTTCCCTACTCTTTTTTGTCCACCTACCTTTTCTTCCTAGTTTTGGTACCGTCATTTCTTCCGCTTACCATTACATTTTTATAATTACCTCATAACGTGAAGTAGGAAGTGTTATTATTTCCTTGATACTTTGCTACATAACATAATTTTATATTTCCTATTTAAAAGAATGTTTTAACTGGACATAGTTTTAAATTATTATGAGCCTTCCTTAATTTCTTTGCACGTGTGAATGACCTACAGCACCAGACTGGGAATTGAATTTTATTTACATTTAATATAGAAAGGTTTACAAAATATTGAAGCCAAAACCAATAAAATATTAATCGCCCTTCACCAAAATGCTTTAGTCATATTACAATATTGTCAATGGTGAAGCCATCTCTTAAATAAATTGCTACTCCTCAATGGGAAATTGTACTTCTATAATAGCTTTCTGCCATGATATAATTTGTAGGTACGTATAGAAGTGTTTCTTCATTTCTAAGCCAGTGTTTCTGCCATGATATAATTTGTAGGTACGTATAGTAGTATTTCTTCATTTCTAAGTCAGTGTTCATTAACGCAAATAATATTCCACGGAAATGAGTCAATAAAAATTTCAATTACTATTAATTTGTTTCTTATTTATTGTATGTCAATGTGGAACATCAAGATATTTTCAAAGTCACAATTTATAACACCTTTCATGTTTGAAAACAGATCAGAATTACTTTGTGCTTGAATTGTATCATTTATGTTTCTAACGTTAAGAAGTCTAGTTAAGTTAGACTGTTTAATTCGACCAACTTCATTATCTATATATATAAAAGAGAACGTACAAATCCTTTGTTAGCTCATCACGCTAATACGGCTGAACCAATTTCTTTCATTTTTGGGGGATTATTAAAATTTGGACCCTAGATGGTTTTTATCATATCACTTTAATTTTCAATTACCAGTGTCTTGAGATAATTGACCATTCAAGTGTCCATAACGTAGAAATCCTTTGTTAGCTCATCATAGCTAAATCTAACCGTATTTATATGCAACCCACATGACCGTGTCACTCGGCGGGTTAACATAAATGACAGGCGATATAATGTTAACATTTACTGCAATCTTCTATGGTTTTTATCATATCACTTGAAAGCGAAAAAGTAAAAATTATCTAAGTAACAAAGTTTATTGCGTTCCGGGGTGACCCCAGCGAAGCGGGGTGAACGCTGCTAGTTATCTATAAGTTCAATGTCTTTTGCTTTACCATTATATCACTGCGTAAACCAATTTAATGTTTTTCGTGCACCCTTGTATAGCATTATGTTGATTTTTACCTAGCTCCGTGCTAGGTTTGTTTAGCATAAAAAATCTTCACTAAAGTTTCTTACAGCGGGTCGATTTCCGAATGCTCTGTGTTGCTTGAATGCCCTCATTTTCGCTTTTGTTCACATCACTTGCATTTGTTCCGGTGATTGGAATTTTCGTAGATGTTTCTGTTACACAAAATTTCCCGCTGGAACGAATACTTTTTTTTTTTTTTTTTTTTTTTTTTTTTTTTTTTTTGCTGATCGGTGAACTTCTCCTTTACTGTATACTTTACCGAACTAAGAGGAATAATCCTTTTGCGTTTTTCTGTTTTGTTCAAAATTATTTGCATTATTTCTCTAGAAGTTTTCTTTCCCCCTATTTTGTTTAAGTGCACACCATGTTTTGTGAATCCCTTTCTTTCCAGCTCTACATCTATGACAGTGATCTTGTGAATTGTAGCTACTTTTCTAAGTTTCCTATTTGTTGACAAAATTTTATCGTTAACACATAAAAATCAGAAAGGTCATGGCTCTTTGGTACTGACATTATTATTACATTTGTATCTTTCCAGTATTGAGAATGTTTATTAAGTTCCCTGAGTACATTGGTTGCCTCATTCTTAGCAATATCATTTGATCCCGAACAAATTACCAAATAATCTTCGGGACCCAGTTTCCTTATTTCTGCCATGTTTGTCTCCAGAATTTGTTTCGTTTTTGCTCACACTTGATATTTCTTACTAAGCGAGCTATCTAACAATATAGCACATTCCCTACTGTGATTGCCCAACAATACAGCACATTCTATGAATATTTGAATATACAGTAGTATACTATGAATATACGGTAGTAACGTTGTTGAGCATATTATATCAGTAAGTATATGGTACGGCAGTATATAACGTAATTATAATTCGCTTTGATTCTTTGTTTACATTGCTGAACAGAGAAGCCATATCAGTAAGCCTTAATTTCCGGAGTCGATCAGTGATTCGAGATATCGATTGTTGACATGAATGTCTGTTCGGAATGTATACACGACTCCAAAAGTGCATTACCACTTGCTCTCCTTTTTTTCCTGCAATAACAGGCAACCCAGAAAGCTCGGCGGTCAGGTTGGTTGCGAATTCGAAAGGCGTTGGACCAAACCTGAATTTTGTAACAAATATATTAGTGTGACAAACTCCAAATAAGAGAATAAAATAAATTGTTAAGAATGACAATTTTATTACTGTGACGGAGTTGGATGACATTGAAAGTTACGAAATGATCTTACTTAAGCAGTTCAAACAAAATGAATAACAACAAACAGATACCAGAGGAAAGCATTTCTCTTTCCCGCAAAATATAATCTCATAAAAACGAAAAAGTTACATAATGTAAAGTTTTAATATAAAACCCACACAAAAATTTAAAAAGTTGACACCCGAAAGGCAAGAACAACTGAACCGCAGTGAATGAAATTGTGCACAGATATTTAAAACATAAAATGAGGGACACGGGTTTCGTATTTTCTTAAAAAAACTGTTGGAGGGGCACGGACCCCTCCAAACACTTGATCACGAAATATCAATAGTGTTAGTAACAATACGTAGGATGTGTGTAATGGACAGAAAGAATTGCAACGAAACTTTACGTGTGGACAACACGCAAAAAATAAACCAATACGGGCATTTTCATTTTCCGGGAGAAAACGATTTTACGGAGCAAAAGCCCCACCTAAAGTTTTAAAGTTGAAGCCCGATAGGCCAAAAGAAGTGAACCGAAGTGAATGAAATATTTCACAGATATTGCAGACGCAAAATAAGGATACGGGTTCCGTATTTTCCTGGAAAAACGGTTGGATGGGGCACCGACCCCTTCAAACCTTTGATCACAAAATATCAAACGTGCTAGTAACACTGTCAGATGTGTGTAAAGGACATGAAGGATTGCAAGGAAACTTTGTGTATGGATAATAGCGCAGAAAAAAGGAATACGGTTTGTTTTCTATTCTGCGGAAAATGGGTTTCAGTGGCAAAAGAACGCGCTCCAAAATTTCAAAATTTGACGCCCGAAAAGTAAGAAGTGAACCAAAGTGAATGAAATTTTGTACAGGTATTGTAGTCGCAAAATGAGGGACAACGGGTTTCGTATTTTCCTGGAAAATACGGTTAGGACGAGCACGGACCCCTCCAAACCTTAGATCACGAAATATCAAAAGTGCTAGTAACAGTATGTCAGATGTGTGTAAAGGACATGACGAATTGCAATGAAACTATGCGCATGGACAATGTGCAAAAAAAGAAGGTAACCTTTTTATTTATTTTCTGCGTAAAAACGGGTTAAGGGGGCAAAAGCCCCACCTAAAGTTTTGAAATTTGAGGCCCGAAAGGCAAAAAGAAGTGAGCCGAAGTGATGAAATTGTACACAGATATTGCAGATATAAAATTAGGGAAAATGGGTTTCGTATTTTCCTTGAAAAAAGGGTTAGGTGGGGCAGGGTACACTCCGAACACTTGATCACGAAATATCAATAGTGCTAGTAACAGTTCGTCAGATGTGTGTAAAGGACACTAAGAATTGATACGAAACTTTACGTGTGGGCAACACGCAAAAAGTAAACCAATACGGTCATTTTTATTTTCTAGGAGAAAACGGTTTTACGGGGCAAAAGCCTCCACTGAAAGTTTTGAAATTTGTGGCCCGAAAGGCAAAAAGAAGTTAGCCAAAGTGAATGAAATTGTACACAGATATTGTAGACATAAAATTAGGGAATACGGGTTTCGTATTTTCCTTGAAAAGGGGGTTTGGTGGGGCAGGGTACCCATCAAACATTTGATCACAAAATATCAAAAGTGCTAGTAACAGTATGTCAGATGTGTGTGAAGGACATGACGAGCTGCAACGAAACTATGCGCATGGACGATGTGCAAAAAAAGGAAGGTATACGTTTTATTTATTTTCTTCGGAAAAACAGTTTAAGGGGGCATAAGAGCCCACCCGAAAATTTTGAAAGTTGACGCCCGAAAGGTAAGAAGAAATGAACCGAAATGAATAAAATTTGGCACAGATATTGTAAACATAATATGAGGGTATACGGGTATCGTATTGTCTGGAAAAGACGGTTAGGTGGAGCACGGACCCCTCCAAACCTTTGATCACGGAATATCAAAAGTGCCAGTGACAGTATGTCAGATATGCTTAAAGGACAGGAAGAATTGGAACGAAACTTTGTGCATGGACAATACGCAAAAAATAAACAAATCCGTTTTTTTTTATTTTCTGCGGAAAAATGATTTTCGGGGGCAAAAGCCCCCATCCAAAATTTCTTATATTGACGCACGAAAATCAAAATAGGTGTACCGAAGTGAATGAAATTGTGCACAGATATTGTACACATGAAATAAGGGAATACGGGTATCATATTTTCATGGAAAAAATGGTTGAATGGGGAACGGACATCTACAAATCTTTGATCACGGAATATCAAAAGAGATAGTAACAGTATGTCAGATGTGTGTAAAGGATATGAAGAATTGAAACTAAGCCTTGTGTATGGACAATACGCAAAAAAATAAACGAATAATGTTTTTCATTTTCTGCGAAGAAACGGTTTTAGGGGGCAAAAGCCTCCACCTAAATTTTTAAAGTTGACGATCGAAAGGCATAAGGAAGTGAGCCGAAGTGAATGAAATTGTAGGCAGACATTGTAGACATAAAATGAGGGATTACGGGTTTCGTATTTTCCTTGAAAAAAGGGTTAGGATGGGTACCGACCCCTCCGAACATTTGATCACGAAATATCAAAAGTGGTAATAACAGTATTTCAGAAGTGTGTAAGACATGAAGAATTGCAAAGAAACTTTGTGTATAGACAATACGAAAAAATAAACGAATAAGGTTTGTTTTATTTTCTGCGGAAAATGGATTTCAGAGGCAAAAAATAGACCCCAAAATTTTGAGAGTTGACGCCCGAAAGGTAAGAAGTGAACCAAAATGAATGAAATTTTGTGCAGACATTGTAGACACAAAATGAGGGAATCCGGGTTTCATATTTGCTTGCAAAAGACGGTTAGGTGGGGCACGCACCCCTCCAAACCTTTGATCACGAAATATCAAAAGTGCCAGTAACAGTATGTCAGATGTGTGTAAAAGAGATGAAGAATTGCAACGCAACTTTGTGTATGAACAATAGGCAAAAAATAAACGAATACGTTATTTTATTTTCGAGGGGAAAACGGTTTTGGGGGGCAAGAGCCCCCGTCAAACGTTTTGGAATTTGACCCAAAAAGGCAAGAAGAAGTAAACCGAAGTGAATGAAATGTTCACAAATATTGTAGAGGTAAGATGAGGGAATACGTGTTTCGTATTTTCCTGAAAGAAAAAAAAAACTGTTGAGTGGAACGATTTGTTGAGTTTCGGGAGGAGTGAGCCCAAGCGAATGAAATTGTATATAGATATTAGATATGTAAAATAAGGCCTTTCGTGTTTTTCAAGTGTCGTGTATTAATCCGATTTTTTTAAAATTTGGCATATCAACTACAAGCACAAACAGTATAACGTATTTTATAGTATTTCAGGAGGAATGTTTAACCCTTACAATGTTTTTGCGCATAAAAAAAACATGTCAATTTATTTCCAGTTAGCTGTTGATCTGCCAAATTTAAAGCGAAACGAATTCGGACACTTGAGAAAGACGAAAGGCCTTATTTTACATTGGGTTTATATAATATCTACACATAATTTCATTTGCTTCATTCCACTCCTTCCTGTGCTATTACGGCAATATTTACTTTTTTGTCGGAGTGGCCTAGGCCAAAGCACTGTTTTTCCTCAAATATTAAAACACGTTTAATTTATTGTTTTGCAAATTGTCCCTATACGAAGTTTCGTTCCAATTTTCCAGTCTTTACGACGCTATGACGTATGCTTATTTGCACTTTCGATATTTCGTAATCAACGGGTTACAAGGTCCGTTCTCATCCAACCTTTTTTTTTTAGGAAAATACGAAACCGAATTATCTCATTTTATGACTACACTATCTACCCACAATATCATTCAATTCGATGCATTCCTTCTTGCCTTTTGGACCTCAAATTTCAAAATTTTGGGTGGGTATTTTGCCCCCGAAAACCGTTTCTCCACAGAAAATAAAAAACCGTATTTCATTTATTTTTGCGTATTGTCCCTACACAATGTGTCATTTCAGTTCTTCATGTTCTTCAAGCACTTCTGGCATACTATTATTAGCACATTTGATATTTCACGATCATAGTTTTGGAGCGGTCTGGGTCCCACCTAAACGGTTTTTTAGGATAATAAGAAACCCGTATTCCCACCGGTGGTGACGAAAAAAATTCCCCTGTAGAGGGATAATTTGCTGCGGTTTTTTAAATTTGGCCAATCAGGGCTCCTTTAGTTGTGTATATTCGACGATAACAGCTTTGAATCAGATAAAATGCACTCGCCATGTAATTTTATCACAAAATGACGCCTGTCTGTTTGTTTTATTTCATAGTTCTCCCATATTAACTTTCTATTGATCGGCGACAATTTCCATTTAAGAAGACTGAATACCGACGGAATTTTTAAAATGATCCCCATTGATCCATACGGGAAACTATTCCACTTTTTGAGCCGAAACGAGACTGAATTTCAAGGTTATGATTGTATTGATTTAAATCATTAATTGCTCCTTTTTCGTAACTGCATCTTATATTGCCATCTAGTGGCAAGCAACAGAACTCAGTGATGAGTGGATATTGGTCTCGCGGAGGAATATCAAGCTCGTATGTTTCTGCTACTCTCAAGCGCTAAATTCAAAGTTTAATACTTGTGTGGAAAAAAATCATGCCACGAATAAGTAAGAAGGTCATTAGGTTTTATGAACGAAGAGAAAGAAGGGGATTGAACTTAAAACCTTGGAGAGAAGAGCAAACTTTTGTAAGCGAAGTTCAACATAAAATATACAATATAATTTTTGACATTATAAAGAAACCTTGAATGTAGGTTGAAAGAATCATTCAGAAATTTAAGCTCGAACTTATTTCAGGTGGGCTCGCGTGCGGTGTTGTCAATTATCCTGTACGTGTTCTGAGTGCGGCACAGTCACTATTAGATCAGCTGAGGAAAAAAAAGAGAAAAACAGCTCGCACAATCAGCGAGTTGTTATTATTCTCACTATATTTACGTTTTAGTTTCTTACTATATTATTGTTTATAACTAAGCCATGACCTCTGCAGATCACAGTCATCTTTAATAATCAGTGCCAGATCTTGGGAAAAGAGACAAACGCTCCGAGCGGCAATTTAGGGGACGACAAGCTGCAAAAGTAAAAAGTAAAAGCTCCTACAAAGGAAATACAATCACCTATTGAATTCAATTTGGCCTAAACGTCTTTCAAATTTCAATGCCAGTATGCTCATATATTTGTAATGTTAATGCATACAACGTACCTTCCTCTGCAATTGAAAATACGTAGGCAGGTCTCCATTGAAAGTTTAAAAAAATGGACTACATGATGCGAGGCCATAGTGGCCATCACGTCGGCTAGTCGTTTTGTGTAGCTAATAAAAGATGATTCTTCTCCACTGCCCTGATCCGGCCCTTCAAACTTTTTTTCTTCTATCGAAGCCAGGACTGCCTATTTGGGAAAAGTCTCAATGTTGACGATTGCTAGTTATAAAAGCGATGCATCCGCCGTTCTGTTGGAAAGGGTGGCGGGGTGTGGAAAGTCCCGCAAAATTCTACGTTGCCCAATGGGAAAATATCTAGATTCTACACTACCAATCTATATATATAAAATTGAAAATAACTTTTGTGAGTAAATCTCCTGAACCGCCCAACCGATATCGATCAAATTTTTAACATGGATTAGCTTCAAGGCTGGGCTGGTTTTAGGCTATTCACTTTGATGGTAGAACTGAGGGACGGAGGAGGGGGTGTAAAAAGAAATAAAACTTAATAACTCCTGAACCACTCGACCGACCTCGATCAAATTTTCAACATAGATGAGGTTCAAGCCTGGTATCACTTTTATGATTTAAATTTGACGCAGCACCGTGAGGGAGGAGAAGGAATGGGAGACATATAAAAATCAATTTATATAAGACTGAAAGCGACTATTATGTAACTTAATACCTATTGAACTATCTGACCGATCTCAATCAAATTTTCAAGATGTATGAGGTTTGGATCTGGAAACATTTTTCTAATTTCACTTTAACGGTAGATCCTAGGAGAGGGGGAGGGGGACGAATAAGTAAAAACTAATAAAACCTAATACCTTTTGATCCACTCAATCAATCTCAATCAAATTTTCAACATATGTGAGGGTCGGGCCTTGAGTGTTTTTATCGTTTCATTTTGACGAGCCAACGTAGGAGAGGTGGAGGGAAAAATATATGTAAAAAATAAAAATAAAAATGACTACTTTTGTGACTTCATCACTCTTGAACCACGTGACCGATTTCAATCAAATTTCCAACATACATTGGTTTAGGGACAGGGATTGCTTTAGGTTATTCACTTTGACGATGCAAAGTAGGGAGGGGGAGGAAAACAAAAACTTGAAAATGATCAAACATGACCGATATTAGAGTTGAATCCATAGATTTCGGGGTCGATGAGAAAAACAGTGACATTTCTGCTGTTGTTTCAATCCAAGTTAAGCTCTAATAGTTGGGGAGGGGGAGGGTGCAATAGAGGAGAGAGGATAAACATTTAAAAATGATCGAAAATGACTAATATTAGTGTCGAATCAATAGTTTTAAGAGTAGCAGAGATTAACAGTGACAATTCTGATGCCGTGTGCCGCAGCACGGAGGATGGGTAGGGGAGCTATATAATAATAATAATAATAATAATAATAATAATAATAATAATAATAATAATAATAATGATGATTGAAAATGACCAATATTAGTGTCTAATCCACAATTTTCGGGATCATTCTGATGAACTGTGACATTTTCGATCCGGTTTAAATGCAAGATCAGCTCCGCCACTTGCGGGAAGAGGAGAAAGAGATATATTAAATGGTCGATAATGGCCACTATCAGTGTCGAATTTATAGTTTTCTGGGTCGCTTAGATGAACAGTGGTACTTTCGATCCCGTTTAATTTTAAATTCAATCACACAACTTGGGGGAGGTGGAGAAAGAGATATTGTAAAATGATCGAAAATGACCAATATTAGTGCTGAATCCACATTTTTGGGGGTCGCTGAGATGAACAGTGTCACTTTTGATGCCATGGCCCGCAAAATGTGGGAGGAGGAAATATACATATAAATGACCGAAAATGACCATTATTGGTGTCGAATCCATGATTTTTGGGGTCGCCGAGATCTGCAAATGACACGGGACTGAAAGTTGAGCTTACACCAGAAGTCGAATCTGGTATCATTCTAAGACAAAAAAATCATAATGGCTGACTACTTTAATGGTCATATTTTATTCTCATGTAAACATTTAGGGTGAGCCCGGCCCCCTAAACTGCCCGTGGATTCGGGCCTGTGTGACCCCCTACCCTCGAACACAATTTTCTGGAAGAAAGCCTCTATTCTTCCTTTTGTCTGTCTAGTTTACTGAAAACATGAAAAGCAAACTAGGTCACAGAGCATAGAGTTGGAAATGATTGACATGTTGCATTGCAGACATATTTCGTACCATTGATGATTTTGGGACGTTTCTCACGGACAAAATTCCCCTCGGAGTTATATCTCCTATGATGCTCAATATGCGTTGAGTTGATTTTATCGTCCCTTTCAGCAGCGAGGCTATATGAGACGGGACCTACTGATTAATCGTGAAATCCGAACCACATGAGCTCTCGGCGGGAATCGAACCCGGGTCTCTCACGTCAAAGGCGCGTGCGCTAACCACTTAGACACGAAGAAGCTCTGTGCTCATATTAGTAAAGAAGAAAGCACATTATAGGACTTTCAGTGCAGACGGCTGTTAAATGAATATTTTTCATCTTGAATATATTGTGATAATTTTCAATCTTATTTGATATTGTCATTTTTTAAAAAAAAACATTCTCTTTTCTGTAACTCACTACAGTATACAAATTAAATTTCACACAGTGTGCAAAAGAGGGGAAGTGGCTACAATGTACGATGGACCTTCTCGTAAACCATTCTTGTAAACCGATGAACAAAACCTTTCTTGTAAAATTCAGCGTTGCCAAGAACCTGTGTGGTTGACTGATAGCTACACATAAACTGACAGAACGAAAGTCTTAATTTGAGTACTGAAGCTGCCTCAGGCTAAAAGCAACCTGCCCTCAGGCGTTGTTTTGTGCCTTGTAACATTGTGTTTAAAAAACAGACACAGACACAAGATAAAACATCTGATAACGCTAGTTTTCTGTTATAAAAATTATATTTCCCAATTTGTTGTTTGAAGCCTCTTTATTCCTTATAAAAACAACATATCCAGATTTATATTTATCATGAAAATATATTTATCATTCAGGTCCTTTATTATTATTATTATTATTACTATTATTATTAATATTATTATTATTACCGCATAATATTTTTCGCTAGTCCTCACAGCAATTAATATTTAGCATCAGGGGTAAAAGTGCGGGGGAACCCGGCCCCCCACCTCCAAAAAATGTGTACGGCGTTCCCCGAGTTCCTAAGCAATTACAATGGGCAAACATAGGCATGGGGGACGGCGTGACGTCATGCCACTACCTACAGTCCAGATGATTCCATCCCATTTCGCCTAATCCCACCTCGTCTAACGATTTATCAGCCACTTATATCTCCAAGAGAAGAATGTCCACCATTTTAGGCGAAATGAGAATTCCCATCTTGCCTAATCCCATCTCGTCTAATATCGCGGTAGGATGCAAGGAGGAAATTTCTGTACTAAAGAGGGAATTCCACTACTAGCATTATAACCAGATATTTCAATCAATATTGGCAATCTCTGTAAACTACAATATAAATATATAATAATTACTATACAAGAAGAAAGCATAGGGGAAGGCGATTTAGTTAATTTAGTTCACTTTTGATTTGTTTTGGGAATACTGGAAATTGATTGGCAAACAGGAGCTAATCAGAAACAGGATAGAAATATACAAGGTGTTTCAAAGCAACACCGAGAACCTTTGGGAGCTGATTCTGGATACCAAGATAAGAACCTGGGTGCACAAATACTTCCTTTTGGCGCTATGACCAGCCAAAAACCTGTCGGGAAAATGCCCAAAATGTAACCCGAGAACAGAATGTCGGATCGAAGTCGGGGCAAAGGAAATGTATATTATTTTTAGCCATAGTTTCCATTAATGCACAACTCGATATGGTACAGGGGCAGCACAAAGATCACCCCAAAGAAATTGAATAATTATTGGGATATTTTATGAAATGTTGTCTGAGGCAAGTTAACTACAATTAAATACGATATTTCAAATAACAGGAATCTTAGAACACGGTCGAAGTTACAAGAACATCGTAAAATTATAAAAAGGGAAGATGCACATATTTGATTGATCTACTTTGTCTCAGTATACAATTGACTTTCGAAAAATAACTGAAGTTATTTGAAGTCCATAAAGTATACATGTTATGCCTTCTAGGCTAAGGAAGACAGAGAGATCAGCGTGTGCGTCTTTCGCATAGGAGACCCGGCTCCAATTATCAGCGGGAGCATAAGCAGTTCGGATCTCACGTTAATCCGCAGCTCCATGTCTCATGTAATTTTACAACCGAAGGGATGTTAAACTGAAATCCGATCCAATAATAGAGAGAGATAATAGATGAAAGCTAATTTTTGGGGAAATAATTCGTGAAAGGAGAATGTAGGAGAAAACAGGATAATTCCGAGAAATCTGACGGGTACGATGGTATCCACTACAAACTTTTATAGTCTGGGATCCATCCCGCCATCCGGCATCCAAAACGGTTTTAGGGAGCAAAAGAACCCACCCCAAACTTTTGAAAGTTGACGCCAGAAAGATAAGAAGAAGCGAACCGAAGTGAATGGAATTTTGCACAGATATTATAGACACAAAATGTTGGTATACGGGTTTCGTATTTACCTAGAAAAGACGGTTAGGTGGGCACGAACCCCTCCAAACATTTGATCACGAAATAGAAAAAGTTGTTGTAACACTATGTCAAAAGTGTGGATAGGACATGGAGAGTTGCAACGAAACTTTACGTATATACAATACACAAAAAACATAGGAATACGTTTTTTTTTATTTTCTGTGGAAACATGGTTTTAGGGGCAAAACCTCCCACCCCAAACTTTTGAAAGTTTACACCCGAAAAATAAGAATTGAGCCGAAGTGAATGAAATTTTGCACACATATTGTAGACATAAAATGCGGGTATACGGGTTTCGTATTTACCTGGAAAAGACGGATAGGTGGGGCACGGACCCCTCCAAACATTTGATTACGAAATATAAAAAGTGCTAGTAACAGTATGTCAGATGTGTGTAAACGACATGACGAATTGCAACGAAACTATGCGCATGGACGATGTGCAAAAAAGGAAGGTATACATTTTATTTATTTTCTGCGGAAAAACAGTTTAAGGGGCAAAAAGCCCCCACCGAATGTTTTGAAATTTGAGGCCCGAAAGGCAAAAGGAAGTGAGCCGAAATGAATGAAATTGTACTCAGATATTGTAGATATAAAATTAGGGAATACGGGTTTCGTATTTTCCTGGAAAAAACGGTTGGGTGGGGCACGGAACATTGAAATGCTAAAGGTGCCTCCTGAAATACTATAACATAATATATATACTGTTTGAGCTCACTGCTGATCTTCCAAATTTGAAAAACCAGATGGATACACTTGTGAAACACGAAAGGTCTTATTTTACATATCCAATATCTACACAAAATTTCATCGCTTCTGTCCACTCCTTCCGCCACCAGACGCCTCGATCCACGCTAAAGTTTTTTTATCTTTTAAGGAAATTACGAAACACGTATTTCTCCATCTTACCTCTACAATATTTGTGCACAATTTCATTCACTACGGTCCACTTGTCTTTGCCTTTTGGGCGTCAATTTTCAAATTTTTCGGTGGGGGCCTTTGCCCCTTTACCTTTTTTTCGCAGAAAATAAAACGTATTTTTTTTTATATATTGCCACTACGCAAAATTTCGTCGCAATTCTTCATGTTCTTTAGGACTTCTGGCATACAGTTATTAGCACTTTTGATATTTCGTGATCAAAGATTTGGAGGGGTCCGTGCCCCACCTAACCGTTTTCTCCAGTAAAATACGAAACCTGTATTCCCTCATTTTATGTCTACAATATCTGTGCACAATTTCGTTCACTTCGGTCCATTTGTTCTTGCCTTTCGGGCGTCAACTTTCAAAATTTTGGGTGTGGGTTTTTGACCCCTGAAACAGCTTTAACGGAGAAAATAAAAATACACGTACCGGTATTCGTTTATTTTATGTGTAGTATCTACCTACCCAATTTTATTTAAATCGCAGTGTTACACTGGGGAAGTGTTACTTGTCAGTCATTGTAGAATTATTTTCCCTGTTTCTCCACCAAGAAGAAATTGTCTGACAAGTATAGGGTCCAAATGGATGAATCGAGTTGCGGAATGAGACGTAGTGTGACTGATAGAGGATGTGGAAATATGTAAATGTGCAAAGTTATAAGGGCTAAACGTCATGAGAAACAGAGGGGGTCAAAATTGATGGGAGAAGGGCTATGCTATGTTATTGAAATACATCAAATAAACTGTTGAATCGTGAAAATAGTGAAAGATAGACAATGCAAACGGTGGTAGTTTCACATATTGACAAAATGTGATCTATAATGAGCAGAGTAAATCACGAACTTCCGGCTGCACCTTGAAATCCGCCATTTTGAAATTTGTGATAATTTTGGAAATGGAAATGGAAATGGATATATCAATTAGGGCCAGCATGTTCTCAAAAGTCAATTATGAACTTTATTGATCATTATCTGTACTTATTTGTTAGTTCTAGGATAATCGTCATAGTTATTTACGAAAATTTAGGAGACTGATACTCGTACGTTGAAAGTTTTGATTATCACGAAAACACATGTAAGTTGAACATGTTCAAAGTCAAGAAAACTAACCTCGATATTTGATATCCAAGTTGTATATTATTATATTTCACTGTCGAATATCAAATTTCAGTGTTATTTTTCTTGGTTTGTAGGTATGTGAATTATTTCTTCTCCATAATACGACTAATAACGCTAAAAGACTCACAAATCAAATTTAGTTCGTACCTTTAGCATTTCTTACAATCAACGTACAATTGTAGTTATCAGCCTTTCGATAATTATGAGCCTCATAGACTCCTTCTTTCTTACAAATATTAGTATCAAGTATTAGTATCTTAACGGTAACCCACTGATGATAAACTGTAAGCAACCCCTGTAAAATGAAATGAAGTATTTCATTTTAACGAACACGATTATGCTCTTTAGACTAAGGGAGACAATGATTAAGGCAAGTAAATGTTGATGGAAGATATGATGGAATGAGAATGTGGAAGAAAATTGGAGTATCCCGAGAAAACTGACACACGATACGATGGTGTCCAAAGTTTCTTGGCTTAGGATCGAACCACAGGCCCCACGTAGCAGAGACAAGCTGTTTACCACTGAGCCACCGTGTCCTCCCCAGTCCCTAAGAGACGCGGGCATCCAGTTAAGAATAACTGACAGGAAAACGTGCTTACCATTTTCGCACGAAGGAAACTCCACGAATCCCACATTCTGATCGTTTGTACTTCTTGTAGGTTGGTTTACCATACGCAATATTTAGTATATCGATACATCTGTCAGAATCATACTGTTTCCTCCAAAGTAGGGGCAGGGTGACTTAGTGATAGAGCGCTTACTTCTGGTGCGGGATGGACCTCGTTCGATCCCAGACTTAAAGTTTGTAGTGAATACCATCGTACCCGTGAGATTTCTCGGGATTATTCTGTTTTCTCCTACATTCTCCTTTCACGAATTATTTCCCAAAAATTAGCTTCCATCTATTATCTCTCTTTATTATTGGATCGGATTTCAGTTTAACATCCCTTCGGTAGCAAAATTACATGAGATATGGAGCTACGGATTAACGTGAGATCCGAAAATGGTGGACATTCTTATCTTGGAGATCTAAGTGGCTGATAAATCGTTAGGCGAAGTGGGATTAGGCTAGATGGGATGGAATCATGTGAAAAGGTAGGGGGACGGTAGGTAGCGGCATGAGTCACGATGTCTCCCATGCCTATCTTTGCCCATTGTAATTGCTTGAGAACTGAAGGGACGCCATACACAGTTTTTTGGAGGTGAGGATGGGGTCCCCCGCGTTCCCACGCACTTTTACCCCTGCTCCTAAGTATTAATTGCTGTAAGGACTAACGAAAAATTTTCATGATAATAATAATAATAATAATAATAATAATAATAATAATAATAATAATAATAAAGTATATGAATGATAAAGGCATTTTTTAAAAATTTCTTTACAATTTCTGTGGGTTTCCGTGAATCTGGTTATATTGCTTTTATAAGGAATAAAGAGGCTACAAAATACAAATATGATTTGTATAAAAGTAAAAAAGCCTTATCAGTTGTTTCACAACTGACCCTGTGTCTGTTTTTCTTAAACACAATGTTACAAGACACAGAAACCACGAGTGCGAGCAGCTTGCTTTTTTCCCTGAGGGCAGATTCAGTACTAAAATTAAGACTTTCATTCGGTCAATTTATGTGTAGCTATCAGTGAATCACATAGGTTCTTTGCAACGCTGAATTTTACAAGAAAGGTTTTGTTCATCGGATAGGAAGCGAAGTCCATCATACGTTGTAATCACTTCCCCTCTTTTGCACGCTGTGTGAAATTTAACTTGTATACTGTAGTAAGGTACAGAAAAAAGAATGCTATTCTTTAAAGAGAGAATGACATTATCGAATAAGATTGACCATTATCACAATATATTCAAGATGAAAAATATTCATTTAACAGTCGTCATACTTAGTTGTCTGCACTGAAATTCCCATAATGTGCTTTCTTCTTTTCTAATATGAGCACCGAGCTTCTTCGTGGCTAAGTGGTTAGCGCACGCGCCTTTGGCGTGAGAGACCCGGGTTCGATTCCGACGAGAGCTCATGTGGTTCGGATTTCACGATTAATCAGTAGGTCCCGTCTCATATAGCCTTGCTGCTGAAAGGGACGATAAAATCAACTCAACGCATATTGAGCACCATAGGAGATATAACTCCGAGGGGAATTTTGTCCGTGGGAAACCTCCCAAAATCATCAATGGTACGAAATATGTCTGCAATGCAACATGTCAATCATTTCCAACTCTATGCTCTGTGACCTAGTTTGCTTTCCATGTTTTCAGTAAACTAGACAGACAAAAGGAAGAATAGAGGCTTTCTTCCAGAAAATTGTGTTCTAGGGTTGGGGGTCACACAGACCCGAATCCACGGGCAGTTTAGGGGGCCGGGCTCACCCTAAATTTTTACATGAGAATAAAATATGACCATTAAAGTAGTCAGCCATTATGATTTTTTTGTCTTAGAATGATACCAGATTCGACTTCTGGTGTAAGCTCAACTTTCAGTCCCGTGTCATTTGCAGGTCTCGTCTCATACAGATTCGTTGAAAAACCTCAAAACATGTGCTGTGACTAGTATGCGAACTAAAGTTTTTTTTTAGCAAAAGAGATATACATTTCTTGCTTTAGACTCTGTCCTGTAATCCAGTTTTTCTGGAGGCGAGATAGTATGGTTGAAAACGGTCGATCAGATTCAAGCTGCGAACCCACATCAAAAAGACCTTCCTTTATAACCTTGGTGTTGTATAAGGACGAAAAACAAAAATATAACGATAGTTCCAGTAATAGATATTCTAGGAAAGAGATTTGTAGCTGGTTTTGAAATAGAGAAAGGACAGTGCCTGAGCTTTATTAATATTACTAGCATATATTACCCGCTTTCCTGAGTTGAAATGAAAATTTAAATGCACAACTCCGTATTTCATGTGTTTAGTACCCGTGAAATACGCTGTTTTCGTTTTTAATGGCATCGATTTAAACAGCATCGGAAAGATCACTGATCATCTCGGCGACCCCAAAAATCATGGATTCGACACCAATAATGGTCATTTTCGGTCATTTATATGTATATTTCCTCCTCCCACATTTTGCGGGCCATGGCATCAAAAGTGACACTGTTCATCTCAGCGACCCCCAAAAATGTGGATTCAGCACTAATATTGGTCATTTTCGATCATTTTTCAATATCTCTTTCTCCACCTCCCCCAAGTTGTGATTGAATTTAAAATTAAACGGGATCGAAAGTACCACTGTTCATCTAAGCGACCCAGAAAACTATAAATTCGACACTGATAGTGGCCATTATCGACCATTTAATATATCTCTTTCTCCTCTTCCCGCAAGGGGCGGAGCTGATCTTGCATTTAAACCGGATCGAAAATGTCACAGTTCATCAGAATGATCCCGAAAATTATGAATTAGACACTAATATTGGTCATTTTCGATTATTATTATTATTATATATAGCTCCCCTACCCCCGTGCTGCGGCACACGGCATCAGAATATTTACTGTTAATCTCTGCTACTCCTAAAACTATTGATTCGACACTAATATTAGTCATTTTCGATCATTTTTAAAATGTTTATCCTCCCTCCTCCATTGCACCCTCCCCCTGCGCAATAATTAAGGCTGAACGTAGCTTGAAACAGCGTCAGACGTGTCACTGTTTTTCTCATTGACCCCGAATACTATGGAGATTCAACAATAATATCGGTCGTTTTTGATCATTCTTAAATTTCTCTCCGTCCTCAGCCCCTACGTTGCTTCGTCAAAGTGAATAGCCTAATGTAATCCCTGCCCCTAAACTCATGTATGCTGAAAATTTGATTTAGATCGGTCAGGTGGTTCAAGATTGAAGTCACAAAGGAAGTCATTTATATTTTATTTTTTTTACATATATTTCCCCCTCCCCCTCCCCTACGTTGGCTCGTCAAAGTGAAACGGTAAAAAAACACTCAAGGCCCGACCTTCATGTATATAAAAAATTAGATCGAGATTGGTTGAGTGGTTCAAAAGTACAACGACTTACCAAGGGTAGTCGTTAACCTGGTTCGGCTAAGTAAGATATACAAATTTCGAGTGGTAGTATTTCTTTGCATGTAAAAATACCTTTAATAACTATATACTATTATTCTCACCTTTTCTATTAGAATCATAAAGTCGGTGAACGGTGTTAAAAATGGTTTATTAGTTGATATACTTTATAATATATTTTCCTTCAAACTGTCAAGCACACAAACTTGCTGACTAGGTATCCATAAACATTTACATAGCAACAACTATCCCATAATACTAATTTACATATATTAAAAACATTCTTCTTTTGTTAATATTAAATTAACATTGTATTAAGTATAGTGCACATGTATGAGCACTTTCTGCCCAAGGTACAGGTAATTATTACTCAATGCAAAGTATTTTGTTACATAAAAATGTCGCCCGACAATTGGACTGAATATAAAAGTCATGTGTGAGCTTGGCTTTTATCTTCAAGAACCACTGGTCCGTTTACAATAGTGTTCTTACATTGCATATGTCCATCACATTTTGATCGCACCTCGTATATATCTTCATTACATTTCCTATATATATAGATATATTTATAACAACTCTTTCATTTCATCAATACTTATTTTTAACAATAAAGTTTTAACACAAATTAATATAATGAAAACAATTTTTGTGCTTGATTAATCATGAATTAAATTATAATCCTTCACGCTAGTAAGAAAGAATTAAAATCATTGTAAACTTATCGTTGGTTAATGAAAATCAAAGAAAATAAAATAAAATTGAACAAAAATCAAAAATTAAACATAACCTACGTTTGAATAACCAAAAGGAAGAAAATAAGTCTATTTTCACATAAACAGAAGACGCCCTTTTGGTATTATATATTTTTTTCCTTTCAGTCTTCTTCATTCCTATTTATTTGAGCAAGAATGTCAGGCGCAACTAACTCTTTCACTAGATGCATCCATCTTTCCTTTGTATACTGAGTAGGTTTCCAAACCTTTAACTCATCTATATTACGAAGTCCAATTGACGTACCTGTTTTAGCGTTCAACAATTCAAAAACCGTAGGATTTATTTCCTTAAAACATAAATAAGGACCTGAGAAAATGTCACAAAATTTATAAATCTTCTTTAACAACATATTACTTTGTGGATGTTGTTTAACAAAAACTAAGTCATTGACCTTGATCCGATATTTTCCTTCTTGCAAAGACTCTACTTGAGAATTACGTTTCAAAAATTTGTTATGTCTTCGGATTTTTACCATATTCACTAAACTGGAAGAATCTATAATTGTCGAATCTTCTAATTTGACATCAAAATGTTGTTCCACAGGGAAAATCAAATCAGAGCCATTATGCACATTAGCAGGAGACACACCTAAAGTGTCTGATATAGAATGATTCAAAAGGTACGTAATTTGGTTGACATGCTTAATCCATTCAGCGTGTTTATCTTTACAAAAGTGTCGAAACAACATACCAAAATTGCGATGTACATTTTCTACCACAGAACTACTAGGATGGTACGGAGTTACAAAATGAATTTTAATGTTAGCCTTGTTCATGGCTTTGAGAAACACATCACTTTTGAATTGTGAACCGTTATCGCATAATATATGTTCGATAGGGCCACAATGTGGAATATATACATTCAGAATTTTATTTACGATAGCAGCGGAAGTTGCTTTACGCAAGGGATAGGCTACTACATATCGTGAAAAGATATCCATGGTTGTTAACAAATAAGTTTCTCCAGTAGCTGCTCTTGGTAAAGGTCCATATAAATCGATCGACAGAAATGAATGCGGTCTCTCAGGCGTTATTGAGAGCATTGGTTTTTGTATAGCCTGGTAATTATGCTTGATTCGCATACACTCAATGCAGTCATTGATATAATTTTTGACTTGAGCTCTCATTCCCTTCCAGTAAAAGGATTTATTAACCAAGGCACATACCTTTACATACCCAAAATGTCCAAAATCGTCGTGATAGGCCTTTAATATGCGTGCTGTTAGCGTAGGTGGAATGCAAATTTTGTTTCTAGATTTGAATTTAAAATCTTTAATAAGTAAAATTCCATTAGATAATTTAAATCTGAGATCCCAGTGTTTGGGACAATTACATCCCTCACCGCATGAAGATAAATGTTCCATGATTTGTTTATATTCATGATACTTCATTTGATGTTCTCGTAAATCTTCTACTGAAATGGTAGCTATTTCATCCTGTAAGATCTTAAATTCGTTAATGGACAAAATATGTTGCTCTTCTCCAGGAAACAGACGTGATAAGGTATCTACGGGTCCATTATCTACCCCTTTAATGTGTTGTACTTCGAAATCATAAGCTTGAAGATCTAACGACCAGCCAAGTAATCTGTTATTATATCCCTGTACGCTGTTAAGGTATCGCAATGAATTATGGTCGCTAAGTACTATGAAATGACATCCGCTAAGATATGGAGCAAATTTTTGTATTGCAAAACGTACAGCCAAAAGTTCAATTTCTGTCGTGGTGTATCCCTTTTCAGCTTTCTTTAAAGTACGGCTAGCGCAATGAATAACAGCCGGTTCCTGAATAGTTGGGTTAGGTTGCCAGAGTACTGCAGAGATTCCAAGTTGAGAACCGTCACACTGAACATAAAAAGGAACGTCATATCGGGGGTGATTCAAATGGATGTTTCGTTTTACGCACTCCTTCAACTTATTAAAACTGTGTTCTTGAATCGGACCCCATTGCCATGGTACTCCTTTCTTTATAATCATAAATAAAGGCTGGGCTATCTCAGCGAATCGCGGGATGGCTTTGCGAAACCAATTGAAGAGCCCTAATATTTGTCGTGTCTGTTTCACATTTACTGGAGCAGGCAGATCTTCTATGGCTTGTACTTTAGATTGACTGAATTGTAAACCAGAGGCATCAATTTGGTACCCAAGAAATTCTATAGAATTCTGCAGAAATTTAGATTTCTGTAGATTGATAGTAAGGCCCGAACTTTCCAATCTGTCTAAAACTATATCTAAGTACTTCAAGTATTCATGTGGATTTTTCCCCATGATTAAGATGTCATCAGCATAAGTTATCACGTTGCTACGTAAGTCTTGACCTAGAACTTTGTTCAAGCAGGATGCTAATGCCGCACTACCATTGATAAGCCCAAAGACTACACGATTGTATTCGTATAAGTGACCTTCAAAACTAAATGCTGTGTACGGTTTCGAATCTTCATGTAATTCGACCTGAGTATACGCCATCACTAGATCTAAATTTCCGAATACAGTGTTCCCTTGTAAAGAAGCTAGTATTTCTTCCACTGGAGGATACCTCACTTGTTCCAGATCAATGTGACTATTCGTGCGTCTCAAATCTAATACCACACGT
The DNA here is from genome assembly GCF_964235325.1 of Thermobia domestica. Classification (NCBI taxonomy): domain Eukaryota; kingdom Metazoa; phylum Arthropoda; class Insecta; order Zygentoma; family Lepismatidae; genus Thermobia; species Thermobia domestica. Next base: position 133,785,699 of record NC_137460.1, read on the forward strand.
AGAGAACCATTTTTCTTTGGAACAACATGTAATGGATTAAGGTGGACGCTTCTTGAAGGCCTAATGATCCCATCTCTTAACATATCTGTAATTTGCTGACGTACATTCTCCCTGTATCTATATGGAATTATATAGGGCTTGGTTACTATGGGTTTGTCTGTTTTAACTTTAAAAGAATAAACAAAATCCTTGCAACACCCAGGACGTTCTGAAAAGACATTTCTATGTTTATATAAGATATCCTTAAAATCAGCTTTTACTGTATTATCAGCAAAATCAAGGCTGCTTTCGAGTGATTTAACACGCTCAGAAAACAACACATCGTCCTTTACATCCACCAAATTTTGTGTGTCTTCCATTCGTTGATCATTTAATTTACCACTTTCTGCACTAACAGAAACATTATTCACTACAGGAGAAATATCATTATATTGACAAGCAATATTATCTAATTTTGGAAGCAGTTTCTGAACGATTTCCTGAGGTATACCCGGTATAGTCAACGTTTGGTTTTTAAAATCAAGCATGACACGTAATTGAGATAATAAATCTAACCCCATAATTAATTTCTCGTTAAGTTCCTTTTTTACCAGAATAGGAATTGATAGTTCAAAATCTTGAATAGTTATTGTCACACAAGTAATTCCAGCTACTCTCTTTTTATGTTTACCGGTAAAATCAACTATAATAAGGTTCTTGGCCTTTTGTAGTTTAGGATTCGAATAATTACTAGTAATTGCTTTCCACAATGAATACGATAATAAAGAGGCATTTGCTCCTGTGTCAAGTAAAGCTTCAGTACTTAATCCATTGACTTTAATAGGTATTTTAGCTGTACTATAAGATTTTAAAAATACAAAATTTTCTTCAATATTAAAACCATCATTGACAATATCATCTTCAAACCAACAACGATTTACAACAGGTATAAATTGGTACTGACATCTATTAATTGCTATTTCCGAATAATTATTTACAGAGACGTCATGTGAAAGATCATTTTTATCATTAACATGAACATGTAAATTGGAAGATAAATGTTCATAAGAATTATCGCTTAAATTTTTAGATAAATGTTCAAGAGAATCTACAGCTGATATGGGTTTAACCCCTACCACATCAGCCGTAATTAGTTTAAATTCATACTGGTGTATGGTTCTAATAAAGTACATTGCACAGCACAATCATGATTATGTCCCGTATTATTGTTCTGTACAGAAATTACTTCAATACCTGGATCTTGATGCGAAGTGCCATCTCTTGTCCTCCCATTACGTCTATCCACGTAGTTCGCTGTATTCCTGGAATTTCGCCATACATTTCGTCTATTTTTAAACCTATTTTGATTATATGATCTAACATATGGATTGCTACGATTAATTAGGTTAGGCGGATTCCCTACATAACTTTGTCTATTTTGCTCATTTTGATTGCTAGAATTCACTCGGCTTAGGTTATGTTCCATATTATTCACACTCCGGATATTCAAATTCCGAACAGGCACAAAATGATCTGAATTATTCTTATTTTTACCCATTCCTGCTTGTTGATTCATAGCATGGTATTGAGTTTCATAGCATTGGACAAGCATTAATAAATGGTTGAAACTCATACACTGGGTGGAAAATAAGATCTGTTGTAACTTAAATGGAAGCAAATTTCGAATCGATGCTATTATTCTCGATTCCGATTGCAATGGATTAACGACCTTTAATTCGTTGTATGTATTTACAACAAACTCTACAACAGATTTATGCAATCGAGGATTGAAGTGTTGATTTCTAATGGTGGCATCTCTATTCGCCAGCAAAAAGTCATTTTCATAATTTGCGATCAGTGCCGCTTTGAATTCTTCATATGTACTGATGTGATCACGTACTGCTTTAAACCATAATGAACAAGGTGGGAGTAATACATGAGGGATTAATTTCATATATTGTGATCTATCTATACACATTATATTGCATTCGTCCTGGAATTTTTCTAAGAAAGAAGTAGCATTCTCGTTACACTTACCACTAAATTTACTCATAGCCCGTATTTCACTCATCTTAACACTTAACTTTACCTTCCTTTTATCATTCCGTGTATTTATTGGGTGACAGTTCCTATCCATGACGTGATGTGTCGTTACACCATCTATGTTTCGCCCATCTGTACTCTTCGGATGTATTTCTTCCAATATAATATCCTCATCAGACACCGGCGAAGGCGAGTTCATCTCTGGTGAGTGGGGAAACTCCAAGCGATCACTACCCATGTTATTACGGTATGTGTTGTCCTTAACCTGTAGCGTTCTAATCTCTTCCTGTAGAGTAGCTATCAATTGTGTATTTACACGTATGTTGTTAGAATTATTAATGACCTGGATCTTTTGCTGTTGGACGGAAGATTCTATTAATTCTAAATCCTTTTTTACATCACGGATTTCTTGGTTTTGGTGATTGTGCTTCTCCTGACAATCCTCGGATATTCTTTTTAACTTTTCCTCGAACTGTGAGGATATGTCATTCACCACCTGGACAATTGTCTGTTTCGTTTCATCTGACTTCTGTTCTATCCGTCTACTTAATTCTTCATATTGCTTGTTAGATTCGTCAAACTTCTGTTCTATCTTCTGTTCTATCGTCTGCTTCAATTCTTCGTATTGCTTGTTGGATTTTTCGGAGTTCTGTTCTATCTTCTGTTCTATGGTCTGCTTTATCTCGGTAGACATCTGAATCAATTGTCGCTGTAAAGTTAACAAGATTCGATCTTCTGATGATGTCATTCCTGGTGCTACACTATGTTCACCGTTGTCACTATTATTTGATTCATGCTCCATTGTTTCATTGTCCATTTTTCTTACAATTATTCTACCACTTCTCAGTATGGTCAAATTTGTATTCATTAACTTAATTATAAAAGTAAATTCACCCTTACTTTGCTTCAGGGTATTAATTTACCGTATTTCCCGGGTGAGGTAAACCAAAATTTTTAACTATTCCCGGTATGAAGGCACCAAAATTTTTACAACGACTTACCAAGGGTAGTCGTTAACCTGGTTCGGCTAAGTAAGATATACAAATTTCGAGTGGTAGTATTTCTTTGCATGTAAAAATACCTTTAATAATTATATACTATTATTCTCACCTTTTCTATTAGAATCATAAAGTCGGTGAACGGTGTTAAAAATGGTTTATTAGTTGATATACTTTATAATATATTTTCCTTCAAACTGTCAAGCACACAAACTTGCTGACTAGGTATCCATAAACATTTACATAGCAACAACTATCCCATAATACTAATTTACATATATTAAAAACATTCTTCTTTTGTTAATATTAAATTAACATTCTATTAAGTATAGTGCACATGTATGAGCACTTTCTGCCCAAGGTACAGGTAATTATTACTCAATCCAAAGTATTTTGTTATAAAAGTTATTAGGTTTTACTAGTTTTTATTTATACGTCCCCCTCCCCTCCTCCTAGGATGTACCGTTAAAGTGAAATTAGGAAAACGTTTCCAGATCCGAACCTCATATATCTTGAAAATTTGATTGCGATCGGTCAGATAGTTCAATTGTTATTAAGTTACAAAAATAGTCACTTTCAGTCTTATATAAATTGGTATTAATATATCTCCCCTCCTTCTCCGCCCCCACGTTGCTCCGTCAAACTTAAATCACAAAAACGATCCCAGGTCTGAGGCTCATCTATGTGGAAAATTTGACCAAGATCGGTCGAGTGGTTCAGGAGTTATTAAGTTTTATTTATTTTTACATTCCTCCCTCTCAGTTCTACCATCAAAGTGGATAGCCTAACCAACCCAGCCGTGAAACTCCTCCATGTTACAAATTTGATCAAGATCTGTTATGCGGTTCGGGAGATTTAGAGTCAATAACATAGTGTTTTTCAATTTTATATATATTGAAATTAGTGTAAAATCCATAGTTTTCGCGGTCGCTTATATATATATATATTAGTAGTGTCGAATCTAAATATTTTCCTATGGAGGCAAGGTAAAATTTTACGGCACTTTCCACCAGCCCCTCTTCCCCTTCCAACAGAACGGCGGATGCATCGCTTTTACCACTAGCAATCCTCTACATTGAAACTTTTCCCAAATATTCAGTACTGGCTTCGATAGAAGGAAAAAAAAAGAGTTTGAAGGGCCGGATCGGGGTAGGGGAAGAGAAGATTCACAGTGTTAGGCAAATTTCAATTGAATTAACAATTAACAATTAATCTGTAAATTTAATTGTTAATTGCAATTAACAACTGAAGTAAGTAATGGTTAATTGTTAATTCCAGTTGGCCATTAATAAAGGAGAATCAATTTCAATTAATCAATCGATTGAAAGTAATTGCAGTGGAAAGTAATTGCAATTGAATTCAGTCATTCAATTGCAATTGAAATTAATTGGCAATTAATTCAATTGCAATTGATTTCCACAGCAATTACTTTCAATTGATTTTCACTGATTAATTTTCAACACTGTAGTTCAGAGAGGGTGTGGGGCAATGAAAACTTTAGCCATGACCAACTGACCCACCACCTACAATGATCGCCGAAAACACGTCAAGGTGGGGACAGAAAATAATAAATTGTTACTTAATTTTAAAGTAAATTCAAGCAGTCTGCCAGTAATAATAGACACAGGATCCAGTCTTAGTTTATCGTCCAGAAGAGTCATACCTCCCAATTGCAAATTAATACCATTTCAGGCTCGTATCAAGGGCATTGCTAACAAATCTCTGACTTTGAAGGAAATAGTTCTGATTAAATTTATTGGCACCACTACCTTTTCACATTATTTCCGCATTATAGATGCAGACCTGGTCCGATTTTTGGGAATGACATTCTCACTAGACTCTTTTCTCCAATATACCTAGAGCATAATTCTATATCATTATATAGAAATCCTAGAAATCCTACTATTCCCAAGGAAAAATGAGACGGAGGAAATGTCGCAAGCAACTATTCTTTCATTGTACTTGCAGAGAAATACGAATGTGTTCACAGCTAGTAAAATTACTATCCCAGCAAAATCACATATATACTTTCCTGTTTCAATTCCGAAGAAAAATCATGACTCAGCATTTTACATCATTACGCCAATACAATCATTGTTAGAACGATATGGACTGGAGGCAATAACCATGAAAGTACTGACTAACGATTTTACGTTATTAATCTCAAACCCTACGGCACGCGTAATAACTTTAAGTAAAGGCGCACCAGTGGCGTATACAGAGGAGGACGTGGAAAAATTTTCTTTCAAAATAGAATATGACAAGATAGATCATATGACAAGATTCTTTCAAAATAGAAAAACACCAATTTGGAACTCAAAAAAAGATAAAGAAAAGATTAAAACAGACCGCTAAAACTTTTAGCATTGAACTTTTTAATATAAATCTCGATTTACCGGAATACCAGCGAATAGCTATAAGCTATTTATTATACAAATACAATCAGGATGTTTTTTCACAGTCCGGAGGCTATAGGTTATTTTAGGGGATACGAACATAAATTACTCATAAATAAAATTGCGTCATTCCCTTGCCGTTCCGCACCTATTCCATTGGGAATAAGATATCAAATTGATAAGCAGATACAACAACTGTTAGATGACAAAATCAAAACTGAGACACAGACGAGTAATTACTCTTCGCCTCTAATGCGATCAAAAAACCAAACAGTTCAGAATTCAGGCTTGTGTTGAAATTACAAGTATATAATAATTATACCAAATATTTATGTATCCCGTTTCAGTCTACAGAAGACGTTTTGCAGGTTTTAAAATGGAAAAACCTAATTTCAACCTTGGACATTTTTCAATCATGCTTTCAAGTCTTATTGCATCTAAAAAGCACTAAATACATGACTTTTGAGGTGAATCATATACGCAAAAGTTATAAATTTCTCAGGTGCTTAATGAGCCACTGCTCAACTTCCCAATCTTTGACTATTGTCATTAAACTGATATTAGACGGCTTATCAAAATGCATTGCCAGCTGTCCTCGTCATTGGCTTATATACGTGGAAGTAACAACTCTCAGATTTGGAACTTTTATTCCAAATATTACGGAAGCATGACTTTAAAGGCATTCCCAAGAAGACACACTTGCTATTCAGAAAACTCCCTGTATTAGGATTTCTTGTATTCGGAGAAAAAATAAGCATCTCACCGTAAATAGCAAATAAGATAAAGAATTTTAAGAAACCAACTACTGAAGAATACTGAAGAGCTTTATAGGTCTTTGCTCTTATCTTCGAAGTCATATTAAGGACTTCACGACCAAGGTAGAACCGTTTCAACAGTTCCTTAATAAATATACTAAATTCAAATGGACCGAAAAACACGATGAATTATTTGGGAGACTGAAAGAAGACATCTTCAATGCCCCAACTCTCTATCATTTCGACGAAAAGCTAGAGATAAGGCTCTATATTGACGCGAAGTCACACCAACTTGGGGGGGGGGGAGGTGGCTTGTTATAACCCCCAAAGAGACGAAGAAAGAATTGTTTCATATTGCAGCCGTCGTCTTACAACTACCGAAACTAAAAGTTCAGGCAGGAAAAAGGAACTATATGTTATTATATATGCTTTACGCAAATTCAGATATTTCCTACTTAACCGTAAGTTTAAGCTGTTTACAGATGCTAAATATCTTACATCTCTACACACGCATCCGGACAAAGTAGGAAAATACACACGTTATAGACTTTTCTTAGCCGACTATAATTTTGACATCTGTCATATTGAAAGAAAGAAACGAAACGAAACAAAACACTGAATAGCACAAAACAAGACATGCAATATAATAAGCCTAATTATCTGAAGTGACCAAATCTAGTACGTATCTTAGTATTTCCATTGCAACATATCCCTTGTCTTTTTCTCTCTCTCTTATAATTCTTCACATCATTGCATTCTGTCATTTAGACTGTCTGCATACTTACAATTTCCTTCAACGAACAAAATTGCAAGCCAGCATTTTTATTTCCGCCTCGAGAGAATGAACTTCACAAAGCCAGCAACAACATTTTTCCGCTTCTCCGCTGCGAATCATATACTTGTCACTAACATAATAAACTACATATACAGAGTGTTCAGAAAATCGGAATTTTCAATTGACAAACTTTCTACCGGCATGACTTCGTTTGTCATAGTAGTAACTTTTACCATTATATACGTATGGTCTGTCATCTATTTGCTACGACTAGTAAGAAATAGACCGATATTAGACACTTTTCTATAATAGCACCCTATGTCGTGCGAACTTCATAAAATAAACTACCGCCATTACTATCAGTGACGTAGTTATAATTATTAATTATAACCATCAAAGCTTCGACAGTATCTCCTTTGAGGGAGATGAAGTAATGTATACGGATACTGCTTAGGCTAGAGGACAAACTGTTAGTGCTTCAACTTTCAAGTGCATAATGCGACCAATATGCAGATTCCCAATAATGGCAAAAAAAAATAATCCTTTCACCTATTTTTTTCTCTATCCCGTGGGGGTTTAAGGTTCCGCATGTCTTCATATCATGCGATAACCATGCATGTACTACACGTGTTGACAGTAAACAAATACAACGTAGACAACAGTGCCAAAAAAGAGTTGCCCACAATCGCCAGCAGTCGGCAGGACGGAGATCACCGAAGGTAGCCGACATTTTAGGATAAAAGACAGGAGGACGCCTCAAGAAGTATCAATTTATCCAGGTTGATCAAACCATCTAAAGCCCTAAGGCGCCCGGTCATTGGGTTTACCTTACCCTATTACCGTTTTACTCTATAGCGATCAGTGTGAAAAACGGAAGTAGTTGATTTTTGACACTTTCTGTTTTAGCAAAGACATTAAAGCCGAGAAGGAATACCATTCTAGGACACTGAATTCATTACTAAAGCTTCTTTTTTCTATCTATTACAGTTTCATTTTCTATCTCCCTAGCTTTGAATTTAGAACCGAAAGTGATTGAATTCTCCCAATTCTGATTTTGTTAGAGACCTTCCACAGTGATGGCAACAATACCTAAGACGTAACTGAGAGCAAGGACCATTAATTGTATTTTCTGCCTTATTTGTGACGTCGTGGTAGAATTAGATCTTTCTGTGGCGAGACAAGTGTACCATCCCATATCCATCACAAATGCCCATCTTGTATCAATATTTTGAGGGGAGGAAATGTTTGGGGCAGAACTCATACATTTTTGAGAACGTCTTCTGTACATTCATACATATATATCTATGTTTGAACAGAATAGTTGGAGCCAATATTGCCTAAGAAAGTATCCCCACTTTTCCGATTTTCCCCACGAACCAGAGTTGAGGTCTGATACTTGAAGGATAAAATTATCTTCGGAATATCTAAAATCTACCCGTTTGTCGTTCCGAGAAGCATCTGGGGCCATTTTACTATTCTTGTTGTACTATTTACTATGCTCGTACTTGTTGCAAGTAGACTACTGAACTCACAAGAGTCCTAAGGGAAGTGAAATTACTTTTTTAAAGTTTTACATGCCATGATTATGCCTGTTAGGCTAAAGGATAAGATGAAGATGAGAATGAATGAAATGGTTGAATGAAGAAGACGAGAGGAAACAAGAGAACCCGAGATAACCAACGCACATGGTATTTGTCCCACACAAAGCCCACTTTGCGGAAGTTGGGTTTGTTTGAGAGAGCGTTATACCAGTGAAACAAACATAAAGAAAGCGCTTAACTTTCATAAAACTAGGTGAACAATTAAATTCACAAAGTACCAATAATAATAATTTTAAGGGTTCCCTAAGTTTTGGCAAAATTATAGATAATTCGGAATTTCGGGTTTGGGCTCCGCACCTCAAAAGACACCTCTACGTATGCTTTTGCAACTACCTAATTATTAAACGAAAGCGTTTCACTAAAGCTTTACGAAGAATATTCTACTGTACGCTTCCAGGAAAAGGAACTGTAATAAAAAATACAGAATATCAATGAAAAGTAAGACTTATAATGAACTAATTTTCCGGTTATGCAGAAACAATTATAAAATATTTATAACAAAAACACCTACACAGACCAAAATTCTATTACCTCCGAAGTACAAAAGTAACAAAATAGCAGTGGGGTATTTTGTGGGTTACCAGGTCTACCGCCAGTAGCACTGGAATATTACAAAATAAAGCCCTATCCATGAACAAGCGCCCATAGATCTGTATGGATTGTAGAAGCTTAGTAGTTTCGCTCTATCTGTTAGCAAACTTTCATCAGTTTCTCAATATTGAGTAGGAAAGTGAAGTAGCTTCATTTGGAGAGCGAAGGGGCAATTGCTACCTGAGATTCAGATACATTTTATTTTTTTAAGCCTCCACTTCCCCCTGCCTTGGCCGATTTCTTATGGTCTTATTATAGGGCAGTCGCAAGTTGCCTCTGCCTTTTTTTCTCTCTCATATACTCTTTTATTTCATTTTTTCTCTCTCTGCTATTCGGCTTTCGTCCTCGACAAATTTGAGGTGAGGCTCTGTTTTATGGCATGGTGCCTAATTATATAAACCATGCCTTATTTTCTTCTTTTTTAAAATTACTATTTATATTTATTACAATTATTATTATTTTCTTTTACAAAAGTACATACACAGACGATCACAGACATAAAACCTGAAAAGAGACAGAGCTGAAAAGAGACTAAAAATAAAAAATATTAATATAATATATAAAAATGTTAAAAATGATAGTTATGATAGTAAAAACACAAAATTTTCCTTCTCGTTTATTGGGAAATTGGTACTCCAGATTTCCCAAAAATTTTCTCATATTAACTTATCTTTATTGTTTATTTACTTTTCATCCAGACTTGAATTTTGCCTCTTGACAGAACACAAACACTACACATTCTGTACTACAACACTACACTAACACTAAAACACTAAACAGATAAAGTTTTTAGCTCTTGGCTTCCTCAGAGCTAATTTTTTTGATATCAAATTTATTTTATTTTATTTTTATTTTTAGTGTATCACACAAAATGTATCTTCTTCTTCTTTCTTCTCGTCTTTCTTTCCAAAGGTTTTCCAAAACATGCCTAGCCAGAGTACTAAATTTTTCTAGTTTTTGTTCTTCTTCTATGATCGTTTTTATACTATCTTGTTTCAGTTCATTCCTTATTTCTTTTATTGTATTGTTTGTTATATATCTGTCGCAAGACCAGAAAACATGCTCCGGAGTGTGAAGATCGCCACAAAAGCATTTATCATCGTTTCGTAAGTTTAGTCTTTTAAAATGTGTTTTAAATGGTTCATGTCCTGATATATATTCTATCACATCTTTACTTATATTTCCCATCCTTTCTCTTGTTTTTAAATCTGGTATAATATTTCTAGTCCTGGCACCTTTCCTGGAATCTTTCCATTCTTCTTCCCATTTTGTTCGGATGATTCTTTCAATGTCTTCATCGAAGCTTGGTATTTCTCCTGTGATTGCTAATATCTTCGTCATTTCTTTATTTTGGATCCAAGTCTTGATACATTTTCTTAATATTTGGAGATGTATCGGTTCTTGATATGTAAGTAATTGCAGTACTTCGGCTGGGATTGTCTTCATTATATTATTTATCCTTATTAAAATAAGTCTCTGTACTATTGTCAATGTTTCTTTTAGTTTAATATTCATAAAAATTCGGTGTCCCCATATGCCCACGCAGTACTTTAAGATCGCCATTAATATTGTCTTGTTATATAACTTGAAAATCTTCTTGTCCAATCTAAAGTCCTTTGTTGCAACTGTTAGTAATTTGTTGGCTACCTTTTTTTGCTTTTTCTGTTATTTCTGTTATATGTTTATGAAAGTTTAATTTTTTATCAATCCATACGCCAAGATATTTGAATTCATTTACGTGTTCAATTTTTGTATCATTAATTTTTATTATTGGATCCCTGTTTAAAATTTGACCAAAGACCGTGTATTTAGTTTTACTTGCTGATAAATTTAACTTATTTTATTTGCACCAAATATCTAATTCTGTTAATACTATTTTTCCTTTTCTTTCTATTTCATTTCTTGATGATGCTGAAAATACAACTGCCAGATCATCAGCATAACCCACAACACCGATTGTTTCTTCCATATTATTTAAGTGATTTAAACATGGCTGTAGTGTAACATCCCACATTAAGGGCCCGAGTATCGAGCCTTGTGGGCAGCCTTTCGTGCTTATTGTTTTAATGGTTTCTCCCCGTGTTTGTATTTGTATTTGTCTTCCGCTACAATAATCTAACATTATATTATACAGTGTTTTACTAATGTTTATTTTCTTTAATTCGTTGAAGAAAGCTGGCCACCATAAATTATCAAATGCTCCACTTATGTCAGCGTAAATCACTACTTGATATGTTTCTACTTTTCCCTCTTCTATCAGGTCTATCATTCTTTTAATAGCTGTTTCTGTGTTTTTACCTTTCCTAATACCATATTGTAATAAGTCATTTTCTAAAACTCTCGTCCGATTAATTTTTTCCGTTATTGTTCTTTCAAACAGTTTGCTTATAATATTTAGTAAACATATAGGTCTATAGGATTTCGGATCGTCATCTTTTTTTATCGTCAGATTTCTTAAAAATTATTAAGTTAGCCTGTTTCCATCTTCTGGATATTTGTCCTTTTTTAAAACACAGATTACACAGCTTTGACAAGTATGTTGCCCACTTATCCGCGTTTTTCTTATAAATTTCTGGTTTTATGCAGTCTGGACCTGGTGACTTTTTATTTTCTAATCTTTTAATGTGATTTATTATTTCTTCACTCTTAACTTCTTCACTTTTATCTTTTATTGGAGTCACCATCATTAAATTTCGTAGTTGTGTCTGTGTTTCATTGTCTTCTCGCTGATCGTCTTTTGGCAGCAAGATGTTCATCAGGTATTCCACTGTTTCTTTCCAGTCTTTTGTGTACGTCCCGTCTTGTTTTCTGAAGGTTGAAAGAGTGGTAGGTGTTTTTATTTTTTTGCTTATTATTTTATAAGGCTCTCCCCACGGATCTATATTTAGATGTTTTTCAATATAAGATTGCCAGCTTCTTTTCTTACTTTCTGTTATTTTATTTTGATAGTTTTGTTTTAAATTTCTGTACTTGTTTAACCTTCTTTCTCTTAGATTATTATCTATAGTATTTTGGTATAATTTTCTCGCTTTTCTCGTCTTCCTCTTTAAATTTTGTAATTCGTTTGTCCAAAATGTATTATTATTAATTTCTAATCTTATTGTTGTTTTAGTTTTAGTTGATTTTTTATTGCACTTTTTGTTTCTTCCTCTATTTGTTGGGCTAGTTGATCTAGGTTGCTCCAATTTTCTATTTTTGGTAATTTTATTTCGTTCCAAAATTTTTCCCAATTTATTTTATCTGGGTTATATAGAAATCTTTCCTCTCCCTCGTTTGTGACTATTTCTTGAGTTTTTGTTTTTACTATGTCGAAGATTATTATATTGTGGTCACTTTCAGTGGCCGCATCTAAAACTTTCCAATTTTTTATTAGGCTATACATCTTCGTTGATGCTATTGTTAGATCAATATTTGACTCTCCTCGACTGCTTCTATAAGTGGGATTCGGATACATGTGTGTTTTAATAAATTGAATAATACAATAGTAACAAAAGAAGTGAAACTCTTATGTCAGTGGATAATTTTCATGATGACGAGTTGCCGTGCTGGCGCTTTGGTGTTGAACGCACTTACTTAATCAAAGACGATCTGTTTACTCATGCACCACTATCAGATATGGTATTTCGACCAACGGTGTGCTACATTACAGCTCAGAGCAGGAGGTCTAAAGGCCGAACACGTGTGTTTCTGCTGGTGCATTTGACCATTCTTCATTGCAGACATAACGTGGTCTCTTGAGCAGAGAATTGAAATTGTGTTACTCGTTAGTGTAACAAATCGTTCGTACAGTACAACAGCAAGCTTGTTTAATGAACAAAACGCGCAACCCGATTCGTGTTTCTTCTGTACGCAATTTATTACTCAAATGCTTCAGGACAGGCAGTGTGATCAACGCCTGAACGCCTCGAAATCCAGTGTTGCTATAAAGGAGACACAGATACAAGTGGTGTCGAAACTGACTGTTCATCCTCAACAGCCCATAACAACGATAGCTCAAACGTGAACACTCACAAGGACACACAGACTCTTAAAAAATATACCTTCTATCCTAAATCTATATTGTGTAAACCTGATCCCGATATGTATATTGAGTTTTGTAAGCGAATGTGTGACATTGGCGCGTGCGAGTATTGTGCTGACAAACGTGGGTTTCAGCAATAAGAGTACATCTTACTTCAACTGCAAGGTCGACATGCATAACTGCCGATACTTATGTGATAAAATCCGCAAGTATTTCGTGAAGGTGACACGCTACGCCCACAGTGGCTGAATGTCCGGGAGGGTATAATCGGTAAACACATAATCAGACCCCTTTTCATCAATGGAATATTAACAGGTGAGTAGTATCTGGGGATGCTGCAAGACTTGACTGTACCGTTGGTTGTGAAGGCGGTGGAAAAGAATCAGCAAGAATTTGGAGAGATTCTACCTGTTTTTAAGCATGACGTCTGTCCTGCCCATTTTCAGCGCTTTGCACATGACTATTTAGACGGTGTGTGTCCGCGAAGATGGATTGGTCGCGGCACCATTGAATGACCAGCACATTCGCCATGACTTTCCTCACCCAACTTTTTCTTTGGAAATATTTGAAGACTATGGTGTTCCGCAAACAGCCAAACAACACTACGGAGTTCCGCAAACGCATAATTGATGCCTGTCATGACTATTTCCTGTGTTCGAGAGAGGTTTGAGCAACGTTTATATTACTGCCAGAAGATGGCCACTTTGAATATCTCCTGCCAGGTGCACATTTTGAATATCTCCTGCATTAATGTATATGTCCTAAACGGTACCATGTTCCTCTCTGCTTATAACTTTGCAACGCTTCTTCGACCGTAGTTTCTAGATGACCGCCACGCTGGCTAGGGACACGCTAACGTCATGAAGTTTCCAGAACTGGTCTCTACACATGTGATTATCCTTCAAACGAGGTACAACGCAATATAGGTTCCTACTTAAACTTTTGTAATTACCCTCCGTAGCCCCTTTGGGTCCTCCTCATAGGGATTCTCCTTATGAGCATAGTGTTGTCTTTCATGTTTCTATTTGCCTTGATTTGAGAAGACTGGCCTTAATGTTATTCGTGGAACTCACTGGATATATATATATATATATATATATATATAATGTGTGTGTGTGTGTGTGTGTGAATGAGTGGGTGATTCCCCTTGATGGGTTTATGTTTAAGGCCTTTGGTTTTTACCCTCCAAAATTCTTTGAGGACTTATTTAGTCGTGTGAACTCATGAGGGGCTTCAAATGAGGGTTTGAATGACAAATATATCATGCTGTAAACAAGAATCCAATATCGGGACTTCGGTTGGTAAGTAGAACTTAATCTATTTATCTCCACGGCTTTACAGCAGGTAAATACGATAAAAGAAAGAAAACAACGAAAAACATTTCAAATAAGGAAACACGAACACTGAACACTAAATGGTATTTATTTTTATCTAGATCTATGAACTTGGCTCTCTTTTGCAGCTAAACAAACAAATTGTCAGTTTTATGTAAATAAAAATGTGAAAAACAAACAAAAGGCTATCGTAAAATTGAAATAATACTTCCAGATATTTACAGTGATATCATAGACAATTTTTGAAATATTTTCTTTGAATTATATTCAGTGTGGAAAAAAACATTTCGATTTGCATTTGTTTTCCAATATTGTATTTTATATCCATAGCAACTAAATATTAATTTCATGACGGAGTTTTATCATGAAATAGGCTTTATAGTTATCAATAGTATTGAGGCCAGATGCTTGTTTGAAGAGTTATGGTAAGTACGATTAATTGAACCTGTTTTCCTTACTACTCTGTTTGTGAACACTTCAACATGAGAAGAAAACAATGCATATGGGTCCCAATTCACATGATTTGTACGACGTATTTGTACACTCCGCATCAAAAAAATTGCGACAGGTAACGCTGTGCAGTTAGGTCACTCAATACACTCCTTCTTATTCCATAATCGTGTCTGGTAAAGAGACTCCCTCTTTCCTCGTTTCTTCTTTCCCATTCTAAAATTAGCTAACAATATGAACGCAATTCTAATTTCAAACTACACATGTATTAGTATCGATAAAATGAAATAACAAAACCTAGACAAAAACAAGATTCGTAAGTTAATTTAGTTAGAAACTGAAACACACGAAATGCAAAATTGAAACCAATGGATGTCTATTAGACAGAGGTTCAGAAATGAGGCGGAGAGAAAGAGACACAGAAGGTAAGAGAAGAAGTACTTTTTTTTTTTTGGCGGGCCTACATTTTGCATTCAGAAGACTGAAATTCTGCACACTCGTTCAGTGCACCCTTAGTATTTTTCAGATGATTTCAGATCTCTGCGTGAAAACAGGGGGGTCCAGAGGGGCAAAAATGTAAAAAAAAAGATATTTTTAACAAAAAATAGCTTTCTTCGCGATTTCCCCGCCTAAGATGGAGACATACGAATGGTACCATCTGAAAGGCTGTTCTGTTCTAAAGAGAATGATGTACGAACCATGATCTTAGGATAAGTAGGGATGTCTCAGAAAACTGTTACCTAAGATCCTGTTTTATATGGGAATCTGGGTTATTTGGGGATATTATTTTTTGCGGGCTTATTTTTTGCATCTAGAAATTTGAAATTTTGGTCACTCATTCACTGCACCCTTTAGTATTTTTCAGATTTGTTTCAGATTGTTGCCTTTAAACGCAGGCGGTATAGAGGGGTAAAAAGTAAAAAAGGGGACATTTCTTAACAGAAAATCCCCTTTTTCGTGATTTTCCAGCCCCAGATAACCTACACGATGGAGACATTTAAATGGTACCGTTTGCAACTCTGTCTTATTATAGGATAAATAGGGATGTCTGAGGAATTTTTTATATTAGATCCGGGTCATCTGCGGTATGGCGAGGATGTTCTTAGCTCATTGTTAAATATTTTTCCCGCACTTACTATCCAAGATAGAAGCTTGAAATTTTGTACACACATTTAGTACACCCTTAGTAATTAACAGTTGATTTTGAGATCTGGCGTTAACACAGGGGAGTCCAGAGATGATAAAAATTTGAAAAAAAAATCAGAAAAAATCCCGACATCTCTCAAAATTTTCCGCTTCAGGGACATGATAGGCAAATGTGAGTGTTACCGTTTTAAAGGCTGTTCTATTCTCAAGAGAATGAGGTATGAACCATCATCCTAGGATAAATAGGGACGATGCTCAACCCCCCTTCATAATTTACCCCCCCCCAAAAAGCCATAATTTAAAATTAAGAAACATGGTTTGGATTGATATACGTTAACGATTGGGGATTAATTCAAAATTCAACCCCAATACTTTCACTTAAATGGCATAATTGGCATTTAATACTAATTTGTAATGCTTTTTCTTTAGTTCGCGACTTGTATTATACGAGGAGAAAGATTTGATTTAAATCAAAAAAATCGATTTAAATAAAAAAAATCATCAAAAATGATTTTTTTAAAAAAATGATTATTTTCCACCCTTCTTCAAACATTCACTAAATCACTTCCAAAACGGATAGCATACTCAATTTCCAGTAGAATTGTAGATGTCAGAGACACATCTAAGATAATGTCAAGAGTTTAACACATGCTTTGTTTTTCGTGGTTCGGTTGTAAATTCGGTAGTGTTCATTGGACGTACTGGTGCAAACTACATTCTAATAAACTCAGTAGGTAGCGTAAGTCATATCTTCCATGCCAGACTACTAATGCAAAGGAACAAAAACAGAAAAGAAAAAGGAAGAAAGAAAGAAATATAAAATTGAAAGAGTGCTATTTTACTGGTAAATTTTTATCAGAAATATGCTATAATAAAAGTCCAAACAGTATCATTATGAAAAGTTACAAATGTTCAAATAGAAGGTGGGATGTTACGTATAGATGTAGCAGACCTTGCATGTTTCAAATTTGAACGTGAATAAATCCCATTGAATTATAAGAGGAAAACAAATTTGCGTCGAATTAGTATAAATAAATTTTTGTTTGCAAATAACCAAAGAGGTTGCCATTTTGTAGTGTTTTCCGAAGATTTATCTGTACCGAACATCCAGCATCACTTTCATATCTTCCGAATATAACGCTGTAATTTGCACAGAGAGAATGAACACGCTAGAGCTCAAACGGATCATAGTTTCAGTAGGATGATGTTGGTTACCTTATGGACCACCACTGGGTCGAGGATTCAAACCGGTAGTGTCCCGGTAATTCGACTGAGACTCGGTAACTCAGATGATAAAAAAGATATTTTGCTTATTCCCTTGCGTTTAAACGGTATTTCTTTCAGATATGACCAGGACTGGATATGTTATGTCCAGAGCACGAAAAACTCGACACTGAAGTTCCCAGTTAATTACATTCTCCAGACCAGGTCTATCGGTCTCTTGCTCCGTTTTAACTTTGGAACACGCACACGCACATGAAGTCCGTGTGTACGTGAGAGAGAGTGGGAGACGTGAAAGATGCAACGATAGGATAGGGAAACTCAAGAAACAGAGTTCGAGAGAGAGAGACGAATATAAATATGAAACATACTTATCATTGCAGTGTATGATGAAGAACGCACACACTGTTTTTTTCGAATTCTCGCCAGTGATGTTTTGTAAGTTCTCCAACTGAAGATAAATCTTTGTTTGCAGCCATTATTTATGCGAAAAGTTATACTACCTGGTGGGGAATCGAATACAGATTTTCCACTTGCAAGTCTGGAACTTTACCACTACACCACCGTTTGCTTTACCCAAACTTTGTTCAACAAATGCTGTAATATTTCTTTCCAAGAACGATAACACGAAAAGTGTTTACTGTAGATTAATGAAGTGTTTCGAATGTCCTGGTAAATCCCTTCCCCTTTCCCAACGAACATTTGTAAATCGCTTCTATCATGATAAAGGTGTTTGCTTCCACATTCTTAAGCATTGCATGTCGAATATGAGAAATCGATTCTTCACTATCACTTTGTAAAATATGCAAGTTTGGCATGAAAAGGATTTGAACCCATACTGGACAGCTTTATTAATCGTAACTCCATTACGTTACCGGTACACTGTCATGCCACCTGAAACAGGGAGCCAAATATTACTTACTTTAGCCTTGATTATTAAAATCAAGCTTCTTCCTGTAAGTTTATTTGCACCTAAGTGCACAACGAAATTCATTTATTCGACGACCTAGAGAGAAATTAGTGCCCACTAATAAAGGAAGCCAGATTCAATCCAGGAAAAAATACAGAAATAAAACATATTATGAAGTAATTTGGCCGTGCAAATTCAAAAGTATGCCAATAATAATAATAATAATAATAATAATAATAATAATAATAATAATAATAATAATAATAATAATAATAATAATAATAATAATAATAATAACAATAATAATAATAAGAAGAAGAAGAAGAAGAAGAAGAATCTATATTATAAAATTGAAAAGGACTTTGACTTATAGTCTCTTGAACCACCCGACCGATCTCGATCAAATATTCAACATTGATAATGTTCGTACCTGGAAGTATTTTTAGCTATTCGTTTTTATGATGTTACTTAGGGCACGGGGAGGATGGAAAAATATAAAAAATAAAAGAGAAACTTTATAAGTCTTGAATCAAACGACCAATCTGAATGAAATTTGCAACATAGATTACGTTTGTGCAGTGGAATGCTTTTAATCATTTCACTTTGATGGTGGAATGTAGGGAAGGGGAGGACGGGGAGATATACAAAAATTAATATAAATTAAAATAAAAATGACTAGTTTAATGAGTTAATAAGTCTTGAACCACCCGACATATCTGCATGCAATTTTCAACATGGATGAAGTTCGAGCCTGGAGTGGTTTTCATAATAAACTTTGACGGTAAAACGTAGGGGGGGAAGGAGAAGGGAAAGATATATAAAAATAAATAAAACTTAATAAGTCTTGAACCTCGCGACCTATCTCGATCATATTTTTCACGTATAAGAGGTTCGGGCCTGATATGGTTTTAATTATTTCACTTTGACGTTAGAACTTAGAGAAGGGGAATGCAAAAGCTATATATATATATACAGGGCCGTGCCTTGGGGGGTGAGGTAAGGGGGCGAAAAAATCGGGAGAAAAGGGGCAAATGAAAGGAAAAATTACTTAGAATATATGTATCGGGGCGCCGTTGTATACTCTCCCCCCGGGCGCTGATTTTCCACGGCACAGCACTGTATATACACATAAATAAAATTTAATAAATCTTGAACCACCGTACCAATCTCGATAAAATTTTGAACCTAGATGAAGTACGAACCAGAGATGGTTTTTCTCATATCATTTTGAAGGTGTAACTAAAGGAAGAGGGAAGAATAGCAACATTTAAAAGAGAAAGTAAAATGACCGATATTAGTATCGAATCTATAATTTTGGAGTCGCTGAGATGAACAGTGACACATCTGATGACGTTTAACTCCAAATTCAGCCCGCAACATGGAAGAGTGGGAGACATATAAAAATGATTAAAATAACCAATATCATTGTGGAATTCGTAGTTTTCCGGGTGGCTGAGATGAACAATAGCACTGAAGATGCCATGCTCCAGGGGAAGGGGAGGGGATATATAAAACTCATCGAAATTGACCGGTATCAAAGAGCGCTTTAGTAATAGTAAAAAGTGACTGAATAACGTAGCATATTATTCTTTTCTCTCAATTTAACCAATTTAAGCAAAGCGAGCAATTGATGCTAATAATAATAATAATAATAATTCTTATTCTTATTCTTATTCTTATTCTTATTCTTATTATTATTATTATTATTATTATTATTATTGGCATACTTTTGAATTTGCACGGCGAAATTACTGCATACTATGTTTTTAATTCTGTGTTTTTTTTCCTGGATTGTATGTTTTTTCCTTTATTAGTGGGCACTATTTTCTCTCTAGGTCGTCGAATAAATGAATTTCGTTGTGCACTTAGGTGCAAATAAACTTACAGGAAGAAGCTTGATTTTAATAATCAAGGTTAAAGTAAGTAATATTTGGCTTTTTGTTTCAGGTGGCATGATAGTGTACCGGTAACGTAATGGAGTTACGATTAATAAAGCTGTCCAGTATGGGTTCAAATCCTTTTCATGCCAAACTTGCATATTTTACAAAGTGATAGAGAAGAATCGTTTCTCATATTCGACATGCAATGCTTAAGAATGTGGAAGCAAACACCTTTATCATGATAGAAGCGATTTACAAATGTTCGTTGGGAAAGGGGAAGGGATTTACCAGGACATTCGAAACACTTCATTAATCTACAGTAAACACTTTTCGTGTTATCGTTCTTGGAAAGAAATATTACAGCATTTGTTGAACAAAGTTTGGGTAAAGCAAACGGTGGTGTAGTGGTAAAGTTCCAGACTTGCAAGTGGAAAATCTGTATTCGATTACCCACCAGGTAGTATAACTTTTCGCATAAATAATGGCTGCAAACAGAGATTTATCTTCAGTTGGAGAACTTACAAAACATCACTGGCGAGAATTCGAAAAAAACAGTGTGTGCGTTCTTCATCATACACTGCAATGATAAGTATGTTTCATATTTATATTCGTCTCTCTCTCTCGAACTCTGTTTCTTGAGTTTCCCTATCCTATCGTTGCATCTTTCACGTCTCCCACTCTCTCTCACGTACACACGGACTTCATGTGCGTGTGCGTGTTCCAAAGTTAAAACGGAGCAAGAGACCGATAGACCTGGTCTGGAGAATGTAATTAACTGGGAACTTCAGTGTCGAGTTTTTCGTGCTCTGGACATAACATATCCAGTCCTGGTCATATCTGAAAGAAATACCGTTTAAACGCAAGGGAATAAGCAAAATATCTCTTTTATCATCTGAGTTACCGAGTCTCAGTCGAATTACCGGGTTACTACCGGTTTGAATCCTCGACCCAGTGGTGGTCCATAAGGTAACCAACATCATCCTACTGACACTATGATCCGTTTGAGCTCTAGCGTGTTCATTCTCTCTGTGCAAATTACAGCGTTATATTCGGAAGATATGAAAGTGATGCTGGATGTTCGGTACAGATAAATCTTCGGAAAACACTACAAAATGGCAACCTCTTTGGTTATTTGCAAACAAAAATTTATTTATACTAATTCGACGCAAATTTGTTTCCCTCTTATAATTCAATGGGATTTATTTGAGTTGAAATTTGAAATATGAAAGGTCTGCTACATCTATACGTAACAGCCCATTATCCATTTGAACATTTGTAACTTTTCACTATGATACTGTTTGGACTTTTAATATAGCATATTTCTGATAAATATTTTCCAGTAAAATAACACTCATTCAATTTTATATTTCTTTCTTCCTTCCTTTTTCTTTTCTTTTTTTGTTCCTTTGCATTAGTAGTTTGGCATGGAAGGTATGACCTACGCTACCTACTGGGTTTATTAGAATGTAGTTTGCATCAGTACGTGCAATGAACACTACCGAATTTACGACTGAACCACGAGAAAGCAAGGCATGTGTTACACTCTTGACATTATCTTAGATGTGTCTGTGAGATCTACAATTCTACTGGAAATTGAGTATGCTATCCTTTTTTAAAGTGACTTAATGAATGTTTCAAGCATCCTCTATATATTCGAATAGTCCTTAAAAAATATACAAAAACAAACGTTATTTCTATATTACTGTTGGATTTCTGGTAAAGGAACTTTATAATGTTAGGTCCTTTTCTTACTACGTTTAAGGTTCCACATTTTTATCTGTTCTCCTTTCTCTTCTTCTTTTCTTGCCTTCTCTCTCTTTCTCTCTTCCTCGTTTCTGAATGTTTGTGTAATTGACATCCATTGGTTTCAATTTTGCATTACGTGTGTTTCAGTTTCTCCTTAAATCAACTTACGAATCTTGTTTCGTCTAGGTTTTGTTATTTCATTTTATCGATACTAATACATGTGAAGTTTTAAATTCCAATTGCGTTCTTGTTGTTAGCTAATTTTAGAATGGGAGAGCAGAAAGGAGGAGAGGGAGGGAGTATCTCTACCAGACACGATTATGGGATATGAATGTCTATATTGGGTGGCCTAACTGCACGGCGTTAGCTGTCGCACTTTTTTGATGCGGAGTGTACATGATTTGTATAAACTAGAACCGTTTCATTTCAATGACACAGACATATATCCAAGTAAAATTGAAATTGTATTCTGCCTCGGTCTCCGTCGACAGTGCTCTCAGTATCGGTTCCAAATTGAATTATAAATTGTTGTCTTCCTTGCAGTCTTGCCTCTTTAAACAGATGCTAATGCCGATCCTGGTCTTGATTTAGAAACTCGGACAAGTTTCCATCTCGACTAGATAGTTTTGAAACAATATGCAAAATATTATAAATAGGACAATATTATAGGCTGTAGTTTTCTTTTTCTTTATTCATTTCATTCTTGTGTGTAGAATTACTGTAGGTCGGGTACCCCTTTATAGTTGTGTTTTATGCTTTGTGGACGATATCGACATAAATCAGTCTCTCCGTCTCTCAGCCAGTCTCTCAGTCTCTCTGACCGGTCTGTTCTTGGTCGGCAAGTAATGGTTTCAGTCTCGGCTTATCTCAAATCAAAAATCGTCGTCTCAGTCTCAGTCACGCTTCGATCAGCAGATGATTGCCTCGATCTTGGCCTCTCTCTCGAGGGCTGTATCTCGATCTCGTCTCGATAGCCTCGAAATAAATAATGTGAAAATAAAAATATGTAGGCCTAATTAGTACCATTTTACAGGCGTTTTTATTTCTTCACTCCAGTTTTTACTGTAGAAATATCGTAGGCCACACACTCCTTCGCAGATACATGTCTTTCATACGTATACCCAAGGGTTCAATTCGCATTGGAAAATCTTTGAGTTTAACGTTCAAGGTTATGCCGGCTAGGCTAAAGGAGACGGTGATGATGAGAAATGAACGAAATGCAGGAATGAAGAAAGTGGGAGGAAACGGAAGTACCCCGAGGAAACCCATGCACACGGTGCTTGTCCACCACAAAGTTCACTTGGCGGGGGCTGGGATCGAACACGGGACTGCCACCGCGGTCAATTCTCATTGGGTGTTGCTTATCAAGGTTGTCCATTGTTTATCAAGCCTACTCTGATTTATCTAGCCCAAAAATCATGCAGTTCCCACTTTAAGAAACAGATCTTGTCTCATATAGCCCGGGTTGTAAATGAGTGTTCTCACATCAGCGTGCTTGTTGTTCGTGGGTTTTAACATTATTTTTTTAATGTGGGCGTGAGTTTAGTTTAACTTGAAGTGGGAGTGAATTTGAGCGTCAAACGCGCTCAATTTCACACTCAATACGGACATTTTTATTTTCACAAAATAAAGTAATTGTCCATTTGTACGTTTATTATGGTATTGTCTGTTCACTCTAGGATGGAAAATTGTTTACAAACAACAATTGTAGTGCGAGCGTCAAAACTTTACTTCTCACCCCTACATGGTTAATTCATGGTTGCCAGGCACATGACTCGCCGAACCGAATATATTTACTTCTGCACAGTCATGGACCAAGTGCTATTACTACATAAATTGCTGCTTTTGAGATGACTCAGATATTAACGTTATGACAAATCGAGTTAGTTATTATGTAACACAATCTTACATATAATGCACACTCAATTTTGTACAAGTGTTCTTGTTCGAAAGTGTGCGAAAACCTTGTACGCCTGGCAATATTGGAAGATGGCAGTTTGTGTTGTAAATAATAAACAGAGAGAACAAAGACCGTTAGGTTCGCTGGACAGCGTTGTTTTCATGACAAGGCGACAGAAACAAGGGCTGGGAATTTCGATGCGAGTATAGGTTGAAATATTCTCGTCACATATTGCCTGTTGGTGAAGGTTTGCAATGTTGCAAACTGCTAAGTCTAGAATTTCATACTAATTGAAGGAGCTTTGAGAAGGATTACTATGATGCAATAATTATAAATACTAACAACCATAGACTTAAAGTATTAGGAAATAAGCCAAGATGCTGGAAGAAGAATATAATACACATTGAATTACGTGTTCAAAGTACAGTATAAAGCGAATTTTAACATTTAAACATTTTAAAGCTGTACACATTTGCCCTGTTTGGGTGCCCTTACCAGACACTGTGCAACACAAAAAAAGGCATTAAAATAGGAGATCGAGCGTGGGCATGAACCGGGCTCTGGCCGGTATTCCTTATTAAGGTTTTCTTCAGTCCCATGAGGTGAATGCCTAGATGGTAGATTCTGTAAGGAAGGGGAAATCCAGGACGGACTTCTTGGGGGGCGGTGGGTTTTAATACTGCTACTTAGAGCTACATTTAAGAGCTCCAAACTCTGGGATTGGGATTTATTTAAATATATAAAGTAAGAAAGTTTCCTTTCCTGGGCGGCAATCGCCACGATTCGTTTATATGTGCTTAAATTCATTATGAAGTAAATGTAGAAGTGTTTCTTTCATTCTCTTTCTTTCTTTCTTATTATCTTTCTCATCCTCGCTCTCCTTTCTCCGCCTTCTTAAAATTTAAGTACTATCCTCCTGTAAGATTGTTTCTCTCCACGGCCCAAGGTTTAAAGAGATCAACCTGATATAGTTAACTATTAGCAGAAGTGTACCAATAAATTCACAGTAACGACAGTGCCGTAACTTAAATTTTTCTGGGGGGAAAGCATTAATACGTGTATTTGGGCCTCCTGGAAAAACTTGTTTTTCTCATTCTTGGGGCCCCCTCTTTCTATCTTTCTCTTACTATTTATGCCCCCGGAGCCTGTGGGCTCTCCCTTAGCAAGATCTGCGAGGCCGTTACTTACGCCCCTGGGCCCATTCCATAGATGAAAAATTAGTTCGGGGGACAATATTGACAAATCTCAAAGGCTTGCGAATAAATTATATTTCTAGGGTCCCTAATAATAGACGTTTCTTACTGAAGTCGGCCCACGGCTCACTTTTGTTTTATTTACCTTTTGTGCCCTGCTTTATGTAATGAAGTAAAACTGTTTGATGCTTCATTTATAATTTCATGTTCGTATTGTATATGGATTAAGAAAATTTTGTCTCCAAATGGGCCCCTTCGAACGGAGGGGAACCTCCCTGTGGGGCAGTTGCCCCTCCCATGCCCCACACAAGTTACGGTCCTGATTAGAGAAAAAGTAAACTCTTTCGAAATTTACGCAACTTGCAAATACCAAACCCTACTAGTGCTAAAATTGATGAGTTAGTGCCACTGTTACCACTGCTATAAAGGGAAAGTAGGGGAAGGACTACTAAGATGCGCTGGCCAGGTTTCGTGTCAAAACACAGCGCCAAGCTACAGTAAACGGACAAAATCTCCGAAAAGAGATTTTACATATTAGTTTCTCATTAAAGGGATTATGCAGGTTAGGGAGGTTAGCACTAGATATAGCTGGATGGACTAGAAATTTGTCTCTTTAAAGTTATATTTATTTATGAGGCTAAATTTAATATATTTTAATGTGTGTCCGTAATTATGATATGATAGTTATGTATGAACTAATGACAGAAAGTAAGCAACTTGTGTATAATTTTCAGGTTAATTTAGTTTTAAAGACATCAACAGAAATGAGGATTTCTGATACCTGCAAGTTTTGTAAAGAAAAATGATATTGGTATCAAAAAATCATCTTTATATTTTAAATATGATCTTTTATATCATCTTTATATCATCTTTATATTTTATTTTATATCAATTATTGCTTCAATTTCTCTATGTAATAAAATTTAGGACAAATTTTTAACATTTTCTTTCGTCATATTTTCAGTTGGTACACTTCAAGCTTTTGATGTATTTTATGCGTAAGTTATTATTATTATTATTATTATTATTATTATTATTATTATTATTATTATTATTATTATTATTATTATTATTATTATATTGTTACTACAAGCAACCAATTATATATTAGTCCGTCTTTTTTACTTTCGAGGGATGACAGCAGACAAAAATGTATGACAAGCGAGGAAAAATCAAATTCGAGATTTCAACAGATTTACGTTTCATGGAACTACATGGCAAAAAATTTCTTTTAGAATGTCGATCTGTCCATTCGTTCGTTCCGATATATATCCAAAATTATTGTCACATGTCTATAAATGTGTTGTTATAGGAATATAATTTGATAACAAATTCGCCGGGTATTTCTTATAATATTAGTATGCGTATAATCAGCAAAGATATGTATTTCACTAATAGTCCAGTAAAGATAGGATTGAGAAAGGAACAAATTAGTAACAAGCTGAAAATTGGTATGGAAGTAGGGGGATGTGTCAGGAATAACATACTAAAAGTCCCCTAAAATCCCACTGTAGCTTTTCCCGCAATTTTGAAAAATGTCCGCCATCTTTAGATGACGACAAGAAATTTATGGAAATCGTCACCCTTTATGTTTATTCTTCTAGCCACCGTTCTAATTATCACAAAGCCATGAATCATATATGGTTGGAAAGCTTGGAAGACAGAGAATCTAACTAAATAACATATATGCCCATCGTGCTAAATTTCTAGAAGAAGAGGAAGAAGAAAACAGCTTTTTTTTATTTAAAAAAAGATATTTTCAGAAATCATGAGAAGTTTGCAACACTGACAGTTATTGCACACCAACGAAACACCACCAAAAGATATCCTTGATATTTATCTCAATCATAGCCAACAATGACACAAATCGGTGCAATACAAGCCGAGAAAAAAATATAACTTATGTTACTTTCTGACCTCTTTGTACAAAAGTGCATAAAGTGACATACACTTTCACGGTTCTAGTCACCTTCTTTTATCACATAGGACCAAGAGTTATATATTATTGGAAATCTTAAGAAACGTAAATTGGAACGAGGTAACACTTATACTAATAAACCCCAATTTGTGGAAGAAGCGCAAAACCCAAAATTTCGGGACAAAACGTGATTTTCGCATAAATTCTTTAAAACTTGCAATACTGACAATTATCGTATGTTAACAAAACTCAGCCACCGTTTTCACTATCATCATTATTAATTTACTTTTAAAATGGCCAACGTTTTTCCCAATGGAATAAGCTTTTATGATACATAGTTTTACATCACTTAAATATAGCACAAAAATCATTTATTGACAGCATTAGAAAGTAGCAGAAATTGGTAGTCCCCTATTCATAGGAAAATCGTAATTCACGCACTTAAACTCACTCTCAACTACAGTAGCCATTTGAGTGTATTTTTTAAAATGTCTTGTTCATAACTAGAATGCAATTTTCCTCCTAGTATCCTTCAAATCAAATTAGTATTTATATTAGACGTTAGTATGCACTTTAAGATCATTTTTGTAACTAGTCCATTCGGACTTATTTTATTAGAAATCAATGAGGTTATCATTATCTCTTTCATCTCCATGGTCTTCATCATTTGGTTCTGCATTCATACATCCAATTCCTCGAGAATGACATAAATTAGAGCACACAATTCCTGCTTTCCGACAACCGTACATACTTTCACAGCCCTTTTTGCAGTTACAGGATATTACACGGAGCGGGTTCCTTGGTCATTCTTGCTGGTACGAGGATACCTCCTAATGTTGTCCATTCATATTCAGTCGCTCGCATATCATTGAGCAATACCTGGGTTCAAAAAACGTACACTGTCAAAGAATGAATGGAATATACCACTTTTAACCTATACACGCAGAGGTAATGTCCTTTCGGATTTAATCATTGAAGATATAAGTTACCTTCGTGTTCTGAATATCCAAACTGAAATCTACTTTCTGTACGATGTAACATGGGATGATTCTCAAGTGGTTGAAGACACTAACTTGCCCGAATTGGAATGGGAACCGGTCAAAACCCCCACAGCCAAAACCCCAACACTCAAGAAATGTCAAAACGCCCACACGATCGGTCATAACCCCCACACAAATGGACAAATCCCCCAAACGCACGAACGGTCAAAACCCCCACAGCCAAAACCCCCACACTCAAGAAATGTCAAAACGCCCACACGATCGGTCATAACCCCCACACAAATGGACAAATCCCCCAAACGCACGAACGGTCAAAACCCCCACAGCCAAAACCCCCACACTCAAGAAATGTCAAAACGCCCACACGATCGGTCAAAACCCCCACACAAATGGACAAAACAGCCACACATAGCAACGGTCACAATCCCCACATAAATGGACAAAACCCCCACACAAATGGACAAAACTCCCACACAATCGGTCAAATCTCCCACACTCTGAAATGATCCTGGTTGTATGTCTTGCCCTTGTACTTTTTAATAACATTTTTATTCCACTTAAACCGATGTTGCACTATTCTTCTTGCACTGTTTTGTAACGACAGAAACACTAAGGTAGGCGTCGTAAAGAGCCGCAACAAAGACGTGCAGAGTGTGGGGGATTTGTCCGATTGTGTGGGGGTTTTGTCCATTTATGTGGAGATTGTGACCGTTGCTATGTGTGGGAGTTTTGTCCATTTGTGTGGGGGTTTTGACCGATCGTGTGGGCGTTTTGACATTTCTTGAGTGTGGGGGTTTTGGCTGTGGGGGTTTTGACCGTTCGTGCGTTTGGGGGATTTGTCCATTTGTGTGGGGGTTATGACCGATCGTGTGGGCGTTTTGACATTTCTTGAGTGTGGGGGTTTTGGCTGTGGGGGTTTTGACCGTTCGTGCGTTTGGGGGATTTGTCCATTTGTGTGGGGGTTATGACCGATCGTGTGGGCGTTTTGACATTTCTTGAGTGTGGGGGTTTTGGCTGTGGGGGTTTTGACCTAGACCCATTGGAATGGATTTATGCAGCTGGTGACAAGCAACAACCATAAGTATCAAACATTTTAAGTAGTAATTCAACCTCTCATCAATCTTCAACCAATAAGCATGGATGCTGTATACTCGGCGCTTATGTTTGCCAACAAAGAATGTGCAGGAAATAAGCAAAAAAGCGTGCTTAGTCACATTGGATCAACCTTTGTACTCTAAAGCATGTGGCATTGTAGCAGCATGTATAAATTCTGGTGAATTACCGTCAGTGGTTGTTAGACTTCGGTGTTTTTCACTCTATAATGTCATTTATGGAAACAGTTGCATATATAATGAAAGGTAGTGGCATTGAAGAACTTTGGTCTTGTGTGTATGCTAGTAACTCCATGCCACAGATAAAGTCAGGCCATTCTTATTGCTCGTGCTTTGCGACCTCATTTTTTTAAACACAACACGGTCCGTAGCAATTGCAATATATACTGTTTAATGAATGAATCAGACGGCACTGAGGAGTTTGTGCGTCAATTGCGAGATGTTTGTATTCCTCTCATGACTGAAGAAGATATCGATACTGATGCAGTTGTTCAACATTCATAGTCAATCAAGATTGCAAATGACCTGAAGTTATTCATTGACGCTGCTGCAGAAACAAGCCGTATCTCTAAGTTATTCGCTCTGTACTTTCAGCTTGTAGAAATTATGCGTCTTTTAATTCGAAAGAACTGGAGACTTGAATCTTCATCTTCACTGCATGTAAGAAATGTAACCATACTTCTATGCAGCTGAGCATCTTTTGTATGCCAAATACGCACATCTGTACTTACAAGAAATGTTGCGGTTGGAGGATGAAATGGATCTTCATCAGTTCCAGCTATTTGCAGGAGACGGTTACTTCACTATTCGTAGAAAAGATATATTTTGGAGTGGTACATGGTCTGATATGACGATTGAGCAGGTTTTAGCGAGAGCAATGAAGAGCAGCGGTGGACTGACCCATGGGAGAGGCATGACTGAAAAGATAATATCTAGGTGTGTGTCAAGTGTGCCAGCAGCGTGCCACTTACGAGAATGTCTTGAAAAATTATTAAACAAAGATAGGCATGAACTTCACACTGGTCGGCATGTGGACCTGTACCAAAGCAGTCAATCGCGTGATATATTACATCTAAAGAAGTTCTTGCGTTGGTTTTGCCAGCATTCTCCATTCTCTTCATATCCGGAGCTCGTGTCCCTAAGCA
Source organism: Thermobia domestica (assembly GCF_964235325.1). Lineage (NCBI taxonomy): Eukaryota > Metazoa > Arthropoda > Insecta > Zygentoma > Lepismatidae > Thermobia > Thermobia domestica. The sequence goes on from NC_137460.1 coordinate 133,815,814, forward strand.
CTGGCATGGTAGGTAATGAAATGGTCAACTGATAAATCTAAGGAAATCGGATTGGCTGCTATGGAAGGAATGTTTGGACAGACTTTGGGAAATGTGAAACTTAAACAAACAAAAAATAAATAAATAAATACATAAATAAATAAAGTCATCCCACTATCCGTAATGCACAATGTAGTGCGTATCCGTGATGAGCTACTGGCTGTAAACACCATACTTCAACTGAATCATATGAGTAGAAGTCCGAAAAAGAACTCCAGCAGTGTTTTGCTTACGAGCTTGCACCCTATTCACGTTCTCCCTTCACAGAAATGTCTATGAGAAAAACGAAAAAGTCCGCTTTGTACGACATGTTTGAATATCGGACAAATTTTAAAACTCAAATTAAAAACACTGTGTACGTTATAGATGGAGGCTTGCTTTTGGCCACAACATGGAACATACCTTGACCTGCACAACTCGTATGTGTCCTATGTACTCACAAACTCAGGAAGGAAAGCAACAATTATTTTTTTTATGGGTACCGTATTGCACTGAAAACTGTACAAAAGCCGCTGAGCGGGAGCAACGTGAGTCAAAGGTTCAATCAGCTTTGGTGTTATTCACAAACGAAACCATATTATTAACAAAAAAGATAAATTCTTAGGTAGTTTCAAAAATAAGAATTGTTTCGCCCGTGAGTTAATGGTTCATTTGACACAAGCTGGAATTCAAACTCAGCAAGCAAGGAATGATGCTGACGCACCTATAGCTAAAACTGCTGTAGCCAAGTCTTGAAACCCTTGTAGGCACGTCGTAGTAATGGCGAGGATGTTGAAATTTTAATCATTTTGCTTGAACAAGGTAATAATCAGTATGACATCACATTTCGAGATAATCAGTACGACATTGGACGTGTACAAGACGTGAGTAAAGAATTTAGTACTAATTAGTTGTAAGATACACAGACAAATATACTAACGGTTTTGCTCAGTTACCATGCTTTAACTGGATGCGACACATCATGTGGTTTGTATCGAACCATGATGATGCTAGTGTACAATCTATGAAGCTGGCACATCATTTCTACTAACACACTAGGATTATCCAGCAATAGTAACCTTACTGGATGAATTCCAGTATCATTCATACATCCTTGCAGTAAGTCGCTCTCAATTCAGAACGAAATACTATTGGCAAAATTGCCACCCACCAGTGATGCTGCGAAACACCATATAATCAGGTTCAATAGTACCGTGGAAATGATTCGCGAGCGACTGAATATGGATGGACAACATTAGGAGGTATTCTCGCACCAGCAAGAATGACCAAGGAACCCGCTCCGTGTAATATCCTGTAACTGTAAAAAGGGCTGTGAAAGTATGTACGGTTGTCGGAAAGCAGGAATTGTGTGCTCTAATTTATGTCATTCTCGAGGAATTGGATGTATGAATGCAGAACCAAATGATGAAGACCATGGAGATGAAAGAGATAATGATAACCTCATTGATTTCTAATAAAATAAGTCCGAATGGACTAGTTACAAAAATGTTCTTAAAGTGCATACTAACGTCTAATATAAATACTAATTTGATTTGAAGGATACTAGGAGGAAAATTGCATTCTAGTTATGAACAAGACATTTTAAAAAATACACTCAAATGGCTACTGTAGTTGAGAGTGAGTTTAAGTGCGTGAATTACGATTTTCCTATGAATAGGGGACTACCAATTTCTGCTACTTTCTAATGCTGTCAATAAATGATTTTTGTGCTATATTTAAGTGATGTAAAACTATGTATCATAAAAGCTTACTCCATTGGGAAAAATGTTGGCCATTTTAAAAGTAAATTAATAATGACGATAGCGAAAATGGTGGCTGAGTTTTGTTAACGTACAATAATTATCAGTGTTGCAAGGTTTGAAGAATTTATGCGAAAATCACGTTTTGTCCCGAAATTTTGGGTTTTGCGCTTCTTCCACAAATTGGGGTTTATTAGTATAAGTGTTACCTCGTTCGAATTTACGTTTCTTAAGATTCCCAATGATATATAACTCTTGGTCCTATGTGATAAAAGAAGGTGACTAGAACCGTGAAAGTGTATGTCATTTTATGCACTTTTGTACAAAGAGGTCAGAAAGTAACATAAGTTATATTTTTTTCTCGGCTTGTATTGCATCGATTTGTGTCATTGTTGGCTATGATTGAGATAAATGTCAAGGATATCTTTTGGTGGTGTTTCGTTGGTGTGCAATAACTGTCAGTGTTGCAAACTTCTCATGATTTCTGAAAATATCTTTTTTTAAATAAAAAAAGCTGTTTTCTTCTTCCTCTTCTTCTAGAAATTTAGCACGATGGGCATATATGTTATTTAGTTAGATTCTCTGTCTTCCAAGCTTTCCAACCATATACGATTCATGGCTTTGTGATAATTAGAACGGTGGCTAGAAGAATAAACATAAAGGGAGACGATTTCCATAAATTCCTTGTCGTCATCTAAAGATGGCGGACATTTTTCAAAATTGCGGGAAAAGCTACAGTGGGATTTTAGGGGACTTTTAGTATGTTATTCCTGACACATTCCCCTACTTCCATACCAATTTTCAGCTTGTTACTAATTTGTTCCTTTCTTGGCTGAAAAATGGGCTATCTTTACTGGACTATAATTTCAAGTCAAAAGAGCAGTAAATAAGAACAATAAAACGAAAATAAAATTTTCTTCTCCATTTAGGATCATTTTTTATTACTCATTTTCGTATTTATAATTCTTTTTTCTATGAAATTTAACACAAATTCCGATTATACACATTGTATCAGTATTAAAACTGCCCTGAAAAATCATTATCAGATTATATTCTTACAAGAAGACATTTGTAGATATGCGAGAATCATTTTCGACATGAGTGTACATTTGCCTGTAGCCCATATTGTTCAATGTGTTCGCGCCAAGTTTGAAACGTGTTTTTTGTATGATTTTCCAAGAGGATCTTGTGAATTTTCTCTCTAGCACAAAAAAAAAAAGAAGAAAGAAAAAAGAAAAAGAAATGAAAATAAAATAAAAGAAAAGAAAACAGAAAAAGAAAAAATGCAACTTTCTCAGAAACGACTGTAACGATTTTGTTTGTAGTACGTTCATCAACATTTCATTAACAACCCAACAAAGTGAAATAGGCCATTTTTAAGTAATAATAATAATAATAATAATAATAATAATAATAATAATAATAATAATAATAATAATAATAATAATCCAGAAGTCGTAGTTATTCTTGGGGGTCAGTTAATTTCGGACAATTTTCTCAAAAGGAACTAAGACTTCTCTATTCGTATTTCATAAATAAAGATTTAATATTAACGTAAATTAAGAATCTGGCAATGTGATACCTCGTTTGTTCAGGAAAATATCCATAAGGGTTAGTTTAATTTTAGGGTGAGTTTTTAGAAAAGATTTCTGCAAAATACGACTGAAGCAAATTTTCATATTTAGAGTATAGTGTAATTCATTTCTCTTTTAAAAATCCACAAGTCGTGGTTTATTTTGGGGTGTGTTCTTCCAAGATTTTTTTTTTTTTTTTTTTTTTTTTTTTTAGAAATAACGGTTGATTTTGATCATATTTCATAGCTTAATATTGTTCGAGCTTAACGAAAACGAAATGCCCGAATACGAGATATATAGTTCTTTCGGAAATTAAATATGCACCTCACAGCAATTGTTGGAAATGTTCACCACGAGCCTCCAGATATGTGTGCACAAGTCTATTCATGTTCTCGAAGACATTGACAAGTTTTGTTTGTGTAACGTTCTTAGTGAAGTCACGAATAGCAATCTGGAATGTTGGAAAAATATCTCATCGTATAATCATGTCCATTTTGTAATCATGCAGTTGCATAGTTACTTTCCGAATTTACTGTATATCAATCAATATATTTGATTGAACTGGATAAAATAATACTCATGAATGGAAAAGCATGCATACCTCCAGACTAAATAGAGAAAAAAACTAATTTGTAAACCTAAAATTTGAAGCTGTATGAAGAGCATTCCACTTATTGAAGTGAAACTGACACTGAAACACACTCCCATTAACTTCTTCATTATGATACTAGGAAAAAGACACAACAAAATAGTTAATGAGAGATAGCCTTAAATTATCATAAAATCTCAAATTTTAATTTTTGTTGAACTAACACTGTTCAAATATAGTTCATATAGAGTCAATAGATCCATATCGAGTAAATAAGATAAATGACAAAGTGTAAATTCTAATCTGTAATGATCGGGATAAAGTAACTTCTGTGGCGGTAAAATGTTCCATTTGTTTCCATAGCACTAAGGAGCTTTTCTTGGTTAGAAGAAAGAAAACTGGGCCCCATCTTTTTTTCACTTGATTCTTGTAGTATCTGACGAATCAAGCACGGTGGTATCAAAATTATCAAAATTGGGCCACGAAACATGGGTTATTGGGGTAATTTTGTACTATAGTAGAAAAAATGGTTGTGTTAATTCAACTCAATTTTAAAACAGGGCAGTGGTTCCAGCATGACTACCACTATGTGGTGTTAGTCCAACGCAGACCGCGTGGTGTTGGCGTTTAAAACAACGGGAGTTTTACGTTTGTAACACACAACCGGTGTTGAGCGGTGTTAAATTCGGATCTGTGTTAGTATTTTCGGTGTTGATTCGACCGTATGTGAGGGTCGGTAGTGTGGGAAAAGTGTTAAGTTTTACTTGTGGTGGTGTTGCACCAACACAAAGAAAGTAACACAGTATGTACCGTGTTAATATTAAGTATCCATATAATACAGTCCCTGTGTTATTGGAGCATCATCTCCTTATTATTTCCACACACAATCTGTGTCATAACTCAAGGTCAAAGCCGGATAAGTACACCGTTTTGGTGTTAATTCAATACTCCATGTGTTAAAATTGAAGGTCAGACCACCACATTAACACCGTTTTTGGTGTTACTTCGACTCCAGTTCTGTGTTACTCCGATACCTATTTCGGTGTTGAAATAACTCCGTGTGTGCTGTTGATCTAACTATTTTTCTGAGTTGAAAAAAACTTCTGGTGTACATGCTTACGCTTACTGAAGATTTGAATTTAAAATAAGAATTGTAAACTACAGAACACTTCATTTAGACAATGTTCATAAGATTTTTTGTCGTCCCCTCCAACACAACCTTCAACAACATCTTGTTCAAGAATAACAGGAAACTCTTATTTATATCCTTATAATAATTTTGCCTTTTAATCGTATTTCTGCTTGTTTTCCGCCATTTTTGAAACACAGTCACCGGTGTTGAATGGGTGAGTTCTAGTGCGTGTTGTTTCTCGCTCTTGACATATTTCTTCAGAAACAGTATTTTAAAAAAAAATTGAGAACACATCGGGGTTTGCATGTTGAAATTTTGCTACTACCTGGATTTGCTTAAGTATTTTTTCTACTGTGTTTGTCTGTAGCTTCAATTCATAAGCCATTATAATTAGGTGCTCAACATACAGTATGTGGCAAGTTGAGTTTAGTTGAGATGATTTTTGTTTAGCTTTCCTTCCAGCAGCGAGGCTATATGAGACGTGGACCTACTGATTACCGTGGAATCCGAACCACATGAGCTCCCGCCGGGAATCAAACCCGGGTCTCCCACGCCATAGGCGCGTACGCTAACCGCTTAGCCACGAGGGAGCTCTAGTATGTGGCAATCACAGAGAAAATAAGACCGAAGGCTCTACATTTGTGTTAATTTACCACACAGGCTGTGTGTCATTTCAGCTATTGGCATTCGACACACAACTCCAAATGGAGAGTGAGTTGTTCTAACCACCGGTTTGTTTTTTAACACAATCGTCTTAACACATATTAATGCCGTTGAAATAACACAACGATTTTTTCCAGTGTACGGTAAAGGGGAGGAAGCAGAGTGAGCACCATCTTTTTCGCTTGATTCTTGTAGTATGTGACGAGTCAAAGATGATGGTACTAATTTTGGAACTTACACCGGGGAGGGATGGATAATTTGGGTTATTTGGTAGTTATCAATTGGGGAGAACAGACTCGACCCAACATTTCTGGCTTGATTCTTGTAGAATGTGATAAGCCAAACACGATAGTACCATAATTTTGGAAATTGCACCGGGGAACATGGGTAATTTGTAGTTCGTTATGTAAAATCAAGGCGTGGGAATAGACTTGGCCCCAACTTTCTTGGCTTGATTCTTTTAACATTTACAAGTAGCACTCTGTTATCGTTAGGAAAGGACAACAATTTGCTAGTTGACACTGTATTTTGTTACTTGTATAATACAAAAATATATCTGAATAACGTTATTAGTAAACAAAGGAGAAGTGTTAGAGGGAAGCAAACTGGGCCACATCATTTTCTCTTAATTCTTGTACTATATGACTAGTCAAACACGATTGTACCAATATTATGGGATTTGCACCAGGGGAAGATGAGTAATTTGGATAAGTTTGTAGTTCGATACGCAAAATCAAGGTTGTGAGCAGACTGATCCCCATCTTTTCCCGCTTGATTCTTGTAGTCTGTGACAAGACAAATGTGATGGTTCCAAAATTTTGGAAGTTACACCGGGGGGACATGGGAAATTTAGATGACTTTGTAGTTCGGTACGTAAAATCAAGTGCGGTGAACAGACTGGGCCCAACATTTTGGCTTGATGATACCAGGTGATAAGTCAAACACGATAGTACCAAAATTATGGAAATTGGTCCGGGAACAAAAATAATTTGGGTAATATTGTACTTCAGTAAGCAAAATCAAGGGGAGGGAGCAGACTGTGCCCCATCTTTTTTCGGCGATTCTTGTAGTACGCGACAAGAGAAGCACGATTGCGCCAACACTGTGTAAATTGCACGGGGAAACATAGATAATTTTGGTATTTTTAAAGTTCGGTATGTAAAATCAAGTTATCCGTGTTCCAACGATGCAACTTCCAAATATTTTTATCATCGTGTTTTCCTTGTCAAGTAGTACAAGAATCAAGGGGAAAAGGATATGCCCAATATCCTCCCTCCCCTTGATTTTGCGTAGCGAACTACAAAAGTACTCAAATTACCCATGTTCCCCCGGTGTAGCTTCTGAAATTTTGGACCCATCATGTTTGACTCGTCACAGACTACAAGAATCAAGCGAAAAAAGATGGGGATCAGTCTGCTCACAACCTTGGTTTTGCATATCGAACTACAAACTTATCCAAATTACTCATCTTCCCCCGGTGCAAATCCCATAATTTTGGTACAATCGTGTTTGACTAGTCATATAGTACAAGAATCAAGAGAAAATGATGTGGCCCAGTTTGCTTCCCTCTAACCCTTCTCCTTTGTTTACTAATAATGTTATTCAGATCTATTTTTGTATTATATAAGTAACAAAATACAGTGTCAACTAGCAAATTGTTTCTTTTCCTAACGATAACAGAGTGCTACTTGTAAATGTTTCACTACTTACCTGACGCGTAACTCATTTTACCTCTAAAAGAATAATGTTTGGGGTGAGATTTCTCCTGACGATTTTCTCAGAGCAAATTTGGCATACTATTTTATTGATTTACTGTTGTAAATTTTAAACTAATGAACAAAAATGCTAAAATTTTGTACCAGCGAAATATCGACAGAAGTACATTGTTTGTTATACTCTGTGACACCACGGAGTTAACACTGTCGCCAAGCCAACCCTAAGTTGTAATTTTTCTTTCGAATTACACTACGACAAGTACATATTCCAAAATATTTAAATGATAACATATTTGGAAGCTCCCTCAGTTTTAACAGTGGCAGACGCGTGTGATATTGTGTATTTTCGTTTTACATGTACATTTGAAAATTGTAGTAACCTGAAGTTGTGCTACTTGCAAAAATGCAACTTTAGGTTGTGTTGGCAACACCGTTCGTCTTGTGGTATCTCAAAGTATGTTATAATGTATCCCTCTGGCGATTTGTGCATGGTTGTGTGTATTAGTTTAAAACTTACAGGAGCTATCAATATAAATGGTGCACTTGTATATATAGGTATATGGTAAAGGTGTCCATAGTGGGCGGTTTTGAGCACCTATTGAAAATTGTTTGTAACTTTTCTTTAAAATCTAACGTAGATTTATGAAAAAATCTTTTTACGGTAGAATGGGTTCATATTCCTAAAATTTCACGTAAGCACCAACATTATTCACCAATTTTCGTAGAAATTTGGGATGTTTGTGGCAAACTTCTGCAAATATTTCAGCGGTACATTTTCAAGAACTTGTCAAATTATCTCCCCCAACTCATCAAATTGTTTTGGTGTGTGATAAAGTTCTCAGTGGAAGAAGTCATAGCTCGTTAGGTCAGGAATCTATGCTGGCCATTCAATGGTGCCACGACGTTCTAATTAGTTTCCTGAAAAATGGATGAAAACCACTTACTGACAGGACTTCTATAATGAGGCTGGTTCCCATCTTGCATAAAGACTAGGTCATTGTAACTTTCCCACGTTAATACAAACGCAATATCCAAACATCGGAAAGTACTGTTATACATTCATTGTGGTCCAAATGACGAATAAACCCATAGTTTCGTGGATGTAATGTTACACCACACCACAACGTTTGAGAAACATTGGTTATTTCCAACAACCAACCTCAAATCTTTTTCTGGCCAATAACAGTAATTGCGGCGGTTAAAAAATCTGATAACTTAAAACGACTTTAATTGGCCACAAGGTATTACGAAAAGATCGGACAAGTCTTCATACCAAGCAAGTATTATCTCCCTATGCTCCAAACGATCATCACAGTCTTCCGGTGTTAATTCTGACACTAATGTGGTTAACATGTACCAAAATCCAACTCTTCGGATTGTATGTTGAATTAAAAGACATGCGTGACGTGCATGTCTTGGTGATTTCTGACAAGCAGAGGATACAATATCAGGACTCGAGTTGGGCAACAAGAGTGTTTTTAGAGGATCAAGTAGTTAGTTAATTACCAAGTTAGTAGCTGCAGATCGCTAATAGGGAAAAAGTGATGGGACTTCAAATGTAACATGTGGGTCTGTGGGAAACACAAGAAAGAAAGCGTTTCTCCTGTGCATTTGGGAAGGTGAGATAGCTATTCAAATAACATGCCCAAATCACACAGTTGATGTGGAGAGTAGAGAGGAGCTAATGAGCCATATAAAAGCAGTTTGTACAATGTGTACATCTTACAATGGCCATCAACTCGCAGTGATACCACAATTCAGTGGTAAGGGAGTCGAAGGACTACTGAGTGGGTGTCTGGAATGCTTCCGGCTCGATATCCAGGCATTCCGCTTTGTAGAAAGCTAATCGAAGTATGCTGTGGAAGGGGGAAGCACAAAACTGATACAGCCTAAACGATTGGAGATTTAAGAACTTGTCACGATGCCAGATATTCGTTTCCTAGGAAAGTACGATTATGTCAGTGAGAAACTTTACAAAGTTCTTGTGAGCACTAGTCGTATGCATGCAGCCGGATCACTTTCTTCTTGAATATGACACAAGCAGGAAAAATTTGTCGGAAAATCTGTTGTCTTTGATCGTTATTGTAATATGAGCACATTGTACCAACTGCTTTCCTTCGGACCACTTGGTCCTTTCTACTCTTCACATTAATTAGTGGTGTTGGCTCGAACACGCCATTTGAATCCTTATCTCACCTTCCCAAGTACTAAGGGAGACGGGAGAAATGCTTCCTTTCGTGTTTGTACCTTTGAAATCCCATTACTTTTTCGCTATTATCGGTCTGCACCTAATAACTTGGTAATTAACTAACTAATTGTTGCTTTTTAAAAACTCCTGTTGATAATTCGCTAACTATTTCTTACTCTTTAAGGACATATAACTCTCATTGCAGAACTCGAGTTTACACATAAATCAATCACTCTTTTTGTTGCAGTCTCTCTTTCAAATTGTACACTCAATGAGAAACACACTTCTCAAAAATCACTTGCTTCCTGATTTTACTGACACACTTCACACACTTCTTACACATCTTGCACATATCCATGGTTCCATTCGTATATTACATAAAATAATGTGGAATTGTTCTCTCTTCTTCCACTGTCTTTGCGCATCATTATTCAAGAAACAATCTCTCTCGTGCTATACATGTTCAGCTTTAGTCAAACATTTTGCGAGCTGCCTGTGGAGTAGCCTTCTACTTACATATCTTTTCGTTTCTTCCTTATAAACAATCCTAGAATTCAGACATTCTTATCCATCACATTATAAACACACGAAACAACCACCTCTTACTGGGTGATTTCACAGAGCATTTCAAAGCATCTGGTCAACGACATCGACTCCAAATTTTCAAGACAATGTGAATATTTCTCTGCCCTTTGTCTGCTGAAGAAACTTGGTTTTGTACTGCATGCTTCATAAACACTTCACTGGAAGGCCACTACTTCATGTTGCACCATGAAACATACTAATGCCCAAGAATGCTTGCAACTCAGAGACTGATAGGCCCCAACCCAGTCATTTTTGCTGGTATGCGCCTCGGATATTGTGCATATTATAATACACTTCAATAAATTTTCATCGACGAAAGTATGGAAAGCATTTATTAGATCACCATTTATCACACAACGAGGGACACGTGAAAGGCATCTATCACAGAACGATTGATGGGATGGGCTTTTCCCGCGAAATTTTTTGAACTTATTTAAATAAGTCCTAGCAGGTGAAGTTCCAGTTGCGTTATTGTTCACTCACACCCACACTGTTGCATTACGCTCTGTGAAACAATTGGGAGAATTGGTATATGATGTTCCTTTTTCAATCGAAGAATGTTCTGAGGATGTATATACTACTGGGTTCTCGAAACGGCAAGGATGGCGGCATACTAAGTCACGGTTGAACTCACCTGCAGACCGTGTATCTTTCCCTCATGTGTGTGGGTTTCCTCGGGGTTCTCCCGTTTCCTCCCACTTTCTTCATTCCACCATTTCATTCATTACTCATCATCACCGTCTCATTTAGCCTAACCGGCATAACCGAGGGACGTAAAACTCAAAGATTTCATTTCATTTTCGTTTCTATATCTTCCCCACACTCAGGCCATTATCCAAGTCTTGAAGAGTGTGAATAATTTCTTCTGTTATATTTTGCTCATACGCAAGCGAAACAAACCACACGGTTACCTTGCGAATGATATAAATATTACGATACTGTACGAGAAGTTACCTGGGGACATTACCAAAAGAAAATATTGATAATGAATCAATAGCGTAAAATTTTATTGGAGGAACATTACACAAGGGATAAATTTGTTTATACAGTGAAACTTCTTATAACGGACACCTCTAAATAACGCACAGTTTTAATTCCCCGGCAGAAATACATTGCACAATAATGGAAAGGTTACTTCTGAATAGCGGACATTCTCAATAACGGACGCGGACACTGAAATCTATTCTCCAGCACCTATGTAGAATTTGAAAATAACGGACAGCCAAGAAAAAAACTCCCACTTTCTATATTTCAAGCAACAATGGGCTAGTATAACGTAAATGTTTTTTCTTAGTACACATTGTTTGGGAATCCTCACCGGCATTGTTCGGATAATAGAATTATTTCTCGTGTATCTCACTTCGTCTCACTGCAAGTTAACTACGTATTTAAAAGACGAGCTATAGAGTGTAGAAAAAAGTCGTGTCTTGTGATGTTTGCCACGCATGTGTCAAAATGTCACAGAAACAGAAACGATTAACATTGAGTGAGAAAGACGAGATCATAAATATCTATGAAAAAGAGTAACTTACAGTTAGTGTGCGAGACATGGGTCGCCGGTTTCAAATTGGAAAGACACAAATCAGTGATATTTTAAGAAATAAAAAGGAAATTCTTCAGTTGTGGAATTGTAATGAAAGCCCTACTGGAAAACGCTCTTTTCCAAACACTCCTGGATTCAAAGTTGACCAGTTAACTTTCGAATGGTTTTGCCGTGCTCGTAGCAACCAGGGCCTAAAATTGAGTGGAGTACTCCACACTTTGTGGAACTGTAGGAAAGGAGTGTGGAACTGTAATTCTTAAAGTGTGGAGTGGTATTAATGTGAGTACCTTACTTTTCTCGGATTATGTATTTAAACGCGTTTAGTGTGTCAAACTAAGTCTTACTGATTCAATACATTCATTATGCAATGGGTTACTCAATTCCATATAACTGCCAGTATATGACATTAAGCCACAGTTAATACGTATAGGTGTCTCCTGGATGGCAGGGGAAACCATTGCCAATTTTGAGGTGAAGGAACTTTTTAACTATGTTTAGTTTTCAAACGTTTTCGGTTTGCATTCATATAGTTTTAAAATATGCAACTAACTGCACGTTTATCTATTGTTTCAATAGGACATTACACTTTTCCGATATAATGAAATATGTTGTTTTGTAGATAAAAATTACACGATCCTTTGAATCCGTTATAGAAATATGTACTACCAAAGATAACATACATCGATAACCGCCAAAAATTTAGCCGAAGCACCGTAGACTCTCAACAACCAATCATAACAGGAAATATTATCCGTTCGTAAGTTGCATGGGGAAAAAATCTCGCTAGCCGGCCCGGGTTAATTCTTTTGTCTATAGATCAGTGTTCGCTGTTTGGTGACGATGCATTGTTGTCTTCGGTAAAGTAATTTCATCACTTTAGAAACAATAACGAAAATGGAACAGAGGAAGGAAATAAACAAACAAAAAGTAAGCCAATGTTCCTCGTCTTTATGCCTGCAGACACGACACCTGACACATGGTTCTCATCTAATTGATTTACCGGTACTTTGTGCCTACAAGCAGCGTAGGGTATTCAATTTTCCATGTTGCTGGGCGTTGGACATTAGGTATATATATGTTTATATGGAACATTGAAATTCAAAGCCTCAGTAAAATTATACAGGGATCCCTCCAGGAATTTCTTAGTGTGGGCACCCACTACTGACTAAATATTACCCGGTTTTGAAAAATCGCGCTCACAGTTAGCAGTATGAACAGGTACACAAGGCAGTAGCCTATAAGGCAGTAAATTTGAGCCAAGTTGGGCATGTTGGGGAAGAGAGTACATGGTCTTGTCAGTGGAGAAGTACTTCACCAACTCGGAGTATTTTTATTCTTTTCACGTATTAACGCGGACATTTTAAGTGCGGGTAAGGTGCGGGGCGGCGTCCCGGCGATGTTAAGTGCGGAAAACGACGCCCCTAGTGGAGGGATTCCTGAAAATAGGTACGCTTACTAATATAAGAAACGTAACATCTTTTTCTGTTCCTTCGTCGTTACTTTCCATCGTTTTGTGTATGCTACAGTGATAATGGGGAGTAAGTAGAATGCTGTAGATTAGACCCACCCGTATCGCTTTTATGAACCTATTTTATATATTTCTTTTTTTTTTCAAACTTATAGGCCCATGTTGAGTTTACAAGTGTTGTTAAATATTGTTACGTGTTTTTTAATGGTTTTACTTCAAGAAATGCCACTTACTGTGTTTTTGCAAGCTGAAAACAACATGTGTCAATGTGAGTGCAAAAACACAATAAGTGCAAAATTACTTAAATCCATATGATAAACAGTTAAAAATCTGAATTTTTGACTGTACAACATACAATCGCAAACAGTATAATACCTGTCAAATCTGAAAACCCATTCCTAAGTCGCCACAAAGTTATTTGTCCTGATAGAGATTTTTTGCAGTTCGCAATGCAATAGGCTATAGAGATGGAACATCGTGCAGTATGTTGAAAGGTCTGGACGCTAAAAGCCTTCTCATGAAAATCTGTGGAAATCAGTCATTTCATGCTCTGTAAACAAGTCTAGCCCGAGTTGTTGCTTCGAAACCATTTTCTTCCGATTTTGAAAGACTTATAAGTGACTACAACATATTGAAAATAGATAACAGACTCCCTTTGGCTCCCACTACTGTGAAAAATTACCTCCACGTTAATATAGATATGAGTCCGTTGGAAGATTTTAGCCCAACCCCTGCTGCTATGAAATGGCTGGTCAGAAAGGAAAGGCGTTTTGAAGTTGGTAGGAAGCAGTAAGTACGCCAGAAATTTTTACTTGGGGGAGTGTTCAAAATAAAAGGGGGGGTGTGCTCCCAGAATAGTGATATAATTTTTAAACAAACTCAAACAAGAAAACAGTATATTTTGTTACGCAACTATTGCAATACTACTACTACTAGTACTACTACTATACTAATACTACTACAAATAATAATAATGTCAGCTCTTCGCAGTGGTAGGTTCAATAAAGTAAGTTTACACATTTGAACATTTATTACTATTATGAAACTAAGTAATACAGTGAAACCTCTTAAAACGGACATTGGTGGAACACGATTATTTGTCCGTAAATGAGAGGTGTCCCTAAAAGGAAGGGTTCTCTCTCATAACACCACACCAGACATATTTATGGAATGGAAGAATAAGAAAGTTTGTCCTCTTATGAAATGTCCACTATTGAGAGATGCCCGTTAAGAGAGGTTTCACTGTATTAAGAATTAACCTCCACTGTTTTACCCAGTAATTACACGTGAATTGATTACATACGAATTATTGTAATTATTTTGCAAAATTCTGCCATTATTTCAATTTATTCACCCCCAGCAAGTTTTAGTGGGTGAAAGTTTTCCAAAATATTAATTCGGAAAAAATTCCCTCGTCCCATGCTGAAATTACATTCGTTTAGTAATTTATACTGTACATAGTTCTAATTTCATTATTTTAATATTCTAACCCTGTTGTTAACATTAATTGTTGTAATATTATTTGATCTCTTAATCTCCGTTCCTGTCCCTTCCTGGCTACGTTATTCGCTCTGAATATCTTTCAAAAGAAAATTATTCATTGATTTAGTTGTTTTCTATAAATCCAGTTTTTCAATTCACAAATAGTTTGTATCTTTCTGTTTTGCCTTCTTTAATATACCCTAATTTTAATAATCCCTGGGCTCATAGTGGTCTGGTCTCTTGTAAATAGTTGAAAAGTGTCCAAAAATGGCCAAAAGCACACGAGAAAGTGACCAAAATCTCATCATGACCCTTTTTTCCTTTGTCAATTTCTCCATCACCTCTCTCTTTGTTTGTTGTTTTGTTTCTTCTTTACTTCTTCTTTTTGAGCTTCCTCCTTTCTTAGGTTTTCAAACTATGCTTTGTAGTTACGGAAAGCAGACTTAGCAGATGTAAAAAGCTTCTGAGTAAGTGGAACTAGTTCTGGCCTATTTCCGAATTTCTTTATCCCAGACATTATATTTAACTTCGTATTAAGAGTTCTCAAAAACATGAAATATTCAAATTCATCACCTACTCTTCAGAAGAACATACAAGAAGCATAACACAAGACGAACATGATGAACCACACAGACACACACACACAACGTTCAACAGAGCGTTAACTATTACGAGAGAAAACTAAAAGATTATTATGATAGAAGAAAGAATAGGCACAGAAGGGTTCTCAACCCCACCTTGAGAGTTTAAGCATCCACCAACCGTCCACTGTGCTTTAGAAAGAATAAAAGCTGAAGTGAGAATAAACTGACTGTTTCACATGTGGCAGCAAGTACTGAAGCTTTCAGAAGAGTAATGAGTAACAAGTTTCTGCCTTTTTCCATTTGTTTTTATATTTTTTCTTAAAAAAATAACTTTTAGTGACAAATTTGAAAAAAAAAAGTAACTTTTAGTGACCAACTTGAAAAAAAAATAAATTTTAGTTTAAAAAGTGACTCGCTATGAGCCCTATTCCACTCAATGAATTTACGTGAATAAAAATATACTTTATAAAAAATTAAGCTAGCCCCAAATGCGTTCCTGCATAACACTAGACTCAGTCTAAAATATATATAATTCTTACTTCGATCGATCTCTTCATTTCTAAAAACGTTTTGACTACACCCGTCCGTTGATACACCTCTTGCAGAGCAGGCTCGAAACCGGCCACAGAGCTTTGGGGGGGGACATGAATATGTTAGGAGGGGCCAAGTCATTAAAAATTATCTTACAAATATCTAAATTGTGTATTGTATTGAGGTCTGAAGGGGACATGAAAAATTAAGGGAGGGCCAGGCCCTCCCTAGCCCCCCTTTGGTTGTGAGCCTGTTGCAGAGTAGCACTTACAACTGAATCTGGAATAGGATTATTACTATATTGTCACATTTTTCCTTATTGAGGAAGAGGTAGGTGAATGACCGCTGAAGACGTTGCCAATTTCAGTCATCTGCATCTGTCTATCAATATCTTTCCTCGGAAACGACCGCGGAGCCCAGAAGGGTAGGTATCAGCTGGTCTGCTTTGTCAATTGTTTCGATCGAAACACCACCCGAAACAATGAGATCATGTAGTTCTCGAAGCCGTACATGAGAACGAGGTCGCTTCGTATTTTGAAGTGAAATAAATAAATAAGAATATTGCCTACTTTCTTAAACGATAAACCTTTTTTAACTTGATGTAATAAATAACCTATTGACCCTATAATACTGACTGATACAATTGGATTTGGGGGACTATTTCTTTTCCATCCAGGGGTGTGTGTAAAGAAATTTGGAGGGGTGTTAGGGGGGTGTTGGGGGTGTGTAGATTACTCCCTGGTAGGAAGTCAAAGGAACAGCCCTGGTATAACTGTGTATTTGCCTCGGCAGAAAACAGACTGAGACAGCGTGATGATCACGGAAAAATTAGGGTGAAATTCTTATGTAAGAAAAAGTTACTTTTTTCTTCCAGTGTGACTATTTTTCTTACCGGTTTGTTTCCTATATTTTATGGTTTAATACAATACAATTAAATATGCCAAAATTTTTCTACACAATAATAATAATAATAATAATAATAATAATAATAATAATAATAATAATAATAATAATAATTTTGATCGCAGGTAAACATGATGTACTGGACAGAACACTGATTATATGTCAAAACAAATGCTGACTAAACTAGTTTTTCTATACTATATAAAATTTTTTACCAGTGTGGAGCTGTAATTTCGTTGAATTTTAGGCCCTGGTAGCAACAGTATACCAGTGAGTGGACCTCTTAGCCGTGAAAAAGCACTAGAAATCGCCAAACGATTAGAATTTCAAGATTTCAAAGCATCCATAAGATGGCTTGACAAATTTAGAATTAGACACAATATCTCTTCTCAAAACGTGTGCGGTGAATCAAGTTCAGTTGATGAAAACATTGTGCCGGAGTTGCGCAAAAAGATATCCGAAATCTGTGAAGGTTATGAAGAGAAAAACATTTTGAATTGTGACGAGACTGGACTCTTTTTTAGAGCTCTTCTCAGTAAAACAATGTGTTTGAGAGGTGAAAAATTTACATGAGGAAAAATTTCAAAAGAAAGATTTATTGTCCTATTGTGTGTCAGCACGGAAGGTGAATTTGAAAACCTACTTATTATTGGTAAAACTGAAAAACCTAGGTGTTTCAAGGGAATAGATTTAAGTAAATTGAACGTACTTTGGTATTCAAAAAAATGGTCCTGGATGACAAGAGAAATCATGGCTAATTGGTTGCAAGCATTTGATAGAAAAATGGGAAGGGAAAAGAGGAAAGTAATTTTGTTCTTGTATTATGCCACTACCAATTGCAACGCTACTTTAAGAAATGGAAAACTAGTCTTTCACCCACCGAACACAATTTCGTGTTGCCAGCCCTTAGATCAAGGTATTATTTACAATTTTAAAGTTCTTTATAGACAAACAGTTTGAGACATATTTTGTCTCGTATGAACAGTGTTGAATCTGCATATGAGCTGGCAAAATGTATCAGTGTGTTGGATGCAACTCTGTGGATATCTTCGACCTCGAAGGAAGTATTCTCTACTACTGTTAGAAACTGTTTTGAAAAGGCAAGATTTGTTTACAAGGATGACCGTGGTTCAGTTTTGATGACAATGTCGAGAAACATGGTCTAAATAAACGTCAACTTTGTCGTTTGACAGAGCCATTTGGTGAATGTGAAGACTATGGTACTTTTGATGATGCACTTTACACTGAAGATGTTTCAACTGACATCGCTGAACTGGTACAAGATCTTCAGCAGAAAGAGTCGAGAACGGAGAAGAAGATGAAGATGACGTCGAACCGAACTATTCTCCTGTTACAATAAACAAGCACTTGAAGAAGTAAGAAGACTAAAACATTATTTTTTAAACAGAAAGATGAAGCTTGGAGCAGTTTAACATTTGCACTGGAATCACAAATTGAGAAGAATATTGCAAAGGATATTGTAGTTCAAAGAAAGATAGAAGATTTTTTTTAAAACCATCTGGATCTGCCCTAAAGTAGTTCAATGAAAAAACTATACGCTATAAAAGACAGTTTTCAAAAGCTCATACTGTATTAGTACTGTAGAAACAAGTTTGTGTTCACAACAAATACACAAAAAACGTACGTACTGTTCATGATTCTATTACTAAAATAAACAAAGATGTTGCCATCTTAATTTGTGTTAATAGCCATATTAGCGTGTTTATAGTCACCTTTTTTCGTATTGCGTAGGATCCTAAGCTTTTCTCCGAATAGCGGACACTTCTCTATAACGAACACTTTTACGTTCCCCAATGGTGTTAGCTATATAGAAGTTTCACTGTATTTGGTACTCCAATACTAAACGATTTACGATTGATAACTCAAGAACACATAGCAAAAATGTTAGTAAGAGAGACATCTAGTGAGCAATATTTTATTATATCTGGAAACAGTTATTAGTCTTCTTTCCCATAACTACAAAGCACACCTTACACCCGCACCCCCCCACATATATATATAGATAGATAGATAGATAGATGTATATATAGATGGATAGATAGATAGATAAATAGATTGATACAGTGCTTGTCAAAAGTTCCGGAACGGCTAAATATCTCAGTCGGAATGCATTTTTCTAAAAAATTGAAAGATACAAAAGTTGCAAGATATCAAGAGACCTGTCGGAAGCCCGTTTCTTTTGAAATATGTGCAGCCCTGTGTGGGCCCATCTAGGCAAAACATTACTTTTTAAAATCAGAGCCCCATTTTTTATTCCAAATTCTTTACCTACCGAACAAACGAAATCAGAATATGTAGTGTTCATAGCTGTAGGATGTGAGTATGAGGTCCTATAGGGCCGGAAAGACTATCAAGATGAGTGTGTGAAAAATTGGGGAACGGCTAAATATATCGGTTAGAATGTGCTTTTTCTCAAAATTAGAAAGATGCAAAATTTGCAGGAAAATCAACCGGATTGCTGGACTGCACTGGTAGGAAAATGAAAATGTTTAGACCCTATGGGGCAAAGGGAACCGAACTGTTATTTTGCAAGTAGAAACCCTGTACCAACAAAGTGAATGTGTGGGATAGGTTATAAACATGTTATGCAAAAGTGATTCGGTGTCGCGAAATCCTGTAGTGTCTAGAGCAGTGGATTTCAACCTGATTCTTATCACGACCACCATTTATCGCATCCTCTTGCCTGGGACCCCCTTACGGTTTGTGATAAGCTTGTGTAAGATTTTCGATATATCTATTGCGGAAATCTCCTTATATCCATCTATTTCTATAATAATAGTAGAAACCATTTCTTATATAGGAGTGACAGAAACTTCCATAAAAGCGACTTGATTAAAAACAAATTTTGTCAGTTCATCCATATTATTGATATCGAATCCGTTCCGTTATACTGTTTCAAAATGGAGACAATTTGAAATTTTTATAACTTCATAATTCCTCAATTTTGGTCATATATTAAAAAATATGTGATTTCTAATTTTGTTTGAAAACTTGAACAGTTGTTTAAAAAGTTTCTGAGTTTTTGAATTTTCTAGGGCGCCAATTTGAGTTACCTCACACTGTTTTGTTTGTGTTTAATATCTCCAAAAACTGTTACAAGCAACTTGTTTACATTTAAAACTTAGGAAACAGATAAAAAAAATCCCACACCAAAAATCTACCTTCATTGTGGCCAGCTTGCTGGAAAAAATGACCATTGTCGCACGCACATACGTGTACAATTCTGCAAAACAACAACAAGGGATCCTAAAAAAGAAAAGCATGCCTTTCATTGGCGACAGAATAATTTGTCCATTGTTGATTATCAGCAAACGGAACAGAGCTTTTGCGGATTAGTGTTTAGGCTCTGTGATTACCTCAACATCACAACGGAAGAAAATTTTCATTTATTTTTGTTGAGTGGATTTCGAGTTTAACGTCCCTTTCAGCAGCGACATTACACTGATTAATATTCATTTATTTTACTTATATATTTTAAAACAACCTATAAATCTTGTTTAGAATACCTTTTTTGTTGTTCTTAACAGTATGTATACAATAAAAATATGCCTATCGGAACAAAATTCAAAATAATATTTAAAATATTTTCCGGTATTAGATTCTAATTGTATTTATTTCTTCCTCTTATGTTCTACAACCCATGAAACACTCTCGCGGCCACCAGGTTGAGAAATCCTGGTCTAGAGTGTTAATGAAAACCCACTGCAAAAGTAATCAGAAGGAATCGGCAGATTACTATTGTTTGGAATCCTACTCCAATTATTTGATTGTTAGCCACTCTGAATCATTGTTGCTTGTATTTCTACTTTAAAAAAATACATTCTATAGTAAATACTGATCACAAATTCACACTAGTGTTCATGGGTCTTACAGAGAATAAGGGAATTGCTTTTTTGTTAAGCTTAAAAAAAATACACAATCGATTTCAACCGGCGTTTACAAATACTTTTCAACGTCTGGCGTTGTGTTGATGGCTTATTAGGTAGTTGGAGCGTGAAGCAATACAGTACCCAGTGTTGCCAATTTAGCGACTTTGTCGCTAGAACTAACGACTTTTGGAAGTGTCTAACGACAAAAAATTTTATTTAGCGCCTAGCGACAAATCTAGCGACATTTAGGAATTCAAATATTTTGTTCTATATTTATATTAACGTTTCCAAATTTTGCAGTTTGTGATACTAATAATTACATTTACACACTCGGTTGCACTACTGCTATGAGCGACTTACTTCGTTGGATTCACCGCTGCTATGAGGATTATGCCCTTCTTCACTGCGGTTCGGAAATCCGGGAATTTCCCGTATCTAACTAGTTGCGTAATAGCTGGTAACCTCTTGCACTGCACAGTGCGTACAGTGACAGTGACCTTGGAGAACGCTGTGCTTTTCTGGTTAAGTGTAGTACGTGTGATTTATATATTAATTTAACTGCGGTTGTTCCTAATATAAATAAACAGAAATTTCGTGGGGTGAGTTCGGTGAATTGTTCCAATACGAAAGCGACATGAATTTCCCAACCCCTCCAAAAAATATAATCGTACTCTATAAGAAGGAATGGAAAAAAGTGATCCAAAAGTTTAAGTATTTGCAAACTTTTAATGCTTTATTTATTAATTTTGTATTCTTGAAAGCGGATAGTGCAGTGATTTTGTCAAGATCATCATTTTTTAAAGTAAAAATACTCGAGTCTTCCATTGTACGTGAAATATATTTAAATTATTTTAACTTCTTTGTAAAATTATATAGCGACTTTTTTAGCGACTTGGCAGGAGGCGTTTAGCGACTTCTAGCGACTTTAGAGTACTAAACTAGCGACATTTCACACTGGCGAGTTGGCAACAGTGACAATACCCTACCAGATGCAGGGTCACTGGCGTTTGCTTTCCATGTCGTGCTACGTGGGAGACATTGCTACGTATAGGTGGTGCAAGTGGGCAGTGTGCTAGCAGCAAATTGGTTTTGAGTTAAAATAATAGAACATTGCTAACTGTTAAATCAGACTTGTTCTTTCTACCTCTAGATTGCAGTTCAAAAGTATCGATTGAAAACTTTGCAACTATGAAAGTTTTCCAATATTAGTGCTTTATCCACAGGATAGGTTAGTAATTTGTGATATCGAGCATGAGCATCATATGTGGTGCTCATGGCCCCACAGAGAAATAAGTGAACACCACATATGATGCTCATGGCAGTCAACCTGTTAATAGGCACGCTATTTGTGTTTCTTGTTAGTAGTGTTCCTCATCATTATTAGTATTGCACTGAAAGCGGTAGGTCCTTCAACGACAGATCATCTTGCTCAATTCGTCCCGATCTGGCACCTTTGTTTCTCTAACAGCATTCGGTTTATTCCTTCAAGTATTAAAGGATCTGGATTCACTCAATTCCTCGTCCTCTTTTGTACTTGTTGGATATGGGAACAGGACAAAGATTGCTTACAAATAAGACACAGAATTTTACGTTGTTAAAAGAAATACTATGTGTGAATAAGTTAGACGATAGTAGTATAGATTATGAAGATATTAATTCTGAAAGTATAGATTAAGAACGTACCATTTATGGAGATATAGATTGATGTATTAAAACAAGGTTAGTGTAATTGTGGTGTATGATTGATAAAGATAATAGAGTGCAGATAGGGACAGATTAAGAATAAAGTTTTAGGAGAATTTAAATGTATATTTACGAAAATATAGGAGTCTTCAGTTCTGAATAGTTTCTTTAATTGCATTCTGTTAGGCATAATGAATTTAACCGAAAAAGAAAGAGTTACTATTCTGATGATGAGAGGTGATAGAGTAAGATTGTACCAAGTAGTTGTTTAATGCAACATTTCCGGAACACCCTCCAATTTCAAAATTTACCGTGTATCGAACAGTTGAACGATTAAACGCATGTGTTTAATTAAGGATAAACCAAGATCAGGAAGGCCCAATAGTGCGACTAATAGTGAGAAAGCTATAGACGTTTTACAATCGGTTGTTGAAATTCCAGACACGTAACTCTCAAAACTAGCTGAAACCATGGGGTCAGTACTAGAACCGTTCATACGATATTGAAAAATTACCATTACCATCCTTATAAAATGCTCCTCGTGCAACAGTTAACAGAAGATGACTATGATAGAAGGGTTGAGTTCTATAATATAATGATGAACAAATGTGGTGGTAACCGCCAATTTTTCTACTGGACCTGTTTTTCTGACGAAGCGACCTTGGAATTAAACGGTTGTGTACATAGACACAAAATGCGATACTGGGCTGACGAAAATCCACGTTGGTTTCGAGATTGTTACACACAATATCCCGAGAAGGTAAATGTTTGGGCCGGAATATTGTGCAACCACATTACAGGACCGTTTTTCATTGATAGAAACTTAACAACAGAGAAATGTTTGAACCTACTCAGAGACGAAATAATACCAGCTATTCAAAATTTGGTACGAGATTTTCCTAATGTTTGGTTTCAACAAGATGGAGCTCCTGCACATTTCGGTTATAATGTTCGAAAGTACCTCAATTATACTTTTACTAATCAAATGATTGATAGGAGAGGTGCCATAGAATGGCCAGCTAGATCTCCTGATCTAACTCCGCTTAACATTTTTTACTGGGGTTATCTAAAAAGCAAAGAGTATGATCAGAAATATTATAATATTGAACAACTGAAGGAAAGAACGAGCTCAATTATACCAGAAATATTAGCTACAGTTATAAATGAATTTTATTCACGTTTGGGTCATTGTCAGGTCGCAGAAGGACATCAATTCGAACACATAATGAAATAGTACGTTTTCTCGAAAGCAAACACAACATCTCCAATATTGAGGATTTGGAGTCGAAAAATACTAAGGCAGTGACGAACGTTGGGGTCCATGATTCTGTAGCGACATCTTGTACAGTACATAACAGGTTGTCCGTAGATACAGTTGAAAGGATATGAGGTACATTTTAAAGGAACAATGTTGTTGATCCCCTCAGAATTTCTTCACACTTAGGCTTGCATAGCAACTCATTCTGCAGTTCTTAGACATAAGAGCATTTATCGTTGTTATTCATTTCTGACAACCCCACTGGCCAATGTCCCATATTTACTTTGTACGTGTGGAGCCCTACATATAACTACATACTGAACTATACTTTCCTAGCATCAGAATCTACTATGATTTCTAGTGAGTAGCATTTAATAAAGAAAACTTGGAGTTTGTAGGACCCCTACACACTGCTAGAAATGTGTACACGGCGTTATGAACTCACACGTCAGTAAAGTACCGCATAAGTATTATTATTTCATGTTTTCATTGACGTGAGGGAGCATATGAATCCAGTTGCCATATGGATAGAGTTGTCAGTTTGATACATGTGCAGAATGAGGAAACTGTTTCTCATCGTAGCCGTCAATGCAATTCTAATCTAGTATTTGCTGCCACCATCATGGTTGCTCCTTATTGTTGTAGAATTTGGAAAAATATTCAGTGAATAACAAATTCGATCTCTAGGTAGCAAATGCAAATGTGATTAAAATGTGGCTTAAGTCGTGTGCTTAATGCAGTCTATGTTCTCGAGGTTCAGAGAACACACTTTCAACCTTCAATACTATTTGGATCTGAAATTCTGTGTTTCGGAATGTAGTGAAATCAATAGGACCCTGGATTTGCAATACCTTACTAAATGTCGTATTATTTTCTCATTCTCCCAGTATTCCTGAATACTAAATGGTGGTTGCATTTTATTATCCAAGTTACTGGAAATGCCCAGAAAGCTACGATTGCATTACATTTTACAGGCAAATTGTGCAAGATTTTTAAGAGTGGTGTCCTGTATCAACCATAAAGTATCCGCTTTCATGACCTACGAATTTACTTACCAGTACGTTTCGAAGGACTCCATTTAGCAAATTCAGGATCCTGGGACTTTCCATCATTAATCCACCTTCGAGCATTCTGGGACCCATCGTCCAAATGCCAACAGAAGCATGCAGGACAGTATGTTCACATATTTTGGTACAGAACGATTTCCAGTGAAAAGTTTAAGATACCAATTGCAAAATCAAGTTGGGATCCTATCGATCCACGCAGAGCGCTATCCATTTCGATTAACCTGCCTTCCTGTATTACGTATTATTGATTTTTTGCAACTTTTGCATCTATTCCGGCGTTACGGAAATTTTGACACTTCTCATCGTGATACATTTTCCGGCAGTGTTGGGAATGGGACTAGCCTTCACCAGTACGTATTCTGATTTAGTTGTTCCATAGATACCGAATTTGGAATAAAAAATAAGGGTTCCCACTTGAAAAATTAGAGATGGGCTCGTTTAGCCCACATAGGGTGGCGCAATTTTGACAGGCAAGGACTTCCGATAGGTTTGTTAATATTTTGCTACTTTTGTGTCTTTCACGTTTTCAAATATATATTGTTAACTAGTGTTATCAGGATAAGTAATGTGAAAAGTTGCGGAACGGTTAAATATCTCGGCTAGAATATATATATATTCTAGCCGAGATATTTAACCGTTCCGCAACTTTTCACATTACTTATCCTGATAACACTAGTTAACAAAGGTTTTGTTACATAAAAGGAAATATCTGTTCTTAAAGGAACTTTTAGCGCTGAATTCTAATATGCACTCGGTTTTTCTCCATCACGTACGATTTTCCCGAAACAGAGGGATTTTCGGGAAAATCCCTCAAAAATTTCCCTTTTTGTTTATTTTACACCCCAAGATCTTATCCCCTTGCATATACTAACATAGAAATTATACCTAAGTATACTTTGATTCATATTTAACAAACCCTCCAAGTTTCGTGATAATCGCTTTATTCTTTCTAGAGAAATAAATATGTTTGTATGTATACTGTGTGTACTGTTTATTGCACCTTATAGTAATGCTTTCAGATCTCTTAAGTTGAGGTAAAACGTTTTGCTTTATTACCACAAACACATATATAAAATATAATACAATATAATTTACAAGTATGACAATTTACAATAAACAATAATAAAAATGTACCAAAAGGTCATGAAAAGACAATCAAAACTATCACAATATATGAAACTTTCATTGGGTTACAAAAACTTACACTACTTCCTTCTTTTGTAAGAAATGTTGCATTCTCTAACAAGACCCCAGCAATAGTCCCCCATCATTGAAGGATCCCATCGTCCCTGGTACCTTTTCTCCATTGCCATTATATCTTGGTGGAATCTTTCCCCCTGTTCGTCGCTGAGAGCACCTAGGTTAGCAGGAAAGAAGCTGAGGTGGGAGTGCAAAAAGTGGATTTTTAAAGACATCCTACAACCCAACTCTTTGTATTTCTGTATCATGTCCTGTACGATTTCTGTGTAACTCTAAGCTTTGTTATTGCCAAGAAAGTTGCGCACAACACACTTAAATGCTGTCCAGGCAGCTAGCTCAGCACTGTTTAACTTGCTGTCAAAGCTATCATCAAGCATTAATTTCCTAATTTGGGGACCAATAAACACTCCCGCTGAAATCTTAGCATCACTCAGGTTAGGGAACTTATCTCGCAAATACTTGAAACCTTCACCAGATGTGTCCATGGCTTTGACAAAGTTTTTCATAAGTCCTAACTTGATATGAAGTGGCGGTAGTAATATCTTATTAGGATCTACCAAAGGAGCGTATTTGACGTTGCATTCTCCAGGTACGTAATTCACTCTAGGTTCCCATTCCTTCACTTCATAATGTTTGTCATCAGCTCGGCTATCCCATAAACATAAAAAACATTGGTACTTCGTGTAATCGCACTGCAGTCCTAATAAAATACCAACTACCTTGAGATCACAACATATTTGCCAACAATGGTCCTTGTAATTTATAAGATTTAGCAAAGTTGACATGGTGTCATAGGATTCCTTAATCTTCACTGAGTGCGCAAGTGGTATAGAAGGTTTTTTATTTCCATTATGTAAAAGGACAGCTTTAAGACTGACCTTTGACGCGTCGATAAATAACCTCCATTCTTCTGGAACGTAAGGAATTCCTAGCTCCGCCATCAACCCATTTATATCCGTACATACGCACACATTATCTTGCATTGAGAAATAGCTTGAAAATTGAACATGCCTTTTCCTGTACACTGATATGTTCGTTTCTGCATCCAATAAGTTCCACTGCTGGAGCCTTGATCCCAGAAGTTCCGCCTCTTGTTTTGTCAGGTGCAAATCACGGACTAGGTCATTAAGTTCACATTGCCGGATGAAATGTGGCTCGCGAGAACAGTCAGGGATGAACGTTGGATCCTTGGATGTACATGTTGATGTCGATGGTTCATCAAAGTCATGATCATCATCAGAGTCTTTTGGCTATATCTCTTCCCAGTTGGTAGGGGGCTCGGGAAGTGGAAGTTCATCCCCGTGCGGAATAGGTCTAATTGCGGATTTAATGTTGGGATAACTTATTGTGTATTTGCTTTTTTTAGAATGTCCCTTAACTACTGTGAGACAAAAATAATAATCATCCAGATAGTTGGTGGGTTCTCTCCACACCATTGGTACAGCAAATTTCATGAACCTCCGTTTCCCTTTGGCCCATGCAAGTAAAGTGACGTAGCACGACGCACAAATTATGTTGGGTGCCCAAGTTTTGTCCTGATCTCCCACACGACATCCGAAATATATATAATATGCTAGTTTCACCGATGGCGTAATGGATCTACACTGTCCTTTAACTACAAACTGGCCACACACATAACAAAAACTATTTGGTGAGTTAACACACGAACGCCGTCCTCTTGACTCCATTGTACTGATCACAAACTAAACTTCTGGTCTTAGTTGGGTATAATGCCGTTAAGATCAAACATGAAAGCACTCTTAGGAGCAAAGACAACTTTGAAAGGGAAGTAGTGTTAAACCACACGTCAATATAAAAATGTACAAAACTCCCTCACCAAGTGTCAAGAACACAAGAAACAAAGAAATGCGCCGGGGGAGGGGGGAAACGATACCGTAGTGGAAAATTCAGACTGCATTAGTTCATTGTTGTCAACAATGAGTCTGTATTACATTCTTTCTTTCTTTTGCATTCTGTTACATTTGATAACAAGTATTGATAACCATTTCATGAACAAAACGAAAAAACTTGGAGAATTGTATATGTATGTATTAAGATATACATATAGTGTACGTTTAAAAAAAATATACGTTGGAAGTACATTCTATTTTTATACACGTTTCTAATTTACAGAGAGCAATACAAGTGTGTTGTTGACTATTGTAAATATTCATTTTTATGTCTGTGTTTGTAGTAATAAAACAAATCGTTTTTACCCCAACTCAGGAGATCTGAAAGCATTACTATCAGGTGCAATAAACAGTGCACACAGTATACATACAAATATATTTATTTCTCTAGAAAGAACAAAGCGATTTTTACGAAACTTTTAGGGTTTATTAAATATAAATCAAGGTATACTTAGGTATAATTTCTATGTTACAATATGTAAGGGGACAGGAGCTAGGGGAATAAAATATCTGAAAAAGGGAAATTTTTGAGGGAATTTCCCGAAAATCCCTCTGTTACGGGAAAACTGTACGTGATGGAGAGAAACCGAGTGCATATTCGAATTCTGCGCAAAAAGTTCCTTTAAGATCAGGTGATTTTTCTCATGTAACAAACAAAAAGTTTAAATTTGTTAACTAGTGTAATCTTTGCGGCCTTGTGGGGCCTGGTACTCACATCTTATAGCTTTGAGCAGTACATAGTCTGATTAAGTTTGTTCCTGATACAGAATTTACAATAAAAATCGGGGCTTTTGTTTGAAAAAACAAAGTTGGGCCTCGCAGGGCCTACACAAAGCCGCACATATTTTGACAGACACGAGATTACGATAGGTCTGTTGATATAGTGCAGCTTTTTATCTTTCAAATTTAATTTTAAAAAAGATTTAAAAAAAACATTCTATCCGAGATATTTAGCCGTTTCGGATCTTTCCGCACTACTCACCCTGATAGTCTTTGCGGTCCTGTAGGGCCTGGTACTCATACTCCATAATTGTGAACACTACATATTCTGATTTAGTTTGTATCGGAGATTACGAATTTGTAATTAAAAATGGGGGTTTTCCTTTGAAAAATCAAAGTTTGACCCCGTGGGGCTCATACAGTGACGCACATATTTTGATAGGCAGATCTGTTGACTTCCTGCAACTTTTGTATTTTTTAAATTAAAAAAAGAACGCATTCTATTCGAGATATTTAGCCGTTTCAGACAAGCACTGTATATTCTAAAAACTTTGTCCCATATAGGTTATAATTAGAGAGTTAATAAAAAGAGCGTCCGGAATCGACTCCCACTACCGGCTTTTATTATAAAGGATTACAATATAAAAAGTATTTTACAAAATATTCAAACAATGCCTCTAAGTTTGCAAGGTTAGTTACAGGTAGTCTTTAGCGTAAGATAGCTGAGAGGATTTCTACAAACCCTCATAGCAGGTAAAGCAGAGTGGATTTAGGGACCAAGGCTCCGTGGCAAGCAGAGGGATGGTTAATTGGTCAACAGAACCCCGTAGCAGGCTAAGCGGCTGAGGTTAGGATTCCCAGACAAATAGCCCAAAAAAGAAACAAATTTGTAGCAAGCTGAAAATTGGTTCCCTTGGAATCCCATTGTAGCTTTTCCCGCAATTTTGAAAAATGGTCGCCATTTTTAGATGACGACAATGCCTTTATGGGAATCTTACATGCCTCTTTACATTTATTCCTCTAGTCACCGTTCTAATTATCACAAAGCCATGGATCATATATGGTTGGAACGCTTGAAAAATACAAAATATAAGTAAATAACATATATGAACGCCTTGCTAAATTTCTAGAAGAAGAGGAAGAAGAAAACAGCTTTTTTAATTAAGAAAGACATGTTTTCAGAAATCATGGGAAGTTTGCAACACTGAAAGTTATTACACATCAACGAAACAACAACAACAAATGTTCTTGATATTTTTCTCAAACATAGCCTATAATCACACAAAGTGCAATACAAATTGAGAAAAATTGATAACCAATATTACTATCTGACATCTCTGTACAAAAGTGCATAAGGTTACATTCACTTTCATGGCTCTAGTCATCTTTTGTTATTATATAGGATCAAAAGATATATATTATTGGAAATCTTAAGAAACGTAAATTCGAATAAGAGAACATTTTTACTAACCCAGCTCAATCTGCGGAAGAAGCACAAAACACAAATTGTCGGGATAAAAAGTGATTTTCACATAAATCCTTTTGCACATAAGCAGGAAAGAAACTGATATGAAGCCACTCGAATTTCTCGATAGAACTGAAATATGATCGCCATTCCCAAAATGGCCCTCGATATAGGGTTGTCTTTTTCTTCTGTTGCAATTGGTTAAGAATAAAATAACGTTTCAAACGTAAACAAACCCTCATATATATGGTTAACAAATATGACCACGTTTTCTTAAAATGGCCGTTGTTGAAATTCTTCTTTGCATAGGTTTCAGACTTTAATAATTCAATCTATATGGGAATTTTGTAGAATTTTATTTTCATCGTTGATAAATCATCAAATAAACTTTTAGCAAATCGAAGCGCTTAATAGTTCTGTTAATTTTGCCAATATGGCCGTCATGTATTAAAAAATGAGTCTTCATACAGCACTTATCTTTATATATTGTGAGACAATGTATCAACTACTTTCAGCAGCTTTACTTCTCTTGATTTCCAATATATTATTCAACAAAAGGGAAGGGGAATGATTTTCATTGCCAAAAATATTGATATCGAGATGTCTGTCGAAGAGATAGCCGACTGTTTTGCAGACTATTTTAGTTGGGTGTACATAAGAAGGAGTATAAAGAATGCATACCTATGGGACTGGGAATAAGTAATTTTGATAACTACGTGGATAGCCTATCGGTTTCTCAGAT
Source organism: Thermobia domestica (assembly GCF_964235325.1). Taxonomy (NCBI): domain Eukaryota; kingdom Metazoa; phylum Arthropoda; class Insecta; order Zygentoma; family Lepismatidae; genus Thermobia; species Thermobia domestica. Next base: position 133,846,484 of record NC_137460.1, read on the forward strand.
AGATATGAGACAGAACAGGCAATAAATAAGTCAGAGAAAAAGGTAACTAGCCCAAATTGTATACCACCGTAAGTAGTGAAAGGACGCACGAAGCTGTAAAACATCCATTATAGTAGACCAACCAAACACATTTTTTAACTTCGTGTTAATGCTTAGTGTCCGTGTTTTTCTGTGTTGTTGAAATCGGTTGAATAGTTTTCTTTTTAAAAAAAAAATCATATATACATAGGTATATAAAAAATCAAAAATAGCGTTTCCAGTGCTCGAAGACCTATTTTCCGGGAAAAATGTAACTTATCATCACTGGCGTTAGACAAGTTTTCCAACAGCGAAATAATGTTCGAAAATGGTTCAGTAGTTTCTGAAAATTTCTTACATATAACAAGCTGAAATACCCATTTTCGCATTGGTCAGATACAATATCTATATAAACAAACTGCACAACGAAAGGAAAAAATATCGGTCATTTTCTACTGCTCTTATATATCCTGGTCAACGCTTCATGAGACCCTTGACGCATCTTGCCCCCACCTGATGGGGGCTGTATTTGGAAGTCATCGCCTGTTTGAGTATCACCATTTACGTCAGCGACCCCTAAAACTATGGATTTTACATTAATGTCGGTCATTTTGGATTATTTTTAAATGTCTCGGTATCTCCCGCCCACGGTGATCTGCGGCCCGCAGCTGAATGCAGTTAATTTGAAAGTTAATGCGATAAAAGTTTCACGATTGATCTCAGCGACCGCGGAAGCTATGTATTTGACACTAATATTGGTCATTTTGAATTATCTCTATATGTCTCGATGACCCCTCTATTGTTGCCCCCGTTACTTAGCTGATGGAGGCTAAATTTCAAAGTAAACGCGATCTTGAGTTTCACCATTGGGGTCAGCGACCTCGACGACTATGGATTTGACATTAATATAGGTCATTTTGGATTATTTTTACATATCTCGGTATCCTCCCCGGTAACCCCGTCGGCAGCCGAATGGAGTGAATTTAGAAGTTAATGCGATCGGAGTATCAGCATTTATTTCAGCAATCTCGAAAACTATGGATTTGACAATAATATCGGTCATTTTTTATTATTTTTACACGTCTCGGTATGTGCCCCTCCCCCAATGACCCTCTGTCTGTAGCCCAATCGGATCAAATTTGGAAGTTAATGCGATCCCAATTTTACCATTGATCTCAATCACCGCGAAAACTATGGATTTGACACTAATATCGGTCAGTTTGGATTATTTTTACATATCTCGGTATCCTCCCCGGTAACCGCGTCCCGCAGCCGAATGAGGTACTTTTAGAAGTTAATGCGATCGAAAAAAAATGAAATCTTTAAGTTTATGCCGGTTAGGCTAAAGGAGACAGTGACGATCAGAGATGAATGAAAATGGCGGAATGAAGTAAGTGGAAGGAAACGGGAGAACTCCGAGAAAACCCACGAGCACAGTGTTTGTCCACCACAAAGTCCACACGGCGCGAGGTGGGATCGAACCAGCGACCCCAAACACCGGAGGTGAACGCTCTACCACTGACTCATTGCGCCCCCTTTTTAATGCGATCGGAGTATCAGCATTGATCTCAGCGACCGAGAAAACTATGGACTTGACACTAATAACGTCCATTTAGACAGCCCCCCTACTTTTCAGACTCAATCGGAAATGGTCTTAATCGTTTGTATATCGGTTTTACAGAAATGTGCAGTCGAAATGTTCGTTTGTACACAATTAGGGGCGCCGTCAGTACGAAACAAAGTGGAGGCTGTCTAAACGGTAGCCCCCATCATGTCCGATTCAATCACAAATTGTTGCAATCGGTTGTACATCGTTTGTACAGTAATGCGGAGTTTTGTTTTTATCCTATCAGGGGCCTCGACAGAACGAAAACAAAGGGGAGCTGTCTAATTGGTAGGGCCACCATGTTCGATTGAACCACAAATTTTCGTGATCGTTTATGCATCGTTTGTGCAGAAATGTGCAGGTAAAATTTTCGTTTGTACTAAATAATATATGGAGGTGAGTAGTTTTAATATTTGACCTGGAATTGAAGAAAAGGGTGGGGATTGCAATTATTATAATTATGTATATATCTCGGAATTGCTCAAAGTCAGAGATATGAAAGTTATTATTTCGACTTCTTATTTCAAATGTTAAACCAGTGTATCGTATTTTAACATTGTTTGATACTTAAGGTAGAAAGTAAGAAAGGGAGTTCACAAAAATGCTCACGAAATTCTCTATTTTGGATTTCGGATTAGTTCTATATTAAAGACTCAGGATGAAGACAAAATATTGATCACAGTAGCACGTTGCACCATCTGCTAGACCTAAGATAATAGTAATAGTAATAATAATAATAATAATAATAATAATAATAATAATAATAATAATAATAATAATAATAATAATAATAATAATATAGTAGAAGCAATCAACTTTGAAAAGTACTGGTTAGTGGAACATTAAAGACATGTGTTACATACTATGGAGTATTTGCTACCAAGACTTTGTAGACAGTATTGTGTCGATTGGTATGTTCACACTATCGTGTGATTCATTACATTGATCTTATTCTAACGATGTTGGAATCTAAAGTTGATTTTTGTTTTTATATTTATTTTTATACTTAACAATCATTATTGTTGAGTATTAATCACTCCTCGGCTCTTACTATTAAACTTATTCACTATTCCTTACGGGAGCTAAATCCTTATGAGAAAAATGCAATTTTTTCTTTCTAGCTTGCACAGAAACCGTTATCCTCATTTCGCGCAGGAAATTGATAAGTGCAAGATATAACATATTCACAAAGTAGACTATTAAAGGGAAAATTATAACACGGTATCTTGTTTTATGGGAACATCTTCATTAATCTCATTTTACAAAAACTATAGAATACAAAACGAATTTCCGTTGTATTATGCATTATCGATATCTTTTCTAATCTATGGCAGTTTTTTTCTTGTTTATTTATTTAACATAAGAAATTTGATAACACTTTGATTCCATTGTAAAAGAATTTTATACATTTATTGAGAGTAGAAAATTACTTTTTAAAGCATTTTCCTTTGGTTGAAGTGTAAGTTTATAGAGTAAGTTTCATTTCATGAATCAACAATTTTTACGTAAGGATTAATATACAGTATTATTCATCTTTTTGGATAATTTTAAAGAAGTGGCAATTGCTGGTAAATACAATAATCATCAATACAGTTTTCATTTTCTCTTTTGTACAGATAATTTTGAGGGTGTGCCGGTAATTTTGTTTTCCTGATTTGGCAACCTATATATTTTGTTTCAACTCTGCTACGTAGTGGCTCCGTACTGACACTACCCATGCACATAGGTATGTAAGGCTACCAAACGTCCCGGTTTCTTAGAATTTGTCCAGTGTCCAGATATTTTCCTTCTTGTCCTGTTTTTATTATTATTATTATTATTATTATTATTATTATTATTATTATTATTATTATTATTATTATTATTATTAATTACATATCAAAAGCTCTTAAAAGATAATGAAATCGACTTATTCCTTTTGCTTTCGATTCCGACAATACTATAGGAACAATTTCATTATAATCTTTATTATTATTCCAATCGCTGCTTCCCTGGATATAACATGCAATGTTTAAATCCTCCTAACTAGCACTCTTATTAACAAAAGTAAGAATGTATACCCCGAGATGGCGACAAATTCTTTTGACGTTGCAGACCAGCCCCGAAAACACATTTTTATCTCCTTTAGAAAAACAATTATGCAAATTGCTTTCTTTTAGTTCGCCTTATTTTAGGTTAACAAAAATAAATAAGTCCATTGAAATTTGGAAACAACTTCTTAAATCTGGATTTTTTCTTTATAAAGAAGTAAAGAGCATGTGAGGTGGTATGTGTAATAATATGGAAAATATAATTTTTACCTAAATAGCGTATGTTCATCGATTGCGTTTATATTGTACAACAGCTTCTATAATAATTTTTAGCACTGTTGATTAAGTATGGACTATAATAATACATTATTTTAAGTTGTGTAATTAGTGAGATGCTGTAGTAAAATTCGAAAGATAAAATTAATACAAAATGCAATATTTACTACTAATTTGTAAGATGTCCCGTTTTTTCTGTTTTCAAAAAATATGGTAGCCCTACCGTATGCTAAACCATACAAAATAAATTGTACTGTAAATTGTATCCGCTCTGACGCTCCTATGGGTGCTGATATGTGTGTATGCGATACTCTATTTCTTGGTAACGTCTGCTCAGATCTAAATCAAATTCAGTGAATAAGTAGCCTATCGTCTAATTAATAAAGATCGCTACATTTTGCGAACCCTCTCTGACCTCCTAGGAGTGATGTGACTTACATGTAAAAGTAATGTGTCGAATCCATAGTTCATTGGGTCTGAGAAGAATAATGATACTTTTGATGCCATTTAAATACCATTTTAGCCCCCAACATCATGCGGGTTCAGAGGGAGGAATAATCGAAAACAGACGATATTAGTGTCAAAGGAATAGTTTCCGGGATGACTGAGATAAATAGTAACAGTATCAATGGCATTTTAAGTCCAAGTTCAGCCCGTATTGACTTAGAGTGGCATATAGAAACAATCAAATTAATGTTTAAATGGGTATAATAAGGACCCACACAGTTTGTGTTTCACGCTTTGTAAATCGAGAGCTTCTGAGTTCGGTTCACAGACTGTCCCTCGGTTTCTACTCTTCCCAACTACGGTATTTTTTCAGTCCGTACGTGTTTTACCCACTCCCCTTAATACATTCACAGTAGATTCACGATTATCTCAATACGAGACAGTGAGAACTGGTGTTTTTCAATCGATTTAGCGTTCCAATAATAGGTACCATTTTCAATCTCAACAACCGTTATTCAAACCGGTTAACGTTGATCGCTAAACAGCAAAAACGGTAATACACAGCTTTAGCCCCACCCTCTTTCTTCCTTTCTAGGTTAAGTATCAAAAAAAACGTTAAAACACGATACACTAGTTTAACATTTGAAATGAGGAGTCGAAATAATAACTTTCATATCTCTGAGCAATTCCGAGATATATACATAATTATAATAATTGCAATCCCCACCCCTTTTCTTCAATTTTAGGTCAAATATTAAAAATACTCAGCTCCATATATTATTTAGTACAAACGAAAATTTTACCTGCACATTTCTGCACAAACGATGCATAAACGATCACGAAAATTTGTGGTTCAATCGAACATGGTGGGCCTACCAATTAGACAGCTCCCCTTTGTTTTCGTTTTCTCGACGCTCCTAACAGCGTAGATACAAAATGTTTGCCTGCGCATTACTGTACAAATGATGTACAAAAGATTGAGATAATTTTCTTTTGAATCGGACGTGGGAATGGGCTATCAACTAGGCAGCCTATACTTTGTTATCGTTTAGCAGCGCCCAAAATTGTGTACAAACGAAAATTTCGCCTGCACATTTCTGTACAAACGATGTATAAACAACTGCGACAATTTGTGATTGAATATGACATGGTTGGGAGCCTATCATTTAGGCAGCCACCACTTTGTTTTCATTCTGGCGGCGCCCCTAATTGTGTATAAACGAAAATTTTCCCTGCACCTGTCTTTACAACCGATGATCAAACGATTGGAACAATCTATAATTGAATCGGGCATGGTGGGGGGTACCATTTAGACAGTCCCTACTTTCTTTTCGTTCTGGAGGCGCTCCTAATTGTGTGTACAAAGAAAAATTTCACCTGCACATTTCTGTACAAACGATGTACAAACGATTACAACAATTTGTGATTGAATTGGGCATGTTTGGGTGGCTACAATTTACACAGCCACCACTTTGTTTTCATTCTGGCGGCACCCCTTACTCTGCACAAACGAAAATTTCGTTTGCACATTTCTGTACAAACGATGTACAACACGATTGCAACAATTTGTAATTGAATTGGACATGGCGGGGGTTACCATTTAGACATTCCCGACATTGTTTTCGTTCCGGCGGCGCCCCTAATTGTGCTCAAGCAAACATTTCGCTTGCACTTTTCTGTACAAACAATGTATAAACGATTGCGACAATTTGTGATTGAATTGGACATGTTGGGAAAGCTACCATTTAGACAGCTTCCTACTTTTTTTGTTCTGAACGCGCCCCTAACTGTATACAAACGAAAATTTCGCCCGCACATTTCTGTACAAACGATGTACAAACGATTGCAACAATTTGTGATTCAATTGGACATGTTGAGGGGGCTACCATTTAGACAGCCCCCCACTTTGTTTTCATTCTGGCGGCGCCCCTAATTGTCTGTACAAACGAACATTCCGACTGCACAATACTGTACAAACGATGTACAAACGATTGCGACAATTTGCTGTTCAATCGAACATGGTGGGCCTACCAATTAGACAGCTCCCCTTTGTTTTCGTTCTGTCGACGCCCCTGACAGCGTAGAAACAAAATGTTCGCCTGCGCATTACTGTACAAACGATGTACAAACGATTGAGATAATTTTCTTTTGAATCGGACGTGGGAAGGGGCTATCAACTAGGCAACCTATACTTTGTTATCGTTTAACAGCGCCCAAAATTGTGTACAAACGAAACTTTCGCCTGCAAATTTCTGTACAAACGATGTACAAACGATTGCAACAATTTGTGATTGAATTGGACATGGTGGGGGGCTACCATTTAGACAGCCCCCACTTTCTCTTCCTTCTGGCGGCGCCCGTGATTGTGTACAAACGAAAATTTCGCCTGCACATTTCTGTACAAACGATTGAGACAATTTGTGATTGAGTTGGACATGTTGGGGGACTAACATTTAGATAGCCCCCACTTTGTTTTCGTTCTGGCGGCGCCCCTAATTATGTACATACGAAATTTTCGCCTGCACATTTCTGTATAAACGATGTACAAACGATTGCGACAATTTGTGATTGAACTGAACATGGTGGGGGGCTACCATTTAGACAGTGCCCCCAGTTTTTTCGTTCTGGCGGCGCCCCTAATTCTGTACAAACAACATTTTCAGCTGCACATTTCTGTACAGACGATGTACAAAGTATTGAGACAATTTCCGATTGAATCTGAAAAGGGGGGGGTGTCTAAATGAACGCACGCTAATATCGGTCAATTTTTAAAATTATTTTTACATGTCTTGATGATCCCTCTATTGTGGTCCGTTTTTTTAGCAGATGAAAGTTAAATTTCAAAGTGCACGAGATCTTAAGTTTCACCATTGAGCTCAGCACCCTCGAAAACTATGTCTTTCTTTAGCGCGGAAAGTGTCTCTCGTTAGCCTCCATTTTTCACGGTATGGCGTCACGAATACCTATCAACCAACTACTTCCTGTGGAATGAAATCACACACACGGGCTGAGGCAGATGAAAGGAGAGAGAGAGAAAGAGATCACGTGTGCCTGGGCAGGCTTTTTTCTCGCTAGTCCCTCCTATGAAATAATTAAAAGCCGTTTCAGCCGCTACTATGGATTCGCTGTCTGCCATATACGTATACAGTTTCCGATCGAAACGCTACAAGCGGAATGTACTGGAAGTAAAAAAATATACGTTTTTCATATTTCGTATGTTTTATTGTTACCACTGCAATTTTTTCAAGTAAGGTTGTTTTTTTTATAACTTGGCACGTGAGGAGCATGAGGAACAGAATTTAAACTGACGACCGTATAAGTTCACTGTAGACAAGCGCTGGCTGCAATCTGAAGGATGAAGAGTAGAAAAAGCATGGAAAATGATACGACGACCGTATACAGTCGTCATAAAACGGTGGATGCCACAATATATATATATATGCTTGTGTGGGTAAAAGGTTTCTAGCTAAGGCCCTTGGTCTTTACTTTCCAAAATTGCTTGGGGTCACATTTAGCTGCCTGCACTTATGAGGCGCTTCTAAAACGGGGTTTCAATGACAAATATATCATGCCATAAACGAGAATCGATTATCGGAACTTCCGTCGTTCGTAGTTAGGCAACCAATCGACTATGTCGCCACGATTCCGCTACAGGTAAATACGATAAAAGGAGGAAAAAAGCAAGACTTAAAAATGCAATAACAAAACACGAACACGAGACAATAAATGGTATTTATTTTATCTGCGTCAATGAGCAGAACTCCCTTTTGTAGTTAAACAAACATATTGTCAGTTTTATGTAAATAATAAATGTTAGGAAACCAAACACAAAGCTACGGAAAAATTGAAATACTAATTCTAGATGCCTATAATGATATCGTACACTACTTTTGCAGCGTTTTCTTTGAATTATATTCAGTATAAATATTTCGTTTGTTATTTTCCCCCTACTGTGTTTTATATCCATAGCAACAAAATGTTAGTTTGATGAGGGAGCTTTGTCATGAAATAGCTTTATAGTTATCAATAGTATATTGGCTTGAATCTTGTTGGAAGAATTATGGTAAGTACGATAAATTGAACTTTTTTTTTACAACATTGTTTCTGAAAACTTCAACAGGACAAAGAATCAATGATTATGGGTCTCAATTCGCATGATTTGTACGACAGAATAATGTATGAACTAGAGCTATTTCATTTGAGTGGCACAGTCATATATCCAAGTGAAACAGAAATTGTATTCAGACTCGGTCTTGTGCCCGTCGACTAACAGCGGTTTCATTATCAGTTCAAAATTGAACTGTAAATTGTTATCTCATTCCTGGTCTCCCCCTCTTTCAATAGATGCTTATGCCGATCTAGGTCCTTTTTTTTTTTAGAAAGCTGGACAAATGTCGATAGTCTTGAAAACATATGCAAAATTATATATAGCATAACTCAATCGTCTATAATTTTCTCTTTATTTTCTCCCTTCACTCTTGTGTGTCAAATTATAGTAGGACGGGAACTTCTTTGTAGAGAAGTGATGCATGGGTTATGGGTGGTATCGACACGATTCAGTCTCGGTCGGGTTTGGATCGGCAAATAATTTTCTCAGTCTTAATTTATTCAAGTTAAAACCGTCATCTCAGTCTCAATCTCGCCTCGATCAGCAGATGATTACCTCGATCTTGATCTCGGTCTCGAGAGCCATGTCTCGATCACGAATCGATAGTCTCGAAATAAATAATGTTAAAACAAAAATATCTGGGCCTAATCATTATCAGCTTATATTCGCTTTAGTTCATTACTTTATTCTTGATTGTAGAATTACCGTATGCCACACTCCTTCATAGCTACATGTGTTCCGTGCATGTGTTCATGGTTTCAATTCACATTAAGTGTTGTTATGAAGGTACTCTGGTTTAACTAGCACAAATAATCATGCAGATCCCACTTTAAGAAAGAGATCACGTGTCACATAGTCCGGGTTATAAATGAGCAAATTATAGAGAATTTGAGAGTCAAACACGCTGAATTTCTTGCCCAGTACCGGATATTTTTATTTTCACAAAATACCGTAATCCTCCATTTGTAATTTTTTTGCGGTCTGATCTCCGAAAAGAGATTTTAAATATTAATTTTTCATTAAACAAATGATGCAGCTTAGGGAGGTTAGCGTTCAAAATAGCTGAAGGGATTAGGCATTCATTTGTCTTAAGTGATATTTGTTTCTTTGCCGGAATAAAACATATTTTTAATTTGTGTCCATAATTAAAACACCATAGTTATCTTCGAACCAAAGACAGAGAAAATGACTTGCTTTGTGTATAATTCGAAGGTTATTTTACTTTTTAACGAAATCAACAGAAATGCATATTGCTGAGCCCTGCAAGTTTTGTGAAAAAATTATCTTGGTATCAAAAAATTCATCTAGATCTTTTAAACCCAATTAGTTCATAACTTTTTCCATGCAATAAGAAAATGTAAGTAGTAGGGCTAAATGTTAAAGATGTTTTATTTCCATTGGTACCTTGAAGCATTTGGTGTCTTCTAGACGTATATTATTATTATTATTATTATTATTATTATTATTATTATTATTATTATTATTATCTCAGGGAGATATGTATCTAAGGGTAAAAACAAGACTGCAACTGGAATAGTAGTAAATGATTCTCTGGTTACCGACTGCAAGTCGTTGGCAAAATTTTTTGCAGAGTACTTCGCATCAGTCTACCAGACATTTTCAAATATTGGCAATACAAATAATTATTTAACATCATCAGATACTTTTTGTGAAACGAAAATACATCCTATTACAACTAGAAATGTAAGAGATGCTATTAAATCCTTAAAGACTAAATCTGCGTCAGGTATAGATGGAATACCTGTTTTTATAATAAAAGGTGTAGCTGAGGTAATCTCACCAGTGTTAGCATCTTTGTTTAATTGGAGTTTAAATGAAAACATTTACCCTGAAGCCTGGAAAATTGTAGCCGTAACACCAATACCTAAGACTAAAGGTGACAAGACCAATATCTATAATGAATGTTATTCCTAAAATTTTTGAAAAAATAATGTACAACTACTTGTATAATGCTGTACGTGATCAGTTGGATGTAAATCAACATGGGTTTATAAATGGTAAATGAGTTACTACAAATTTGGCATGCTTTGTACATAGTTTGTTTTCTGTTATTCGATCGGGTGGTCAGACACATGTTATTTATTTTGATTTTGCCAAAGCTTTTGACAAATTACCTCATCACTTATTGATAAGTAAGTTGTATAAGCACAAATTATCGAATCAAATAATAAAGTGGCTAGATTCGTACTTAAACAATAGGAAATTAAAAGTAAGGTATAATGGCAATATGTCTTCTATTCATAATATAACATCTGGTGTGCCTCAAGGCTCTAATCTTGGTCCGTTGCTGTAAAAGTTTAAAATTGGAGGGAACTTGAACCCGCAGTCATCCCAATAGAATTTGGATGTGCTATCCACTTACCTACTGCCTCAATTTGACCTTCCATCCAAACTATTAGCTAGTTAAAATCGTTTTATGTAAAAATATACAGTAGATACTATTTCTCTTATGAAGAAACGTACCTTATGTGAGTGTCAGAATAAATTACTCGAAATTTCTTTCTTTAACTCAAAAACAAGATATATAGACCTTCCTCAACGAGGAAAGTATCACGTAACGTTCTTCAAGCTACCTCATTGTTTTTAACGATGATCCCGATTTGCATTACAATGCTTCCTCACCTTAACTTCTAATTTCCAAAGAAGAAAAGATAGCAGACATTATTTTCGAATTCTTTTAATTGTATGAACACGTGTAGAAATCGAAATCTTCCAGTAACTACTAGTTTACTTTCTTTCCTTTATTTTCCTAGCTTTTTATGAGGAATTTGTAGAGTAGTGAAAAGCAGGCGATTCCTATTGTACGGACTCGAGTTCTAACCCCGTAGTAGCAATTATATTTTCTTTATAAGAATATATTGTTTACGTAATTGATCTTGTAATTTTGTTATTCATTTATTATTATTATTATTGTTATTATTATTATTATTATTATTAATATTAATAATAATTTAAATTTTAACCGTCGATCGCATGTGTATCAGATCGATACAAGCACGCTTCATTTTCCCGCCATTTCTTAACTTTCTATTGTTGACTGTTTTCCCTAACAGTGCCTTCTTGCGTCGCGGTTTAAAAGCCATCAGTGTTGCTCAAGTTGTTTTATTGTTTGGTCATGTGGAGCTGCGAGGGGCTTGTATCGGGTAGATACATTGCGACCGATCGTGATACAGTCTAAATTAAATGCAATATATTAACATTTTCGTTTATCAACATGTCAGATCATCGCATATATAATTTAGATTATCCAATAGATTTAGAAGACGCTCTAAGATTAGTATTTGATAATGAAGTAGACAATATTGACATTGAAGATTTTCACGACGATGCGAACACGGAGCCAGAAGGAAAACCAGCAGAAGAGAGGGAAATTGATTCCCAATCTGAAAAGAGTGGAACCGAGGATGAGCCAAATCCAAATAGTGATCTTTTTTATATCTTGGAAAGGACAAAACTTCGAAGTGGTTGAAGGTACCACCTAAAAAGAACTGACGCGCTCAGCCACAGAACATTATAACACGCCTTCAAGCACGTCAATCTAAATCAGTAACTGAGTGTTCGGGTAATATTTTCACTGATGAAATGCTACAAAATGTAGTTGAGTACACAAACCAATATATTCATCTTGAAGCTCAAGGGAAGTTCGAACGAGAACTTGACGCAAATTATACTGATTTGATAGAAATAAAATCTTTTGTAGGACTGCTTTACATAGCAGGTTCCTTACATGCCAACAGGATGTCGCTGGAAGATCTATAGGGAATTGACGACCATGGAGTTGAAATTTTCCGTCTGGTAATGAGTCTCAGAAGTTACAAATTCCTTCTAAGGTGTCTCCGTTTCGATGACCGTACCACTAGGCCACAATAGAAAGCTGTTGACAATCTTGCACAAATTCGTGAGCTTTTCCAAAAGTTCGTGGGGAATTGTAAAAAGAGTTACTCGCTTGGAAATAATGTTACTATTGACGAAAAGCTGGAAAGTTGCCGCAGCCGTTTCTGCTTCAAGCAGTATATTCCTTCAATCCTGCAAAATACGGTGTGAAAATTTATGCAATGTGTGACTCAGCTGTATTTTACACACACAATTTAGAGATATATGCCGGCAAGCAGCCTGAAGGGCTTTACCAGCAGAGTAACAAACCTGTTGAAGTCGTTGAAAGATTAGCATAACCTATTTATGGCACAGGAAGAAACATAACAGCTGATAAATGGTTTTCTGATGTAAAAATGGCTACGGAACTCAAAGAAAAACGAATCTCATTCGTGAGAACATTGAAGAAAAATAAAAAAGTGCTTCCACTAGAACTCTTGAATGTGAAGAATCAACCAGTGAACTCAAGCATGTTTGCCTTTGGCGAGAACTCTACAAATGTGTTTTACGTACCGAAAAGAAATCGGAATGTTCTTGCCATATGGATCCAGCATTTTGATAATGCGATAGCCGCAGAAACTGGAGTAGCTGCAAAACCAGAGATGATGACATATTACAACAGGACCAAATCAGAACTTGACGTTGATGACAAACTATGTGCAGCCTACAAATTAGTTATAAACTCACGGCGATAGCCAATGGTGGTATTTTATGCTATGATGAACATTGCTGGTATTAATGCCCAACTGATTTGGATTGGAAATGGAGAAGACAACATCTGACGTCCTCCTTTTCTTCGGAAGCTTGTTCATGAATTAGTTCTTCCACAGCTAGAAAGAAGAAGTCTTCAGGTCAAGGAAATTCCACCATCTATAAGCGAATCTCTCAAACGGTTTCGACTTTCTGTTGAGTATGAAAAGAAAGATAAACAAGGATCATCGAGAGGGAATTCCGATAATCCAGCTAAACGCCGTCGTTGTGCCCTGTGTTATTCATCCGGAAAGACCAGGCTCACTAAGACAATTTGCGAGGAATGTGGTCAAAATATTTGCGGGGAACATGCAACAGTGTTCTGCATAGTGTACTACTCTCGGATTGAAGGAAAAGAGAAACACAGAGACTTTGAGTGATGCCGAAAATTTGTGAACGGACAGAGAAAACTAATGGCTTGATGTTTTTGTATTTACTGAGATGTAGATACGTAATGTATCTATTATCAAAATGTTATATTATTTGAACCATCACTTCTGCACCTACGCATAATAATATTTCCATATACGAATAACAATATTTTAGTAACGGCAAAAATATAGTAAGTATAAATAATTAAACAGTAACAGACTCAGAATCTTGAATATCACTTGGACAGTACAGTTCATATTAAGCCATGTATCGTTCTGATACATTTCGACCGATGACGGTAGTCTATATTAGTCAAATTATTAACACATTTCTGTGGTCATGACGACATTTTTTTAGATTACAATGCTGCCATGTTAATATGTCTAAATTGGAAAAATCATTGTTACCACATGAAAGAAAAATCAACAAAGTCTATTACTAATGATTCATAAAATAATCTAACTTTTTTAAAGGCAAGATATTGAGCATTAAGCAGAAATGTATCATTTTGATACATTGCGACCGATTCATTGCATATTAATGTTGCCACCGAACGAAGGTTAAAGTCCAGACTTGGGTACATCCTTTACAACAAGTTTTCGATGGGGTTTCAAGTCTTTTTTGAAGAATCAACACACTACTCTATAAGGGTTTAGGGGATGAAATATATATATATATATATATATATATATATATATATATATATATATATATATATATATATATATATATTTTTTTAAAGTTACTTCCACGCTAAACCATGCCTGGTACTAAATTTTACCTTTCTATATCTACGATAATTACCCTATAGATATTGATGATCAAAAGAGAATAACTGAATATGTGACGAGATCAGTGCACTTGAAGTATTAACATCTGAAATATCAGATTGTCGTTAAATTCATGACGTATTTTGATAAAGCATAACAAATGATGATTTGTAAATATACTAAAGTTACCCTATATCTAATGATGTCATGAGATAAGATGTCACGAGATAGTCACCGACTAATTGTGGTTTTAGTAAGGAAGCAGAAAAGAACTTCTTTTCATAAGTTTTCAATTCAATACTCAGGAATGCTTTTGTATGTGGAAGTGATGTTGATTTGGTCGCTTTCTCTCTCTCTCTTATCAATCAATCAATCAATCTATCTATCTATCTATCTATCTATCTATCTATCTATCTATCTATCTATCTATCTATCTATCTATCTATCTATCTATCTATCTATCTATCTATCTATCTATCTATCTATTTATCTATCTATCTATCTATCTCTAGTATATCTCTGGGTTTCAACATGAGTGTGAAACACGTGTGAAGACGAATAGTGACACTCTCGATGGCAATTAACTACTTTTAAGCACTCATTTACACCCAGCGATACGGTGACATAGTGACGTAAAATTGTCGAAATCGACAATATTAGTGCCGAATCATTAGTGACGTTTGCATTGTCTCTATGTCAAGTGATAGCAGTTCTGATGTATTTAAGTCCAACTTCAACCCTTTTAGCCCTCATGGGGGGAGTGCAAGGAGGATACATAAAAATGAGATGATCAATATTAATGTCCAATCCTTAGTTTCCGCGGTCACTTAGATAAAGAGTATATACGAGATGGAATTTAAATCCAACTTTAACCTCCATTATCACATAGAAGGAGAATTTGAAATTGTGACATGTGAAAATAATTGAAAATGTTTCGATATTAGTGTGTAATACATAGCTTTCATTCATCTAAGTAGAATTGTAGCAGTTTCAATGACCTTTAAGGTGGATCACTAGGTGCCGAGTGTTTACTGATAGCAGATAATAAAGGGAGTAATCATGGAATTTTTGCTTAAATATTTACTGAAGAAATTATTTTTCGACCCTTAACGCTATTTCTCTTCTCGAACTGGAACGCTAGAATCCAGGAATTTTCTTATTGTAATTACTACAGTAAACGTACAAATTTGGCAACAACTCAGTATGGCGTTCTGTGCAAGTTTCGTTTCAAAATCTGTTTGCTTAAATGCAAATTAATATTTAAATAAAATACGAAACATAATAGGAAAAACGGTCAACAATATATCTACTTCGTGATAAGATTGTTACTTCAAAATACTTTACACACACATATAAACATTTCATGAAACGGAGCACTTCTTGTAAGATCTAATAGCAAGTGCCATCTTGTGTCCTCATTGTAAAACGAAACAAATATTTGCTTTTGTTTGTTACATATTTCTATTTCAGGAGACAAAACCAAATGAATTAGTGTCTTCTGCTGTCGCTGAAGCAATACTCTATCTTATAGTATAATATTTATAATATGTAACGTTTCATTGCGCAGTAGTTAAGGGAATGACCTACAATATGTACTGATTTCCGGGTGGTAATCCACCTTAAATTTAACTCCAGTAGCTCCAGAAGGGTTAAGACCCTCTAGTACACCTATGGAAAATGGAAGGAAGGAATATTAAATGATCGAAAAAGTCATATATTAGTGTAGAGTATACAGATTCTAAGTCTAGTAAATAGCAACTCTTCCTATACGACTCAAGCCCAGATTAAGCAACATTAGTAACCCTGCTGGTGGGGAGAATGGAGGTATGAAAAATTATAAAAAGTGAAGATAATAGTATGGAATCAATAGTTTAACTCTCAATTAAATCCTATGTTGAAGTAAAATTAGCCATTGTAATTTACAACACATTAACTACAAATTCTTTGAGAGAGAAGGGTGTCTGAAGTATAGCCTTGTGCTGATTCGACCCTCTACGTGGCCAGCGTTTGGTCAAATGCTATATTTCTGCCTCTATCAGGCCAGAATATGTAAAGACTGTGAACAGCACATTAACAGTATTTTCGTATATAATTTGCATATTAAATTTTTGCTATATTATGGGAATATTTAATCTTTTAATTAGGACAATTTTCATATTCATTTTATATTATTTGCATATGTAGCAGAGGGAGCAGACGACATATTAGTATTTTATGTATATATATATTGTTTGTTTAGCGTATTTGATTATATGTAGATTAACATCAGGACTGGCCATGATACTGGGACAGCGATATTTCAATATGATTTACATATAATAATGGAGAAGATAGAACATTTTAGTTTGATATACGCTAGTGTTTGCTTTTCGTAGAGGCAGAGAAGCCCTCAGAAAAAAAAAACTTCAAAAAAACTTGCTTCTCTGATGGGGCTTTGTTCTGACTGAAGCTTGGGTATGTACAGTTATCCACTGTAGCCACCCTATTTTGATATAGTAACCATGAGCTTCAAACTTTGTCTATAAGCAGAGATAGTCACACTTCCTAGTGTGTTTTTTGTGAGGAATATACACTGCTTCTGCGTAGACGGCAAGTCATTGTTCACAATGGGTTCGAAGCAAACGAAATTTTAGCGTGTCCATGGCAAAACGACGACACAATAGAGTGGGAACTTTACTAGCCACGCCTTCTTTTCACGTCCCAGATACAAGATGCGTCGTTTTACCAACGAATTTCTGCCTGAGCGGAGAAGTTGAAAATTTTGAAATTTTGGAAGAGTTCACTTTGGTCCTAGTTGTAATAATTCAGAAATATCCGTTAGATGTCTCTGGTGTGTGATAATTTTCGTCTGCCTTCCCCAGCATGGTCTGCTACAAGAGTATGTTTTAGTATTGTGTAAATAAACTTTCTGGATGAATCCGTATTATTTAGATATATCTTAAATCGTTATTATGTTTGTTATGATAGTAATGGCTTGTACTAATAACAATCATAAGCCTGGTTGATGGTTTTGAGAGGTGACCTATGGGCAAACACAAACCTTATTTTTTTTTTTAAACCTCCACCAATATGCCAATGCTGGACGCTAAAGAAGGGAACTCACAGCCCAAGAAACAATCCTTGTTTTCAGGTGCCAGTGTATGACAGCCCTTGAGAGACTGTCCTCAGATTAAGTAATATGTGTAGTTTGCTTATGTTATTTCATTTACGCTGATAAACCATTCTAAAGTTAAAAACATTAAAAGTAATCAATGCAGGTTGACGCCATTCTAAACGTCACTTGGACAAGAGTTTAAGTAATTCGTAACGAGATGGCAGCACACGTCTCGACAGGTCAACGAGCATGGCCAGTGACAAGTTCAGTATTTTTTTGTGTGTTTACTTAAACATTGCAAATTAACATGATATAGTGCGTGTGATTTATATATGTCAAATTAAAGCTTATTATGTAAGCTAACTAACGATTATAGTGACATAAAACACTTTGACCGGTGTGAGCTATAAAGCGAAGAAAAATAAACAAACTTGTTTAATTTAAGAAATAAGTAGGTCACAGGTAAGCTTCCTGTGAGGGTGGTACCTACCCTACCTATTTTGTTAGAGTGGCTGAAAGTGGTTTGACCCAACACGGAGTTTGAACGAACAATGAACTTCCGTTTGGATAAAACGAAAGAGTGAGTGACACTCGAGGCAGTTGTTTGATGGTTTTGGTGGTGTTGACATCGTTTGCGGCAAGTTCGGTTTGAAGTGACAGTTTTTACTTAACCGTTGAAGTGAATTGAAGATTCGAGACATGGGGATCATGTACTAAGCTCCGGAGAGCATGTTTTTTTTATTATTCGTAGTGAATATTATACAACTTCTGATTCATTGGTCCTGACGAACTTAGTGCGCCAGTCATTTTTAGGCCCGTGACCAATATTTCTATACAGTAAGTTCGCAGCTCGTTTCGATCACATAGTACCCGCGTACAAGAGACTAAGTCTATAGCCTTGTACTCATGCTTCGTGTAAATAGTTATAATATACATGTGATTTCGTGTTGCTGCGAATGAGTAAAACCTTCAGTGCAAGTATATATTATAATAGCACAATGATCAGAGGTACAACCTACACTGCCGCCACTGGAGTAGCGAGACATAGATGCTATTGCTGACAGACACCTGCGGAAGGAGAACAGCTGAGATTCAGAGATCCAGAAGAAGAGGTGATATGGTAACCCAATCCTGCATTGGCCGTCAACTATAGGGAGCCGAAGGAATCAGCGTTGAGTTGCAGTAGAATCGGAACACACATAGATGGACACTTCAAGAATGAAGACATTGGTGAAAGTGGTTCAATAGTGTGCACAAACGGTATTAAAAGCGAGAGCTCCGCTTCATTATCAGAGTGATTCAAAAGTTAAAATTATTTTTTTTTCTTTCTCATCTTCGTGTCTGCGCGCGAGTGCGTTGTAAAAAAATGTATTTTCACAATTGGAATGTTCATTCAGCTCATTAAAAGGATTGGAGTGGAAATTTTGGATTCCCTTTTCTTCACCCAGCTTTGCCGTCAGGTATGTGTTAAAAAATTCCTGTCCTTATGTTTTCTTTTCAGGCCAGATGCCGGGATTAAACATAAACCGTGAATCTGATGAGCATGTTTCATGTAAGTGTGGGTAATTTTCACACTCAGGGTGGATGTTAAAACTGCGTATCTCTGTAATCAAGAGTTTCATGTTGCATATATTCTAAATTATCTTTTCAAAATTTTGTTGTTAAGAATTCAGACTCTACCGACTGACCTAATTTCATTTGTTTACTTTGTGAGTGGAAGGGTGCGCATAATCATAGTAATTATTAGCTTGTGTGTGATGTTTCCTCCCACATTACCATTTTAATAAATTAATTATTTTTCAAATTTATGCATCACATACATTAATTCTTCCCCCCGTTCACAAGACCTATATATATATATATATATATAATTGTTACCTATACTTTGAGCAGGACTCAAAAGTTCGATTCTCGTTGCCAGCTCAGACAGTTTTGTCGCCATTTTAAATTAAACACATGTAATTTGTGCAATTGGTTTATTGTCCCACTAAAATACTTAACCAATGATGACCAGTGGAGATCGAAAATTTCGTTCTGCTGATCAATTTGATACATAATATTAGATGTTTAGGCCTTTAATTAAAAATACGACAAATTCGTATTTCTACTCGCCGCACAGTGGTCTGAAACTTGGAAGAAATGGACAAAAATCGTTTATTCTGAAAGAATGGAAGTTGATGGACGTCTTTCTATTGCTCTATACGTAGTTGTCCTTGCTAAATCGATTGTAACATCTGCAAAAGTGATTCAAAGAACCTCTGTTACAATACGATCAGTTATATATACAGGGTGGCCCAAAAGTGTGGAAACCATTATATAAATGTCAAATATTGCAAACTATAACCAAGAGAACAATATACGGGAGTAATAAATGTGAGAAGAAATTGGGAACGACACAGAACAATGAAAGTCACCATCTTGAAATCCACCATCATGAATCATACATTCAGTTTATAAATTGAAAATATAACATGTTGACAGCTTATGTAAATTGGACATTGCTAGCCAGTACGAAGTTATGACCGGTGTTAATATTCATCCAAGTAGCGGTTACAGGTTCAATGTGCTCTTTTTCAATTGTATGTGCAGCTAATGAAGAGACAATCTAAAACTAATGTTCGTTTGGCTTTAAGATACAAACTTAAAGTTCGCGGTTTTGCACTCCCACCATCATCGAAGAAACACTAATACTTACTGGAATGTGATTTAAGTCAGGATTACGTTGTTTCGGTAAGATTAAAAAAATCAGTATAGAATCTTCTTATATACTACTGCACTGATGTATAGTATAAAGAAGCTCCATATCCTTAATAGTTTATCACTGCACTATGTATGAGGCTTTCACTATAACTTTGATTCAGGGACGAAGGGAAATCCAAATTACGTACCCGACAATATGTCTTTTATCTTTTGTAAGGCTCAGATAGCTGATCTCGATTGCGACCACAGCATTATTCGTAACGCATTTGCAGCTAGATGGGGATGAGTCATTCAGCTGCAATTGGCTGCAGCTACTTCCAATGCTCAACCTTTGTACTACTCATAGTCAACTCAATAAACCTTATTTTGCAGGTAAGCAAGGAGAAGCTTAGAATACACAGCTACTAATATCAGTGTATATGTAACTTTTCCGTAACACTAACAAAACTATCATATAAATTATAAAAGAATGGATAACAAATAAAACTCCGCACTAAACACATGGTATTTGAGTCCAATGTACCATTCCAACCGCTTTCATCGATATCAGAGACGATATAAATAGTTAAAACATATAATTTTGTTAGCTTCAGTTTTCACAGATTTTTCGGCAATTTTAATAGTTCATGTTTACATTCATTTCATGGACAGCGAAAATATTAATATGTCTGAAACTCCGGTTTTGGAAGAAGGAGAGATACTCATAATGAAATGTCAATATCGATTTCATAGGCTGCGGAGTTGAGAAAATCGATTTTTGACCGCTTTTTCCCAGTTTCCGACCACTGTGCGCCGTGCCCGCCCTGGTACCCAGATTTTTTGAGCCACACACACACACACTCACACACACACATATATATATATATATATATATATATATAGCGTGGTTCAATAAGAACGTACCACACCTATATAGCAGCTAATAAAATCGCATTACCAAATCGTATGTGTAGAATCCAATAAAAATAGTAGCGAGACCAGTGGCGTCTCGTGAATATTTTCAACGGGGGCAACATCAGAATTTGAAATGGAAAGTGGTATAACTGTTGGAATCACTCGAAAGTACATTAAATGCCATGCAACTTTTAGAGGACAAACTTTGTCATATCCTTTCCCCTTTAGCTGCTAGTGGCGTTGTTGCAGACTTGTATTTGATTACTAGTAGCAGGCCTTTATCTCAGCTAATAGTGCACATAGAGCCATCAAACAAACAATTGAACTACCAAATCGTATGCAATAAAAATAGTAGCGACACCAGTGGCGTATCGTAAATATCTCCAACGGGGTCATTTGCAAAGTTAGACATGGAACCAGGGGATGGTTGTACCTCCATTGAAACAAGAGCACAATGGGAGAAACGTCGAGAGGAAACACGTTGGCATATTTCTTCCTTGTTGGCAGCAACGCGGTCGCATTACTAGTTTGTGCCCAGTCACAGCAGGCGAATGACGGGAGGGTAAGTGCAAACCATGCCATGGCAAACAACTGCTCACGCCTTTGCAGGATTAAGTCGGGGCCTAAGGCAAGGGTAGCCCATACCCACGATGACGTGGACGCGCGATGTATCTTGTGTGCATACGTATAATATGAAATATCTCCCAAATCCGGGAGCATGTGTTTGGGCCTTTTTTGTCGTTGTTTCGAACAGCACACTCATTTATTGTTGCCAGTGATTTTGTGGTGGTACTCTTGTAGATCAAGTAGCTAACATGGACATGACCTTGCTCGAGACATAGTCTATGCTGCCTCGAACAGGCCATTTCTGCTATGTCAGACACAGGGTAGAAGGAGCGATGCTGTAGCCAAAACAGGTAACAAAAGCGTGTAGAGTCCGAGAGTGATTAACCTCTGCAGTGAGTTAAAGTCGTCCGTGTACTGGACAAGTTGTCGTGCATTGAGTTCCACTACCCCTACACATTACAAGCTCGTGACGGGACGAATACGAAACTTCCATAAGCAGTGAAACCTCTTTGATTGGGTTGATGTCTGAGTGACTGTAGTACGAAGCGTCGGTAGTAAATAACATACATGCGGTATTCGAATTTGAAGGCATTCCAAATTCTCATGATTTTAGGGGAATGCCGGGAAAATTATAAGGCTACAGTTCGATTATACGCTGAACGCTATCCACAGCGACAAGGTATTACCCACAATCTGCTGCGGAGATTAGCAGCATGATTGCGGCAAACAGGCAACATGCGTGGACGCTATGGTGTCCGGAGAAGTGTCGTACAAAATGAGGACGTTTCCATTGATGTATTTGCCGCTACTGCAGTAAATCCTCATGTATCTTCGCGGCAATTCTGCAGTGGTGGCAACTTGAATCTCTACAATGCACATTATTGGGCAGCAGAGACCCCCCACTGGATGAAAGAAGTCAATTGGCAACATTGATGGCGCATTAATGTGTGGGGTGGCATTCTAGGGACTCAGGTCATTGGGCCATGGTGTTTTGCTTGTCATTTTACAGGTGCAGTTTTTCGTCATTTCTTACGACACCGCTATTTCTTCTACAGCCGCTAGTGGAAAACGTACCACTCCATACGCCAGATGGTCTGGTTCCAATTAGATGGCTGTCCAGCCCATAATGCTGACATGCGAAGGGAAGAGCTAAATCTTCTATTCCCGCAACGCTGGATCGGAAGAGGTTCCAATCCGTTTCCTCCGACCGTACTTGTATGGACTATTTTATCTGGGGTCGAATTAAGGATCTTGTGTATGTCAACCTACCAACTACAATTCGCAACATGCAAGACAGCATTCCAGACCAGCATCGTGGCCGAGTTGGAAGCTGTTGCTCACATTTACGTACAGCGAACAAATCGCTCTATTGCTGTTCGGGGCCATCACTTTGAACATTTGTGAAAGCCAGGGGCCTCGACTGCATTCCGCAGAAGGTAAGCTGATTCTTTAGCTCTTTACTCATCTTTCTCTAATGGCTTGAATGCAACGCCTCAGCTTTCTGTCCCCATGTTTTGTTCCATGCTTTGGGAACAGCACATTCGGTTCGTCTTTCTTCGTTGCAACCAATAGTTTCTTCCCTTTTGTTATAACATCGTACATTGTCCCTCACCATAGTTCTCCAAATCCACTGCGCTTCTGTCGCTGCCATACGGAAACCACTTTCTTCAAATGTTGCGTATGTCATTGGTTCCCTATTTAGAGCTTCATTCAATATCAGCAAATATACCTCTACTTAATTACTGTTACAGTATGTTTCTCCCCCGTCGTGGTCTCTTGCTGACACCATTGTTGTCGCCACTTACACGGTGTGATTCCGCATATGTACAATTGTACGTTCCGTTCGTTTCAGGTCAGTGTTTACTATTTTGTTTTGTTCCACATGCAGAAACCCTCGCATCATCTGACTTTGACCTCGTAATGCGATCGTGTTGCTGCGACAGAGGAAAAAATATGCCAACGTGTTTCCTCTCGATGTTTCTCCCATTCTGCGGTTGTTTCAATCGAGGCACATCCAGCCTTTGTTTCCATGTCAAATTTTGCATATTACCCTCCTTGAAGATATTCACGATACGCCACTGGTGTCACTACTATTTTTATTGCACTCTACACATACGATTTGGAAGTTCCATTGTTTGTTTGACGGCTCTATGTGCATTAGTAGCTGAGATAAAGGCTTGCTACGGGTAGTCAGATACAAGTCTGCAACAACTCCTCTAGCAACTAAATGTGAAAGGATATGACAAAGTTTGTCCTCTAAAAGTTGCATGACATTTAATGTACTTTCGATCGATTCCAACAGTTAAACCAATTTCCATTTCAAATTTTGAAGTTGCCCCCCGTTGTAAGTATTTGTGAGACGCCACTGGCCTCGCTACTATTTTTATTGCATTCTACACATACGATTTGGTAACGCGATTTTTTGTTTGAACGTTCTACTTGCAGTATTAGCTACGATATAGGCCTTGTACTTGCTTATTGAATCACCCTGTATATATATTAGGGTGTCCCTTATTTTGGGTAATTTCGTGTTGCGATACGCAACCCCTCAAATGTATTGTTTGTGACCATAAACACGCATTTGTGAAATAGCAGGTCCCTACGAGAACGTCTTGCCGACTTGACGACAAAATCACGAAATGGCGTTTCCACATTTTAATATAATTTAGAAATTCCATCCGTGATAACGGAGAAACTGAAGGAGAGAGAGAAACGAAACTTTGCACGAAGCAACTAGACGAAGAACAACATCTGCTCGTCTATTGATAAACCGCACAGGATGAACAGTGTTGCCAACCCAAGACAAAATTTTGTTTTTGTAAATGGAATGACCAAAACTGAATATCTTCACTAGAAACTGCAATGCAAACAAAGGCAAAAGAGATTGTAAAGACAAGTCAGTGTTGCAAACCTTTCGAGAAATAACGTGTAATATGTGCTGGTGAACACACGGAGTGAGATACTAACGTTTTGTACAGCTTAAATCAGATATTGGTAAGAATTGCTTGCGTTGACTCTAAGTTTGGAAGCATTCGCTGAACAGTGTTCCCAGCAACAGAAGGGAGAAATTGACATTGGAAATCATATAATAACTCGGAAAAGGTCACTAGTTCTGTATGCTTTAAAATCAATAATGCAAGGTGGGAGAGCATGAGGAATAGAACCATGGTTATGTGAGATCGATAATTGGCCGATATATACCATATTTTGTAGAAGCTGAGAAGTAAGGTTTGCGAAAGTACTAACGCTGTAGAGCGGGTTAGAATCCCAACAATCTGGTTAAGATATGTAAACAACGTTCAATTTGCATGGGTTTATGTACTCATGGGCTTCTGAGGACGCTGGTAACCATGATGAAATCAAGAGTAAAAATGCTGCTGCTGTGGAACGTTGCAATATTTTACAAACCTTAGTTCTGTACTTTAACAAGATGCCGAATATATCTGTCAGTACGTGAGTTATCAATCTCACATAACCATGGTGCTACTCCTCATGCTCTTCTGCCTTGCATTATAGGTTTTAAACCATACAGCACTAGTGATCTTTTCCGAGTTATTGTATCTCTTCCAAACTCAATTTTTCCCTTCTGTTGATGGCAATACTGTTCAGCGTATGCTTCTAGACTTACGAGGGAACCTATCCAAGTGTATCTCTGACTTCGAGTAGAGACTATGGCCGTTGCATACCTTGTCCCAAAAGAACATAACACGAAAAGGGATACATTCTCGATCGCAACCGTTGCGGAGTTATAAGCGTGAAAAGTTACAAATTGAGCTCCATACTATGCTTTACAAAGTTATATTCCGGGTCAGAGTTTTCGGAAACGGTCGAGTAAGGAAACTCAGCGAATACGTATCAAATTAGTGTGGAGCACAGCATCTTTGGAATGAAAAGTTTGTGTCCCCGCCGCAATCGCAGGGTCCCAGGTGGGGTCCAACTCAAAATTTGAAATGGAACCTGGGATCAAGTAGCATATTGTATGAAAGGTATTGTTAAATGAAAGAAGATAGAACAAATCTTAACCCTCTACGATAATCCTGTGCAAACGGACAACTGGTCAAAATGTCAAATCAACCTACATCAGAAAATCTATGGCCACGCTTCTAAATCTGTTAAGTTGCGACAATAACAAAACAGAAAATCACGTTTGAAAGTGCAAGGTATGTGTTGATGTTGATGTTAATGTTGTTAACTTACATAGAGAAAGTGGAGATTTACAATAATTTTCATCACACTCCATTTCCTTGTTAGAGTTAAAATTTTATATAAATTAAATATTAAATAGAAGACAATTCCTAGGGGTATTTTGATTTAAATGTGAGTCTTGCATTTAAAACTTCCAACTGAAATCTGCAAGTGGTTGCTATTAATTGTGTTGAAACACTGAATTAATGTTACTCTATATACAGAATCTGTTAACAATTATCAGTTAACAAATTGTGCACAAGTTGTTCGGAAATAGAGGTGGAAGATTTTTTACTCGTTTTTCTTCATTTCTTCTATTTAAGTTTGCAACCAACATTTGAGTTTAATGTCATGGTCGGAATTGAAACCCATTTTGAATCCCAAATTAAATGTTTATTTGTTCATTTAAAAATAAGAGAGGTAAAGATCAAGGGTAGGATTTTTATTTTAGAGATTATTATACTCATAGCCTCATACAGCACTCAACTTTGCTGTTCTGAGTACCGAGTTCAGTCCCTAAATGAACTAGTTTCAAACGCTAATGTGTATTTGGATTTCACTTTCAATACAATGTATTCTGTTTATTACACCAATTTATTCTTCTAATGTATGGCAATTTTCTTAATACTCACACATATACGTGTATCTCACAAAGCAGTATTTACAATCAATGGGAAATATGTACTCGTTTAAAAAACTCTATATTATCTTTAAGATGAATCTGCATAGTTATTGTGGCAACAAAGAAATAACTTGTTTACCTTCTCTCTATATACATTTATACACAGTATTTTTCAATTTAATTTGAACATTTAAAAAGGATAGTTTATCATATTAAGTTGATGTTTGATCATTTTTTTGAAACCCAAATAGATTTGATGGGACGTAAAATGGAGTTATGGTGGTCATGAGTTTCATCAAGTGGAATATTCAGTATTCATTATCCAGTGTATCACACAATTTTATGAAAGAAAGAGGGAGAAATGTCGCCGGATAACTTTCTCGAAAACGGATCACAAGTGTCCAGGTTCGGATATTGGGAAGGGGAAGTGAGATGCTTTACTTGATTCCAATGTCCCTCAAATCACACTACAACAGCATCAGGTGTGTGAATAAGTGCATTATCACCCTGAAACTATGAATCATTAACCGCAAAACAACATATTTAAAATAAGTTGTCGAAGGGTTGTAAAATGGCTATATAATTACGATTAGTGACGCGATCGGCAAGTGACTCCAGAGGTCTCAATGAAAGCAAGAATTTTGCAGCCCACAGTATTACGAAAACTCAACCGTGTCTCACGGTTTTATGAGAAGCCTGAGAATTATATACGTCTTTGGGCGTCCACCTCAAATATAAACAGCCTCTTGGTTGTAATAAGATGAAGGTTATCACATCCGACCATATCACACGTTTCTAGTCGTCAGCTGTCTCTGTTTTATGTTCGGGTCTCCATTAGCGTTGTGTTAAAGCGTTATAGTTCATTAGCTGTTTCGCTCACGCAAACTGACCTTCTAGACCCATTGCATTCAACACGCGGTGGAGTGTGCTTATCGATGCAGGCTCTGGAGATGCTGCTTGAGTTCCTTCGTCACTTGGGCCTTAGTTGCTCGATGGTTCTATGGCTATGCTTTTAACGGTTCTGAGTGACAATCTGATTCAATGTTCGGCGGGAGATGTCAGTGAGGGCTCCCGTCCAACCATTATTACACTTCGTCCATGTGGTTTCGCCGTTTTTTATAGCCTGCTATAATATTGCACATTGTTCTTCACGTCACACTCAAACATTTGCCACTTTGATCACACTCGAACCGCCTAAGGGAAAACCAACAATTTGCCTTTTTCTGACAATCAGAGAAGCCATCCATTAAACACTATTACTGTGTGCTTAGCTCACAGTGTGCTGCTGCTCTAGTATTTCTCACGTAGTACGGAGTTTGCTCTAACAACATCAATAACAATCCATCGCTGCGATCCTCCTTGTTTTGTATCCATTACGCTCAATGAAAAGAAATTAC
This sequence comes from Thermobia domestica, assembly GCF_964235325.1. Taxonomy (NCBI): domain Eukaryota; kingdom Metazoa; phylum Arthropoda; class Insecta; order Zygentoma; family Lepismatidae; genus Thermobia; species Thermobia domestica. The sequence continues at coordinate 133,874,214 of NC_137460.1, forward strand.
TTGGTCAGGAATACCAAATTTGTTTGGTCAGGACATTTGGTTGATACATTCTGTTGCCAACCAAATCTTAAGTTATTTGGTTTTCCTGACTGAATTTTTTGTTTACAAAGTCAAATGGATCTACTTGAGTTTTGGATAACCATTAAGCAAATGGCTGCTTGACTAGAGAAACGGTTAGTGCATAAAGGAACAGAAGACCGTATAATATAAAAAAAACTTGTATTTTTTTGGCTGCAGATAATAGTCCTGTCACCGCAGATAATCGACCTGTTTCGAGGTAAGATTACTTTTTCGTGTATGTTATTTTACTGTTAGGTCATGTGTATTGATTATTTTATTGGCCGTACATTTGGCGAATCAAATAGACCATTATACAAATGAAGGCCAGATCTAGTGACGACGCTATAGCAGGGTAGAAAATTGTAAAGTTGGGGGTTGAGGCAATAATTGGTGGAACACAGTTTACAGATGGACAAAATTTAAAATTTATGAAGAAATACGAAATATAATTTTCAAAACACATTCTGTAAAGAATCCAAATATGTGAACCGTTACCTTTTAGAAATTTCTTGAGAAATAATTATTAAAGTTGCATTACTCATTCCCGTGAATTGTTAAAGGAACTACTGCACTTATTCGGATGTTGGTTGCCCTCTGAGTTTTCGACGAAAATTGTAATAAAACCTGCGAAAATTTAAAAATCACCCATTTTAATTCCGTTTTCTGAGCCGCCATCTGTTTTATTTAACATGGCTGAATATAATACAATTTGCACGTATAGCAAAAATATAAAGTGCATAAAATACTTGTGATATGTTGTTACAAAAAAGCACGAATGGTATCTAACCAAGTGGGGGCAGGAATCTAGCAGGGAACCAACGAGTAGTGCGTCTGTAGCGAACACTCATGTCAGTGACGTTGGGTGTACTCATAAACGACGATACTGGGAAAACACTTCATAATGCAAAAATTCAAGTCTTGTGTGTTGTATAACTTTACTACACTTGGATGATAACTTTGTATACTGAATTGTCGTAACACTTTACTTCCTTATGACTTGTTATCGAGTACTATGTGTATTGTTTTCAGTTTAGTATCTGTAGCCAAAGTATTTGGTAATTTTAATCAAATGTTTTGGTAAATCAAGTTTGGAATAGGAAATGTGGTAGAAAAATCACTAAATGGAGATTTTAATATTTAAAACAAAATTATTTAGTTCCAAGTACCAAACCTGGATTATTTTAACGAAATGTTTTGGTATTACCAAAGAATCAAACTTGGATCATTTTAACCACATATTTTTGTGCTTTTTCCGTTATCCTATTTCTTTTTTCACCATTAGTTTGGCAGCCGCTGTTTATTCTAAATTTCAAGCCAATCATGGAAATCTGCGCAACTAACAAATAGAATTCTTCCATTTGCTTGGCAACCCTGCCAATGGACATAAATTATTTGCCGGACATAGGCTAGAGTTAACAGAGGTGGAAGGGGATTGTGAAGAGGTGGAGCTTGGTGGTGCTTGGTGGAGGGCAGGTAGAGTTTGATTTACGGAGCATATTGTATCGGAGGTTCGGAAGGGAGCATCTGCTCATCACATACTTCCTTCACATTTGAAATATTAGTGTTGAATTCAAAATGTCGGATTTAAATATGGTAGTCATGATGTCAGGTAGCACCATCTTGTGAGTCCCCATCCATTTACTCTTCCAAAGTTTCATCATCTTTTTTCAATCCATTTCAAAAGTAAAAGGGTAGTGCTTATCTTTTTCCTCACCCTGTATATTAAAAAGTCTCAGAAATATAGATAGATAGATCCTGCTCTCAAGCAAGACAAAGTTAAAAGCAGTGCCACTTCCTTAACCATTTTCAGTTTCTTTTATATGTCAAAGCAAATATTAGAAACAAAAGTACAATTGCATATTAATGGCTGAAATATCTATCAATGAAAAATGTGGATCACAGTATCACAGAAGAGACGGAAAATGGAGTAGCATTTTACTTTCCTAATTCAGATATATCTTACATAAGATATCATAAGCATAATATATTATATCATTAGCCATATATCTTTTAATAGAATGATATGACATAGACTGTCGTCTCAGAAAGAACCGAAGTAAAAATTATAATACATTTTTTAATAAGGTGTAAATACATTTTTAGGAAGGTTGTGATATAGAATGCAGGAATTTGCTCATATAGTGATGATCCCCAGTTCAACTTCAGAGAATTCATACTCGGAAATTGCATTATTTCTTGCAGGTAACAAGCTATTATTTCATTTTTTTTTTATTAAATAAAAGTTCGTATAACCTAAAGTTTCAACGTTTTATTTCGCTAGCCGATCACGACTAGTACCATATCAGGAAGCAGTTTAAACGGTACTGCTAGAAATGGAAAACCTGGGTTTTGATAGTTTATTAAACTTGATAGCATTTTAAATTTTACATATCAAAATTCGAAGGCACGCTGAATTATTTCATCCTAGTGAAATTCGATTTATGACCATTATTGACCATTATTTACCTATTTCTTAGTTTCGTTGGAATTGACATTGTTATTCATAATCACTTAACTGAAGAATAACATTCCTCATATTCATAAAATTAAATACTATTTCCACTGAAAACGGAAGGACCTTTCCCTGGAAGCTATGCATCCTGAAACAGTTTATCAGACACCCATCATCATCTTTAAGGTATGGTCCTTGATACAAAAACTTATCATTACATCTTAACTGCTTCCCAATAACAACTCTATTCATTTATGACCATTTTACATTTACTTCCTAGAATATCCAGAATTGGGTGTAGTTTACTTTTGTTTTTTTTGGGGGGGGGGAGTGTTCCATTGTTAGTCAATGATTCTGAAATGGGTGTACTTCGATCTTTCATTCTCAATGACGGAATCTACTTAGTAAATGAACCCAGCCGTATCTTTCTTTTCTCACGTTTTCCGATTTCGCATACTCTAACTTGTAAGTGATGGCATCCATCGTTATGAAACGACTAAGGAATAAGAACTTAATTTTCACCATTACCTAGATCGAGAACGTGCTATTGCACTCTATTTATTATATATGAGCGATTCGGGGAAAGACAGTGATAAGCACCACGTCAGGTAAAATTAAATTATTACATGCAATAGGTTGAGATCGAACTACAGAACAATATGCAAGTAGTTTTCTTCGGAAACATACCTGTAGATAGCAGGGAAATGTTATTTGCTATGAACCATTGCATTGAATTCCAAGAGTATGTTGGTATTTCTTTTCCAATTTACTCGAAAATTAGAAAAAGTTCACTTATCATTTTATTTCTATTAGTTGTTCATGTCTATCTATCTATCTATCTATCTATCTATCTATCTATCTATCTATCTATATCTCTCTGTCTGTGTGTGTGTTTTAGAGAATATTTTTATTTTTGTATGTCTTAAGCTCAATTGTTATTTTTAGGTAGAATATAATGCGTAAATGATGCCTTTGAAGAATATTTTCTCACGGACATCTTTCCACGGATTCAACCATATTGTCAATGAGAAAGAAACTCTGCTCTCAAGGTAAAATGACTACTTATGAGTAACTTAAAATTTAATACATAAGGAAATACAAACATTTTCAGTTTTAAATGTTTGGTGACAAAGCGACTAAAACCAGAGATTATTCCTCAAGTTAGTGAAAGTGTTCTGAATTATGTGTCATAGATTGGAATTAATGAATATTGTTTGACAAGAGTAAGATAATTTCCACATGGGAGAATCATTCCCAAAATTGTTCTTCTAAATTACAATTGTAAATTATAAATGGTTACAAACAGTCCTCTTAGAAAAGGATCTCTCATACATTGTTACTTGTTTGTGTTTTTTCCTGTTTCGAGTGTAGTTTCTGTGATGGCGTTATCCATTAATAGTTTAATTATTTATTTATTTATGCAATTTATTTTTTATTTGTAATTTGTTTAAAGTATTTGTAAACTCATTTTACTATATCATGCATCTTTCCGTCACTATAAGTTGAACTTCCTACAAACTATTCAATAGGCCTAGCTAAACGCCACATCGTACATTATTATTGTCATTGATATTTTATTCCAATATAGTAGTTAGTGAATTTACTGGTCCTTTGTCGGGTTGGTTAGTAATCGATTTTTTCGTAGGAAGGTCTGGTATACCATATAGCACAATAAAAAATAGATTTGGAAATTTATCGACTAATGATAAGCTAATTATTTGATTGTTTTTAAATTATGTATATTATATTTACTTCTAAAACCACAATGTACATATATAATGTTGTTTTCATATACAATATTGTTTTATTTCCATAATCTTAGTAACTGTAGCTTTTCAATGTAAGTGATGTATCTAGTTTTATTGTTACGTAAATGCTGATATTATTTCCCATCATCTTCTTCTTCTTCTTAAATTTATTATTATTATTATTATTATTACTATAAATTGTTGGTAATCATAAACACCTAACATAATGTTTACAACTGTTAGCACCTTAGGTAGTCAAAAGTCTCTGGTTGTTACTGGACGATTATCTGAATCTGGAATTTATCACCACTACCTTTTATTTACACTCTCTTTTCTATCCTCAACAATACTATAGAATAACCATCTGTCCTATCAAACTTAATTAAAGAACGCTATTGGGTCTCGTCCTTTTAACACTATCCTAATCTACTAGATGTATTACTTAAGTTCAGGATCAATTTATATCATGTTTTATGTAAAGTAGCAGATATAAATCTGTAACGACTATATAAATGTTTTATTATATTCATTTATATTGCGATGATATTTGTAACGTATATATAATCAAAGATTGATAAACATTCATATCTAAAGAAATCTAATGCATTCAGAGATAAATAAAGAAAAATAATTCCGTACTATTAATAAATTACTTTGTGCTTTTATTGCATTACCTGAGAAAGGCGCAATTCATTTCGTACTTAAATATTTTCCCTCTACTGCAACATTTTTATTTTTTTTATAAAAAACGGAATTTATGAGAAATAACCTTTAACCAAGACGTTCATGATAAAATCCTTGTTTTATTATGTATTAGAAGTTTGATACTGAGTAATACGAAATTATAGTTTCCTCAATGTCACGAATCACACAAAATTGCTAATGATTATATCAACCAGTTGTTATGAATTAAATCAATAATGCTTATATTAATAGTTGATAATTTATATTTATTTCCTTTTATAATTGCTGTAAGTAGTTAATGCTATAAAGTTAAAGATGTCTCCATATTCCGTGATTTCTTTTATAAAAGGTAATCATTAGAATTCAAGATTTTTTTTTTTAATTCTTGTTTGATAATACTTGGTTTTCCATATTTTATAATATAAATAACTATCTTTGACAATATTTTTCACTTCTCAATGAATGATAAATGTTGATGCCAGTTTTACAGACAAACGTAGACGAATTTATTCAAAAATCCTTTGAAAATACTTCAAGTCACTTAAGTGAGACTATAATTCTCACACAATCCTTCCCATACTAGTGTAGCTCAAAATTCTTGTTAGAATAAGAGAATACATAGATAAAAAGTGTTTAAAAAATGTGCACTAGCCGTTCCTAAGGTAATTTGGGCATGAGTATGTGCAAATAAAAGTTACAAGTTTTAACGAAGATATAGATTATGGATGTTATGTAAAATATGATTTAGGATTTGAAGATTTAAGAGATTTATATGAAACTAGGATAAAGGTACATATAAAGAATAAACAAGATTCAAGAAGATTTACTAAGTATTGATTTTGTATAGATTACTGTTGTAGTAAAATAGATACAAACAAGTGATCTAGATAAGATATAAAGATTTCCGATTAAGTATTAATCTAACAATTTTGGCGCAGTCGGTAGGATAGGATTCAAGCTCTAGGATACCAGTATTGATCCAAGAAGAAGTAAAGTTAACAGATTGTATTGAAGGATTAAAAGAGAGAGCTAGGATACACAATGTCTTCATTGCCAAGTTTTCCACCTTTCAACTGTGAAACCGATCACCTGCAAGCATATCTGGATCGTTTTGAACATTTATGTATAGCCACACAAATCCCAGATGACAGAAAGGTCTCAACTTTGTTTGCTATTATTGGTTCCGAAGCGTATGAGCAAATTTGTAATATGTGTTGGCCAGATTCACCATCAGAAAAGTCATATGAAGAAATCAAGACAGCTATGAAAACATATTATGCAGCAAAAGTGAACGTTATTTCGGAGAGATTTCAATTCCACAGCATGAAGCAGAAGCCTTATCAGTCGATTAATAGCTTTGTACTAGATTTAAAAAAGCAATCATCATTTTGTGGCTACACTTGTTGCTTGGATGAGAATCTTCGAGACCAGTTTGTGTTTGGAGTCACTGATGAAGCGATTCGGCGTAAGCTGTTAAACACAAAAGATTTGACCTTCCAGCAAGCTATAGACATTGCGTTAACTATGGAAAGCACCGAACAACAGTTGAGGTTATATAAGCCTAAACCAGAGTCTGGTATAAATATGGTGCATCCGACAAAAAATCGTTTTGCAAAAGTTAACGAGCGGCATGGGTCTAGTTCCACTTCAGCATCTCCAAAATCATCATCATCTCCAAGATCGTCACCGAAATTTCCTGCTCGGTGTAGTTTCTGTAGATTACAACACAAGAGAGGAGCTTGTCCTGCGTGGGGAAAACAATGTTTAAAATGTGGACGTAGGAATCATTTTGCATTAGCCTGTCAATATGACACTTTTGAAGCCTCTGAAAATACCATCAGGAAGTCAGAACAGGACGAACTAGTTGAAATGGCAAATCAGCTGAAGTTAGATCACATATATTGTGATACGGAAGAGGAACGCACACTTTCCGATTGTGATCCACACTATGGCATGACGGACATATTGTGGTATGATCAGTGGAACCAAGAGAATTCACAGTGCAAGGATGAACAGCGTGACAGGACCAAATGCACGGATCAACAGCAAGACAGGATTGGGTTGGCAACAGTGGCAACCGACGGATTACAAGGGCATATGTCAGAGCTGCATGAAGTAGAGGTACCGAACTACCCAGATATAGGAGTTTTAGAGGATAAGCACACGAATTCTCCCAAGACAGTTAAACATTTTTGGGCCAATTGGTGGTACAAGAAAAGGTCACGAGATCATCGGAAAGAGTCTGATAGCAAGGAGAAGAACGGTGATTCTGTGGAAGCCGGCAAGAACACTTCGTGGACGGAGGAGCTGCAAGAGCGTGACGTAATTCTTGCTCAGCTGATGGAGAAACAAAAGTGCATGCAGGCACAGATAGATTTTCTGCAGGAGAGATGGCAGGCGCACCAAAGAAGAAGGAAGTTTAGAAGATGGAAAGGAAACGAAGATTATTCGGAGGATTCCTAGATTTCTTTGATTTGATTTCTGTTTCTGTGATACGTTTCAGTTGCAAGTGGTTAGATTATGTTGTAAGTTGTTAGATTAGGCTACAAGATATATAAGATTACATAAGATGTTAGATTAGGTTTCAAGGTATAAGTCTTATTTTGTAAAGAGGGGAGAATGTTACAATAAGAGAATACATAGATAAAAAGTGTTTAAAAAATGTGCACTAGCCGTTCCTAAGGTAATTTGGGCATGAGTATGTGCAAATAAAAGTTACAAGTTTTAACGAAGATATAGATTATGGATGTTATGTAAAATATGATTTAGGATTTGAAGATTTAAGAGATTTATATGAAACTAGGATAAAGGTACATATAAAGAATAAACAAGATTCAAGAAGATTTACTAAGTATTGATTTTGTATAGATTACTGTTGTAGTAAAATAGATACAAACAAGTGATCTAGATAAGATATAAAGATTTCCGATTAAGTATTAATCTAACAATTCTTACATATAACTTTTCAAACATGTAATCAGTGTTTCCAGAAACAGCTTAATGACAGTAAAGGATGATTTCAACTTTCTCTTTGAACATTTTTTCTAATATTTTAACATATTCGCAAATATTACAATTTTCTTAGCTCCGATTTATCATATCCAATATGTATAAATTGGTAGGTTTATTATTTAATTCAAATATAAATTAATATGATGATTATACTAATTGAGAAACTAAAAATCATTGAAATCTTTTTTTTCGGGGGGGGGGGGGAACACACAACCGATTTGCTTGTTAAAAATGTTGTAATACCTTTAGGTAGAACATGTATTTCTTCGGGGCCAAAAGGTGATAGCAACGTTGTCAAAATAAATAAATAAATAAAACTAAAATCAAATATGTTTTTCGTTCAGTTTTCGCACAATTTTATTGCCCTCAAGGTACAACTTCAAACATTCGTTTGCTAAAGTTTACAAATTACCTTTTTCTTTCACTTCAACATTTCAACATGCCTTATTATACTTAAAAGTAAGGAACACCTCTGCACAATTTCTCCTGATTGCTAAAGTTGAATTGGAGGCTGGAACCTACCATCTTTGGTTTACTGTTTCCGTAGATGAACTTAAAAAGGTTTTTCCTTCAAACGAGCATAACCAATGTGCTCAAACGTTTTGAAATAAGGTGTACATACTTGTAAATGAAGAAACTAAACAGAAAAAAAAGCAGCTCATATCACCAAAGAGTTTGTAACTTATATAACTTGTACTTTGTCTAAGACTTATAACAAAGAAAGTAAATTCATAAATAAGGAACAAAGAATATCTGAACCAAAATAATGTTTTGTTATAAGATAGTTATTCTCTCTCATTAACAAGGTACGTGGAGTAACTCTTATTCCTGGTAAGGCATAGAAATAGAGAGCGTACCTTGCTTTTCTACTGTCTCTAGGGCGTATTCGAAACGTCAGTTGCAGGAAGACAGTTTTTACCGGTAGCAAGTCGCCGTTTCCCCGTTACGAGTAACAGCCAGCTCCACTATATGCCTCCAGTGAAGCAAGCACTGGTAGATACGAGTAGGCAACGCTGGGTGTATGTAACTTATTTGTGCAGGAATCACTAAAGTGGAAGCACTGCAACAGAGATATATTTGGCGCTTCTGTTCCAAGACGGACACAATCGAAGCAGAAGAAGCACAACATAAGCGGAAGGGACGCAGGAGATAGGAAAATGGAAAGAAATGTTTGAAGTTTGACCATAAGGACAATAAAATGGTGGTTAAACTATCCGAAAACACGTTTGTTTTCAGTTTTGTTCTTTTCTACGGTGTTGCCATCACTCTCAGACTCCCCCCCCAAAAAATATATGTTGTACTTATGGGTATAAAAAATTAGAAAAAAAAGATTGTACCCAAACAAAATCAGCGACGTGCCACCCCAAACTTTTTAAAAATGATTTTTTTTTTAAATTTTGAACACACACACACACAAACAAAGAAACTATGCATCAATGCTTTTGAAAGAAAATTACACATTTACACCTACATACATAGTATTTACAATTTCTGAAATTTTCAAAATATTTAGATTTCCTACACCCGAAACATTCAATTTTGAGAATGTATGATGCAATAATTTGGTAAGTGGGGGGGGGGGGGGGTTGGGATCAAAAATTGTTTGAGGCAGTTTAAGGTCAAGAATAACACTTTGGGTATTAACGGCCCAATTTGTAACAAGGGCCGATTTCACTATCTTACCAGGGAAGATCCTTTGAAAGTATCGTAACATCTTACCCGTTTGGAGTTTCCAAATAGATCCTTAGTATCACCTGATATGTATGCTCTTGCTTATATTTGTAAACCTAATTTTTTCTTTCACAGGTTGATATGGATTGGTTTTCTCATTATCGGTATAACAATTTTCGCTATTTTCTCCCTTGTATCGTGGAAGAAGTATCAAGAGAATCCAACAGTTGTAACATTGGAACGGAACTATTTAGAATGGAAAATTCCTGCTCCAGCTGCTATTGTGTGCCCTCAGAATGTGTTAACGAAAAGTATAAACAAGATTCTGAAAGAGTAAGCACTTTATAACAATATTTAAAGAAACATTGCTGTACAATACTGAGCACATGTGCTACTCATTTCAGGTGGTATTATGCAGCTCAGAACAGAGAAAAAATATTTCACTAATATAAGTAGCACTCAATTCTCTACCCTTGACTGGTTTAATCTCTAACAATAATTTACATTCGAATGAAAGCCAATTCACATACGCATATGCATTTCTTTTATGAAGCATACTTTAAAAACAACTTGTTTTTTAATTGTTTCTGGAATTTTTCTCTTGTTCTGAAATACAGTATAGTAGCTACAAATAAATATTGATTCATAAGCACAAATGAAATGACAGAAATTAGAACTCTTGAGTGGCACGTGATCTAACCCTAACATTGACATTTTCTAGGAATGAAATTTAAAGTTTATACAATGAACAATATTCCCCAATGAATATTAGTATTTCATTTATATTAATGTGTTTATGCTTTTATGATTTACTGATTTAGAAAAGTTTACTGAAGAAGATACCCATTTATAGAAGTAAATGAAAGCTTTAGTTATAATGTCTTCATTTTTGGAGTTAAGCTACTTGACGTCTAATTGTTACACAAGAGTAAAGTAATTCTTATGGAGAGTATATTCATATGTGTTTTATACTCAATACTGGAAAATTCATGGCTGATTTCCACTTGAGGTAATTGATTCCAAGGAAAAACTTCAGGAAAGTAAGTGATACGTTTTATAAAAGCGAGTAATTTTGAAGAAAACTGTCGTTGACCGTTTTTCTCATAATGAGATGAATGAAACTTTTGTAAAAACAAAACTCCAAACAATTGAGACAAAATAAAATTAAAAAAAATATACGTCATAATATATTAAAAACGGTAAATCCTAATTTAAAATTTATAGTGTATTAGTCTTCCAAATATAAAAGATAAAATTCTTCCCTAATTCTTAACCGATTTCAACCGTAATCAAAAAGAAGTTATTCTCAATTTTTTAAAATAATTTTTCAAGGAAACTTGTCCTTAGTGACGACTCTTTAAGCAAATAAATAAAAAAATAAAGCATGGTAAAAAAATAAGATTTCTTTTAGCTACATGGAAAGCTTCATCCAGTTTCAAAAAATAAATATCAGAAGTTCTAGTTTAGTTAAGCATCTTCTTTTAGCTTTCAATGATAAGATTATAAGGCCTTATGCTGAGTCGTTTTGACGTATGATTAGCGTCATACTAAAGGTTTGACTACTGCAGGAATCATATGTTAGTCGAACTCTTTAGTATGCCACTAATCACGCATCAGAGCAACTCTGCATAAGGCCCGCAGAGTTAGTGTGACTTTTGTCAACTATTACACTGGTTATCCTAAAATACAGGGTTTGTCCGGAAAGTAATAGGACTGAGTCGATTAAAAAACATATATTGAGCCAATCGTTACAATTCTTTAAAAACTTTCAAAATAGGCTCCTTCTGCATCGATGCAGCGCTGCCAGCGCGATTTCTAAGCATTGAAGGCGTCACGGAAGTCTTTCTCCGGAATAGCCTTGAGAGCCGCGGTGCAAGCTGCTTGGATCCCATCTGTCGTCTCAAAATGCTTGCCTTTCATCGGGCGTTTCAGGCGAGGAAATAGAAAGAAGTCCGGGTTCCACATCTGGGCTGTAGGGCGGCTGCGGAAGCGTTGGGATGCCGGCCTTGGTCAGGTAGTTGTTCACAAGAAAGGCGATATGAGCCGGGGCGTTGTCGTGGTGCAGCTTCCAATCGACTCCAATGTCTCGTCGGACCCGATTGACCCTTCGTTTCAGTCTCTTGAGCACTTCCACGTAAAACGTGGCGTTGACGGTTTGTCCAGGAGGAACAAATTCATTGTGGACGATGCCTTTGATGTCAAAAAAGACAATTAGTATCGTTTTCACTTTGGATTTGCTCATTCTTCTCTTTTTTGGGCGAAGAGACGCCGGCATATGCCACTCGGAAAATTGCCTCTTTGTCTCGGGATCATACTCAAAGATCCATGATTCGTCACCTGTGATTACGTTATTCAAAAATTGGGGGTCACTTTCACACATGTTCAAATTTTCTTGGTACAATTCCACTCGCTGCAATTTCTGGTCGTCAGTGAGCACTTTTGGGACAATCTTCGCGCACACCGTGCGCATGTTCAAATGCTCCGTCACAATTTCATGAACCACAGTTTCTTGTAAATTTAACATCTGGCCAATTAAACGAATACTTAGTCGACAATCTGAGTTCAAAACTTCGCGCACACGAGTCACATTGTCGGTGTTTGTCGAAGTCGAAGGTCTTCCAGCACGGTCTTCATCGGCGACCTTTTCCCGGCCCTCCAAAAAGGCCTTGTGCCACCGAAACACACCACTTCTTGCTAAAGCATCATCTGGGTAAGCCTGCTTGATCATATCAAACGTCTCTGTCGCAGATTTACGGAGTTTAACACAGAATTTAATCGCGTACCTCTGCTCTAACGAACGCTGCATTTTCGGCTTGCACCACTCACAGAAACACGTCGCGCGAAAAAGCCTGTCCTGACTCTCCGTGTGCTCGGAGACAACTGACCAGCCGCTCGCTCGTTAGCTAGGAACGTCCTCTACAAGATCCAGTCGGTGCGCGCACGGTCCGAAGTACAGTCATGGCGGAATAAAATCAGTCCTATTACTTCCCGGACAAACCCTGTATGTTCCGATATTAGGCTAAATTTTAAGTCTTGCCAACTCCACCAAAAGCGCACCTTCGAAACGTCCTTATTAAAACACACTTTGTGTTTCATGATAATCTCCTTTTTGGGAACTAATAGTTGAACATTTGTTTCATGTGGGATCTGAATTGCCCTGAAATTCGTAAAAAAATAATTAGAGGTAAGTGGGATAAATATTGATTCTTAAATCACAGCGATTTGGATGTTTATCATCTCATAAGTATGATACTAAGTTCTGCTAATGTACTATACGTAAAAATATATGGCTGCAAAGAAAATGAAACTAATGTTCTACAAAACAAACTAAAATAAATCACAAGTGCTGAGATTTATTTCAAATATCAATGTAATTTATTGTAGTATTTCATACAGATTCTGCCCTTAAAAATATCTTTATTAACAAATAAGAATTATACTGACATATAACATATGTATGCAATTTAACCACATTTTGAACAGTAAATTAACTGTAGAAATGTCACTAACTGTAACAAGTTGCTTTCCTTAGCAGTTAACGTTGTGTTTATTTAGTAATATTCAGTAGAGATGAAATAAAAATTGCGCAGTTTTCTAAATATTCTTTAAATGTAGTTCCAATCCTAAATACGAACCATTATGAATGAAAATATAGCGATTAGAATATCTTCGCAAAACAAATTCTTAAATTTTCACACACTAAAGTATTTTTTACTAGCTATGCTCGATATTGGCGATCAATACGAGTTGGCATTGAAAATGAGATTTTAGAAAGGAGATTTACGCAGAGCGAAAATTGTTGTATTTTGTGATATCAAACTACTAATTCACGAGGATCGTTATATCTATATCAAGAAAATCTAAAATTATCAGTTGGCAGTATTTTTGTGAATCGTGTGTTATTGCAACAAGAGTAGTATCACCACCCCAAGCCCATTTACCACATTTAAGTTAAAGTAAAAAATAGAAACGCATTTTTCAAACTTAACTAACCAAGCCTCGTATATACAAAAAACGTCCTGAAGCCTTCTCTCAAAAGTTTGTCTATGTGTTGGTGTTCCTGGTTTCAATCAAATCGCCCAAAACTCCCTTACATGGTAAAAAAATCGCTCAGCGTTCGTTCCACTAAAAACTCATCAATATATATATATATATATATATATATATATATATATATATATATATATATATATATATATATATATATTTGCCATTATTCTGGTCCCAATGTTACAAGTGAAAATCGGGATTTCCCGGCTGACCATATACAAGCTATAATTAGCTTTAAAGATCCCAGTGGTGTTTCTGCTCGCGTCAATGCACGATCCGTGTTAATAGTTGCTCTCTAGGTCGCCCCTGAACATAAGTTGGGTGTTCCATTCTAAGTTAATTCGCACGCTTGTATGAGTAATAGCCGTATCAGTAAAGTCCGCGCCAACACAAGCTTTATTTATATTTTGTGTAAAGTAAACAAAGTTTTAAATTCTACTCTTTTATGTTATATTTCGTAAATTGTGTCAAATTGTGTGCATTCCCAAATGAACAATGTATCAGCATTATTCTTAAGTACAGTTGAAAAATTTAACCTCCTATGGGGCCATCATTGAGCGAATAAACTGGTAAATTGCGCCGTCGCCTTCATCGATACTGCTCAAAACAATTTCAGATTTCGTGAACAAATTTGTGGTAACTATAAAAACACGTAAGAATCGTACATATGGCCACCTTCAGTAATTCAAAACACTTTCAAAGTCATATAGTATACTCCAAGTAGTAGCCTCAATTCGTGCATGCACGGAAAAGTTTAAGGATTGTAGTTTCATGTATATGTAATATTTGTGTTTATGTGTAGTCTCCTTTTGCTTAGTTTTTAATTAAAATCAAAAATAAATAATTAATAATTTTATTTCTGTTACACATTGATCAACACTAGCTTACGGCACTCATGTCCAAGAATCTGTTCTCTCGCAGCTGCGGAAAAAGCTAAGCTGAGCGTGATAGAAAACTAGTTATTGTGACTAGCTGGGGCAAGGGAATAGAGTAAGATCAAGAGAAAAAAAGAAAGAAAAAATAGCATTCCGGTAATTTTTAAATTTGAGGGGTCACAACTAACAGCCGCCACAACATATGTCGACCGTGACAGGACGAAATCATCAATCTTCAAATGTAATTGTACGCCAACATATTATTGTTTCAGTTATTAATATTTAATAGCATTTAAAATAGCCATAGTTGTTTTTGCGCACAAAAGCTAGAATTTAAGTCACGTAGTTACATGTAGCAAACAATTTCAAATTAAGTCCCTTTTAAGTTATTTAAAGTTGAAAAAAACAGTAAGTTGGTTTTAGATAAAATAAAGTACTTACGTAAATTTAATTACGATAAAATATTACAAGTTTTTCGTAAAATATTCTTATCACAGTTTGCGAAAAAATATTCTTGATAATTTTAGTAGCTGCTAATCAATCACACAAATGCACACATACAATTTACTTCATATGCACCTTCAATGTAAAAAATGAATTCATAGGTATAAAAATTGCTTTGTGCATGTTGTTAGTTTATAATAAATCTGCTTACAGTAGTACATTTTACTTTAAAGCATTTCGAAGAAAAAACCTGCTTTAAAGTAAAGTGTTTAAAATAGTTCGTAATTATTAATTAAAATAATAGCATAATTATGTTGTAAAAGGTTGCGTGGTCACGACTTATTAAATTTAAGTGCTTATATTTTGCACTTCTGTATTTTGAGTTAGTTGTTTGTAATTTATATCAATATGAAAACCATTATTTTAAAAGAATTTCAAACCATGTTGAAAGAGCAATTAAAGAAATAGTCCACTAAATTAAATCAGAAACAAAAAAAACAGTAGCTTACTATTAAAACCAAAATTGGTTAAATTTGCGAATAATTGCACGCAAAATAAACTGAAATTAAAAAATTATATTTAATAGTAAATTAATTAAAGTAATATCACAACAACCAACAACTCCTTAACTGAAGTGCGTTTCAAATTAGTTAACGCTCCCAATCACGTTTGTTTAGAAACGGCTACTCTCAAAAATACTGTAGCGGATTTTTTTAAAAAGTCTAATTAAGTTTCGTGAAAGCATGCAAACAGCACAGGTTGATCGAAAGAAACCAATAAAATACAACAGCGCGAAAAAGTGCAAGGCAAAATCCGTAAACTCTATTAATTCGCGGCGACCCACGTTGCGGAAAATATGTTCAATAAACAAAAACGTTAATTACAGTCAAAAAATATGTAGTGTAAAAATAACAAAAAACGAATAATCGTTACGTTTACCTGTAAAGAATTAAAACTTCTAGCGTGATTGTTTTGCCTGCAAAAATGCCGACGTTTCGAACATAATGAGCGGTAGCATTAAGGTTGCGCATACCCGTCCTCTCACAAAAGCCAAAAAAAGGCTTAAAAGTCAAATTGCTTTTGCGTATTATCAGTGTTGTTTTTATGTTGCCGCTAAAAGGTTTTGCGCGACTTAACAATTTCATGTTCGTCTTTGGTACCATGTACGCCCAACGACAATTTCATTTTTGTGCTGCAAATCCAGTCTGACTTTATCAACATTAAGTATGGTAAAAAGAAACGATTTCAATTTAATAGTTTAAAGTATAAACCCGCAAACCATACTGTTTTTATGGTAAATGCCTCATACGTAACTAATTGTTCAAAAATGTTTACCGTAACCGACTCTAAAAGCAACGACTCCAATAAAGTGCATGCAGACGAAGGAAACTTGCCCTTAGTCAAAAAACTAAACTGTAATAACAAGGTGAAAAAGAAAAGTAGAATAGTTGAAAGCAACTAGTTGGGTTTTAGTGACATCGTAATTCGCGTAAATTTAATTTCAAAACGTACAAGTAGTAAAGTCAAAGTGAGCAAATGTAAGCATAATATCAGTACATCGGATCCGATATGTAGTCACTCTAAGTTTCCGAAACGTGTAAATTTCAAGGCTAGTCCTCCACTAAGGGAAAATCACAGAAGGCAAAAATTTCAACGTATAACTATTTAAAATGGAAAACAGCTAATTGCTCGTAGATTTCATAATGAGTGTCAACTTAAGCTCAAAGTAAATTCACCACGCACACAACTATACCTTAAGCGTGTACTAAAAAGTAGGGAAAAACAACCTAAAAACTTAAATTAGAAACAAATTAATCATAGCAAAAAGCAATCCAAACGTAATCCGAAATCAGGGTATCAGCAAGATGGCGCAAAATATAAAATGTTAAGAAAGTGTATATCAACACCAAAAAATAATAAAAAGTACAAGCAAAAGCGCATACTAATATTTTGTAGTAAATTGCACGGTAAACATAGTGGCAGCAAACACAAATACAAAAAAAAAAAAAAAAAACCTCCGTAACATGCACTCACAGGTATCAGAAATCAAATCGTTGTAAACGAAAACGTCCAGTTGCGTAAAAGTTTCGTAACGCGCTTTAAAAGAAGCCCCACCAATTAAAAGGAAATAATTAACAAATTACTCGTAAATGCGTCAAACTGCAGGCGTATAAGTGTATCCAGCACAGATGAAAAATTAAAACTTCAGCGCAACCAAAGCGTGAACTTTGAACACACTTGAAGTAAATCCGGGAAAAGACGAAAAACCAAAAATACCAAATTTGACTTTTTAGGTTTAAAGACAGAAGTATGGATTCCTCTTTTCAATACAAATTTCTGTATGAAATTTTTGTTGAAATGTTTGTTGTTTGCTTGGTTTATTTCCTTTCAGTGTTCCCATCTTTGGGGCCAGACTTCATAAAAAATTATTACTTAATCTTGTTTTAAGTTTTATTCAATTTCCTTCATATTTACATAAACATTTAGCTGTCCCCATTTAATTACACATTTAAAAACTATTAGACAATTAAAAGTATTCATGAACCTAATTAAAAATACTAGTAATTATCAAAGTTGATTATAAAATTTAAATTTGGGTAATTAAAAAATGGTCCTTGCATAATAAATATTTGTTTGGTGTTGTTATAAAATAATAATAAAAATATGTGAAATTTGTAATGCAGAATTAATCTGGAGTTGAGATATTCTAAATTAAACATAGTTTAAAGTAATATTGAAAGTAACTGATAATTAATTCTCTGTTTGACAAATCTAATTATAAAGTTGTTTATATATTATATATACTATGAGAAGTCAGTATGTATTCACTGTGATCATAATAAGGTGTGAAATTGAATTGAATCAAGAAAAAACGATATTATAAGTCAAAAAAAGTTAATAAGTTAACTTTTAACTGTAATTCATGTTGCGGCCATCGCGACTGGCATTGGTAATTGTGTATTAGCAATTGCATTCGGATTTGGTTAATATGATCTTATATTTATTGATAAATAAATAAATCACTAAATAAATAAAAAAAAACATTATTTTTATATTTGTTTCTCATAGAAACTCTTCTTTCTTCTAAAAATGATAAATTAGATTTATTAAAAGTAAAGCTAATTAAGTAACAAATCCATTATACTCTGATTATAACTAATATTCCCAAATATAACAAATATTCCTGAACGTGACTTCGTACTAATGGTAATAAGTTCATTTGCTAATTAACCCGCACATAAGTATCTTCCAGTGCTCTTTACGGTTATATTTATAAACCTACTAATTTTCTATGTATGAGCAGGCCTGAAATAATACTAATGATTAGATAATTGATAAAATTCAAACGCAGGGCTGTAACATTAAAATTCCTCCCCAAGGTATATTTCTTATCGTCCTCTTCATAGTATTTATTTTCTTAAAATGCCTCAAACAAAAGAAAAAACAAATATCATTCCAGTATTTTTTTAATATGGGGAGTCACAACTAACAATGGCCACAACATCTTTTTTATTCTACTTCATTCCTTCTTTTTGGCTAGTCACAATAACCTGTCACCAACATGCTTAGCCTAGCCATTACCGGAGCTGGTAAACGACAGATTCTTAGACATAAGCGACGTAAGCTAGAGTTAATGAATGTGTAACACGAAGTAAAAATATTAATTATTTATTTTAGATTTAGATTATTTTCAAGCAAAAGGAGACTACACATAAACACAAATATTACATATACATAAAGCTACAATTTTTAAACTTTTACGTGCATGCGCGAATCGAGGTTACTCCTTGGAGTATACTATATGCGTTTAAAACTATTTTCAATTATTGAAAATGGCTGTGTGTACTATTACTGTGTGTTTTTTAGTTTCCACAAATTTGTTTACGAAATTTGAAATTGTTTTTTGCAAGTACGGAGGAAGGCGACGGCACAATTTACCAGTTTATTCGCTCGATGAGGACCTCGTTGGAAGTTAAATTTTTGACTACTTATTGCTGATACATTGTTTATTTGGGAATGCACACAACTTGATATAATTTACGAAATATAACATAAAAGAGTAGACTTTAAAACTTTGTTTACTTTACATAAAACATAAATAGAGCTTGTATTGGCGCGGACCTTACAGGTACGGCTATTACTCCCATCAGCGCTCGACTTATATGAAAACGGTACATCCAACTTATGTTCGGGAGCGGCTTACAGAACAACGATCGACAGGGATCGTGTTTAACGCATACAAAAACATCATTGGAATGTTTTTTTTAGCTAACTATGGCTTGCATATGGTCAGCCAAAAATTCCGATTTTCACTCGTTACATTAAAACCAAAATTATAGCTAAAATTGTCAGTAAGTCTTTCTAATAAAACAAACGCTAAGCGATTTTTTTACCATGTAAAAAAGTTGTAGTCGATTTAATTAAAACTAAAAGCATCAACACATAAACAAACATATAAAAAAGGCTTCGTAGACGTGTCTCATATACGAGCCTTGAATATCGTAGTTTTAAATTAAAGCCGTTTTTTCCACTTCAACTTAAATGCAATAAATGAACTTGATGTTGGTAATATGCTTTGGTAAATGTTTTTTTCTTTAATTAAGCTAGTATATTAGAGGCTATCTGTAATTTAGTAGTTAAATTACATTATCAATCTTCATGTCCCTAGTTTATTTATGCCTAGTTCCATTAGGAAACGGGAACTCTTATTATGTCTTCTCCCTTTTAATTAAAAATTCAGTAAATTCATTTTAAATTTTGTTACACTTTGTTATTATTGTGTTAGTTAATTTACAATGACATTGTCTCTCCTTTCTAAACAAATAAACATAAGACAATCTATTAAGCATCGAAGTAATTTGTTAGTTATGACTATTATATTCAAATGAATTATTTAGCGAAAGTTTCAACTCTCACTTTCTTTCGTATCGAAGTAGGTAAAAGTTGTAGTAATTTGAATCAACCAAAATTTTCACCTGTGTGAATGTTCAAAAGAAAACGAAACAAAATTTACGTTCTCTCCTCCGTGTGTAAGTCTTTGAGCTATGGGCAAACTCATGAAAAATTATGAAGGTTAAACTATTTTTTAAATATCTTGTCCGCACTAAACTTACTATCTTTGTTTTAGATATACATTACTCAGAAAAATAAATAAAATGTACTAACATAATATTCAAATGTATATATAGGTATAGAACATACGAAGAGTTTAGATATTAATTGTATTTTCATCACTAAATATGCAAAATTTATTATGACATTAGTGAAATTCAAAAATTAAACAAAAATCTACATATATTATTTATCATTCCTGTGTGTCATATCAATACTCACAAAATAATCAACATATATATATATATATATATATATATATATATATATATATATATATATATATTGCATTATATAGCATAACTATTAACCCTTTAAATATTTTAATACATATAAACTAGTGCTGTCAAAATCGTTTTTTGAAGAAACCGAAAACCGATTTTTTGAAAAAAGTGAAATTTCATATTACCGAAATGTCGGTTTTGAAAACCGCTTTTGCGGTTTCGGTTTTGAAAACCGCTTTTGCGGTTTCGGTTTTGAAAACCGTTTTTGCGGTTTCGGTTTTGAAAACCGGATTTGCGGTTTTCGGTTTTCAGAAAACCGGATTTGCGGTTTTCGGTTTTCAGAAAACCGGTTTACTCAAAACCGAAAACTGCAAAAGTCACAAAAATTTGACAGCACTAATATCAAGTAACGACGAGAAAACAGCAAAGAATCTTTCCCATCTTCTACTCACAGTTGCCAGATGGAGGGAAAATTCCCTCGGCGTAGGGAAATTCTTGTTTAGTATACTTTTACAACTGGCAGAATAAAAATAATAAGTTGCAGTTTCTCACAAAGAGGCACGGCTATCGTTATTGGGAAGTAAAAAGTTATAGAATAAAATATGATCGGTGTTCCTTTCACGTATGAACTATTGCAGGTGTCTGGGACTTGCGATAAGAAACCAGTCAACACATGCAAAACCACAACATTCACATTTATCGGAATGGCAACAAATTAACAATACAATTGTGTATTGCAATCTAATTTCTTTTCTTTTTTTTTTAAGAAAGGGAGGTGGTGTTATTTTGTTAACAAAGGAAAGAGTGGCAGTACTATTTAAAAACAAGGATGAAAGAGTAATGATAATATATAAGATCTCAGTCTAAGTGGATGAGATTTCAAGTTGTATTTTATGAGTTGCAGGTGTAGTGATCTTAAATAGGGATATACCTTATTTTCTATTTAGCTTAGTGTTGTCATATTACCCGATTTTTGCGGCTACCACCCGATTTTCAGGTTCTATATTCATCCCTCGCTTAAACATATCTTAATCACGAAAAACCACCCGCTTTTTGGGATTGAAGAAAAATCTAAGACGACTTAATGGATGAAGTGTTGGTATATTCAACGTAAACCGCTACACCTCTGACAATTTTAATCGCGATTGAGTTAAATTTGGACTCGCGCTCAGGTTCAGTCTGTGAGCTATCTGAGTAGTGCGCGGGTGTAGGGCCATTTGCTAATAAGAGATCTGCTCTAATGCACAATAGTTTTCTTTGTGTAGTTCATGTGTTTTTATTTATTGGAGGTTTTATACGAATGAATATTCGTTTGTAGATGTTGTGACAAACATACTTGAATTATTCATGCCTTCATGAGCTATAAGAATGACGAACAACAATTTCAAGTGTAACTTTAATGACTCTTATAGAAGCAAATTTACGTATGTTAGCCAGGGCAAAACTGAGTTTGAAACAAAATGTACACTCTGGAAAACTCAGTTTCGTTTGAAAAGGAGGCTGCAGGGAAGCAAACTGGACCCCACCTGATTTTTTATGCATTTTGTAAATTAGACCACGAGAAACACGAATCTGAAGGAATTTTGACATTCCGAATTTCGGAACTCGAGATATTCGATCATAAAGTGACCAAGGAAGCAAACTGGACTCCACCTTATTTTTATATATTTTGTAAATTAGACCACGAGGAACATGAATATGTAGGAATTTTGACATTCCGAATTTCGTAACTCGAGATATTCGAACATAAAGTGACCACGGAAGTGAGCCTAATTTTTATATATTTCGTAAACTAGATCACAAGGAACACGAATCTGAAGGATTTTTGACATTCCGACTTCCGGAACTCGAGATATTGAAACTTTAAGTTTAATATAGATATATTCTCTATACGAAACATATTATGTCCTGTGAGATATATAAAGGTAACCAAGAAAATTCTGTCACTTTTTGTGGAGGTCTGTGTTCAATTGATCCTGACACCGTGAGTTGAATGCGAATGGAGAGAAGGCGAAGGTCTGATGTTGGTGTGGGTATATCCAACATTCTACCTGCTTGTGGCAGTTCAGTTACAACGTGAACTTGTGTAAGGACAGAGTGAATATGGAACCTCCACAGAGCGTCATAAGGGCGTGTATGCTGTACGAGTTCAAACTTCGGTAAACGCCACTGCAGCGGGGCGGAAGATATCTCAGGCCTTTCGTGAGGGTGTCGTGATTACGCAGACAGTGCAAGGGTGGTTTAGAAAGTTTAAGGACGGTGACAAAACACTCACGAAAGACGCACAACGTGCCGGAAGACCAACACATGTACAAAATGAAAATCTTCAGGTAGCAATTGAGGCGTACAGTGGAGAGACCTGTGACAAACTGGGGCTAACATTCAATGTGAGTGGAGAAACCATCCGGCAGCACCTCCATCAACTTGGGAAGCACTACAATTTGAGTCTATTGGTCCCACATGAATTAACTCCGGGCCAGAAGGCTACGCGAGCAGACACCTGTGTTTCTTTGCTGTCTCGTCTGAGGAAGGAGCCATCTGGACAGGATGTTGATATATGATGAGAAGCTCCATGGCGTCGTCATCATTGTTAAAATCCTATGAACTGGTTCCAAAACGGCTGAAACCAGTAATGCAGCACAAAGTCCTGCTGTGTGTTTGGTGGACTGGTCGCGACATCGTGCATCGGGAACTCTTACCGGCTGGTCAGAGCAGAACATTAACGCAACTGTCTACTTTCAGCAGTTGAAACGTGTTCAAGAAAAACTCAAAACTCTGGAGCCAGCACTTCTCAATCGCTAAGGGGTTCTCCCGTTACGGGACAACGCTAAGCCCCACATGGGTAGATTGACCCGGGACACCATCCTACGCCTTGGATGGGAAACACTATTGCAACCGCCATACTCCCCGGACATTCCACCGTCCGAATATCACCTGTTCCATTCCTTGAACACTCACCTTAGAGAACTCCAGTTCAACTCCGTACTAAACGTGCAAAATACACTTGATATCTTCTTCGCTTCACGGCAAACCATGTTCTACCGCGAAGGAATCCATGTCCATCCCGAACGTTGGCAGAAGATCGTTGATACTGATGGGTACTATTTTTGATCTTCCAGGTACGTCTTAGGAAGGGGTGTAGCCACGGGAGGGGGCATGGGGGCCAGGCCCCCCAAATGATTTCCTGGTCCTCCTAATGGCCAGATGTTAAAACATCATTGTGAGATTGCTTCGCTTCAGTTATTTAAAAATAACTAAGTTTACATATAATTAATAATTTACGGTAAAATAATATGGAAAAATAGTATTTAACATACCGATCACAAACTAGTATGGTATTTCTTCCTTATAGCCATCCGAAAATAGTATGGTATACTTTTGTGACAGCAGAGTACACAATTTACAGCGATTTGTATTTGACAATTTGAAGACAAACGTTTTGACAAGGTATAATAAAATTCTATGATAAAACAATGGAACTAAACTAAATCGTAAGTACATTGTATTATGTATATGGTGTAATTAATGTTTTAAGAAAACTTTTTATCAGATGGAAAATATGGTGAAAAGCAACGTTTTTATTCAGTTTTTCAGTTTTGATTTCATTCGCTTTTTTAAATGCTATTTCGTGTAAAACAGGAAGTGAGAAAGTTTTGTCGCTTTTTGTGGAGGTCTGCGATAATTGGCCCTCACTGGCGGCAGGGTTTCGTCGAGTTGAAACATATATCTCGTGTCGGGGTGTTGAAGTTATCACCGCGTAGCAGCGACCAGCGAGAACTTTGTTTTCGTCCGCACTTCTTAGATTCTTCGCGGAGAATCGTGAAGGGACCAACACGAACTATCGCCAGTCATGTGCATGGGGCTATTATTATATATTATTTTTCAAGACGAATTGTCCCTAAAGTGAGCACCGAGGGTCAAGAATAACCTCTGCCTCCACATCATAAAGTGAAAAATCTTGAGATAAGTGCAATAATTGTATGAATTTAGATGACAATTTTCGTCGATCATTAGAAAGTGAGTATGCGAGAACTATGTAATAAATTAAATAGACACGCGTCATTTTGTTACAAAATTACACATATTTTATCTAATTCCAAACAGTTATCGTCGAATATTCGCGGTTAAAGGAGCACTCTGATTGACCCAATTAAAAAGATCTTAACGATTTATCCCTTTACAAGCAACGTTTCCTTCATCGCCTTCGTAGCGAAGTAGGAAGAACACTTGCCTAGTAATCATAAGGTTGATGGTTTGAGTCCCCTTCGGTGAAATTTTTTGATACATTTTTAAAGTGTTTTTTAGACTCACTTTAATGTAACTAAATCACACACATAGCCGATTTAACATTTTGGGGGAGTAATTTTGTGGTTCATTGCCGTTTTGTCGCGTCTCTGCCGCTGGTGGTATAATTTTCAAAACGGTAGAGGGGCCACCGGGGATCGTCGCTGCGGCGCCGCCAATGTTTGGCGAGATGTCGCTAATTGCCCATTTGTGGTCCACCGACGCTTACGGCATAGGAACAATTCAGTGTGAGTGACGAAACCATTCAGCAGCACCTTCATCAAATGAGGAAACACTAGAAGTTTGGTCGATGGGTCCCACATAACTTGATTCCGGGTCAAAAGGCAACGCAAGCAGACACCTGTGTTTCTTTGCTGTCTCGTTTGAGGAAGGAGCCATTTCTGGACAAGGTGTTGCCATGTGAATAGAAATGGGTCCTGTACGAAGTTACACGGCGCCGTCATAATTGATTAGCATCCCATGAACGGTTCCAAGACAGCCGAAACCAGCACTACACCAGAAGAAAGTCCTCCTGTGTGATTATGAACTGCTCGCGGCATAGTACATCGGGAACTGCTACCAGCTGGTCATCGCATCAATCCAACTGTGTACTGTCAGCAGTTGAGCCGTGTTCAAGACAAACTCTAAACTCTGGAGCCAGCACTTCTGAATCCCAAAGAGGTCTTTATGTTACAGGACAACGCTAAGCCCCTCGTGGCTAGGATGACCCGGGACACCATTTTATGCCTTGGATATTAATGAAACATGACTAAATAGTAGTTATGTTTAGCTTGATTTTATTTATTTTTTTGGTTATTATGAGATTGATAGATGATTAGATTTTGGGGTATTTTTTCCACCACCAGGAACTAGTGCTGGAATATAAAAATAAATTTTATTTGAAAGATAATTTTATAACTAAAGCATGTGGGAAATGTAGTTTATGGTATTTAGAAATTATAATTTATATTTAAATTTGTTTTTAAAAGTATTGCATACGCCATACTCACTGGACATTGCACCGTCCGATTATCATCTGTTCCCTTCCTTGCACAATCACCTTAAAGGATGCCAGCTCAAATCTCAACTAGAGGCGCAAAATGCACTTGATACCTTCTTCGCTTCACGGAACACCAACCTCTACCGCGATGGAATAAATGACATTCCAGAATGTTTGCAGAAGGTTGTCGATCTATTCTTAATCTTCCAGATACGTGTTAGGTGACATGAATGTCCGGAGGTGGTGGGTGAGAAAGCGATAGGACTTTCTTGTTTACCTTTATAGATCGGTTCTGTGTATTGAAATAGTTATGCACAAAGGTATAATGTTTGGTCGGGGGCAGTAGTTCTTGGTTAAACGAAATACAAACTATCTGTAATATAATTTATGAAATTATTATTATTATTATTATTATTATTATTATTAAACTAAAAACAGTGTTTTTATTTTTCTGGAAGGAAACCAAAATTTTCCAGTTTTTTTCAGGCTTCAAAAACACTGCAACACATTTTTTTGGTTGTAGCTGGCCCCCCTTCAAAAACGACGAGTCCCTCCTACAGAAACCCGCTGGCTACACCCCTGATCTTAGGTGACATATCGATGCTCTAAGGTGATAGGTCAAAAAGCGACAGAACTTTCTTCGTTAATTTTATACATAGCCTACTATGTAAAACTACTGTATAAGTTCTAGTATCTCGAGTTCGGGAAGTCGGAATGTCAAAATTCCTTCAGATTTGTGTTCCTCGTGGTCTAGTTTACAAAATATATAAAAATTAGTTTTGGTCCAGTTTGTTTCCGTGGTCACTTTATGTTCGAATATCTCGAGTTCCGAAATTCGGAATCTCAAAATTCCTTCAGATTCATGTTTCTCGTGGTCAAATTTACAAAATATATAAAAATAAGGTGGGGTCTAGTTTGCTTCCGTGGTCACTTTATGTTGGAATATCTCGAGATCGGAAATTCGGAATGTCAAAATTCCTTCAGATTCGTGTTCCTCGTAGTCTAGTTCACAAAATATATAAAAATCAGGTTGGGTCCAGTTTGCTTCCATGGTCATTTTCGAATATCTCGAGTTCCGAAATTCGAAATGTCAAAATTCCTTCAGATTCGTGTTCCTCGTTGTCTAATTTACAAAATATATGAAAATCAGATGGGGTCCAGTTTGCTTCCCTGCAGCCGAAAAGTAGGGTTACATTGGAAGTTTCATCAAAGAAGTAATTCAAAACAAAAACAAAAAAAGTGCGAAGGATCCCAGGTCAGCATTTGTAACACACAAGTTCACATCAGTACTTACGGTTTAGAACTATCCACTTTTCTGGTTTTAAAATATTGCAACACTAATTTAGCTGTGACTTGTACAACCATCGAACTATCCCTTTCGCACACATATATTACCATAATAGTCTTGGAACAAATAAAAAAAGTTAAAACACAGACATAAATCAATACAATTGTCTCGATCGATAAATCCTTTCACAATTGTTAAAAAGTATAATTAAAAACATCAAACATTGTTTCTGCTTTGAAAAGGACAAACAAGGTTTATTTTATAAAACCGCAAACACGGTTTCGGGGGCTTTCGCTTTCGAAAAGAGCTTTTGCTGTTTCGGTTTTAAAAACCGCTTTGTGGTTTCGGTTTTGAAAACCGCTATTGCGGTTTCGGTTTTGAAAACCGCTTTTGCGGTTTCGGTTTTGAAAACCATATTTGCGGTTTCGGTTTTGAAAACCGTATTTGCGGTTTCGGTTTTGAAAACCGCTTTTGCAGTCTCGGTTTTCTCAAAAACCGAAAACCGTAAATGTCACAAAAATCCAACAGCACTAATATAAACGAGTTAAACGGCGGTTAAACTTTGCGAGGCGCCACCCTGTGCGTCACTGGTTAACAACCTAGGTTGTAAGTCATTCATAAAAAAATAGGTTATTGCATTGGTCATGAAAAATAAAGGCGCTGATGTTCAATTGTCTATAGCTGAAGTGCTAAATTCCCTGACGATTCAGATGAACTGCTTCTACACTAAAACCATTATATATACCACCCAAGCTAAATGCTTTACTAACTCCAGCCGTGACATTCAGTAAATTTCCCAACCCCAATTGGGCTGTCAACATTTAGGCCTTTAGGAAGCATTTTAAGAAAATAAATATAATGAAGAGGACAACAAGAAATATACCCTGGGGAGGAATTTTAATGTTATAGCTCTGCATTTGAATTTCATCACTCATTTAACCATTAGTATTACTCAAGGCCTGCTCATATCTACAAAATTAGTAGATTCTGGAATGTAACCTTTTAAAGAGCACTGGCCAATATAGATGTGCCGCCTAACTGGCAAATGCACTTATTACTGTCGGTATAAAGTCACATCCAGGAATATTTGTCATAAACAGGGTACTGCAGATACGTTGCATATTTAAGTCCGCTTTTAACAACTCTGATTCACCATTCCTTGTTATACCAAAAGAAGAGTCATCATGAAAACAAATTCAAAAATATTGTTTATCTGTTTTGATTCATAACTAAAACCAGTAGTGTATAAATTGGATTCCAAAATAATGGCAAAGTTACAATCGCCACAACCAAGCAGGTTCCATTTTGGAACAGAAAAGTTTACCGATTGCTAATGAAATAAAATATCATACAATGAAAAACATCATACATTTGATTAAAATTCTTTTTTTCATAACCTAAATCAATGTAACTTAAATCAAATTTAAAAATAATGGTTAATGTATAATAATTATTAATATCAAATTTCTTATAATGATCCCGATCCATTAACTATTGGTAAAGCTTTCTATGATAACAAAGGTGGTCAAGATTGATATGCACTACCCTTCACAGGTACTGTCAATGAACAACCATATTCTTTTCTCAGATTTCATCATAATACATATGTAAAATACAAAATATTATTATTAGGTGTTGTTTAAATGCAAATGCCATTTTAATCCTTAAACGCATGACATGAATTGTACCTTGTCAACATCGGTCTTTATGATGGGTCCATGGGTCCATAACATGGTCCATAAGATTAGACTGTTCAGAGTATATATTTCTAAAAAAAAATCCTATTCAAGGTACAAGACTAGTAGTAATAATACTACTACAAATATAATAACATTTTAGTAAAACAACTACTAATTTGTTATAGTAAAGACCTAATCTAATACTACTATAAAGATTAGTATTAGTATTATATACTAATACTAATATATAATAGTAATCTAATACTAAAATATACCGTGGGTCAGAAATGACCCATGTTATGTATACTACGTAGAGAAATATATATAATAATATGTAAAAAAAATTACCAAACCAAAAACTTAAATACATTATTTTTATGTAGTAAACAAACCAATAGAATATGTCACGGAGAAAAACTACTGTGCAACAAATATTGCAGACAAAAATCTATACATAAATTACTGCTGGGTCATTTTTGACCCATGTTCTGCGTTCTAGGGTTAATATCGATATTATTCTCTTGTCGACATTAACCATAAATCATATTGTATTTAATATTTAATTCCGAACTTCAATTTTACTAATTATGTACTGGCTGAAATGTAATTCAGAAATGCAGTACGTCCAAAAATACTGCATGGCTGGGAACCTAATTGAGCACTACTCCAATTTCATCGTTTAATTTTGAAAAATAACGATGGCCCTAACGGGTAAAAGATATATATCTTAACCTTAACAATTTCTCGACTTACAATATCCTTGTTTGTTAACCCAACTAAACTTCAAGGCTCATTATGATTACAGTGAATACATATTAGCTTTCCATAGCCACCATATATAAACAATTTCACTAGCAGATTTATCAAATCCAACATTATTTATCAATTAGTTTCAATATTGTACTATACTATGCTTAAATTACAATATTTCAACGCTGAATTAATTTTACATTACAAATTACATATACTTTTACTATTATTCAATGGCAACACCAAATGCAAAAAATCATTAACTGAGGAATATACATTTTTTTTTGTTTTTTTAATTTCCCGAAATTCAAGTTTCATTATCAAATATGATAATTACTAATGTTTCTATACTTTAGATTTCTGAATACCTTTCTCTAAATGCCTAATATTTCTCTAAATGCACAATTTTATGGGGACAACTAAATGTTCATACAGATATAAATGAAAATGAATAAAACTCAAAACAAGATTAAATAATAAAATTTTATTATGATTTTTGGCCTCAAAGGTGGAAAAACCTGAAAAGAAATAAATCGTACAGAGCGTAAATATCCTAGCAAAATTCAATACAGAAGTTCCATATCCAAAACGTGATAATCACACTTTTGAAAGTATTGGGGCATTAGTAAAATTTCAAAGTCCGATTTCGCGTTCTAAAACACTTACTTGTTTAAAATTTTCAATGTTGTCCTTCCTCCGCCTTCCACATTCATCTGCCATCTCCAAGTACTGTAAATAAATCATAAAACATAACATATAAACAAACGTACCTGATTGTGAATATTCCTTGGATTGGCACGTTGACGACTGTGGGACAACGATTCAAAGCTGAAAAACAATTTCCTAACTTTCGAAATTAGGAATAGTTAAATAAATGAGTAGTAGTCCTCTACATTTTGTCTAATAGCTTCAAAGAAAGAAAGTGCTAATTTCACTTTTCTATTAGTCCCAAATTTCCCCTTCCGCTCCTTTATTGTGTGTGTTTAAAGCCATAACTGGAGTCCACTAGAAAAATGGACTATGGCCTTAGGACGTTCGCTGGTTTACTCTGGTGAACACATGCAATAATCGGCAACATATAAGTCGAATATCTTGTAGAAAAAGTTATGTAACTTAGGTATCTCCTCTAATCGAACACAATATTATTCAATTTGCGTCTCTTCAATGTTTTCGCTCACTTGCTCCTAATGATTACGAATTTCACACTCAGGTTTTAACAAAGGTAATGGGTTGTCAATTGCCGCAAGCCTATGGGGAGATCTTTGAGTTCACCAATTTCATCCTCAGGTAAATGTTTCTTAGCTAACAATAACCAAGTACTATACGTTAGTGGCGTCGGCGTCCATGTCTTAACTCTATCCATAGATTGATATCCTATACTTTCTCCATTTAAAGGATCCCATAATTCAACTGCTCTTCATTGCTAGCCACGCTAGTACATATGTACGGCCCTCAAAAAGGTCAAAGAACTTTGCAATTTGTTTCTTTATGAGACTACTCACATTGTGCTGCCGCACAAATACAAAATCTGCACGTCTATGCTTTGGAGTTTGATTCCATTCTTCGTTTCTCCTTTCAACTTTATCAGATCTTTTTACGTTAGCCAAAATTAGTTTATTGCTCCAATTTATCCTATCTTCACTGGACAAATCTTCTTGAACATTAATACCGAAATGCCAAAATATTGGACGGGAAGAATTAATGTTTAAGTGCAAATTAGCTGGCGAAACTCCTAAATTTTGTGAAGTAGAATAGTTATACAAAAGCAAGGCTTGCGTCAAATTTTCAGTCCATTCCGTATGTAACTAAGCACAAAATTCTTAATGACTGCACTAACTCTTTATTTACTCTCGCCACTAGAGAACTCTGCACATGGTAAACAGTACATTACCTAACGCGAATATTATATTTTTTCATAGCCTGAACAAAACATTTGGAGTGAAAGACAGGCGCGTTGTCTGACAAAATAAAATTAGGCAGCCCAAGCATGGGGAAATAATATTCTTCAAAGCATCTTCGCCTTGGCAGTTGAACTCCTTAACGCAAATGTTGTGCAATATCGTGTATACAAGTCCATGATGACAAGAACGAAGCGCTTCATTAACCTTCCAACTAGATATGCGTCCAACATATCAATGGACATACAATCTCGCGGTCTTCGTGATGGAATCATACTTAACAACTTGGCCGGTGGGTGTTGATCTGGTTTCATTCGAGCACACATAACACAACCTCTAACAAAATTCTTAACTGAGCTTTTCCATCCTTTCCAATAAAATGCCTTCGAAATGAGTGCTATTTTATGATCTTTGCCTGGGTGTCCTACAACGGTATGGTACGTGGTATGTTGTGCACCAATACTGGTGGTATGCAAATTTTCCATTTATTGCGAAGATGAAAGTCTCTAATAAGCAGGATAGTGTTTTCTAGTTTATAATATTTTTTTTCAAGATCTACTATTCCGAAATTCTATTTCGTCCACTGTTCCTTCTAAAACACGAATAATATTTCGATAATGTGAGCATTCTCTTTGAAAGTCTGCCAATCGTCCAGGACTAATATTAAGAACTTCATCCTACAATACTTGGAACGAATGTACTTTAAGCAATCTGTGTTCGTGCGACGGAAATAATCTACTAAGAGCTGTAAGTAAGCTAGTAAAAGTAGGAAATATCATTTTAACTTATTCTCAAGTCATCAATGAAGAATCGACAAATGTAATTTTTAATCTATTGAAAGATACCATTATCATAAAAATGGGAAAAAGAAAATGTCGCATGTTGTCTTTTGAAGAGAAATGGTTGAACGTTTTGAAAGGATAATTCAATATAGTTAGCACTGGGTTTAAACCAGGATTACATTACGCTATTTTTGGTTTCAAAAATGCGTTTGCAAGAGAATCCAAGGGGGTTTAAATTATATTTCAATAATCGCATGTGTCACGTAAACCTCAAGACCGAGAGATGGAACTCAGTGTATGGACTACTTCTTAGAAATAAATATATATAAATTCGAGCTATATTGAAAATTTCAATTCTAAGAAACGGAGGAGATTTTTTTAAAAGAAATTCTTTCTAATTTCGTATTTATAAATGAACAATGAGAGGAAACGAATGAATAATTTGATATGAATTTTCGAAGATACTTAACACTTGCTTTGTGAGTTTTTTTCATGTCGGCTTTGAAATGCTTATCTTAAAGAGAAACAAACGAAGTTTTAATTGTTTGACGAAAATAAAATAACCCATGAGTTTCCAAACTAGGAAGACAAAATTTCCTTATACTTTTTGTTAAAAGTAAATGTACACGACATTTCGAAACCTTTCCTTCCACATAGGAGAATAGAGATAATTACTATAATAATAAATCCGATTTTGTTCATGAATATTTTGCTTAATGAATTGCATGAATTAAGTTAATTTATTTGTAGTACATCTTCGGAAGTAGTTAGCGCTTAAATGCATGTGGGGTCGTTGAAATACGTATCGTAGGATTGAATAGTGATTTAAAAAAAGCTTTCACGTTTTTCCACAAATTTCCTTATCCCGTCCACAGAACCGTCATTTCACTTAGTTGTAATTTATTTGCTTTAATTTGTAGTGTAACAATTAGGCAATTTACGTGATAATAGACAACAGTAGTTACATTAAAATGTGTGAAATGCAAGTGCCAGGAATCATAAAGCAATATGTGACAGGACACTGTCCTCAGAATACAAGAGAGTGAACTTACCGCACTTCCGTCCACAGATCTCTAATTTTCAACATCATTTATGTGCCCTCAACTGCAAACATGTTGTATTGGCTTATGAATATAAGGTTGTTGACAAGGACCCTTTGAATCAAGTTATTCATACAAATACATTCCACAATACATATCACACATATAATCTAATAAATTAAGAGAAGTTCAAGGTGAAAATATTCTTACAATACGCCCTCTTCTTCTGAATATCATACGGGACGATTCGTTGTAGCAGATAATTTAGTTGGTTCGCAAGTTACCTTCGGATCATTCATGTTGATATTTAACTCTAAGCTGACAGATGCGAGGAAATAATTTGAAAATTTTGAAAATAAACACCTATTACTAATATTTATTTGAAACAATTATTATTAATTATTGTCCAATTCCGCGTCGTGTAAGAGTGACAGGGGTGCCAACTTGAAATCGAAACACGACAATTGGAACTAGTAGAAAGATGGGTACATACTGGGTAAAGTGACATCAAAAGAAGACCAAGTCATCTTGCATGTTGCCGAGTTCCGCTTTGTGTGCAAGTAACGAGGGTACTAACTTGAAATCGAAACTCATATCCTGACAAGTTGGAAGGAATAGAAAGATGTGTACAATATACACGACGCAGAATTCGACAACATGCAAGAGGACTTTTTCGTGTTCTTCTGATGTCACGGATCACCTTCCGGAGAATAAGCACATCTTTGTGTTCCGTTCGAATTGTCACAATTTGATTTTTGATTCCAAGTTGATACCACTGTCACCTTTACAAGATATTTTTGCCTTCTTTTGATGTCACGAATCACCTCCCGGAGTTTGTGTACATCTTTGATGTTCGTACTGTACAGTATCAATATATTGTACTACCATCAATAGCAATAAGCTTATCTAGTAGTTGCACATCCATAGTTTGGTATTCACATATTTTTATCTTTTCTTTATTTTGTATCTAACTGAAATTTGGTTGTCAATAGTGTCAGGTACACTTAGTACTTAACCATTACTGATAATGAAAATGTACACTGAGGAAAATAAGCACTAACTTAGTGGAGGTTAACGGACAATTTGGTTGCTAGAACCAGTTAGTAATATGCAGCCACCTCTCTGATACAAAAATGGTAAATTTTACGAGATCACTGGTAATCAATCGAAAACGGTTACCGAAAAATGAATAGAAACAATCCAATGTTTGGTAATTATTAACCTATAAAGTAGGCTAGAAGAAGGTTACCAATTGAAGTAGGTTAATTTAACCTACATTACTTTGTTGTTATCAACCGATTTTCACACAAGGTAAATTTAACCCTCAGATCTTGCTTACTGGTAACACTGCATTACTAGAAGCACAAACAGCAACATGACCATTTGCAATTTTAAGAACGAACAGTTTTAACAATTATGAATTCATGTAAGGGAATAGGAAAACAGTTATTAAATTATGAATTCTACATGAAATAAGAAAGAAATGTGAAGGAAAGTTTATTTACGGAGGTTTATGCATTTTCTGACATTTAAATAAAAATAATTTTCAGAAACATCTTTCTAGTACAAATAATCACACTTGATGATAGCACTGCTAACCATGCAACTGGCGTCAAATAATTCATACAATCGTAACAATAGTTTCGTGATGTTTACGGTAAACATAACATGTTGTATGTTGCTTTAAGATGCAAATAGCAGAAACGTTTTACAGCTTTGCATATAGGAAAGAGTAACACCCAAACAAATTATCACTCTTAGTTATTTTATATTTCTGATATGGGTACCATGCAAGGGTATTACATTAAGTACAACTGAAAAAGAAATCTAACAAGTAAGGGACCATATGGTTGTCGCGCAATTCAGATGCAGACATACGCCATCTGATTGAGCATGAAAAGATATGAAGAACACAGAAATTTAAGGTGCTAACGGCCATAGGGAGCGGAGCAAGGAAAGAGGAAACATTCAATGTCGGCAAAATTGGAGAAAGTCAGGAATGACGGGAAAAGTTAATTTCGTGCAAACAGGGAAAGAAAGTCAACCAAAAGAACGAAACTAAACATAACAAGGGCATCAAAGACGAAGAAAGATCATAATCAGGGTTGCCATCCGGACCGCAGTGTTGCCAGCGCTGCATAACATTGATATGGAAGGTATAGCATAGTATATCAATTCATGCACAAGGAAAAATATTAGTAACACAATGGACAATTGACAAGACTCTGTACACGTGCGTAAAAAGGTTTAACGATAGTCGTGAGTGAAGAAAGTCAACACACAAACATTTCTCGCAGTGAGCACAGCGGATGAAAGCAAGCTGGTCACACTCGTCTCTGCAGCATTCCTCTGTGAGTCCTTTCTCAAAGCAATATGCGGAAGGTGTTTCAAACTGTCCAGGATGATCATTGGAGTAGCCACATTTGAAAAACGAAAAGCGTATCATCTTTTGGAATCGCTTAGAGGAAAACTGGTAATGAACAAATGACTAAAGGCGGAGAAAGTTCTCACGTTGCCACACATTAATACTGGAGAACACTAACGTATCTGTGATGAACTTCACCGTGTTTTTGAATGGACGAAAGAAGAACACATCAGCAGGTTGTATAAGGCCTGTACATTTCGGAGGAATCAGCTTTTTGTAGAACAGAACACCATTAGGAACTGTCATGTTGTAAAGAGTGTCATCCTTGTTTGGAGTTCAGGAGTCAACCAAAAGCAAAACACGATCCTTACACTGAAGATCGGGCCACAAAACTTCTTCCAGAAAGATTTGCAAATCCCGTTTGGTCATATTCGCTGATCTGCTTGCATATGCTTTCACATTGGGGAATTCAGCGACCATGCGTGCTGGAAAGTTACCACTGGGTTCCGAAACAACAACATACATAGGCAGAACGCCGATCATCATCATCATCATTATTGAACGATGCTCCCAAACACTTTTGTTTCTGTGTTATCATATGTATCCCCTTCACTTTCATGTCTATATTTGTCCTTCCTCATGTACATTATTCACTCACGACTATCGTTAAACCTTTTTACGCACGTGTAAAGAGTCTTCAATTGTCTTTTGTGTTACTAATATTTTTCCTTTTGCATGAATTGCTATACTATGCTATACCTTTCATATCAATGTTATGCAGCGCTGGCAACACTGCGGTCCGGATGGCAACCCTGATTATGATCTTTCTTCGTCCTTGATGCCCTTGTTATGTTTAGTTTCGTTATTTTGGTTGACTTTCTTTCCCTGTTCGCAGGAAATTAACTTTTCCGTCATTCCTGACTTTCTTGAATTTTGCCGACATTGAATGTTTCCTCTTTCCTCGCTCCGCTCCCTATGGCCCTTAGCACCTTAAATTTCTGTGTTCTCCATATCTTTTCATGCTCAATCAGATGGCGTATGTCTGCATCTGATTTGCGTGACAACCATATGGTCCCTTACTTGTAAGTAGTTGTTACCTACTTTAATACTGTATTTTTTGACGTTATTTTTTATTATTCTTTCAAAGATATGATTGAAAGAATAATAAAAAAAATTGTAACTAATTCCAAATATGTTATATTCATCAAAATACGCTCTTAGAAAGTTGATGTACCCTGTTTCGTTAAGCTAACAGTCGGTTGTTCTTACATGCTAACTTCGCTATGATTACTGGCTGATTACCGATTACAGGCTATAATTGGTAGTGGTAACTACGTGATCGGTTAACGTACCCCTGTGAGTTAATTACAGTGTATATAACATAGCAATATTAATCTGTAACACAAGATTGTGGTCAACTTCTCTCGTTTTGGTTACTGTCCATATTATTCTTGTTTACTAATAACCTTTCTTTTTTATTTTGCGTGTAGTCATAAATATATTAAGTTTTGTTAACACCATCTATTTTGTTCAGTATTCAATTTTATTGATAATTATTTTATGTTTCACATGTGTGTAATAGTATTAAAATTTAGATTTAATGTTAGCTATCAAAGTATTTCTTGATTAGTACAACTCTATTTTAAATTGTACACAGATAATTTTCAATCTTGATAAATATTCAAATATTCGTTTACTTATTTTAAGATTGTTTGGAGAATTTGACAAGAAACATAAACCATACTACAAAGATTTCATAACATTGGTAGCTAATGTAAATGAAACAACAATGAAGAATTTCAGTTATTTTGCTGAGGATAAAAAACTTAGAAGAATGAATATGACATATATTCAAAACAAGGTAAGACGAAATATCTAATATAATCAACTGTGAATTTATGAGGTAAATCACAAATTTCGCAGGTGAGATTAATGCATACATTCTTTGAGGAATGTGTGGAATTCTAAACTTCAGGTTTTCTTTCCTATAATGTTTGGTCCTTAATAAGATGGCGTGCACCACCATTAATAAGCGAAAATAGAGAAACGAGTATAGATCAGGAAGACGGTGTAACGGGATACATATATTAAATACAGTCGGATCTAATGCACAAACAATAAGATGATTTGTATTTAAAATTTTGCTTTGATACTTTTAGAACAAAGTAGACAGCAGTGTATTAACAGAGAATATGAGTATCAAAGCATTAATATAAGAAACAACTTCCTTATAAATGGTTTGTAGGCATAATTGTGAGGGGACAATAATTATTAGGTGAGAAAGAACATGGGTCGAGTGTTCATGTTTTCTCGTAAAATTTCCCAAGCGACTAAATTTTGATGTGGTGTTGATCTACTAATACAAAAAAACATTAACGACAACGTTATTAAGGTATCTGAATGTAATCGACGAAATAAAGGAGGGGAGCAGAATTACAAGCGATATATTAGGCATATACCTTGAAAACTGTAAGTCAGAGAATTATTATGAGAATACAATGTATTACAACTTCGTTTCATAAGAAGAGCACGAGACTGCACACCAATGTCTATAAACTCCGCACCTATGTCTTTTACAGACAAATATAGTTGAATTTGAACTAGAACCATAAAAGCACTATATATATATATATATATATATATATATATATATATATATATATATATATATATATATATATATGTGTGTGTGTGTGTGTGTGTACACGAAGATGTTAAAGATAAATCGAATACAATGCTATACAGTAGCATAGCTGTATTCGATAATTGTCTTTCCGACTTTCACACTATTTTTGGTCACAGAACATATTTTTGGTTTAAGACAACTATTCAAGCGTAATGTGCTATGGTTATGAGTGTTTGGATTAGAAATCTAATGGTCATGAGTACAGCGTAATGACCATTGAAAATGAGCGAAATGACAGTCTTATGTTTGAACCTACTAGATAAGAGAAATAATATATTCATTTTATATTGATGCAAGGAGCCTATGTCATTAAAATATGGCCAGACATATAAGGAATACTTCACACCACCAATTACAAGATCATGAGGATCAATTAAAGTGGATGAACATGTATAGTTGGATTCATGTTTATTTGTGTCAAAAATGAATTAAAATTTTCCTTTTAATATACAAAGAAAGGGATCGTTATATTACTCTTGATCAAGATTATTACTGACAAAAAGTATTTTGACCATTTAAACTAATTGCGGCAAAACGAAAACCAATATTGCGAAACAAAGTGAATGCATTACTTAAAAGTAAACGGTGAACAAAAATAGGTACAATTATATACAGGATCATTCCATGGCAGTATAATGCAAAAATAATCTCCAGATTATTGAAGATTATGTCCCCTTGATGTAAACGCTAACCCCACGTTCGTTATATAAACATAAACAAAGGCAGACAACGTTTGAACCAGCATGTGCAGCAACAGTTCTATATAAAGGTGACTTTATTTGGCTCTTTCGCCAATCTTTGGTGCTCTTCTTCGGGTCACGTGCTGATTGAAACGCTGTCTGCGTTTGTTTATGTTTATATCATGCACGTCGAGTTGCCAATCACATCAAGGGAACTCAACCTCTAATAAATTGGATAGTGTTTTTGCATTATACTGCCATTTAATGATGAGCACTGTGGAGAAATAAATACACTGAAGATCACTTTTCATAAATTGTAAATTCCTGTGCACAACAAACTATTAACTATGATACTGTTATATTAAAGAATGGAATGAAAAGCATGAGAATTTTCAGTTTCCTAAAAAATTATCGGTTTTCGTTTTGTAGTGGTCTTTCACGATTCCAAGTGATTCATAATGTCAGCGTGGCTTTCAAGTGTTACCTGTAAATTACAAACCTTAAAATGATAACCCACTAAGGAGATAAATGGAGTATATTTTCAACTTTATCGGGCCTTGTATTTTTAGAAGTCAGACATTTTGCATCTATATTTAATAATTAATAACAAGTCAGTAAGTATATCAGTCATAAGTCAGTCAATAAGTAGTATTTAATATGTCAGTAATAAGTAGCGGAATTTTCATCGGAAGTATATCGGTACATAAAGTTTCTATTTCTACACCAACGTACTGAGTTACGATTTATCTCGATTGCGACAGCAATATTAGGTTAAGTTTTCATCTCCAGATCTTGGGTAGAGAAAGAGAAAATATCCGACTTGAACAATGGATCCATCAGAATAAGACTCGATTTCCAAGTTGCTATCAAAATTGTAGAGATGGTGCATTTAATATGTCGTTGTTTAATGTTTCGGGAAGGTCATCAAATCTGTGTTCCCATCCGAATTTAGAATTATTGCAAGAGACAATTGATTTTATTATCAACACAGACAGGACAGGCAGAAAACGTAAATCTTCTAAAATAAGACAATGTACATACTACGAATCCATATTACGGTATTTGGGTTAATGTATTAGACAGCAAATTTAGAAATTTGAACCCATATCTATTCTATTATGATACTCCATTAATGCAACTAATGTGGGTGTTAATTGTATAGACTTGCTCTTTAACACCCTAGTAGAAATTTTAAAAATAGTCCACAACCAATTCTTATGCAATTTGTGCTTACTTTAAATAAATCGTGATGGGATTCTCTACGAGCACGATTAAGGCAAAGTTTTGTCCACTAGGGTACATGCACAGATATAAATATAGAGAGCCAGTTAGGTTGCCTTTGAGAAGCATCAGAAGAAACATGGCTTCAAGAAACTTCCTACTTGAGTTTCATAATGTGGTAGGGTGCAACAAGTACCTTGTACTCGAGTACAATGGGGTGTCTCCTTATACTTTTTGTGAAACAATGATTTCCTGGAAGAAATCCTTTTTCATGCAATCTGACGTCTAGGAAATAATTCCTCGTTGTAAAGCTATCTTGCTTGTACGTATTGTAACTACATGTGGTCTACTAGTGCACATATTCTGTAGAATCATAGAATCTGAAGTGACAGTAATGCAGATGTTCAGTGCAAGGATGCCTTACCTGTGTACTGTTGCTTTTACTTTTTTTTAAATCCAACCTTTCATACCAAAAGATATTCCAAAGTTATTATATACACTTTTTTTTATAGAAACCTCACAATGTCACAGAAACTATACATTGTTTACTTGAGTGTTTATGTGCAGAATAAGTAATAAATATCGAATTAATATTATCATCATTTTAGAATGATATCAAATTTCCAGCATGTTTTGTTTAGGAATTAGAAAATTAAATAATCGCAAATACCTAAGAATACCCTCATTAATAATGGGACAGGCATAAAAGATCTCATGATCATTGTATACAGAGGGCTCTAGCTTGAAGTGCTAGTAGTAAAACTTATAATCGCAATGTTAGGAATATACAATATATTCTCTGACTCATATTTTGAAAAATCCAGTAAATTAAATGCCATATTCTCCCAAAAGTACGAGGGGCATTCAATAAGTAAAGAGACAAACTGAGGCACTCAAAAAAACACTATAACAGAAATGAGTCCTCTTACCTGTGTATGATGTCATACAATACACATTACCATTCTTACAAGATATTATTCCATAATATTGAGTTAATAGGTATAAATGACCGCAGCTGGTGTAACTTCCGCTATTATATGAACAGCATAATTGTTTATGAAAGGTCGTATGAAAGCATATGTAAGGCTGCATACTAGCGGACGTAAAACTTATAATAAATGGTTTATTGATCTGGAAAATACCGATCGGGTAGCTCGTGATATTAAAACAAAGTGGATACTTCGTAGAATGCAAAAGGAACTGGGTAGACATAAAGATAGTGCAGAACATTTCACTAAAAGATGTGCAAAAAGAAAACTGAATATATCCTTTTGAATAACGCACTTTATCTCGAGCAGGCACAAAGAAAATATAACGGCACAGCACTCGAGGCTTATGAATGGCACGATGTCCCATGCAATATATTATGAAGCCAAGTAGCAAAAGGTTGCTACTAGGAACCGGTGTACACGGAGAGGGACATCTAGCACCAGTTAGAGGAATTTAGGCTGCGTTCACACTTTGTGAATAATATTACGAAATTTTACTTGTAATCACACTATTACTTGATTAACTCGCAGGCTAGGAGAGTGACAGTTAGCACTGGTTGGATATTACTTAATAAACAGCACTTGAATTCACCACACATAAAATTAAAGAAAATCTCAGTGCAAGAAGATAGATAAGGCCAGCATAAACATATTGTCGGGGCGAACAAGATGCAACATGCTAACGAGCAAACATCATTGCATACGGGCCAAGAAAGCTTGCACGAAACAGCTAAGCTTCACTAAAAGAATACGTTTCATTCAAGGCACTAGCTCAGTACAAAGGCTGAGCGATAGCATTTACTTAACAAAAGTCGCTACGAAGGTTGACACCGAACATTAATAAAACTATTCTTGAAGACTACCTTCGTATCAACACAATAATGCCTCTATTGACCCTTTTGTAGGTACATGAATCCTGTGCAAATCACACAATCACGGGCAGGACTTACCCAGTGGGATTCTCAAAGCACATTGTAGTTACGAACATGATGACCTATATTCACTATGCACGAAAGTACAAGGGTGAAATTAATATACATCCTTAATAAAACAACTATAGGTGATTGTTGCAGAGTATAGTGATAATTCCTTGAAGCAGAGGATCCAAAGCGGAACTTGACTCCGCGACCAGGGCTGTACGCAGCTGGAGCGCCACCAGACATTCCAAAAGTAATGTTCCCACTCTAGAACAACTTAAAATCACTGCTTATGGCCTTAAGGGACCAATTACGCCATGATTGCTCCAGTATTACACTTGATAGCACACGGAAACACAAGCGCTGAGTTTGATAGGAGTGAGTATAGTAAAGTAGGTCATAATAATACACAGCACAGACGATATGACAGCTCCTAGGTTGGAACTTATTACGTCTTCCACCAGAAATAGTATTGCCTTTCGGAGAAAAGTCAAACTAGCTTGAAAACACATATAACATCGACCACCTTACAATGCGGCTTCTTCATGATGAGTAACAGTGATTCAGTGAATGCCATAACTAATAGCGTCAAGATTAGATTTCAAATAAACCAAAAGATGAAATAATCATTAGTTGGTGCTGAGATGATGTTTCAACTGTAAAGAGCTTAGCTACTAAGAAGAATGGAACGTAGAGTCGGGGTTTCTTCAAGAATTTACTCGATCATCTTTAGTTGTTCATGGCACTATAAACTAAAAGACATCATCAAAAGTACTATTCAAAAGTTCTAACGTATGTTAAATAACACTGACAACTAGGTTTTGATATGCACTTTTACACTATTGAAGAAAAGAGTTGTGCAACAGTTAAACACATGGTTTAGCACTATCACTTCATATGTGACAACTGGCTCAGACAAAGAGCAGAATTTTCGTTCACTCACTATAATTAATATTTTATGTTAAACTGCCTACTAACAAGTTAATCAGGGAAAGAAAGACTTCAGCTATCATTTAGATTCAGCCTGTTTTTTGGATGATGCCGGTTCAGGGCGAAAAATCCCGAATTATTTGACACAAAATTCAGACATTACTTTATACTGCCATACCGAACAAACAGTCTCCCTCCAAGCGAGCAACTTCCCTTTTTGCTCCACCGAAGCCGGAAGCTACAATGTTGCCAGCTCTTATAATAGAAAATTTACACCAATGAATTTAGAAAATATTACTAGAAATTCTTACTATTGCTGAGGGCACTACATAACATACAAGAACCCTACCACAACCTTATACAAAATTATTTTTTATGAATAGTTCCTAGCTATGCTAGACAATAATCTAGTAGAAGATTACAACTATTTCCTGCAAAAGTATTTTAGCAATTCATCAAATAAGTTAAATTAGAATAATAATTCTTTTAGTCCGACATCTTTTCAACAAGCTTAGACACGAACTAATATTTGTAATTCTCATCAACCTTTTTAATTGCAGGTTAGACGACTTCCTAAAGTATCATACATGAATCTTGATACCAAAAGTACCATTCCAGGAGACTTTATGAACACTCTGTTTGGTTCTTGTGTATCTCATAATTCAGCTTTGACGGCGATTACCAGGTAAAGCATACCATATTTTCTAACTCGTTTAAAACTCGTTTAAAACTTTTTAAATACTAAAATGTTTTGTAGTCCCTTTATTTGTGAAAATGTAGGTTTTAATACAAATATCCGTTTTATGACACAACTATAAATTGTATTTCCTTAACTTTTACAGAAGTGGTTATGAATATGCGGAAGAAATGGTAAAGAACAATTCACTTAAGAGTACTGATATACCTCCCGCAATGGCTCTTTTTTATACACCAGCAGGGTCGAGGGTAAGCAATACTATCATTTCTGTATCATTTGGTAGTCAAATGTACTAATAAAAACATCAAAATATTGTAATATTTATATTAAATTATTCCTGTACATAATAATTATTTATATTATTTCTATTACGTTATAAACCTCTTCGAGTATGTTTGAATTTAATTTATAATTATATGATTTGTGTATAGTTCATCTAAGAAGAAATTAAATCTAAGCAGAAACAGAAACCATTTCCTCCCAAATCCCATTCCCAAACACTTTTTGTTTAAAGAATATTACATGCTTTTCCAAGTTTATTACGGTTTTGCTGAAAGTAGCGAAAAATGTAACGAATCACATAGAAGAGGGAAAATACTATTATTTTAACTTTAGTTATTAAAATTAAACATTCTGGGCACTTGTTAGCATAATACATTTAACCGAAACTATCTCTTAACCATCTGTATTGCAGTCTCTTTAGTTTGTTGAACGTGCTGTTTGTATCGATTTGGTATCATTAATTTCTTACACTATCATTAATAAAATATATTTCATGTATGTGCTTGTTAAAAATGTTTATGTGAGATTTTGTCAGGGAAAGGAATGCTTATACAGTTGTAACATCGATTTTTTCAGCTCAAAGGGGCTGTACGTGTCTTATTGGTATGTTGTTCTCAATCACAATTAGCCTCTTACCACCAATACGTTTTCTGCTTATATTGAGAATTAGAAGTTTAAGCTAGTTAGGACATGACCGTTACACGTGATATCAAGTGTACCGTGATATCAATGGAAAAGTAATATACGATGTTTGACAAGAGGCCAAAACCAATATATGAAAGAGCAAGTGGCACAGAAACACACAGCAATTGTCAACTATAATTCATGTCTCATGTGAGTTCATCCTGCCCATTGCACATCGTTCTCGTTTGATATTG
Source organism: Thermobia domestica (assembly GCF_964235325.1). NCBI lineage: Eukaryota > Metazoa > Arthropoda > Insecta > Zygentoma > Lepismatidae > Thermobia > Thermobia domestica. Next base: position 133,918,912 of record NC_137460.1, read on the forward strand.
CCAGAAACGTTTGGTATAAGATGTGACCATCCAAAATGGCTATTCTGGTTGCCCAGCGTGCTCCGACACTGTAGATGTACCAATAGAGGAGGTTGTATGTGGCTTATTATGAATAAAATCCCACAGTCAAAACCTCGATGAGTAAAATTACATCTACATAGACTATAATTTGTCCGTCATCTCGTTACACCATATAAAAATTTCTGGGTTGAAATAGTAACAAAAATAACATTTGATAATAATGGAAAGGAGTAAGAAGGAAGACGTAGGTAACAAGGGATTAAAAACGTTTAATGTAGACAATGAACTGTACAATATCGATTTGTTATAAACGAATGAATATATAATTGTAAAATATAACGATATTAAGGGGAAGTGTTCCCATTCAAATCACCTTGCTCAAGCTATTTTGTGTGTGTGAGTTGTGAAGCCTGTCGCCGGAAATTCAAAGTGAAGGGTAAATAATTTGAGATCACCAAAATACTTTCGGTTACAGAGATATATTTCTGTCTATAAGTCCCTCAATTAAAATAAATTGAACCTATAATAAGTTATCGATTCTATTTTTTAGGAAAAAGGAGTCTACCTCTCCTATTTTTACAACATTCAAAGCGCCAATGTCTTTCTCATTATCACGGACCAACAGTTGAAGATTTTTCAACATTTTAATTTATTTCCTTTACTGTTGTTAATAATATCATTTTCAGTACATGCGTATCCTAAAGGAGAAGAGTGAGTTCAAAATTTGTGAAAAAAAACAATGTAGCAAGCGCATCAATTTAAGAAAATGAAACTGAAAATGTGAGAAATAAGTGAACAAATATCTCAGTATGTTCCGGCATTTTGCTTTTAATTAGAAAGGGGCAATATTTTATTTTCTAACCACATTCAAATTGACTTTCTTACCCTCAACATTACGTCAAAACAGTTGAAGTATTTGAAATGATTTTTTTGTATAGTGTACTGTATTCAGATTTATTTTTCGAATTGTAGAGAGTGTTCTCAGCGTTAAATACGTTTGAATTCAGAATAGTAATTTTCCGTTATAAAGATGTTACAAAGAGGTTTTAGGGAAAAGGAGATTGTTCATTACTATATCTACGAGTGTTTGTGAAATAGAGGGATAAGTAACGTAAATTATGTATTGTGTATGCAAAAATTTGTGTGAATTATGGTAATGCCCCTTGCTGAGAGGTTCCATAGGCCCCTATTCAAAATTGTCTATAACTTTTTAAGCACTTAAACAATATCCATTTAAGAAAAAAAACATTGTTTTCTTCAATGATAGAATTAGTATGCATTGGTACAAATTCCACGGAAATCCTACGGTTATCCAATAGTTTTCGAAGACTATACAGCATACTTCTGAAGACACATCAGCGATAAGTTAAAAATTAATATGTGAATTTGCTACTCCAGTTTATTAAGAGGTTTGATTTTGTACGATAAACTTAAAATTCCTTCCATCCACAGATGAAGAGGTTGCAGGCTGTTAAGCGAGGACTCCTTCCTAGTCATTCAAAAGGGTCATGACACATAAACCAGCTTCTTGGAAAATGCATGTCGAGCTATGCACGTCTAGGACGTGCAAAATGAGAAGGGGTCATATCTTGCATAAAAGGGGTCATATCTTTCATGAGGTCATTATAATTGTGAATACAAGACGTGAATACAAAAATAGTAAGGCACTGTTTTGCATTCGATGCGTTACGAATAACGTCTGGATCTACAACTCTCGTATATGTTATGCAGGGCTTACTGTGACTTTGAGCAATATTCACTTTTTTCAAAAATCACGTTCAGATCCTCTACCTCCCAGTATTAACAATTGTGCAACTTAACCAGGGTCTCAACATGAAACACGGCTTCATTTCACCACAAGATAATAAACGAAAGATCGGAGGAGTCCTAATACTAAACAAATATAATCTTATCATACTTCAATTGATAATCACAGTCTTTCGACGAGACTTCATGACAGTAAGGTGGTTTATATGAACGAAAATTCAAGATTTTCCTTAGAACAGTTCGGATTATTTGTTGAGTTAAATCATTTTAAGGGGATGCTTGTCTTTGTGATTTGTAAAGATGTCAAATTGACAATTTCTGAACTACATGTATAATATTCTTCGTCGTTTATGTTGAGGGGTGAACACTCTAATACCTGCTACGGAATCTGCGTACAGTAACTCCAATGAAAATTAATTATAAGTTTGTTTTTATCGGGGCACGAGGTTTCACATTTGTCCTCCATCTCTTTACTTCAATTATGGAATCACATGTCTCATACCGGGATGTCAGGTTTGACGTTGCACCGTATACCGCACTGATACCCGCAATGGCATCAGGTAATAAATTCTATTATAAAAATAAAATTAATTTTGTTTCATGAAATTTATTTAAGTATTTAAAAAGTTCGAAACAATTATGTATGTTGTAAAATAATTTCAATTGGGAATTAATTACTACTCACCCTGTATATTCGTATATACTGTTATTAAAAATAATTAAAATTATAGCATTGTATTGTTGATGTTATGTATTAAGGCAAACTTCGTACTACATGAGAAACAGCAGATCGGGTCTGTGCAATGAACTGAACAGATTGTGACAATGTAAAACGAGGAACTTCTTCAATTACTAAAGATGATAAATTATTTTTGTTTGTGTACTTGATGCGATAGCGAAGGAAGCAGGAAGGATATACAATACGCTTCCTGCTTCCTCCACTATCGCATCAAATACACAAACAAAAATAATTTACAATAAAATATGCAATATGTTGTGGCAGAAAGTATCTAAGATGATAACTGCCTGCAAAATACGCGCGTCAAGAGTGCCGACCACTTAACTACCACATGCACCATACACTGATAATTAAATTTAATCTGCTCGTAAAAGATACCTAAGTTACTCACTGGGTTACAATTTAAGCTTGATGTGAGAGGAATGACTTACCATTTTCTAAATTCACAAAATCAAACTTTGTGTAACGACATCAGTGGGTTCCTTTAAATTCTGGATATACCTATACATACTTAATTCCCTACAAACTATTCAAAATATAGAATCAAGAAAGCACAACGCGGTTTCGGAAAACAACATTTTTCATAACTGAATATCCAAATCTTTCAAAGATTTATATTTATTTGACAGAAACATAAATCTGTTATTTCGAAATTTTGTTTTAAGACTTAAATATAAATACAATTCTAATATATATATATATATATATATATATATATATATATATATATATATATATATATATATATATAACTGAGTATATATTACACATCTTTATGTCTTTCTTTATGTAATTCTAGGTGTTTTTGAGTTCTTCCTACGAATATCCACAAGGAATCTTAAATAACATCTTATACCAAGGCGCAACCGGAACCGGAAATTTTCTTTTATTTGCAGTAGACATTATAACTACCGTTAGTTCTCCAAGGATAAGGAATCTTACTCCAAAACAACGTAAATGTTACTTTAAGCAAGAAAAGGCACTAGATGTTAGTCCAGTTTACACACAACATTCATGTAAGCTTCAAAGAGAATATCAGCCTATCATGGAAATGTGTCAATGTTCACCACTTGTTTTCCAATATCACGGTACGTATGATAATTTTCTTAAATCATAAGTACTATCAGTGGCGTAATTAGGATTTTGTTTTTGGGGGCTTTTCTAACTTTATTTCTAGAAATGTGAAATATCTGCAAGCTATTTAATTTACTTTCGGGGAGCTTCAGCCCGCAACCCTCCCTTAAACACGCCATTGAGTACTAGAATAAACATACGAATACATACAAGGAATGTGCATGAAACGAAGTCCGAGTCAAACATAGTCCATTCGATAAACATAACAAAGATATGATTATGTACCAAAAAAATTAGGTGCCATAGACAACGAAGTAAGTCCCTAGGGCCCATTAAACCTGTTAGTATAAAGACAATCGTAGACTCGCAGTAAAATAACTACTATAACAATACTGTTTATTTTAAAGACTTTGATTATAGTCCATTGTCTTCAACATGAAACAATCTTTTTACAGGTAAGAAATATCAATTTTCTAAAATGTACAATTGGAAGCTTTGGGGCAAAAACCAGTTAAGTCCAAAAAGTGAAAGTGTAAAGGAGATTGCTTCACAAGGGTTTCTCTTCAAACTTGGCACATGTATACTAGACCGAAAATAAATCAAAACGTATTTTTTCTTTCTTTCAAAACATACGTTAACAGGTGCGAGGGCTCCTTTTCAAAAGGAGATCCCCTCGACTAAAGGGGACACATTAAAAAAATAAACTTTGCCGAGGCAAAGATGGCTTCAAAGTAGGAAATACAGCTTTTGTCGTTTTTGCGAGAAAAGTATTATAGTGGGTAATTGCCCGCTTCGAAATGACAAAGGACTTCACAATTCTTATGGAAATTGCTTTCCGGTGGAATTGCTTGAAACCGAGATATGTTGTAGATATGGTGTTCCTGAGAAAAAGTCTTAAGGGGCACAACCACAAATCACTTACTGCTTGGCCACTACAGGGCTACATTTGGAAAGAGAGAAGATGACAACATTCTAGATTTCGGTAAAAATGAATAAAACCGTGACATGCCGCAGATGTTGTGGTCCTGAGAAAAAGTTTTAATGTGCATAACCACCAATCACTGATCGTTTGGCCACTACAGGGCCACTTTTTTGAAAGCAGGGAAGATAGTGATATTCTGCATTTCGATGAAAATAACTGATACTGTGATATGTTGTAGATATTGTGTTCCTGAGAAAAAGTCTCAAGAGGCAGAATCACCCATCATAGACCGTTTGGCCAATACAAGGACACTTTTTTAAACGAACAGGAAGTATTGCGGATTTCGGTGTAATTGCCTGAAACTGTGATATGTTGTACAGCATAGTCCGGATGTGGGCGTACCCGTAATTGGTGTTTTCTGACGGGTTTAGGTATTACCCACATTTGTTCTGTAACATTGGCTTGGCATGGAGCACTAGCTCAATTCTGCGATTCACGTGCGTAATTACCTAAATCAGAAAGCTTTCTGGCCGCTGGATTGGAAGAGGTTGTGCCACCACCAGCTCCCTTTGCGTGGCCTCCAAGACTTCCGATCTAACGACATCAGAAAATGCTTTATGGGGTTCGTGATTCAGGAGTATCTAAGCAAAACATCTGCGAGAACGTGGCGTAGAATTCAGCTGTGTTATGACATGGATGGTCATCATACCAATGTTTATGACTCTTAAGACTCTTAAGAGTTCAAGGTAACTTCGTACAGACATTCTACCATAACAAACACTATACTGTTGAAACATAAAGGTGGTACGACCACTTCCGAATCCAAGGCCACACTTTTTAAAACAGCAGAAGGTAAGGATACTCTGCAATTTTGGTAGAATTGTATGAAACCCTGAAATGTTCTATCCCACAACTAGGAAAAGGGATGGGGAGAGTAGCGGCCAACATAATTTCAACATAGACAACATTCAGATGTTCATCTTGCGGTACAAAGCAAAACAGTGGAAAGCCCTAGACAATGTTTCTCAGGATCATGACATCTACAACAAATCACAGTTTCATTTACATCGAAATAAAAAATATCGTTACACCCGCTTGTTTTTTAAAAAAATCTGGACTTATAGTGGCCAAACGTAATAGTTCGATTATTGTGTACATTAAGACTTTTTCTGATCGTGAGAAGATCTTCAACATATCTTAGTTTACTCAATATTACCGAAATCCAGAGCATCATTATAATCGGCTGTTTTCAAGAAAGTACCCTGCAGTGACCAAACGATTAGTGATTTGTGGTTGTGACCTTGAGACTTTATCTCAGGATAACAATATCTACAACATATGTATTACGGTTGCCCCATTGCCCCTATAACCCTTTTCTTGCAAAAAAGACAAAACCGTATTTGCTACTTTGAAGCCATCTTTGCATCGTCAGAGTTTAGTTTTTTTAATGTGACCCTTTTAGTCAAAGGGTTCTTTTTATGAAAAGGGACCCTTTGTATCCCTTAACGTATTTTTCGAAAGAAACAAAAAATGCGTGTCGATTTACTTTCAGTCTAGTATATATATGTACTAAGTTTGAAGAGAATCGGATGAGGAGAAATCCTTGTGAAGCTATCTCCTTTACACTTTTACTTTTTGGACTTAACGGGTTTTCTTCCCATTTTCTTTTTTTTTTAATTTTCTAAAATTAGGAAATTGCAAAAAAAAACATTTTTCATATTTCTTTAATAAATTACGACATTGTAAATGAACTTTTTACCTTTATGAGCACTCAGAAATTGGACATTAGTAACAGGCCAAAATAGCCTAAGTGCCAACAGCTATAATGTTCAACTTAATATGTACACCATTATTAACTTTGACCATATCTCGACCCTATGAGAATTACATAAATATCGTACAAGTAATTTTGCTGCTGGACATTAAAATACTGCTGTACATTTCCACTTGCCTACTTAAAAGTAATGTCAAATTTCATTTATACCACTGGATCCATCTGATGACTAGAAAAAAGGCCTATGGTATGATATGGGAGAACAATGCCCGATTCCCTTCCTAAATGACATTAATCAATTTACGACTAAATAATATGAATATTTACTTTCATTTTTCCTAACTTCCTCTTGTTGCATGGGTTTGGTATCCATTTTCCAGATTATTTCCAAAAATACATTATATGGAAGAAAAATCTATGAAGAGAAATGAGAGATGTCCGTTGAGAACTCTTCGAAGTGAGAAGTGAGTTTGCTTTGGGAAGAACGAATTTATGTAGACTTGATCTCTTTCTCTGTTGCCATTTCTTTATTCTTCTCCATCTTAAAACTCGAATATCCTGGCACCTGTCGGTGATCATTGCCAACAATAAGTTTTCCAAGATGGGCAAAGTAAGCGTTGGAACTAATCGTAGTATACACGACTCTTATTAGTTACTCTGGAAGCATGAGTGCAAATCGAGCATGTAGCCACAAGTGTCGTGTTCCGTTGGTGAGAAAAAAGTTCGCTTTAAAACCAAACAACATTGCTAACATACTGTGGAAACAAACCAACGAAGTGATTCTTCAGGATTTTTGGTGCTAATATGTAATGCAAGAAATAGTCGTCTACAATCGGAATATAACAATTGGTCTAGGTGTTTCTCCAGAAGATCTGGCGGACACAAACCAAATAAAACGATTCGTTAAATGTCCAAAGGTATTGCTGATCGTTAGTGAACTGTTTACAAAATTAAGCTTCCGACTTCTTATCAAACATTGCTTTACATATTATTATTGTCGTGTACAATGTTGTAGTTAATGTACATTTTCTATTATTGCACGGCCGATTTCAAAATTAATTCATATCGGAGCACTTAATTGAAATTTTCTTTGTAATATAAACGGGTCTAAAATAAATTGTTCACGATATACGTAAAACGAGCTGCAATCTAATGTTGACAACATATTTTTCACGTTGAAACATAAAATACAGTTTTTGTTTTAATTGATTACCACTTTTAACCACATAGGGACATTATCCCGTCTCACTTTGTTTTTCCGTTTTGTTTTCAGCCTCAGAATGCTTCAATGAAACTTTGACAATAATCTTAATATCTCAATACGTTTAACATGTTTGCTATTTGCATAATCATTCATATTTTAATATTTTAAATACAGATATCAGTATATTTAAAACAAGACATTTACTAACTTTTATTAAGATGTTTGATAATTCTTTGAGTCGACAATTTCATGAATAGGTTTTGAGTGTATATATTTACTTCATATTATAATTAAATAAAGTGATGAAAACGGAACATTTAAAACATTTTGTGAAAAGTATTGATTAGTGTTTTCTTTTTTTTAAAAAGTAAGAATTAAAAAACACTATAAACGCTTTCTACGCACTTTGAGTAAAAAAAGTTATCATACAGGTGTTTTAACCATACCTCGTTTCTCACACCAGTGTTAAAAATCCCCTTCTCCCCTCATCAACTCATCGTTGGAGAAACATGGAAGATATTCAACACAGGAAGACAACATGGTTTCAACGTGTGAAGAAACGGAAGATAAGGAAATCCGATTACAAACATTCAAGAGGATCTTCTCACTCCATGAAACATTTGGATTAGATATTGTTCATGCAGGAACCTCATCATGTGGTAGTTAGTGAACAAGTTTTTAACTATTTTAAATAGCCCTTTTTCAGTTGCAAAACCATTCATCATTTATGCAAGTAAGTCTCACACCATATCACAGTGTTGCCAACTAACTGATTTTAAATTTTTGGTGAAAAACCTATTTTTATTCATATCTCATTATACGGCCAGAGGATCTCAACCTGCCTCCATGTGCACTAAACAGGTCGTTCCCTTTCGGACCCCAAATCTATAACAGCCACGAGGATATAGAAGTATTTTTTGTGGGAGTTCTGTATATTTCATAAAGACAGTGATTATTATTTTCAATTTGTACTTTATTCGGCGACGCATATAAGTTCTTTCTTCGGTGGGAATTGCTCTTTCCCCACACAATTGAACAAAGAAGTCTTTCGTTGCTTTTTCATATATATATTTAAAACATTGATTTTGGTGCGAACATTTCAGTTAGTGACGAACCATTTCAGTGTTTCTCCCTGACTTTTTATATGCATAGTATATATTCTATAGTTACTGGGAACTGACTCAAGTGCTTTCTTTAATCGCTTGCGAAACATTAGAATAGATTAGAGCAGACTAGACCAGAACAGGTATTCAAGTGACCGGAGTGACGCCGGTTGCGTTGGTTTTGCAATCCCTTAACTGTACTTTCTCACGCCCGAGTTATCGCAGTGTCTCGTCCATTGTGGGTAGTTGACTAAGATTAACATAAATTATTTTCCGTATTCTGCTTGCATGTGCATACAGGTGCTTTAACTGAGTGTTTTTTGGAATTAACTGCCAACACTCTTCAGTCGACATTGCAGCACGCACCTGGAGCTTTGGTGCTCAGGGAGTTGGACTCCGGTATTGTACGCAGCAACCACGCACGTTGCGTCGGGAACCAAGTATGATTTTGTGTTAAGGGGCATTAGCTATTATCCAGCGAAGGACGTTTTCTTACGGCTCGCCCCCAACTAGTGAAGTCCCAGGTTCTCAAACCTTGTGCGCTAAAAATTATACACGCGCCCTCCAACATCACCATCTACTTTCTTTTTAATTTGCTGAAGACTCATCTTTAGGCTTCAGGACTTTTTGGTGCAGTAACTGGATTCATACGTGGAATTGTCCCGACAACCTTTCACCCAGTGCTATTCCCCAAAGTGCGTTAATGGCGTGTGAGAAGCATTTGCAGTGAAATCTGAATTATAATCTTATATATATAAATGGCTACAGTGAATTAGAAAGGCAAAGTGTGATTTTAGTGATGCAAATTATCATACATATGCTGTGTTCATTGTTGTGTTCCTTCCTCCTCGTTATTTTTTTATATTATTATTTTTCATATAATAATGTTCTAAAAAATAAGTATAGTGTTATTTAATCTAGTGTGTTTTCGTTGTTTGAGTGAGTGATGTTTGCGTGAGTTATGGTCTGGATGACCGTCTGATCGTCCGTGAGGTTTTCGAGACGAGACACCTAAACCTCTCGGTGCCTAATGCTCGTCTCATCATTGAGAGCGACGAGCGATTTGGAAACAATTTGTAACCTCTTCTTGGAGAGGTCCTTCATCGTCCTGTCCAGGTAAGTTCCAGTCTCAGGAGAATCCTTATTGGTAGGACCACGAACCACGAACAGCGACCAGATTACTGTGAGTGGTTACAGAATCACACACGCTAACCCCTACTGTAAATCGCTGCTTTCTATTGACAACTTTTAGACACCTATACACATAAAGTCATCCGCTTTCTCATTTCGCATTGCATGGCACCCCGTTAGCCAAACATTGGCACGTAGAACAGTATGAAGGTTTCTGTTTCAAAACAAAATCTTACATTTATTTTCGGTGTAAGATTTTTATGCAGATTGTTCATTTATGAGCATTATCTTCTTTGTACTTAACATTAGAGGTATTTATGAATAGAAGTTAGGGAGTAGTTTATGAGTAGAGGAATTTTATATACTTTTAAATATTTTGTTGATGTCTTCGTTGAAAATACAAAATAAACATGTAGGAAGTCTGCAAACACTTTTTATGCTCTTATATAACAAATATGAATTACTTTTGCTGCAGGTAATATGTATATACAGTTAACCCGAATTTTAGTATTATAATACCTTGTACAATATTACACTGCTAATCGTAGTGCTCACGAAAATGCTATGAATAAACGCTTAAAAATTCTGAAACAAAATTCATATTGGTAGACCGTGAGAGTCTGTGGAGAACACGAAGTTCAAAATATAGGAGATTCCAAGACAAAGTAGTCAATTATGTAGCAGAAAGTAAGTACTGTTGTTGTCCTTAATATGTATAAATTTGCGTAAAGCGCACATAATAAGCCTTTTGCATAATTGTCAGTGTACACGTAGGAATTTAGTTCGTTATATTAAATTTTGTATTTTCTGTTCAAGTGAATTCAGGAAATAATACGCGTTGAATTATAGTAAGTGTTGATGACAGGTGTCTGATGTAAAGGAAGTAAATTCCTCAAGAGTAGTTTTCTAGGAACTGACACAGTTCATTGCAAACCCATGACCGGGGGTTTAAGGGCGAAGCCCCCAGCGAGATTTAGCAAGTTAAAGTCTAAAATATCAAATGAACCTCATAAAGCAGTTATGCGTCTGATGATGCCAATTGAGAAAACTGGTCACAATGTAATTAGGGATGGATAGCGCACCAATCAGTGAACGTTTTATGAAAACAGAACTCTTTTCATTTGGAGCCTGAAAAAGAAACCTTCCCTGAAACTTACAGCTAAAACTCGGGAGATAAACGTCAATTTTATTGTATTCAACTCAGACACCAGAATAGCCTCATATGTACCACGAAGAAACAAAAATGTAATATCTGTATCTACAAAGCATCATGATGAAAAGTTTGATCTAGAAACTAGCGACGGAAGGAAGCCAAAAACAGTTGCTACGTACAATGTAACATAAGGAGAGGTAGACACATTGGATGAGGTGTGTGTGGTACACATTAAACTTCCAGAAGGTGTAAACTATGACCACTAGTTTGTTTTTTCTACAGATTGCTCAAGATCGCTTGTGTAAATGGATAAATTATGTTATCATAAACATTTCTAATTAGACGATATGCTGGAATGAGTCTGTTGACGTTAGTATTAGAAAAATGGTTGTATGTATTCCAAGAATTCCTCGGGAAATACATTCAAAATAGCCATACAAACAGACTGGATTACAGGACGAAGACATTGGGTTGTTTGTCTACGAAAGAGACATGAAATTGAAATCAGTTTGCAGTAAGTGCCAAAAAATTATGTGTTAACCTCACATGGTATATGCTTGTGATATGTCAATGAAAAACTGAAGGGAAAGTTCCTAAATATATAGGGCTGTTTGTAAGACTATTACTTAATTATTGACCAATTCATCTTATTTGTAACAGTTTTGTTAGTACTAGTGAATTCATTTCTGAAAATTGTCATTAGTAATACGTCATTAAAAAGCAAACTACTTAATGGTGGTCATATACTTCTTACTACGTCTCATACAGACTATTACTAAATGGCTTACTAAACTCTGATCCTGTAAAATAGTAGAAAAATACTTAATGATCCCATAATTCCATAATCTTATATATCTTAATTCTAGCATCGATCTGAATATTGTGAAATAGTTATTCTCTTTTAAAATTTATTGACATTTAATTTTTGTATGTGAAATTCTACATAGCTTTTATCTCTATTGCAGGTAAATATAAGAACTGTGATCTTCAGGGACACCTTTGTGTTGCTCGAGGGCAAGGTAACAATTTCTTTGTAATGAAAAATAAAGCTTAAATTTAATATTTGATATAAGAAGTAAATATGACTAGAACTAAAGCTTAATATTATATTTTCACATATAGTTAATGACGTCAATAGAAATGTATTTTTGTTCTGTAGTTTTGGACCAAATAATAATAATTTAAAAAAGAAAAATATTCTATGGCACTATTGTACTTTCGCAGGCACAGGTAAAAACAATTTTTTTGTTTATTAGCCTAACCTAATAAAAACTTCTTTAAATGTTAGATCTGAAGTAGGTGAGGAATAAACAATAGCATTTAATTGTACATTATTTCCGTAAAAAATCTGGTACTACGAACGGAAATATTATGCTGTTATGAATATGTAAAAAAATTCGGCATGAATGAACTACCTTTTAACAGTTTCCAGCCTTGTGAAGTATATAAAAAGATTAGAAAACATAGGAAAAGTGATGGTACAGTTCCATTTCTTAGAAATGAGACAATCACATACTTGAAATAATACTGTAGATACTGTAAATTGTATCGTATATAGTAAACCTAGGATATCCAAAACAACAAATTAAAGCTGATATAAACAAGTGACGATATCAAACCAGTAGGTACACGTAACTCTCATTGTTATCAAAGGCAGAAAACCATAGGTTAAAAATATTGAAAAAGTAAAAAATCCATTACTTTTACGCACAGAGAAGGAAGTGCAACTAAACGAACTAGATAATTTTCTAATTAATTTCTAATGTACAGTCGACTTTAATCCTTTTTTCAATGTGTACAATGATCAGGCAATTTTATTTTCCTCATTGTCATTAGTAAATGATGCTTTATTTTGATTTAGTATATTTGTCTATTTTACTGCTTGAATAAGTAATTGCATATCTCCGAGATCTCTTTTCTTAGAAATGAATTAGCTTGAAGAAACCGGTATTACACATCAGATATATTGCGAAATTTAGGGAAGTATGACATTTTTATGTTTTTAAATCATTGAAAAAGGTTACATAAATCAATGGCGCTGAAATCAATAAAGGGGGTTCGCCCCTAGCTTACAGGTATGGCTACCAGTATAACGGATGCGACAGTCTTAGGGTCTTCAAAGGACACAAAATGAAAAAAAAGACAGAAAATAGATTTATAAAAATATAATTTTGGTGTGAGTTGAAGTAACTAATACAAATACCATACTCTAACAGCAATAGTTTCTGTATCAATTTATACTTCGGAGGTAGAGGAAAGAAAGTTTCATTTCAAAATTTTATGCTGTATATCGGGTTAAAGGCCTTTTCTTTGGGGAAGTGAATTATTGAGATGGTGGAGGAAACGAAATAGTAGTGGGTGAAAATTTTCCTTTTTAGTTGTACTTTATTTACGTTTATTTTCCTGCTCTCTGAAATAGCTTTTCCTGACGTATTCTACAAATAGAATATTTGGTGTGATGAGTCATGACAATACCTTTTCCTATTGAAACCAAATCTGTGTTTTTATGTATGCTTTTTTCACTTCTCTTATTCCTCGATTTTTGACGGTATGTTTCTCCTTCAATGCGTAGGCGTATTCATGCAGTTTATATAACATTTATGAAATCATAAAACAGCAAATATATAATGAAAAGAATTAAAATTGAGATTACTCAAAAAGATATATTCTCCCTAAATTACAAAAATTTTACTCTTAACTGAGATAGTGAGAAACTACCTACTAACTGAAGAATATAATCTGGGTTTAAGTTCACAACCGTGTATTATGAGCACAGTATTAACCAATCGATAAATATTGAACGCTAGTCTTAAATGTGTGGAAAATCTATATTATGTATTATCTAGTAGGTTTATCATGCAGTGAGTTTGTTCACTGACGCTAATTCTCATTTAAGTACACTTGAATTTGGTAATAGTTGAAACGATGTAGTAAAATTATGAGATACAAATATCTAGATAAAAATATATTCGTTACATTTTAAACACTGTGAAACTTCCGTATTTGATCTAATACAACATAAAAAGGAAGTATTGTCATAATAATAATAATAATAATAATAATAATAATAATAATAATAATAATAAATCACAGACAAATGTTTCCAGAAATATTTTATGTACAATGATACGCATTGGTTAATCGTTCAATATAATATTGTTTCTAAGCAGTACGGAAACTGCTTCGGTACAGTTGAAGAAGGAAATGCTATCTTTTCTCGTTTATATTCGCTTATCTCTGATGATTATTAAAGTACGACCTTAAATGAAATTAACATAATTTGAAGAAAGGAAAATATTTGTTGGAAAACGTTTCCGCTGATTTCTAGAAATGAGAATACTGACACTTTTGGATAGAATAAAACTATTATTTTCAATGTTATGTATAATATATTTATACTAAATTGAAAGTTTTAGTCTCGTTATTTTAAATCAAAATTTATATTAGTCAGTTCTTAGAAGCGAGCGTTTATCTAATAAATAAAATAAAGATACATTTTCAGCTAGTTTCTTTTCCTAAGGCATTCAGTACATGTATTCCTAATATTTCGTGTTTGAAGGGTCATTATATTCATTTTAAAAGTTTTAATGCTAATGTAGTTTATGATATCTTGTGTTTAATTTTAATTGCAAACCGTCATTTCAAAAAGATTAAAACATTTGTGATGTTGCTCTGTATAGCGTTATCTTTTCACCTATTTTACCTTCAGGAATCCAAAGACGTCATGAAAGCATCGAATGTTTTCAAGGATGTGAAGGACAAGTAATTGCTATCAACACGTTTGCTAAAATTGAGTGAGTAGCACTTCATTATTTGTATTCTGCTAAATTTGATAGTAATAGTACCTTTAAATGTGTCAAAATGTTTCGAGTCTTACTTTAAAATGAGACTTAATGTTTCGAGTCGATTAGTTGTGATCTGTTCACTTTTCAATCTATTTTGTATACTTCGGTTATATAATTACTTTTAAGTTGGTTTTATTGTATATGGAAAATTAAACCAAGTTTCTAATTGAAGTTCCAATAATTAATTTTTTTGAACTAAATAAAGCGGATATACAACCAAATTAAATGACTATAAAATAAGTAGTGGAACGAAAACTAGTTGAATGAAATAACGAGTGGGAAAAACATAAAAATCAAGGAAAATCGAGACAAAATATTATGCACTTCCTCACGCTCCAGAGTTGTATTCAACAATTGAAGCCTCGTCCTGAAAAAGGGTCTAGGAACTCCTTTTCAAATTGAATCATTTGATAACTTTCTTTTATCTCCATCTAGTTTGCCTGTTCTAAAACTTGCGAATACAGCTACCAGAATCGTAAATTTTCGAAGTGTGAAAAGTGGATGGTGAATTAACGTTCTCTTCCTCCTAAAGTGAATGTAGCCATTCTTGTCTTATTTCGTGAAGCGAATGTATACATTTTATTAGGTAGGAAAGAGTAGAACACAAATATATAAGTAAGTAAATATAACTTAAGGATGCCCTGTTTTAAGGTCAGATTTCTTATCATTTGCTAAGAACGTTCTTCTACTTTTCATTAGTGTTACCTTGTGTTCTTTCTTGCCACGCTATTCTCTCGTATTAAGCTACTATGGTATTTTCGTCCACGTCTCATATTCCAGCTGAAGCCTCATTTTACAAAAACACATGTCAACGCGATTTCTAAAGAAGTAGCATTAATTCTTCGTATGATCACCTTGGTAAACTGTTTTTGTGACCACTAGATTATTCTCCTGATATAGATCTTACACAAAAAAAATTAAGAGGGTAGGAAAAATATAACGTCGTGTCTCAGTTACCGTTTTGTTAACGAAGTTTCAGAGTAGAGACGTAACTTTGTCGGAGAAAATGTTGGAAACGATAGTATCATGATTTGTGTGGTGGAAGGTCTTGTAATTAAAGAAAGCTGTTATAGTAATGTGAATACTGAATCAAACAGCCCGATTTATATTAAGAGTATGTCTCTTTGTATTATTAGAGGAGTAAATTTGTTCACGGTCTAACTGGTTAGGAAATTTGATACAACATATTGCAATTAAAAATGCCTAATGAGTAACTGTGAGAAGTTACTGAAATTGGAGAACATTACAGGTTTGATTTTATTGAAAATTTGCGATCTTCTAGTCGCAGCATAACCCCAATGTTTACCGACTTAAGTAGAAGAGCTGTTTCAGGTTGAGACATTCATACGCGAACAAGAAAAATATTAAGTTCAAATTAACTAACGTACTTGTATAAAAAGTAGATCTCATTACAAGTAAGTAGTCTGTTGTACTATTTCCAACTAATTAAATCTCACTTTGCGTTTCAATAGTCTGATAGGATTTGAGAGAGCTGGGTATTATCGTGTGAAATTATGACCATATATTCACAGTAATTTTTGCTTTTTAATTATATGTTTAAGGAGGAACAACACTATGTGTAATTGCGCTAAGGGAAGATTTGGACGTTCGAAATCGAATAAAAAACCCTAGTCCCTTAACAAGGATGTTCATTATTGTGCTTTACGTAGAATAGAAGTTATAGCAAAATATCAGAAAAATAAAAAAATAAACCATAATGCATATAGCTATATATAATAAAGCTTGATGAATCAAAACTGTAATGAAATTTTCTTTTTAGGAAGCAAATATGATGTCTACGCGTTAGAAGTAAATTTAAACTATCTACCCATAGAAAGAAAGAAAATATAAGGCAAATAATAAAAGAATATTGATTTCGGGTCTCCTAAGAGCAAATAATAGAGGAACTAAATCACACAATGTTCTTCAAAATATGAGAGGTTATACCTCTTCCACTCGCTATTGAGAGAGCTTATTCAAATCAATATGATAGTCAATCATCAACATTACCGTGATTCCCTAACTAAAATATACGGAAAAATATATAAATTATTTCTATTTTCATATTCATCATTCGCAGAAACAAAGATACGTAGATCAAGAATAAAATATTTCATAAAGTCAATCCTTTAACTATAAGAAATCCATTCTGTAATATATAAAAAACTTATTCTGTCATAGTCAGTATCCATCTCCCTACAAGAACACGTAAACACAATGCACGCAATTGAAAAATTGTCTATATATAAAATCAAATAATCGCGCAGAAAGTGTCCTTCTTGATACGAAAACACTATCACTATTTTTATTAACAATAATCAAAAATTGTTCACACTATTAAGTAAAAACTAATTGTAAAGAACTGAATCCTTTTTCACACTCACATTTGTGTTGTAGGATTCATATTGAGAAACGTGCAGTGTAAAACTATAGGCATATCTTATTTTCTTGTCATCACATGATTAATACTGCATACGTTCACTGCTACTTTCCTTTCTCCTCTTCCTTCCGTTTCTCAGATGATTCATAGTTATTTCGTTTCGGTGACGAATAACAAGATGCCAAAATTAATACGAAACTAAACGTGAACTGATACAGACAAAAGGAAAAACGCTTCCTCAAAGTTATCCAGCAATTCTAAGTAGCATAAAAGTACAAATAGAGAGAGAATAAAATACAATTAAGTTATTACGAGTATACTTCGTTCTCCTTATTCTCTTTCTCGTGGTTGTCAGCAAAAAAAATTAGAAACACTTTCAATCATTTCTGAACCTGTAATCACATGGCAAGTGTCAATACAAAATTCGTCAGAGTTCTTTATGGCAATGCAGAATAGTACAGTGTTCTTTATTGCAATTTAAGCGGTTTTTTTAGCATAATGAACTTGTATATTTACAAATGGCGTTTTCACTCCAATCATTACATGTAATTCCTTGAAGAAATTGCCGACAAATCAAGGCCGTCTGTCTTTCTTCAATTATTTGAAAATCCCGTTTTTCAAACTAACATTTTCATAAAGAAAATTACTCACAGAAGCAGCTGTGATACTAGCAAGTGTTCAACTAATCAGCAAGTGAATCGGGTTGCTGCATCACTAACAACGACTACATATTTACAAAAAAATTGCGAAACGGGTTACAGCATCAATAACAACTATTAAATATTTATGTCTATTAAATAGGCGATAAAATGGAGGGACCTGAGAATATGTCTGCAATGTGTGTGCAATGTGTTCAACTGGTCCTAATCTTAGGTATTTGACATATAATGCATTCTTTGCAATTTTGATAAATATACTGATTCATTTTAGGAAAACAGGCAGATTTCACTGAAATATCATATGTTTTACAAAATTCTTGATTGGAACTAATAGCCGATGTGTGGGCAGGTTCAAAATCTTTATAGCATAATGAGATAGGAGAAGCATAAGGAGATAGTATAATGGCAAAGGTTCCGTGTAAGTTTCTTGTTTTCTAAATAAAATTCCATTTTAATCAAAGAATAAAACGCTTGGCCTTTAACATTAGTTCTTCTTTTTTCTTCGCTTTTAAACCAATCAAAAAGTATTTAAAAAGCGAATTTTTCAGTTACTCTTTTCGAAGAGATGGTTTTTAAAAACATATTATTATACTGGTGTTTTATACACAAGGATACTCTTCACCTTTCTGTTTATCATAAATATTTCTTTTTGTATGTTGAAATCGAGACAAAGCATCGGCCTCTACATTGAATAAACTTAAACCATGTGTTACTGTAAAGTCAAATGCTCAGCATGAGCCAGCCGCCTTACTAATTTACGTACATTCTTCATTTGCCTTAAAAACGAGACCCCTGCAATCAGTGTTTAGTAAAAATGAGAACTCGAATGGAAAAATGGAAAGAATCTAAGTAAATATAATATGGTAGAAAATTCAAGTCCATATTGGTGACTGGATTTTTTGCTCTTACTTAAACTATGGCTACAATAGCGTATAGGTGATAGCTATATATCATCAGGAAAGTGTTGTAGGCTTTAATCAGAGCAGCCACGCTACTTGCTGAAGAGTCGAAAGAAAAAAATGTAAGGTGTTAGGCATTGTAATGCATCAAATGTGAAGAAGATATAATCACTTTTCAAAGTTTACGAAACGACTCTTGCTGTTTTTGTGTATACCGAAATGGAGCGCATTTTGTTTCAACAAAGAACTTAAATGTTTACTACTTTTTGAGAAATTAGTCAAAACGCCTAACAAAGCTACCCAATCTAGGAAGACTCTTTACGTGTTTTTTTTTCGTTTTCTGGCGCTCATAACTGCTAAGAGAAGCAGTAATCATTTTAGAAATACGTATGTCTTCATGTGAAATATCATGACCAAGTACTTTCGTTAAAATATATGGTAATTTTGTATTGTCTGACTGAAGTTTCAAACCACGTCCTCGAATTCGTTTAAACACCTTTCGAGTGAGTCTGATTACTTCTTCAAAGTTACCACCGCCACGGCAAAAGCCAACTACATTTCCGAATACTTTGTTGATATTCTAAACCTTCAAGAGTCATTTTCGCCAAGCTATTAACTCCTGCAAAGGTCGGGATTAAGCCATGAAATAAAGCTAGAAACCAAAAAGAAAACTAAACAGTACTTTATGAGGTTTTGTGGACCCCAGTATTGTAATTAAGAATTAAATATTCGTAACACTAATATTGAGAAACAGAACTATAATCTAAGTATTTCAACTTTGAATTTGTTTTACTGATTATCATCAACATTCTACACAAATTTATGTATGATATAAATGTCAGATTGTGATGTGAAGACAACATATCTCGTGGAATTCAGGTCTCGCTATTGCAGAATTTCCATGATAAATTTTGGACAAGGATATATCGGTCATTATCCGTTTCATGGAGTGCACAAATACCGTTCAATCTAACCTGCCCATTGCTTGTACTCCTAAATCAGTGGTACCGTCGTTATAATTTGAGTATTATTTATCTCTTTAGTCAATAAAGAATCACAGACACTCTTAAACCTACATCTAACTGTTTAAGAAAACAGATGAAATTAGAGGCATCTAAGATTTTTGACATAAGGTATCACGACGATATAATTTTTGAATATTTTGTGTGTAAGTTGTTGAATTAGGGTTGATACTCTCATAACAAGTTGTTCATATCGCAGAATGTTTGTGGTTAGAAACACAATAGTTTTTATTTGGACTTTCAATTTAAAATAATTGTACACTTCTTTAATGAAAGTACGATATGAAATAAGGAAGACGTGTTCAAAATATTGACAATATGTTTTGTTTGTAAAAATTAAGGTTCCTTATTTTAAGAATCTAGATTAGCTTAAATATTTTTTTTTATTCCAGTTTCGAAGTTCCAGGAATTTCATTTTACTTGGGCAGATTTCCACGAGAACGACTGATGCGTGATGTTGTTTTTGGAGGTTTAGAAATCTTAGGTAACAATTGGTATTTTAATATCGTAATGTATTACCTGCAAAGTTATTAGAGATAATAATGTAATGTTGGAAGCAACATTTTGGCATATCTCTTAGAAATTTAAAAAATTGTTCATCTCAGTGAAAATTATTCATTTTCTCGCATGGAATAATAGATTCAGGAACCTAAATATTTAGCACTTCTTAGAATTACTTCTCCAAATTCGCCATCTGACCTTCACAAAAGTTTGAGTATTTACTAACAAAGTGTCTTGTATCTATCTAATTTTTGAATTCATTCTGAGATAAAATGCATTGGAAAATGGAAAGGAAAATGTAACGAATGTAAGGAATTACAGAGAGGAATACACTGAGAAGTTGAATGAACATCGCTTTAACTAATAAAATATAACGAAGTCTACTATTAATCATGATTCCTTATCCGTAGTTAATTGTGATTAAGTACTTCCCGTGGTTTCTCTTATATGAGTTCAATTAAGCTAAATTCACTAACCCCAACTTGGCAAATTTGAGAGGAGAAAAAAGTTAAAGTCCGATTTACGAGGAATTAAATACTGGTTTATACAACAGTATTATCGATAACTGCGTTGAAAGATAATAAAATACATGTTATATATTATTCATTTAAGTATTAGAACATACCGTTAAATGGGTGAAATAGGACGAAGAAGCAAGTTAGTTTTAGGTTGTTATAGTTAATCTGCTGTTGTTAAAGCTAGACAGTCGTGATTTCAGCTGGTGGTCAGTAGATGGCGATACATTAGATGTAAATATCAGAGGAATAGTGTAATTTACCACCTTTGTATACACGAGTGGTGATGTCTTTGTGGGAAGAAAGAAAAATGTAAGGGTAAATAAACTGATTGGTGATCAAAGTAATAAACTACATGTAGCTAACAAGTAAGGGACCATATGGTTGCGCGCAAATCAGATTCAGCACATACGCCATCTGATTGAGAATGAAAAGATATGGAGAACAGTCAAATTTTAAGGTGCTAAGGGCCATAGGGAGCGAAGCGAGGAAAGAGGAAACATTGAATGTCGGCAAAATTGAAGAAAGTCAGGAATGACGGGAAAAGTTAATTTCTTGCAAACAAGGAAAGAAAGTCAACCAAAAGAAAGAAACTAAACATAACAAGGACATCAAGGACGAAGAAAGATCATAATCAGGGTTGCCATCCGGACCGCAGTGTTGCCAGAGCTGCATAACATTGATATGGAAGATATAGCACAGTATAGCAATTCATGCACAAGGAAAAATATTAGTAACACAAAATACAATTGAAAAGACTACACGTGCGAAAAAAGATTTAACGATAGTCGTGAGTGAATAATGTATATGAGGGAGGACAAGTATAGACATGAAAGTGAAGGGGGTACACATGATAACATCGTTCCATGATGATGATGATGATCGGTCTTCTGCTCGAAGGCAGGTTTTGACCTGAAGGTCCCTGGTCTGGATGAACCTATGGTGGTTTGCTATTGCCTTCCATGGGATAATAATGACTTGTAAAGAACGGGAGCTACAGTTTAAGGAGGGATCCGAACCTTTTGTGTTCCCACCGGGAATCGAACCCGGGACCTCTTGAATACAAAGCGAAGAGCTTAACCACTCACCCATCCGGGACAGTAACGGTCCAGTGTGGATATTAATAGAGAAAAATTTCGGCCGGCCATCCTGCATATTGTACCTTATAAGCCGTCGTTGCACAAAGCGAATGTCAGGATGATATATGGTAGCACGCACCAAACCTGCTTGCCTCATCTGTCCTAGTCTCACCGAAAGTGCCGATGTGGTCTCGGAATTAAAGATATGAACCCCTGATTGTACCCTTGACTAGACAAATAAATAGACTTGAAGAAGACCCGGGTAATTGGCGATGCAGTGTATATTGCGCATGCGCTGATTTCGTAGACAAAAAATCGCAAACGCTGCCTCGCCGTAGGTAGGATATATGTCACCAAACTTGGTGGGACAGAAGTGTATCAGCACCTCCAAAACACGGGGACATTTTTTGTTTCTGTTCTTTCCATGGCAATCTCTATAACAGCTGACCGAACGTTTGTTTGTTCATAAAATACAATGTGCACATGTTTTTCACATGTGTACTAATTCCTTGGAGATTGTCCAAGCAGGGATCTAATGAGACAATACAAAATCAAATGGCGTGAAACTACAAAATAAGAGATGTAGGAAGTAATTTGTCATGCTATGGGCCACAGGCAACTACGTACATAGGGGCGCATTTGTAGAAAATGAGCAGAGAGTGTGGGACTTAAAGGCGCGAGACACAACTAGTGTTTGTTGTTGTAGACGTACAAGTGTTGAGCGAAGATTATGTTCTGTGTGTGCCACCAAAAGGCAGTCAGGAAGTGGCATTGGACCGAGTGCGGGGATACTTTGAAAACTGATTTGTATACATGTTGCGTGTGGTTTTGTTAATATTAGAAAATGACCACACTAGATCAATATTGATCTGCTATTGGAATAGGAGAAGCGAGTGATTTGAACGTAGGTAGAGCACAAAGATTTTGAGACGTTGTCGTCATATATTGAAGCAATTCTGTCAATTATCCAGCAGGAACGAGTGCGATTTACTAGGCGCGTCATATGTGTGCAAAATTCGAGAATCTGTAGTTGTGAAGTTGTTAGCAGATGTGTTCGGCATTTCACAAGAATCACCAAGGCGGGAGAAACTTATCGTTACAGAGCAGATTAAAACACAGTTGTGGAACGACGAAAGTGTTGTAGATGAGTTTAATACTTTAGTGATGGATGTGAAGCTGGAACAGATGTTGAGGACATTGAAAGTGATATCGGTGATGATACAGTGTTAGCAGAAGAAACAATGTACCAACCAAAACGAAGTCCACCAACCCACCATGAAAGTAGTGGGTCGTTATTTTATGCTCCATCTCCACCAAATAAATAGTTCACAAAATTCCCGGACAACTACTTGGTCGATACATACAAGATCTGGACCAAGCAGGCGACAGGGTCGGAGCCCCCCAGCTGTGTCCTCCTGGGTTAGCGATCGATATGTCTCCGCGTCTAAAATTCAGTAGCGTTATGGCACAGAAATGCAAAATAAAAACTAAAAAATTCTTTAAAAATTTGAAAAGATACTCACAGCACCTTGTAAAGGCCGGCACTCCTTCAGAAACGCTTAAATAATGCTGTACTAGGGCATTTTATAGCAATGAGACAATGCAATGCAATTATTCACGACCGCACAATACGTATATGGGCCATGAATATTAAGAAAGAAATTGATCCACATAACATATTATCACTGACAGTGTCCAGATCATGGGTCACACGCTTCAAACGAAAAAACAATCTGGTTTCACGCAAGATTACACATCAAGTTAGTACACGAGTCGCCGTTGAAACTGCTGTTCGCAGTATCACGTATCCGTCGCAGTTCACGCATCCGCCACAGACTTTGTTAACGAGATCAAGTCTTTCATTGTAGAGCACGAGTTGACTCCAGAGCAGGTCCCTAATACAGATTAGTTGAGACTTGCTAAAGAGTTGCATTCAGGCAGAACCCTTGCCATTAAAGGAAGCAACCCAATCTTTGGTGTCGTAGGTTCAGTTACCGCAACGACGCATTCCTATATGATTATGCCGACGATTGGGATGGACGGTACATTGCTTCCACACATGTATGTTCTTGTTTTGACACCCAGTGATAACTTTCCAACGCGCATGGTCGATGAATTCCCCGATCTGAAAGCATATGCAAGCAGATCAACGAATATGACCAAACGGGATTTGCAAATCTTCCTGGAAGGTTTTGTGGCATGATCAGGGTAAGGATCGTGTTTTGCTTTTGGTTGACTCCTGGACTCCAAACAAGAATGATACTCTTTACAACAACCAGATGGTGTTCAGTTCTACAAGAAGCGGATTACTCCGAAATATACAGGCCTTATACAACCTGCTGATGTGTTCTCCTTTCGTCCGTTCAAAAACAAGGTGAAGTTCATCACAGATACGTTAGTGTTCTCCAGTATTAATGTGTAGCAACTTGAGAACTTTCTCCGCCTTCAGTCATTTGTTCATTACCAGTTTTCCTCCAGGCGATACGAAAAGATGATACGCTTTGAGTTTTTCAAATGTGGCTACTCCAATGAACATCCTGGACAGTTTGAAACACTTTCCGCATATTGCTTTAAAAAGGACTCACAGAGGAATGCTGCAGAGACGCGTGTGACCAGCTTGCTATCATCCGCTGTACTCACTGTGAGAAATGTTTGTGTGTTGAACACGCATTCATTCGTGATCTTCGCGTCAACTGCAATTAAACTACAAATCTTGCGTACTATTCCCTATTTTCCTTCACTTGTATTCACGCGAGTATAATATTCACTCACGACTACGTTAAACCTTCTTACGCACGTGTACAGAGTGTTTTCAATTGTCTTTTGTGTTACTAATATTTTTCCTTGTGCATAAATTGGTATACTGTGCTATATCTTCCATATCAATGTTATGCAGCTCTGGCAACACTGCGGTTCGGATGGCAACCCTGATTATGATCTTTCTTCGTCCTTGATGCCCTTGTTATGTTTAGTTTCTTTCTTTTGGTTGACTTTCTTTCCTTGTTTGCAAGAAATTAACTCTTCCCGTCATTCCTGACTTTCTTCAATTTTGCCGACATTCAATGTTTCCTCTTTCCTCGCTCCACCCCCTATGGCCCTTAGCACCTTAAATTGGCGTGTTCTCCATATCTTTTCATGCTCAATCAGATGGAATATGTCTGCATCTGATTTGCGCGACAACCATATGGTCCCTTTCTTGTAAGAATGTACGTTGGTTATGCAAGCAATAGCGTCTCATCTTGCGAAGTGGTGCATGTTTAGAAGTGAAATGGAATGATCTGCGATTATTTCGGATGGTGCCACGTTATTATTTGGCATACAGCCAAACAGAAGTTACTACTCGGCGCGTCTTGAAGGTGCTATTCGTGTTGTCGAGGAGTTAAGACTGTCCTATCATAAAGGAACCATGCTTATCAGATGCCACGTTCGACAACAGAAAACAAGTACATCAGAACTGTGAGAGGGTAAACTTTTCTAAGTGCTGAAGAGGAAGACATGTTAATGTATGAAATTCTTAGAGCTGGAAATCGGGGTTTTCCTTTTGTACCTGAGAAGAAGAAAGGTTGGTGAAAATAGGGTTGGCAAAGGAGATATTTCCCGAGTATGAGCTAAGTGTCATGAAGTAAAGGTTAAGATATACTGCACTTCTTCGACAGCGTATCTTAATCTGAAGCCTTAATTGACAAACGGAACATGGTTGTTCGGGCAATATTTCTCCTTGTTTTCAATCGTTCTATTGCTTGAAACAAATATGTATTTTTGTTTCGAAAGTTTACAGGATATTGGTGTGTGACTATGCTAAATATGATTGTAAATGCGTAACTGAAACTATGAAGGCATTGAAATAAATGTCCGACAACTTTCTCTTTTGCTGTGAAATGTTCTTTACGGTCTTGTGTCCCACCACAGTGAGACAGAGTCGGGCTATTATACAGAAATGGTATCGTGTCCGAAATGACTTCACCATACGAGATGACTGATGTTCTCTAACTATGTGAAGAATCGGTCAAAATGTTTTCTTCATTTTTTGTATTCCTACAATATATTCTCCGCAATATAGCTATTTGCATTAACAAAATAATGAAGTGTAGTTCCAGCAAAATTAGAAATATTCCAGATCCAAATTTGTTGTAGTGGACTTAACAGGGTTAAGCATAACATTCCTAATATGAATTATCTACATCTACAACTTTCAGATAAATACAACTTTTTCCTATACAAATGAAATGTATTTGTGACTTTTACAAAGAATATGAAAAAAATATGTCGAATATATACGACATAGACATTATAAGAATATAAATCACATGTTGGGATATACATGTTTACACGCTCAAACGTCGATTCATGCCTTCCTGCTTGTATAATATTTAAGAAAACATATTATTCCGCTTGCAGTATTTCCACCCGTTCTTGAATGTACGTGTAAACTTCAAAAACCTTTTACAAATATGTTTTGTCTGACCATTTGAACGTTAAGCTGTTAACTTTATATTATTATTTATACTTTACTATGTGGTATTCTCTGTAATATTTATTTTACGTATTTGCAAATCAATATGTATAGTATTTAAAACTTCACGATAGTGATTTCTGTAATAGTACAAAAACGTAATCCTGCAATTTCCTGTACCTTCCTCCTACATTTTTCAAGCTTAATTTGAATTATGGTGGGGGCGCGGTGGCTCAGTTATAGAGCGTTCACCTTTAGTGCTTGGGGTCCCTGGTTCGATCACAGCTCGCGCCGTGTGGACTTTGTGGTGGACAAACACTGCGCTCGTGGGTTTCTTCGGAGTTCTCCCGTTTCCTCCTACTTTCTTAATTCCCCCATTTCATTCATCTCTCATCATTACCGTCTCCTTTAACCTAACTGGCATAATCGTGAGACGTAAAACTTAAGGATTTCATTTCATTTTCTTGAATTTTGGTATACGACTACCAGGAATGTTCACCTACCAATACCTTAGATATCACACACTTTGACCGTGTCTTCGGAATATGTAGTCTTATTTAATTCAGTAATTAAATTGTTTTATAATGATACATAAGAGAAGGATAACACCTGTCTGCAGAGGAGAATATTACTGATTTTTAGCTTAACTATAGTTATTTCTTACCTTTGTTTAATTAGTCATTATGGCGTCAATCTTCTTCTTGCTGCAATTAGTATATAGTTATATTGCGCCATCGAAATATTCATATGTCACGATATCGGAAGAAACAAGGTTTGCAATACTTTTTTCAAGATGCATTTTAGTTTAAATTTTCTATGAGCTATAGACTGAATAATTGTTAGAAAGAAAGTTTAAGCCATATTAACGGTTTAAATGCCAGCTGTACAGAGGAATGATGTACCTCTAAAATTATTAATGATTTACTTTCACGGGCGATCTCGTGAGAATTCAAGAATTCTTAGGAAAATAGCAATTTTGATATATACAGTATATATACATAATTTTACACTTCATCTTAAAACAAATGAATAAATAATTTATAATTAAATAAAGTAAATAATATTACAAACATTTTCAAACCATTATTATGTTTATTCAATTGATAAATATTACACTTTTAATTAATTTTTGCAGTGTCATTTGGAGGCACTGGAAGTCTTATTTTCGGAGGGAGCCTAGTAGCATGTGTTGAATTGGCATATTTGTGTTTGCAAGAGTTTGTTTTGTATGTGTTAAAGGTATTGAAAGTAAGAAATCGCAGAAGCGTTTTACCTTTTGTAAGAAGAGAAATGGGGCTGCAACAACACCGAAGAATGACTTTCCATATGAGTAGAAATAGAAGAAGAGTTAGACAGCCTTTAAGGTTTGTATCATTAATAATTATAAGACATTCATACTAAATATCTTTTCGAAAATAGAAGCAAAACGATATATTACTTATATATCTTTCATGAACTCTAAGAGTTCAATTTGAAGTATATGATTCTGAAAATTCATTAGAGCTTTGATGTATTCACTAATACCTTAAGAGTTGGTTTACACAAACACAAACACAACTGCTTGAACAAGAAATATATCACAACAGATTGAGATTTGGAAGTGGAATAAGAATTAAGAAAATTCTTCATTTTAATAGAGTTTTAAACACTCATATCCGTTTGCCCCCACTGAACTTCAATTGTGGGAAAATTGAATTACTATCAACTCTATCTTACACTAGTCATAATAGCACATAGATATCCTTATAAACAGAGTGGCACATTCGGCTTTATGAAATTGTTGAATTAAGTACATAATACGGATTTCACGATATATGGTAACAAATTCCACAAATGCTTACGTTAATAACATCAAATTGTCTCCAGTGTTAGTGATTTAATTAGTTAAGATAGGAGCAGGTTATTGTTCATTCCCTGTGAAAGGGTTATTCATTGGATTTCGCTATGAAGGGTTGTTTCAAAATCTAGCCGTGTTTTTTTCCTGCCAACGAGATCTCTCTTAATTAGATGATAACCATGTAAGAGTATATTGTACCCGAAAGTGGAACATTATTTCTTTCAAGAATGTATATTCCTCATAGCAATTTATTCTGAAAGAGCATAATACTACTTAAGAATGTGCACATTCCATGAACGTATAGAAAGTCGATTGAATACTATCTCTATCTGTGGCCCTTTTGTCACATGTCGAACTCTTCCACATATTTAGCTTAAAGAGAAAATCAGCACATTTTAGGTGTTTGAACGATAAAAGCATTAAATACAAATCTTGAATTGCGTAACCCGTTAAACTTACAATTATATCGGGAAAGAAAGATCTGGAACCATACTACAATTGGTTTTATAATTTTAACGCACATAATCTGTCGCAGTTATTTAGAGTAAATAGTAACAATTTGATCGCTTCTTAAACAGTTTGGTGTGGGTATTTTATTTGAAGTGACTTAAGCGTTAGGAAAACGATGACTAACTAATGCTATCATTGATCTGCGCCTACAGGAACGTGGAGCGAACAAAGCAATTGAACGGCTCGAAGTAAGATATATTTCTGTCACACTTTTGCTAAATTGAACTAAGAATGACTGTATCATTTATTTAATTTTGGCTGTAAGTAGGTAAAAAATGTTAAGAGAAAATATCGCAAGTACTATAAGTCTTTGTTGCTCCCACAATTATGATCTAAACAATTAATCATAAACAAACTGTGCCATGTATCGGTTTAACTTGAACAAAGACAGTAACATGTAGTGTTAGAAAGAATTCAAAAATGATTCTTATGCAGACAAAGGAAGTGATATTAAAAATTAACTTCATAGTAGCGAAGATAAACATGTTTCCCATGATAGTGAAAAAAATTTGTTTAGGAAAAGAGGCAATTTTAAATAAACAATATAATCTGGTTTAGCACCGTTTCAGTGTATGCTCTTTCTTGAAGGGTACTATGTTAACAATTAATTATATAATTGAAGTAATAAACTAAATTTCCACTTGTACAATTTCTTTGAAGATTAGAAAAACTATTTCGGGCTCAGAACAGAGATATTAATGATAACAGGAAATTGAATATAATAAGTGGTCTTAGAATTACGTTATTCAAAGCAACGAATGTAAAGTATTTGTTTCAAACTACATAGATAGTTTTATCTCTATTATAGTACTTCGACGAAAGAAAGAAGATTTAAGCAGTATACTTTTAGATAATGTTTTCAGTGTTTCATCACAATTAGACAAATGATTTTAATTTTATTGAATAATTGTTATTCTGACTCAGAAGTGGTTACATCAGTTCTTGCTTTTAATTGACAGGCCACATAGTGCAAATTCTCACTCAAACATCTGCGAATTGTTAGAATTTGATGATAGCTTTTTTAATATGTGTAATGTATATGTGTAAGGTTCTCCATGGCTCAGTATGTATTGTACTAATTTTAGCGGTCCATATGGGTAATTTGCATATTTATGAGCCTTCACATATCCGAAATTCAATCATACACTACTATAACGCTCGGTCACAAACTGCTTTCAGTTTCTTTAGATATAACTGATCAGGAATGTGGACATATGCAAAAGAAATTGGATCAAGTACTGCTTCTCTGTCACGTGTTATCCACACCGGCCCCCCATCTTGTATCCACCATATTGGATTCAACTTTCGGTTTTTCAAATGGGAATAGGTGCACGTGATACATCAAATTCATATAAAAATTTCTCGGAAATTCATTGGTGTGGTGAGTGAACTCATGGCGGATTCAAGATGGCGGATGGTGTGGATAACACGTGTCAGAGAAGCAGTACGTTCAATTTGTTTTGCATATGTCCACATTCATGATCTGTTACATCTAAAGAAACTAAAAGCAATTTTGTGAATAAGCGTTATAGTAGTGTATGAAGTACGGATATATGAAGGCCCATAAATATGCAAATTACCCGTATGGGCGCTAAAATTAGTACAATATACTTTGGGCCGCGAAGAACTTTGCATTTAAATCAATTTTAGACGAATCCGCAGGGGACACTTGCATCTTGTCAGAAACAAGCTCCGGGATATTACCATTCATTTCAATCCCTGGGCAACTAAACCGTGGGAAATCTTTGAAACCGACTCATACCTGTAGCACGGACTCTGAAATTATTTGCGTTCTAAATCACCGAATTTTTTCAGTGCATTTTAAAGTTGCTGGTACGGTGGAAAATGGTCCTGGATGCTAAAAGAGATTACATCAATTCATAACGCTGACAATATCTGTCCTTGGCAATCACTAACGGCAATAACGTTTTTCTTTACTTTGTATATCTCTCGAATCAAACAATATTCAGTAATATAGAGAATAATTACTGAAAAATACGTCAGGTAATATTGTCAGTCTCATTTCATTTAAGAACAAAATTTAGGAATTATATCTGAATCAT
Organism: Thermobia domestica; assembly: GCF_964235325.1. Lineage (NCBI taxonomy): Eukaryota > Metazoa > Arthropoda > Insecta > Zygentoma > Lepismatidae > Thermobia > Thermobia domestica. Next base: position 133,949,563 of record NC_137460.1, read on the forward strand.
GCGCAATTTTGTACCCTATGATGTGGGTAATTTGTAATTTCAGGATATCTTTTAAGAGATTTTATCAATAATTTAATCAAAAGATGAAATCTAGCAACGTAGTATTAATGCAACCTGAATGATACACTTCTTGTTTCACGAAAACCTAGATTGTCTTTCAAAATGTAAGCCCAGAAATATGACTCTAGTTCCTGAAGAACTCCCTTTACGCCGGAATTATTTTATGGTATTTTGCCACAGCCATGAATGGAAAGTAAACTGTAATGATGCAGTATGTATATAAAAATTTTGTTGTAGATGTTACATTATCTTAAAATAACCCATATATATCTTAAATTAGTAGTATCCGACGATTGGAACAAAAATAGGAGTTTTGTGAAGAATTCCTTATTAGAATTTAAGTAAACTATATTTGTATATTTTTAATACAAATGACTTTAATAATGAGTTGAAGCACCAATCAAAACCTAAGAAATATTGCACCTTTTCTTTTCGGTTCTCTGCTTTTTTGAGGTGTACGTTAACGTAATGTCTAGAACTGCATTCATGTTTAAATTTACAGCTGCCTTTCTTTGTTTATTTCAGACTGATGTATTTTATAATGTTTTCTTTATGTTGCACAACGTAATGCAATGCATCTTCATATAGGACTCGAAAATATAACTTCCGAGTCTCGGATCATACGAAATGAACATTCTGACAATCTTTCATGAATTTTTTGATACTTTTTGCAATAATGAAATTATGTTTTACAACACTATAGCATAGTAAAAGTAATATAACATTAGTTTCAAAGTAATCAGATAGTATAAACCTTTGAAAATAGCTTTAGTAGACACAAATTACACTAACAAGGAGAGAAACTCGTTGTGTTAAAATAATAGAACGTTTACCTGAATGGAAAATACGAAAGTGGTAAAACTCAAAATCCATAGTTCGAACTCCGTAGAAGGCCACGATATCTTTAGAAAAATTAAGCAAAATCAAAAGCATACTAATGTTAATAATTTGGCGAGAGAGCATTTTATAATAACATAATCTTACCAAAGAAACAAGATATTCATGCCAAAGAATAGACTGCATCAGGAATTAATAATATTGATGGTATCTAGATTTGGTGTTCTATGTTCTGTTGAGTAAAGTCATAACTTAGTAAATTTAGATATTACTTGTCGAATGAAAAAAAAAAGATAAAACACAAAGAGCGTTTACACAAATAGTATATTCTGTAAGTAATTCATTTGTTTTAAATTCTATTAAATGAAATTTTAAGTGAAGACTTTTAAAAATAAGACAAACAATAATGTTCTTTGAAGGGTACTGGGAAAGGTTGATTTTTAAACGACTAAATTATATGCTTATTGGAAAATCATTCAACCTCTTTTTCCATCGGTCATTCCAATCTGATAAAATTAATTCAATATTCAAGAACGTCGACAAAGATGAGGAAAGTCAGTGAAACAGTAGATAACTAATTGCCAATATAAGAAGCTAGATTTTACCGCAAAATTAGGTATGACTTTTACGCGGGAAAGAACATTCTACAAATTCTAACAATAGGATGAATTGTAAGCACACTATTAAAGTAAAATTGTGAGTTCAGACAAACTTCATTAAGAAATAAACTGTTCAAACGGTAATTAACTACAAAATATTTGCAACAAATTAGTGATATAGATTTTGAAGAAGTAATGCTATAGTTGAATTTAAAACTTTGTATAATGCTTTTTCTAGGTGTTCATCCTGTTACTCATATATTGTTTGTAGAGACACAATTACTGAATTTATCAGTTATTCATCTTTTGATGCAATCAAGCAGTTGAAAGAATCATCGAACAAAATGGTCAGGTACGAACAATTACACGTTTACTGTTGGCATGCAATTTATTATTTACGATATCCTAATATATATGTACTAGGTAATTTTGAGTTAAGTTTCTGCAACAATGCACGCTAGCCTTGCATAATAAATGCATGTAACTTTGTTTGGACTGGCGCAGAGAGATACGGCGATAAAATATTGCTTTAAATGTTTCACAGTAATAATTACAATAATTACATAAAACATGTTTGGGTCGTTCACATTTCATTATGATTATATCAACAAGCGTTTCACTGTATTTACTGCCAGTATTTTTAAAGATGAAGCTAATAGAAAGTTAGTAAGTGTTTAGCATAATCGTAAATAGAACGAAAACACCTAAGGCCGACTGGAGGTTAATGATATCTGATTGTGTGCTTCCTATTATGTATTTCCTGTCGGATTATAAAATTATGAACGAAATGGACAATAATTAAGCTTTACCTTTTTAGCTTTTAGAATTGCACTCAAAGAAACTTAAAATGATGAAACTAGGACACAACAGCCCGCCCGAATACATCAATGCGGAGCACAACGACGACTTCGTGTTTTGAACACATTAAAGCAGTAGATACGTTCATGCAGGATTGTTTATTGTATTGCTGATTACTCGTATATGAGATGACAGAGACAGAATGAAGGGACATAAGCCCAGGTCGGTGATCTTGTTAGTTCCAAACGTCTACTAATTTCCCCTGAAATTACCTCGCCTCATGTCACCTATTCTTACCTAAGCGAATACACGTCGACTTACGTGACTTGTCTAAGGAGAAAACTTTACAACCTAGATGTTCTATCGCATTGCTAATCCTAGATGCCCTAGATGTCCATTCGAATACGGAGAATTTCCTCATCGGAGTAAAAATTGAAGTCGCTGTCTTCAGAAGATCAGTGGTAAATTAAACAAGTTATATATGTTTACCTTCGACGTATACACCCATAGATAACGTCCTAAAGATGGCAAGCATGCAAGACATACAAACATAAGACACATTAGTAACACATATTTAAAATAAATTAATGCTGAAAATAAAATCACAAAAGTAGAAATAACACATACATAGACAATATCCCTTTAAACAAATAAGAAATCCCCTGAAAATTGACTACCTCATTGACTTGCGTATTATTAAGCGACGTTTGTCAATGTTTGATATATATTTCTTTACAATATTTTTTCCACGCCTTTGATGCGAATTTAGGACCTCTATAGCTAATCATTCTTATCGACTTAGGGAAAGGTAAAAGTAGTTTCTTTCAGAGTTTTTTTATCTCGCTCTCTATATGCTCCTTCAGAAAAAGAATAAATATAACAGATATGTATATATTTCGATAAAAGAAAGAACTCATTGATACTTTTTTCATGTAAATGACTGCAAATTATCCGTGAGAAGGTGTTAAAGTGAGACGATACTTTTCATTGAATATCTTCCTGTTCGAGTTTTTTGTCTTAGTGTTGGAGGCAATTTTGAATGCTTTAAGAAGTCTTCGTTACAGTCTTTCAATAGAAAATTGATCTGAAAAGGGCGAGGTAATTCTTTTATAGAAAGTTTACTTTATTTTGTACTTTGGCTACTAACGTGGGAACTAGTTTTTGGAACAACTAAGAACCCCTTTTTTTTTGTACTAGCGAGAGATTGTTATGCAACATGATGTTGAGAGTTAACTAATTCCCCTCAGTTACCTTAGATTTTAGGTATTGGTTGTGTTGTTGATTCTGTTTAATTACACTGATTACATATTAATGGTATATTTTGCAATATTACTTGACAATTATATTGTGATTGAAAAACAGAACGTTTTTATTGTTAACACATATGAATTTGAAAGAAAATTATGTTTGTTCCCTATTATATTGATTATTATTCGGAATCATTTAGGATCCTTGAGGGCTTCCTCTTCATCCCTTCCGTACTAAATTTTATCGTTAGTTTGATGACAAGATTTTAGGTCTTGTCATTAGAATCCTCTTGACTGTTTTTAAGTGTTAGGTTCCAATTTCATTGGATAGTAACATTGATGTTTGTTAATACCGTTTGGTTCGTAGCAACATGGTCTTTATTTGTATCTAAAAATGTTTCCTGGTGGCTAATAAACTCTCCTCTACCAGTTCGTCTCTGGTTCATAATGCACTATTGGATAAAGGATTGTGAGGCATTAATTCCTTCATAGGAGGTGTATCTACGTCAGCCTGTACAATTAGGTAGGTGTTGGCTCATTTGATGCATAATTAAATCTCAGTGGCTTTCAAAGTCTTTCCAGCAAGCATGAGATTCAAACTATCGGTACAATCAGTTGACATTACACTATCTGTTGAAGGTTCGTTGAGAATCTTACATGGGATTCCGTGCACTTTCTAATAACTTGTGGTGGAACGAAATTTAGAATCTAATCTTTCAGTTTCCCTTTATCAACTACGCACATTACACTTCTACATTTGTCTACTAGCGACTATACGATTCTGATAAGGACAAAGGTTATATTTGCTATTTGGCAGATGTGTTGTAAATGCCGCTATTGTGCACTTGTACCATATTAACAAAAAACCCTCTCACAATCTCAGTATATATTAGGAGTTTTTCCAATATGCTTTTTAACTAGGCGACAAGTCAATTTTTCAAGCACTATACAATTAAAATTTTCCCTTCTTTTGGTACAACTAAGTCTTGGATCTGGGTTAAGTTTCTAGAGAGACTTTTCTCGATTCTGTATTTGGTTATCCATTTAGTATATTTCAGGGAAGATATTGTGATTTCAGCTGAGGTATTTAATATATTGTTGTTAGCTATCTGATAATTATATTCCAATGTATGCTGATTTACAGTAGTTCAGAATAAACAAGGTTTTGTAAATTGGTGTACACAACTGGTTGCAGAATTGAGATGGAAAATCGGCGAATTAGGGGAAATTGGATCAACGTAGTCAAATTCTTCAGTTTTTCATTACTTCTAGGAATTTTCGGTGCTACTTAGGGATGATCAGTATTCTATTCCTGAATCCGAAGATCCTTAGTACGTATTAAAGGTACATTAAACTCAATTTCAATATCAACAAATATGTTTTCTCTCAAAATTTCAAATCGGTTCCTCGTCTATACATATTTTTCTCTTGTAAAGGTTCAATTTTTTTGGTATTACATTTTCCCAAACAATTTTTATTCTTAAATGTGCAAGATCTCGTAGTATATGAATAATTAGTTCAACGAAATGCCAACATTGGTAAAAGAGAATTATAATGGACAAGCAACAAATTTTGCACAACAAAATTTAATAAGAAATTAACCTTTCTAGGTGGTATTTGCAAGCTGTTACATGGATGCTCAGTGAGAATTGTCGAAATTCGTGCCGACAATTTTCGCAAAGCACTAGAGGGATCTTATCAGCTTGCAACTGGAAAAACTAAGAAGACCACTAAACCGATATTTCCAGCTAGTATTATCATGAAAGATCGATCATAGATGTACCGGTACCATATCAAAATCTAGGTAATGTTGGCTCAATTAAATCTCTGGTTCGAAGATACCCGATAATACTAGACAATACTATTTTAAGGAAACGTTCATATGATTGGGTTCAGTGATGTTTCACTTCAGATCTCACTCTTGGGTATGCGAACAACAATAGCGCCTTTAGCACCGTAGAACTAAATTCAATTTCCGACATGATTTCATGTGGTTTGGATCCACTTAAAATTGTAGGTCTAGTCTCACATAGCCTCGTGAATAAAAGGGTTGCCAAACTAAACTCAAATCAAACGTTTCATTTTCGTGATCACTAGTTCATTAAACGAGTCTAGTATTCAGTTCTTGACTTACAACTTAAAAGGGAATAAGTAAAAAATGTTACTTTTCAGGAGAATGATTTGAAATTTTGTTGAATTTTTGGATACATTTTTAAAAGAGAAATATTTATACCACATAAGAGCCAATTAATTGATCACAAGTTTGGATATTTAATTGCACATATTGAAGACGTCGTGAATAGGAGAGCGTATGACGTTGCTAGTTTGTAAATTGATATCTCTTATAATTTCGATATAATTTTGTGGTAAATCGGTTGTTATGATATGAATATGAAAAAAAAAAAAAACGTGCAAAAGTGAATAATCTTTTCACTGTTAATCATGTTTTGCGTTATTATTGTTCATTATAAATCATGGATTAGGTAATTATGGTACGAATTATTACGAAATTCTTTACTACGGGGTAACGTACTTCTTATGACAGACCAAAAAGATAAATAAATAAACAACAATACACTGTCCATAGATAAATATTTCATACTTTCACTTACACCTTATTTCTAAAATCTATACTACTCACTTAATCACACGCCCTTACATTCCACATACCCAAGAAAGGAAATACTGATACATATAACTATACATGCTAATACATATATTATCATACCACTGAATTATATATGAACCAAATAAGATTATCTAATTTCATCAATAGGCTCCTTGAACTGGAAAAGGGAGGAGAAATGATCGGGCCAAGTAGTTCTTCTTCACACTAAATCATGTTTTCCAAGGTACTATTAATGTCACTGAAAAGAGATATCAACAATGCTAATTGTGAGGGTCCCTTTCCTGAAGGAAAAAGAACCCTAATGAAAAATCGTTTAACCCATTTCGGTTCGAGGCTTGATGAACTTAGGAGTAAATGAGAGCCCCTTTTTTGTTTACATTACCATAATGATAATTACCCTAACTACCACGAGATCATACACCGCCATGTTCGTAATAATAAAAAAATGTCACAGTTTCTACGTACACAAACTATACTTGAACAGGCCTAACATAACCTTAAACTGAATTCTGGGAGGGATGAAAAGGAAATTTAAAACGTTTTAATCACCAAATCTTCATTTGAAGCTGAGAATTAACGCACAGCACTGCAAAACCTTTCCATCACTATTTCTATGCAGCAACATGGCGTCCCCTATTCGGATTTTATATCTTACTGTTTTAAGTCTGTTGAATTTTACTGGTTAGGGCATCCTTCTGTTTCCAATGAGTTTATTTGTAAAACGAAACCGATTTTACCTTGGTTATGCTGCTTTTTCTTCTAAATATCTCAAAAATCTGGAAGAGCCGAGGATACGTTTTATGCCTTGCTTCGTGACCGGATCTAGAATGAGAATTCTCGTGCCTTAATACGGGAGCGTAGGAAAATAGTTCAGTCAGAATAGAGTGTTTGGGCGGCAGAAAGTTATCAAGCGAATGAAAAATACCAAAAACAGGATAAACCCGGATCTTGGTAGGATATGGGCATCTCAGTGGAACGAAGGGGGATTAAATTATTCTGCCAAAAAAATCAGACTGATGGATAATTTCAAGAATTTCTGTCAATAGCGGGCCTATGTTTTCGTATAGCATTAAGAGGACAATGCTTATCCATCTGAAATGTCCATATACGGGACTCATAATAAAATCATGTATAAATAAAGATATTATTCCCCAAAATATGGTTCCTACTAAATTATTCAAAGCTTCCACATTAATTTTGGTTGGATAAAGAACGAGTGAATACCCTACACGGAAAAAGTTATATTTTAAAAATCACATACTACAGTGAGTTAAAAAATTATCTGAACCCAAACAAAAGTTCCATTGCCTGTAATGGTATATTACAATATTTTGCTATTTTGTCTTTGAGATAAATATTTTTATATAAAAAACGAGCAATGTTCGACTTATCAGCCTTTGCCTTTTATTATTGAAATATTCTACTCAAATTAGGCTGTATGTTATAAAAGGGGATACTTCGCACTACGAACAAACTTTATTGTTATAAAGTTCTTACATACACAAAGAAAGTTGTACCAGTGGATTTAATATTAAACTAAACAATTTTCAAAACCACAAAATTATTATTATAATATCAAAGGAGAGTAATACAAAATATTTCTTGCAACAAAAATCGTTTTGTTTCTATTATTGTCTTTCGTGTTAAAAATCACTGAATGGTATTCTGGAATACTGTAAAGATGTTATCATAGAAAATAATGTCGATACCACTGCGTTAATCTTCATCTTCGTAATCAGTATCGTCAAAAGAGGAGTTCCTGGATCAACAAATGGTACATTTTTGATGTTCTCAAGTGCCTAAAAATGAATGATAGTTTGGATCTATAAGCGCTAGGGTTGAAAAGAGATCTTCATACTTAGCCTGATTTATCGGGCTAGGTCCAGAATTTGACGGTTCTATCAGAACATCATTGACTACAGGTCCTCTGAGATGCAAATCAAGGGTATTGAACGGATCTTCAACATTGCAAGTCCCCTGGTATTTAATTATATCAAACTCGTTCGTGTCGTAACCAGTGTACTGTATATTGAGACATTTATATGTTCTGCCTTCGCTCTCCTTGTGGTGATTAAGAAGTGCGGTCTGTGGGAGATTAGAAAAAGGAAGAAAATCTTTTAGACACATTTCCACAACAGTGACTGCCTTCTTTACCCTTGCCATTCCCATTTAATAATACTTGTGGAATTTTATATCAATGTAAGAATATCTCGATTTCCTTTGCTCTCTATATTCGAGAATGATCGCAATAACATTCCATGTAGGTGTGACCTGGCTTTAAAAACTTATTAGCTATGATGTGAAATGTCTCTTTCTTTCACATCATGCGTAACTACACATCGAAACAAAATTGATATTACAGTTTTGTTCGCCACATGTGTCCGAAAATGTTATTAAATGTGTAACTGACTGGTTTCTCATTACTTACATTACACTCTTCTTGTAAAGTTAGTTTATCATCTGTTTGTTTAAGTAGCTTGGTAAATATTTTTTTACTTCATCGGCGCCTTTAGTGTAATTCACAGGTTGGGAGTTTCTCAAAATGAGCATTCAAAGTCATTAACCTATTACCTAATATCTTGTTTGTCGGCGTATTAAGTCCTCTGCTGTCAGAACTGAATAATACATGAGAGGGCATTTTCTTCTTTTCTGTGACAATGTTAACCTATTTCACACCAATAGAAAATATCTTTAGGAAATATTCTTTGCATACTAGATGGTTTCTATCATGAAAGTCGTACAAAAAATTTACAGCTGATATTTTTGGGGCATAGATTTACATTCCTAGGTCTGGAACTATTTTGGATATATTTTTATGCAATCAGCAATATTGCAGCAAGGTGTGATTTTAGGCCCAAACACATGCTTTTTAGCGTTGTGCAGGATACTTCTACTCCAACTACTCGGAATAAAGGACGGAATTGATTGTAGGACTCTTAGAAGAGAAATTGAAGCGGTTCCCTTACCACACACATAACACGACATGCTAGAAACCTCTCTATCAAATGACTGTTCTGAAAATCTTTCCTTGCCAACCACTATTGTAGTACATTCATATTTCGCACTCCCATTTTCAGTAGCATGCGACAATCCGTTTCAGGATACGTACATCAGGGAAACTTTGTAAAGGTTGTCAGTACAAAACCTTTCTTCTCAGAGCCTGAGCTGGCTTGAAGACATGTGGTACAATGAGGCAGATCCTGAAGGTATTCCCGAGTTTGTGAAAATCACAGACTGCAGTTAACTGGGATATGAGGAGTTGATTTTGAGTATAAGTTAGAATCGATAATTCTGAAGCAGTAGGACTTTGGCTGATTTTCGTCATTTTTATAACCTGTACGAAATACCTAAAACCAACGAATTGCTCTACTGTTAGTCTTTGCACCTTCCTATTTTGCACGACAACTGTTTTGGGAGGCTGCTGCAGCATTATGACCGATTTTGAAGTCATATAATAACAGTTCATATATCAGATGATGTTGTGCACGAATCATCATTGCCACTAAAACTATCTGAACACTCAGATGGAGTGGTGACCTCCGTATTAGATTGTTTGTTACACCTACAACCCGTTGTTCGAGTTTTACATTTTATGCTATGCTTACGGTGGACCACGTTGTACACATACCTGCTAATTGTGTTGTGAATTACTACGAGAGTCATTACTCCATTTGTATACACAATAATGTATACTGCCGTACTCCTTCCTTGTTGACTATTATATATTTACTCTTCTACGGGATTCGACATCTTGTGACTTAGTACACTGGGCATTGGCAACAATCATACTATTTGGTATATTGATATCACTTCTTGCTTCATTTAAACTCATCATAATTTCAGTTATTGTATCTCTGTAGGTTGGGATATGAAATAATATATTAACGAACTTTCCTTTTTGTAGAATACTTTGGATAATTACATGGTTCAGTTTTCTAGCATGCGGAATTGTATTAACAATGTCTCTATGGAATGAATACTATAATAACTCTGTAACTTACGAGGTTGAAATGGTTGAAAATCAGAAAAGACATGCGAGCATAGCCATTGCTGTTTGCAGCAAAGATTTTATGTAAGTATTGTACGTTTCCAGCTGTATAATAATTCCTTCAACCTTATTCTTTATACTTAGATAAAACTACTTAAATTACAAATATATATAGATACATATCTATCTATCTATCTATCAATCTATCTATCTATCTATCTATCTATCTATCTATCTATATATATATATATATATATATATATATATATATATATATATATATATATCCAATACGTAGGGAACAATTATGGATTTTACATTTTTGACAAATCTGAAATTTAAGAGTGATCAATAAATGAAAAACATTCAAACTTTGAAATTTTGGTAATTTAATATCCATAAATGAAAGAGTTAAGTGATGAATTATGAACCTATACCAAAAATTAAGGGTTAATCATCAATACCCATGTTGCAGCAAAGGAAATGGACCCTCTGTACTTAAGCATATAAACATGGAAGGTAATAAAGCCTAATCAGAGGGAATAAAATGTCAAAAATCTTTCAAATTTACATTTTTAGCAACTATTTCACTTATAAAATGAAAATAGATGAACGACACAATCTTACAACGGACATAAGCCAGATTTCATATAAGAAGTTCCTAGTTTCTGCAATTTTCAAAATTCAAGGAAATTTATCCTTCTCGAAAGTTGGACTGGGTCCCGTACCCACTGTCAAAATTTATAACGGTACACCTTCGTTATTGACAACTTGTCAAGGTTCTCCATTCTTTTGCTGGCTCATTCAAACCTACGTCAGGGCATAATACTTCTATGAGAAGAGTTTTAACGCACATAATGCAATGCCCGTCATGTAACAGAAAATGAACTACAAAAAATTTGAGAATCGCTGTATAGCAAGAAATTGTAATTACCCAAGATCAGCTGTTAAGGAATTAAAAATCATTGAATTTTCGAGCAATTACATTTTTATCTATACAGGTAAAAGGAGGAACCAAGTTAGTTTCTGAATGTTCTCTAAGCTTCTGTAAAAGAAATGAGAGATTGAAACATCCGCATAGCCTAGTTAGAAGAAGTTACTAGATTTGAAGACTTACTTCACTATCACAATCCACTACTCTTCTGAAATATCATGTCGCCTCCATCGCCAATTTCAAACGTGATGACAATGAGTTCGGGCTATCCCTCTGCATCGAAGTTTCTGTTGGGTGAAGCTGCTGCAAACTGCAGGTAAGGCAAGATCGGAACATTCCTACCGGAAGGCTTTACAGATACCGTCCACGGTGCAGGGACTCCTGAGTCCAAGTTTCCTTTCCAAATTTCAAAATCAGAATATCCCATTGATGAGGTTTTATGTAACTTAACCTGGATATTAGACGGAAAGCCTTGCACAGGCTCGAAGGTAAAGTCATTGAATATGGGACAGTAAAAACGTGTAGCTTGGAGGGATGAGTATCGCGTTGCAACGCGCCTTCCGCGTCCGCCATAGGAGAGTCCGAATGTTGTGACAACAACATGAAGTCATGGATCCCTATGTCAGCTTGGTGCAATGCAACCTGGTGGGGGTTGTATTATGGGCTGAGTCGTAGTCAGTAGGCATCGTTGGGATCAATAGTCACCGTAAGAGAATTTATGAATGTCACCATGTATCAGGACATCTTGTGGAGCAAGTATATATGCTGATGACCATGGTTCATGTCATGTCTTTGTTTCTGATAGGGCAAAGTTCAGTGATTCGATTAACATTATAGCGAACTTCAGTTAATGCAGGCCTGCTCCCACAGTCGAGATTTAAGTCCAGTAGAATATATTTGGAATGTTTTGGAAAGGATTGTATGGAGGTGATAGCTCCCATTAAACATGAACCAGCTGCAGGTCGCTGTCGAGGATACATAGCTTGCGATACCTCAGAGGACATCCAGAAGCAGATGGAGTTACGGGCCGAAAATATGTAGATGTGCATAATTCAGTGGCAAGTCACTATATATACAGAATACAGTATTAAGATACTTTTTTCCAATAAGTATACATTTTTATTTCTTATTCGTACCTGTGTTTTGAATTTTGTTTCACTGGCATTTCGTTAGCTAGAAACCGCCAAACTCTTTATTTCCCCTTTCCACCTGTGAAAGTACGTTTAAATAAGTCTGGTAGATCCATGAAATATCTAAAACATCCATCCTGTCTCAATCCTCTTTCTAGCGAGCTGGCATAACTAACCTTAGTAACCTGTGTTTCTCAGCAGACACTGAAACAAACAATATCGTATTATCTTATTTATCTTTCTTTTTAACAGTGTGCGATGTGCTTCTCATCGTCATATTTTCAAATTTTTGTTATCTCCCATGGCAACAAGTTCCTTTTTATAAACATTTAATTTCTAAAAAAACAGCCTAGAAATAATGTGTTTCTAGATTTATATTTATCATTTAATTTTTTTCAGAAATATCAGAAATGTACGTTTGCCTTAGAATGAGTTATGTTTTCCTTCAACATACATACCTTTTAAACGTTGACAAGTAGATGTTTGTAAAAATACTAATGTGTGTGAGCTCCTCTGTGGCTAAGCGGCTAGCGTACGCGTCTTTGACATTGACGACCCAGGTTTGATTCCCGGCAGGAGCTCATGTGGTTCGGATTCCACGTTAATCAGTAGGTGAACGTCTCATACAGCCTCGGTGCTGAACCGGACGTTAAACTCAAAATCAACTCAACTCAAATACTAATGTTTCTTAGTACAATTTTCTTATAATTTTCAGCGCTGTAAATTATTACTATAGAAGAAATGCAAATACACTTTTTAAAATCAACTTTCGATTCGTTAGATTACATAAAATATGAGGGCTTAAATTTAAAAGTTTGTTGCTCTTTATTTCGTATATCGAAACCAAACGTTATTATAATCAGATTATAGTCCCCATTCCGTTTTGTATTTGGTTTTATAGAGTTTTCATATTTGCCTAGAACAAAAATAGAATAAAACAGCAACTCCTGAAGTGTTATAAACAAACACATATTTTATTTGAAAATGCGTTTCTTTTATTTATTTTTTACAACCCTTATCTTGCTATAATCGCACTTTGTAGTTTACTTCTGGAATAACAGTGATAACAATAAGTGGTGTTTACTTAGGAATTGAGAACATAAATGATCTATATAGCATATAAACAAGAATAGCCAATTCACACTGTCTTCTTTAAATGGCGTTTTATTGCATATCTACTATTATGTCGTATGAGAACCAGATGAACGCAATTCTATTATCGTAGCTTTACACGAGAGAGAGACAGAGAGTTGTTTTTTAAACAGATGTTGTCCTAATAAGATGGTACGTACATTATTATTTAGCAGACAAGTAAATGAGAAAGTCGACTTCAATAACACTCAAGTAACTCCAAGTAGGCCTTTCAGAATTATATTCATAACCCAAGCAAATAAAAATTTCATTCTTGGAGTTACGTTTCTCTGGTTCTCATACGACTATACATATTTGAACAATGATATCTGCCATTCCATTGCGGTTCCACCAAATACTCATTTTGTAACTGAGTTACTTCGACCGGCTATAATATGATTGTGCGAAACCGAAGATTTGTTCCATAGAATATCAGTCCATAGCTCGTGTTGTTATAATGGCCCATCAATGCTTTATTCCACCCTGAATGCCGCGACCGACCGCAGGTGTATTGGTTAGAAATATCAGTCGGTCTATCCTAATAGACCTGATGTCATTTGCCCGAGCAATCTAAATCTATGTGGAAAGCATCTAAACGTATTTTACAGACAACCGACTGTTAGTGGCATCTCTAAGCTCAAGTAGTCTCCCACAATTAACATATACTCATTTAGGAGAGAATATTTTCGATGTTGTCTTAAGTAAGTGCAGTCAGAATCTTGTAATGTGCATAAAAAGTGGTTTCTGTCTCACATGGCACAATCGATGGCAGCGTACTTGTCTCTAAACCTACTTGCGACGGGGGGAAACCTGTAAGCTGTTGTAATACTAGTAACTTTGCATTATTATATCTACGACAATAAATCAACTTTAGATCCTATATAGTTTTGTTTCAGATGAATACTTATTGGGTGTTGTAGGACCGACGAATATACAGCAGAGGATCTTACAAGGAACAATAGGTATCTATCAGAGTCCGATTTTCATTAAACTTTGTATCTAGAGATAGTATCTCAAGAAACTCTCCAAAATTGTAGCTGCAGAGTCCAAGACGTTGGGACACTAGGACTCGAAAAATATCAAAAATGGAACGTCAGTACGTTAAGGACATGGTGAGAAAAATCACGTTCTTCTTTAAAACTAATAATTGTAGCGACACGAAGTGAGCAAACATGGATAGGAGATGATCGATATGATCAGTTAAAAATTATGAAAAGAATATCCGCCATCTTGAAACAGGTCATGTTGAAAATGGTGCGATTGGTGTAAATGAGAAGAGGGTGATGCGATGCATTAATGTGAACGTAAATAGCCACAAAAACCTGTTGGTGAAGTCTGTTGTAGTATTACATCATTCCTGTGCTTCTGGTAGATTGGTTTAGGTACAAGATAAGCAAAGTGTATCCCATGACACTCGAGCAGATGCAGGGTATGGAGCGCTATACGTGGACTGATATGACGTTCTGAGTTCTGTTCGAATTAATTTAAGTCTAATGAAAAGTTACAAGTTAATGTCAACCATGTCATTATTATGAAGATTGAACCCGTCATATCAGCACATCCACACCAATTACATGTTGACTGTGACATAAATAATGTAGTGCTAAAATTATATTTTGCTAGGTTTTCTGGTTTACTGATTCCACTCATAGCACTCCATAATCTACTTTGCTCAGCTTGTACCTAAACCACTCTACCAGAAGCACAGGAATAATGTAATCTCACAACAAACTTCACCAACAGGTTTTTGTGTCTATTTACATTCACATTAATGCATCGAAATACCCTCTTCTTATTTACACCAATCGCACCAATTTCAACATGGCCCCTTTCAAGATGGCGGATGTTATTTTCATAACTTTTAAATGATCATATCGACCATCTCGTATCCATGTATGCTCACTTCGTGTCGCTACAATGATTGGTTTTAAAGGAAAACGTGCATTTTCTCACCATGTCGTTAATGTACTGACGTTCCACTTTTGATCTTTCTCGAGTCCTAGTGTCCCAACGTCTTGGACTCTGCAGCTACAATTTTGGCTGTGCGAGTTTCTCGAGGTACTCTCTCTATATACAAAGTTCAATGAAAATCGGGCTCCTATAGATACTTTGGGTTCCTTGTTAGCTGCTACAACTTGACATTAACAATTACTTATAAAAGTTGTACACGTCAAGGGTATACTTTACCTTCTGCAAATTCTGGACTTCATACTTCAATACTATATCTATCCTTCAATGGTTACATCTTTCTTGAGGAACGATGCATATCGCTGCTTCCTTATGGTCTGCACATTGTCTTCCATAGAATAATATGTGTAATATATAATATATCGGTACACTATTCATTACGGTCCTCTAGCAAGCATTGTGAACGTCTTGTGTGCATACGTAAAGAAGCGTGACATTTGATGTATACTGGTCCTCTGCCATGTTTGTATCGATTACATGGACGAGACATTTCCTGTCGGTCTATTTCATGGGCTATCCTCATACAAATAGTGCACTTTTAACTATTATCCGTCGACTTTGTTGTCGTTAGGAAAGAATGCCCTATCTCACATTAAGGAAGCAGTATACGTCCTGAATGCTTTCAGTTATACCTACTGCCGGAAGTTGCTCTAGTAGCGAGAGAAGGAGCCAACCGTACTCTACACATATAACGTCCGAGTGTTATAGAGTAAGCTCACATGTAGTCAATATAAATATCATCTATCGAATTTTACGATTTGATCTCAACTTTGGCCGGTCGAATCAAAATTCGGAACCCTCAGCCCAACCGGGAGTTTAGTAATTTCCGTCCATACGTACATATATCGTTCAAATATTAGTGAATGTTGCGTAGATGTATGATGAATACGTCGTATTATACACTTATGTCATCATGGAGTCACTATCACCTGTCACATCGTCTTCGGATTGAGACCAACGACTAACACAGTTAGTGTCCTCCCTTCCATTAGGAAGGAAACCTGAAATTGGTACATTTTCCAAAATCTTCCTGGGTCGGATTGTCCAAGTAATACGAGACTTCCTCTATTTACGGTAGACGTACACTGGACACTACAAAAGCCAATGACTTATGTAATTTGTCTGAATTATCAGACATTGTCATTTTGGAATATTCTGAATGTATATGCGTTCAGGCATAAAGAGACTTCAATTTTGCGTCTGAGCGTCCCATGTAAATGTTGCTGATTAGCTATATTCAAGACACAGTGACACGCGTAGATATCAATATGAAAATACAACACCGCTCTTTTCACCGTTAGGGATTTTCAAGAAATGTGAAACAATCTCTACTTACTACAATAGAGATTACACAGTACATTACCAGTTCTATTACTGATATTGACTTTTGAGTAGGCTAACATTTTCATTTGGGAGTATAAGACCCAATTAGATTGTCTTGGGAATTCTTTCGGGAGGGGACCTGGTGACCCCCACTATCTCAGTGCACATTTGTATCATGGGTGCATTGGGAGAACAATATTTTATTCCTAACCCAAGAGGACGCAGCAATCGCTTCTAGACTTGTCGTAACTTCTCAAGGTAGAGTTTGATAAAACCAATACTCTTATATTAAGTGTGGGGGTACCAAATAATCTTATCTTCTGGACTCAAGTATATGACTCAGTTGCCATTCGGGAGATAGCGGATGACTCACCTATGGCGGTAGAAGTGGAAATTCATTCACTTCTCATGATTCTACTTACCTCAATGACCCGATGAAGAAGTATCACGTACTATACCAGATCTAAGGAAAATGGCAATCATTTGCTTGAAAGCCACTTTGAGATACTACTTTCAAGCTATCATTCCCCGTTAAGATCTTGTCAAGTACCCATTCTGATGTCTATATAGGGTAGCAGCTGGTGCAACTACACATAAAGGCAGCAATCTGCTTCTGTACTTTTCGAGTTCTAATGACCCCTGTCCATCAGATAGTTACTGTTACTGTCCATCAGATAGTTTCTCCCTCTCTTTGAACTCGGGCTTGGGACTCTTCCTAGTGGGTTTGGCGACAGAAGAGCGTGCTACAATGTTTTGTGAAACATTTTCCTGACTTTGGTTCAATGCCACTACAAGCAAACTGATTTTCACATTGAAGTATTCATCCAGTAATGATTTACGAATGGTGTAGGTATTATGAAATTATTATAATTTATTACCTGCCAAACAGTACAAGAGTGTGTCAAAACCTAATTCCACATATGACTCATCTCCTTGAAGTATTGCAAACAGCAGTATACACAGAAATTCCAATGATAATTTGCTACAGACATCTTAACATATTGTGTTTAAAATGCGCTCTTCTTGTTTTAGGCAGAACTACGTCATGGTTCAAGCGCAGTTGAGTGCATTTAATATTTTAAATTTTAAGAAGATTGAAATACTGATGAAATCCGTTTCTTACTGGTTTATACTACGTAAGAGGCATTATATTAATCAGCAAGACACTCAATAGAAATACTTCCTCAATTATTCCTATATATGCCTAATATATAATGTATATGCCTGTATTTAAGTTACCATTGTAACATATATAGTATGATATTCAGGTGAATTTACCTAATTTAAAACTATTTAGCATACATGGATATTTTCAATAAAGTATTTGAGAAATTCCTTAGTTTCGCTTGTTTCATGCACGACTAGAGCTTTTCTGTGGGTGTGACTGGTCTTTTTACTCCAAAGTTCTGTCCTCTTCCGAGAGCTATATTTCTGTCTTTTTAGGCATATGTTTTAGTATT
Source organism: Thermobia domestica (assembly GCF_964235325.1). Lineage (NCBI taxonomy): Eukaryota > Metazoa > Arthropoda > Insecta > Zygentoma > Lepismatidae > Thermobia > Thermobia domestica. Next base: position 133,967,667 of record NC_137460.1, read on the forward strand.
TGCCAAAATTAGTAAACCGTGTATTACATAAGGTTTGCGTGCTTCAACGAAAGGACTCCATTTGAATCGCAAACAATAAATTGCGGCCTATTGATTCCTAACGCTCACATACAGAGCATCGTAGACTACGTACACAATCAGCGTAGACTTCGTACACAATGTGATCCAAAGTTATTTGATAAAAGAGACTTGACCACACACCATCTACTGGAACAATAGCTTTACTAGTATAATGCTCCGATGTGCAAATCCCACAATTATGCGACATTTACATGTAGTAAAGAAGCATAAGTCTTGGGTCCTGATACTTCTTCACCCCGCGTCATTAGAGAAGGTAGAATAATAGAAAACTATAAAAATGATATATTTTACGAGGAAGGTAAACATTTGTATTGACTCTGGGCAAAGTATGTGCAAGAAGGCCGGAATGTGATAGAAAGGGAGAACTACGACCTTGGATGTAGTTCAGATTAGACACATGAATATGTGAGCATTTTCCACTAGGTAATACGCGTATTGCTTTCCACTGATATAATGGTAAACTTAATAGTAGACGAATGAACAGAAGGACCAATACAAATGAAGCATATTACCAGATAAACGTAATAGAGTCACTATACTGTCATTATAATCTACACTGTGTCCGTAAAGCTGTGAAAACCAAAATTTGATTTTGTATATCTTTTGAACCAAGAACGATAAATACCTCAGCCTTCAAACAAATGCAAGCGTGGTCTATGGGGATATTTTCGAGATCATAACCGAAGTTGGACTTTCTAATAATTTTTTAGTAACGAAAGGAAATACCGAAAGTGCAAAATAAAATATGTACAAAATAAAGAAAATTGATGTAAAGTTGTAGAAAACTTATTTCTTGAGGGTGAATCTCTGTGTGCAGTATGTATCAACGTTTATGCATTGATGGGAAAATGTTGCAAAGTTGATGTAGTGTTGCCATGTAGACTATTTAATGCAAGTTCGTAAAATTGGTGTGTTGATAGAAACGCGCCCCCTGCAAACACTGTTATCGTGTAATTATTGGCACATATGCGTTTTAGGTCAATTAATGGTAAGGAATGAGGATTTGCACGTAATATATAAGCTGTGTCTCCCCCTAGAAAGAGAAAGGTACTTTGCAGCAAATGTTAGAGGAATTTTGTAGTGAACACATCATCTCCAAACGTTTGCGGCCCTCCCGTTCTCCGAACTTAATACGACCTCACTTTTTTCTTATCGCGTAACGTGTAGAATGTGGTGTACAAGAATAGCACCAGCTTCATTGAGGAACTGAAGACGAACATTAAAACAGAAATTCAATCAATCACCAGGAACACTCTTAAAAAGATGTCAAGAAACATGGTGAAGTGTGTCTAAAAGAACGTGGGAGCTACTTTGAGCATTTGCTGCAAAGTACCCTTCTTCTTCAACGAGGATTCCAGGATTGCCAGCTGTAAGTGAGCAATTTTTTTATCGCAAATTTTGGCATAAAACTTGAGGTTATCAATTATGAGAAAATTCTCATTACTTATCATTAGTTAACCTAAAATAAAATATTGCAGTAATTTTACGACAACGGTGTTAGTAGGGGCCGCGTTTCTGTCAAAAAATCAATTTTACAAACTTGCATTAAATAGCCTTTTTACATGACAACACTGCAACAACTTTGTCACATTCGCACACCAACGGATAAGCGTTGATGCATATTGCACAAATACACTGATATCCATCCGCAGGAAATCAATTTGCGGCAACTGAATATTGATTTACTTCATTTTGTACATTTTGTTTTACACTTTCAATATTTTCTTTCGTTACTACACAAAAAAATTACAAATTCCGACACTGATCATGATCTCAAAAATAACTACATGGAACACTTTTACATTTGTTTCGGTCTCAGATCTATATCGTTCTTTGTTCGAAAGATATAACCAATCAAACTTTGGGGTGCAGAGCTTTACGGGAACATTGTATTTCTATATGGAAGCGACATACTTCATGTATTCGTTCACTAGTAGTAATATACATTCACTCAAACTTCAGAATGAACGCTTTCGTACATAGACAGTGTGACATAAGAAACAGGGATTAATACGATTCATTTTACAAATGTTTCTAGGAAGTTTACAAATACGAGGGTGAGTCAAAAATTATCTACTCTTTGGTCATTGCGCAATTTGTATTCTGTCTTTTATTTGTCTTCTGTCTGCATATTTTATTGTTATACTGTTGTGATAAAGCTGTGAAAGTGTGATCCATTTTTCTTTCTTCTGTTGCACATATATTATATCCATTAGAAATTTGCACCAAAGAGGACCAACGAGCAGCGAACCGATTCCTCTGGTCAGAGGGTGTCAAAGGGTCATACATTCATTTCAGACTATCATCGCAATATGGCAGAAGTGCACTATCACATAAAACTGTTTTTGTGGCACGAGAAGTTTAAAATTTGTCGAAAAAGTGTAATGCATGAAGAGGGAGCAGGACGGCCATCAACCTACACTAGAGATGACAACATTCAGCAAGCTCGAGAGATGGTTGTGGCCAACAGGCGAATCACTATCGATGAGGTAGCATCTGCTTTGAACATCAGTCATGGATCTGCCCATCAAATCGTCCCCGACGAGCTCGGTTTTCATAAAGTATATGTACGGAGGGTACCAAAAAAGCCTACTGCAGAACACAAGCTCACTCGTGATAGGGACTGTCAACGCTTACTCACTCCCTTCAACAACGAAGGTGATGAATTTTAAAGCAAAATATTCACAGGCGATGAAACATGAATTCGTCATTATTTGCCAGATTTAAAGCGCCACTGTATGCAGTTGAAACATTGAATTTCGACACAGAAAAAATTCAATACTGACACAAGACAGCCCAGACCCAGCTTCATCTGACTTTCATCTGCTTTGCGTTGTCGGCGATTTGCCACAGATTTAGACGTGTAAATTTCGGTGCAAAAGTGGTTTCAAGACCAACCGAAAACCTTTTATTTGGAAGGAATACGTAAGCTCGTTGACCGTTAGGCCAATTGCATTGATAAAGAGGGAGATTACGTAGAAAAATGATGTGCATAGTATAACCCTAGCTTCATGTAAACAAACTGTAGAATGAAAAGTGTAGATAATTTTTGACTTTTTCTTGTACATGAACTGCATTTTGGAGGGATTATGTTGTTGCAGTTATTCACGATTTTTGAGAAGAATTCAAATAGCAATAGACTATGTGCTTTAACATAGTCTTCTTTATTGGTGATAGAGATTCAGAGCTGACAGACAATTTTACGATATTAAGCATAACCACTGGTTCTGTTGCGGTTAATTAAGCTACCTAAGTTACTAGAAATGTCAAATTGTTTAACAGAACAACCTTCTGTGAAATGACATTAAATAACATTCTCATTTTTTAATTTAATTGTTTTGTACATTCATGTTTTTAGCGCACAAGTGCAAATGTGTTGAGTTGATTTTGAGTTTAACGGCCCGTTGAGCAGCGAGGCTATATGTGAAGTTGACCTGCTGAACAACATGGAATCCAAACCACATGAACTCCGCTGGGAATCGAACCCGGGGCTTCTGCACCAAAGGCGCGTACCCTAACCGCTCAGCTATGAAGGAGCTCCGCAATTGTGTTGAGTACAACATATGTTTCAAAGGAAAACTTGAAGAGCTGATCACATAAATAGTACACTTTGAAACTGTTTGAAATATTCATTTGACAGTTGTTTACGAAAGGCGTTAAGCACTCATTGTATAGAACTAGAAACATAAGCAATAAGTTTCTGATATTGAAAGAAATTTTAATGTTAATAAATCATTTTCTCTATATGGTAATCAGATGAGTGAAAGTCAATTGCAAATTTCTAAATATCTAATAAATTTCTATATTTCTAAGAGCTTATAGCTTTTCAGTATTTATTTTCACATATTTTTATTCGGTGGGATGTGTCTTAGGAACTTTGGTTTCCTTCAGAATTTTAGTTCGTTAGTTCACAAAACAAACAAAGCTGTTATAAGTTAGGTATCGTTTACTTCACAATTTTTATGCCCAATAATAACTCGAAAGCAGATATAAATTTTTCCTCAACAATGAAGTGTCCGGGAATAAAATACAAAGTAATACAAATTTTGTTGTGATAAATATCTGAGATATTGAGTGGAGATATTATATATTTTTTGCTTTATCTAGAGATTTGTTTACATGAACTGTTTTGCGTTTAACTGGCCAATTTCAATTTATGGTACCTTAGAAAGCATTTTTTAATTTTTAGGAACGGCTGTTAGTTTTTGTTAAGCGGCAGAGAATGATGGACCCCTAAAAGGCATTCAAGGCTTAAATCGGGTGTTGAATGAGTTACTTATTAAGTTACAAAATTTGAATAAAAATACAAGGGCAACATTGTAATAATTTGTGCCTGGAATTATGCACAGAAGAACAAGCGTTATACAACTCCAGTGATATCTTTCTCACCATCTGCTACAGTTGCAGAAGGCTTTGAACACATTCCAGTGCGTTCATCATTGTCGATGTCCCGGAGAGACCACCTGGTGGCAAAGATGATGACTTCTCTTTTGTCATGCTTTGTACTTTGTGTCTCCTAATCGTATCCCAATTATATAATTGAAAATAATGGTCAAAAAGTGCATTATTTCTCCACTAACAGACGTTGTGTTTCTATACCACACTTGTCTTCAACGCAAAACTGACTGTATGTTTATACGCCATATCATCTCTAAAGCATACATAAATATTACTTTTCATAGATATGCAAACTGTAAATGCCAAGGTTGCTGCAAAGTTCCATAAGATTTTACCTTATGTCCCATTTCTACTTAATCCAATTTATTTTAATAACCAGAACACATAATAATTTTCTTGCCTCTTATAACCGTTATGAATTCTAAATGTCTTATTAAATGTCAATATTATATTTAATAATTTGTTCTGATGGTTTCATTTTATTCTATTTTCCCCCCTTTGCAGTAACTGCGAAAGAGAGTTTTCAAACTGTTCATTTAATGGAATTAGGGAAGATTGCTGCAAATATTTAACGAAATTTCCGTCTGAAGAGCCATCTTGTTACATCTTAAATTCAAAACAGGCAGAGTAAGTAAATGTATAATTTCATATTGTGCAATTTAGTGAGTATTAAGTAAAAATATACCAACAGTTATTATGAGGTTTAATCACAAGAGATGATGCAGAAGTACAATCAAATATATGCTACTAGCAGCGTTCACCCCGCTTCGCTGCGGTCACCCCGGAACGCAATAAACTTTGTTACTTAGATAATTTTTACTTTTTCGCTTTCAAATTGCAGTAAATGTTAACATTATAGCGCCTGTCATTTATGTTAACCCGCCGAGTGACACGGTCATGCGGGTTGCATATAAATACGTTTATTTTTACCTATGATGAACTAATAACAAAGGATTTGTACGTATGGACACTTGAATGGTCAATTATCTCAAGACACTGGTAATTAAAAATTAAAGTGATATGATAAAAACCATCTAGGGTCCAAATCCTAATAACCCCCCAAAAATAAAAGAAATTGGTTCAGCCGTATTAGCGTGATGAGGGAACAAAGGATTTGTACGTTCTCTTTTATAATATAGATATTAAAATCGAATATTTTCAAGAGAACACGTACACACAACAACAACATACCCTAACAGAGGAAAATTTATCAAATTTGTAACCATTATTTCTACTATACTCCCATACATGATTTTAAAGATTACGTATATAGAATGTCCTTTTAGATGAACATGCACGGCAGTGCATGGCAGCCAAGTTCCGCAAAGAAGAACTAGCCTGCACTGCCGTAAGCATATTTTACACGAACAAGACTTTTGGGGTAAAATTGCCGAATTAGTGGCTCTTTAAAAATAATTCTATTAAAGTTAGAAATATGAGGTTCACAATTTGAGGAGATAAACGAGAGATGTGCATATATTCCAAATCTTACATTCCTAGCTTCAACCATATTTGAGTACTGGAGCGCCTAAAATATGCACTAGACAGGCTCACTTATTCAGTGAGTCACTTATTAAATTGATTAGGCGCAGTATTTCGCAATGAGATAGAGACGTGAAACTCAGCCATAAGGTAAGATATAACGACTTAAGTATAGAAAAGGTCCGAAATGTAAGGAATGTGCTATGGGATTTTAATGGTGAAAAAATATCCCTAGTCCAGCAAGAAATCGGTTTATTCACTCACTCAACAAATAGATTAGGTACTTCCCAATGAGATACAGACGTGAAGCTTTGCACAAAGGAACATTCATGTCCAAAATTATTGTTGCATGTCTATAAATATGTTGTAGTAATATAATTTGATAACGAATTCGTCCGGTATTTCTTATAATATTAATATGTGTGTAATCGGCAAAGGCATGTATGTGGTACAGTTCATGTCAAAGAGCAGCAACTAAGAACAATAAAACGAAAATAAAAATTTTTCTTCTCCTTTTAAAAACATTTTGTTTTACTCATTCTAATTTTCATATTTATAATTCTTTTCCCATGAAATTTACCACAAATATACTTTTCTGGATTATACACATAGTATCAGTATTAAAAGTACCCTGCAAAATCATTATCAAATGATATTCTTACGAGAAGCCAGTTATAGATATGCGACAATCATTTTGGACGTGAGTGCACCTTATAATAACTTGAGTATGGAAAAAGTCAGAAATGTGAGAAATGTGTTATGGGAATTTCTATGGGCGAAAAAGTGTCTTAGTCAAACAAGAAATCGGTTCATTCATTGAGCCGACAAATTGATTAGGTACTTCAAGATGAGATAGAGACATAAAACTCTGCATGAAGGTATCTTATGATGAATTGAGGATGGAAAATTCCGAAATGTGCGGAATGCGTTATGGGAATCTTTTATTTCGGAACAAATGTTCTTAGCCAACCAGAAATCAGTTCATTTATTCACTCATTACATTGATTAGGTACTTCCCAATGAAGTATAAAGTCGAAACTTCGCATAAAGGTACCTTATAATGACTTGAGTATGAAAAGAGTCCGAAATGTGAGAAATGTGCTATGAGATTTTCTTGTCGGCAAAAATCTGTCTTTAGCTAAGCAGAAATCCTTTTACTCACTCATTAATCACATTCATTAGGTATTTCGCAATACGATAGACACGTGGAACTCGGCATAAACGTAGTTTATAATTACTTGTGCATGGAAAATGTCCGAAATTTAAGGAATGTGCTACGGCAATTTTTATGGGCGAAAAACTGTCCTTAACCAGGCTAGAAATCGGTTCATTCTTTTTTGTTATGCACTCTCTTTGGCATGTGATTTTTAAATACAAAATAGGCGCAGGAAAAGGTAGGGGATGGGATAAGGGAAATTCTTTATTATCAGCTGAAGTGGAACATCTATTAAGACTTGTGGACTCATCATCGTTTATTTTTTATATCATCAATTTACATTCGTTTTTATTTATGCTAATAAACATAATATGTAGAACTAGAATAACTGTAACAGTGCATAATAATATAGTGCAAATATATACATATGATATAGTGCAAGACAATCAAAGATATGGAATAGGTGCAGCATGTGGCCAGAGAAATTGTAAAGTAATGAAGATGAGAAATGTGATCAAGTGCTAGAACGTCACAAACATAAATGTGTGAATCAGACAGATGCAGGGTTATATCTTCTGTCCCGGGGCGACTCGGGACTGACGAACACAGGTGGCCCTTGTTGTCATCACTGGGTGGTAACCATTAAGCCCTTGTTAATGGAGAGGATCTTTGTGCAATAATGGAAAAAGATGAGGAATCTGATCGGCAATCAAATAAATGCTGTAGATTTCTCGTTTGTCCGGTGTCAGGTGTGTATTGTTGATATATAGAGATATAAATATATGTAATGGTGAAAGTTTTAACCGAAAGGTGGAATCGGTGAGAGCGTCGGAGTGAAGGATGTCTAAAAAGAGCGGATGACCTGTGCGTATGTGCGAATTGACATATCTAATACGGAGTTCTGCAAGATATTCTTTAATTTTCAGAAAGGAGATGTATTCATAGGTGAGGCATGTGGGATATCGTGGTTTAAGGCGATAGGCTAAACGAATAATGTGTCTCTTCAGTACACAGAGCTTTTCGTAATAAGAAGCAGAAGCATTGCACCAGGCAGTATGTCCGTAAATGAGGACGGGGCGGAGGAACGCCTTCTATGTGTGAAGCAAGACGCCGGCTTTCAGGCCCCAAGTTGTTCCAGTTATTCGGTGTAAGAGATTTAATCTCTTTTTAGCCTTATCTGTTACCGTCTTCAAGCGGGTGTTCCAGGTGAGCTTGGAATCGAAGACCATGCCTAAATAGGTGAAGTCGCTGTAGGATGTGTAAGATATCCATCTATAGTGACTCAGAAAAGTGTTGGGTTCCTGTGAATTCTGGAACTTTTTTTAAGTGGCAAAAGCACTCTTGCTTGTGTTTCTTCTTCGTTGATAGTTAGATGTCATTTCTTGCAACAGGTGTCAGTTTATTCGCCCATTCTTCACATGTTTAGCTAGTTTAAAAATAAAAAGAAGTTCGAATCTCTAGATAAAGGTACCTTATAGTGACTTGAGTGTGTAAAAAGTCCGAAATGTGAGGAATGTGCAATGGAATTTTTTTATGGCTGAAAACTGTCCCTAGCCAAACAGAAATCTGTTCACTCACTCATCACATTGACTAGATACATGCCAATGAGATAAGACGTGAAACTTTGCATAAAGGTACTTTATAATCACCTAAGTGTGGAAAGTGTCCGAAATTTAAGGAATGTGCTATGGGTTTTTTTATGGCCGAAAAACTTTCCGTACCCAAGGAGAGATCGGTTCATTTACTCTCTCGTCCTTCATTAGGTATTTCCTAATGAGATAGAGACGTGAAACTCATGATGGTACCTCCTTAACGTAATGACTTGAGTATGGGAAGCGTTCGAAATTTAATTAATGTAGTATGGGAATTTTCATGGGCGAAGAACTGTCCATAGCTATTAACTATTTCTTAATAAGATAAAAATTTGAATCTCTCCATAAAGGTACCTTATAACGGGTTGAGTTTGAAATTTGAGGAATTTGCTTTGGGAAATTTTTCAAAGGCAAGAAACAGTCCTTACAATCAGAAATCGGGAACGGATCCGTTATTCAACACATCACGTGCACAGTGACAATGTTGTTGAAACTTTTTTTTTTTTTTTTGAGATTTTCTTGAGGTTAATGATTAATAGACCATGAACAAATTCCAGAAGGCCCCATCTTTATATTCCAAATGTCCACCTCAAATCTGTTTTTGACTGCACTATCATTCGTCAGAGTAGTCGAGTGGGTGCCTTTCCCGCTGATCCCTGGGCTAGCAGTGCCCCTTTGGTATACGAGGTTCTGGGTTCAATTTCCCATAGGTTATACTTTGGAATTTTGACTGTCCTCAATGTTTCTGTGTTCGTGTTCATAACGCTCTAGATTAACAGGAAAACGAGCTAAGCTCACTGAGAAAAATCCGCTATCCGGCCAGCTGTACATTGTACAAATATACGGGAACCTTATGTTTAGTACAAAGATCAGTACTTAGCATACCTTATCCATATGCTACATACATTTTCCTCTCTTTCCCTTTTAAATATTAAACTATGTCGTTGCATGATGTCTGATATCTATCATCTTCAGTGCATTACATACGTAAACATATGTTGCGTACGTCAACTAGAAGTTACATACGTCCATCTGTATGTGAGATCCTGACCGCCTATATACAGGTCTTTCGTTCGTACAGGATGTATGTTTTTTCGAAACACTTATACGGAAGTAATAGAAAATATAATTTTTTCAGTTATACGTTTAGTGTACGTTAAGTCCAAAAACTACAGGTTTTACAGATGTAACCTATATTTTTACGTACGCCAGATACATTTTTCTCAATGTGCGAGTAAAAAAAGTGAAACCTAGTAATAAATAGTTAAGCAAGTTTTAATGAAGTACGTTCGGTAAATCAGTTAACTTTAGAAAAAGTGGGCTAAGGCGCGTTCGTACTGCTGTAAAATTTTGTAGTTAGAAACCCAGAGAAGGAAAGCTAGTACTTTTCTTTTTTTCGGTGAATATTTTTCCTTTATTGCAGTCATTGGTGTTAAATAGATATTGAAATTAAATTGATAATTAAGAGAATGTAGAAGTAAGGGTATTTAGAATTAATGAAGTTTTCCAAGAAATGTGAAATCTAATTGTTCAAATTTTATATGAGAATGTGGGTGGCAAATATAATTAAGTTTAGAAGCTATTTAAATTTTTTATCGTTCGAAGGAAAACCCGAGGCAGTATGAAACTGCGCAACATGCGAGTCATGTAATGACTCTGTGATTTCGCAATGTGTAAGGGTAGAGAACAACTAAGTATATTGAAACAGCAGCTATAACTAATGATGTCTCATCGAGGATTCAGCATCAAGGCTTTTGAAGCTCTGTTGATACTCTTGGTATTTAGGTAACGAAACATGAGATGTTAGCGATCGTAATTTTGTAGCTTGGGTTAATGCTACAAATCATTATATGAGAGTTATATTCGTAAGATAATATCTTCATGGAGAAATTGTAATATTTTATTTTTTTGCATGATTTTTAGTTCACACTTTTGCATTTCAACACACAACGGACTCACATTGATGGAAGCACTAATTGCATATAAAATGAAATCAAATCTTTGAGTTTTACGTCCCAAGTTTATGCCGGTTAAGCTAAAGGAGACGGTGATGATGAGCAATGAATGAAATGGTGGAATGAAGAAAGTATGAGGAAACGGGAGAACCCCGAGAAAAGCCGATAAAAGCCACGCTCCACCACAAAGTTCACTTGGCGAGGGCTGGGATCGAACCCGGGACCCCAAGCATCGGAGGTGAACGCTCTACCACTGAGCCACCGCGGCCTCCTAATTACATATATTATCGCTTATAAAACAGTCTTTCCAACAAGACCAAACAGGTTATTATGACTTTATTACTTAATGACATATTCAATGTTTAGAACACATCAGTCGCAAAAATAATTTAAACCTCGGAATGTGCAGACATTTCAAATACTTCAAATGTGCATAATGCAGACACTATTGATCGGACATACTTGATCCATACATCGTTTTTTCCGGAATCAGAAGCACTGCAAATCATTATACCAGAGTCATATTGGTAAAATAATATCTTCATGAAGAAATTTGAGTACTTTCATTTTTTACATCCATTTTAGTTCACATTCTTGCATTTTAAGACACAATGGACTCGCAAATCAGAATACTCGTATCTCAGAAATCTTCAATTATGAACACTTTAAAAGAAAAACTTCCAGAAGAACAAGGAAAATATAAATAGAAAATAAAAATGGAATACATAATTAGATCAGTTCTTCAACAACAAAATGTTTTCAGTTTAAGATATTTATATCTTGACTTCAGCGTACTTATGCTAAATAGTGATTACTTTAACGCTTAATATAAACGGAGAACTGTATGTGGATCTGAAATTACAACACATTATGCTAACAGTTTTCTTATTTAGTTACATGTAAATATTATTTAAAAATAGAAGTGATATCACTTTGTTTTTATCAAGTACAATATTCAGAGACAGACGTCAGCAGATCACTTTGCTCCCATGTAACATTTAATACCTTACTTTGTACAATTGGAAAGATAGAACATCAGTTATTCCTAGAGCACTGAGCATCGCGTGCACATGAGGCTGTACAAGGGAGAGAATGCTTTGCAAACTTGCTATTTGATGAATACTGTTTCTTACAACTGCACTATACGAGTTCTAGACAGGAGCACGATGCCTTACCAACAGCAGACCATAAGGGTTGACATTCTGTAATCACCTTCTGCCAGCCACAATGAACACAGACATTTAATATAGGGATGCAAATTTAATTTAGAATTCCAATGTCTCCATATATTTGCCTGTGAAGCTGCTCTTTTTGTGTGCTGAATGGATTTATGCAGAACATTTGAAGAAGTTTCTACCACGTCATTGTATGTACATTATGGTAGAGTGAAAAATTGAAGTTTGCACATCGCTATTCTAATAGTGGGAGATTATTGCTCCTTAGTAAGTATTTTAAAAATCAATATTTATTGTCGTTGAAATCTATTATCTTTGGGTGCCACCTTTTCCTTCCGCAAAATTGTCCAACTTTTAGGTTGGCGAGCAAGAAGACTAGAGGAATGGTTGATATCCTGCCAAATAATTGTCTTAGAAACAGGAACTAAAAATAATTGAAATGGAGAGTATGTGTTTTTATTCTGCCAAAGCATTTTACAATACGTAGAGTGAAAATATTTCAAATTTTTGTGCTACAAATACAAGGACTGCTACAAATACTGGCAGAAAGGGTGGAATAATACGACCTTTAGAAGAGTCTGTTTAGAGACTTTTGCAACGCTTGGTTTGTCTGCTGCACGTAATTGAGCTCCCTTTAAGACATTTGCTAGAATCAATTGATGGTGAGACAACAGGTCCTCATGCATTTTCTGGACAGATTGGAAGATCATTATTAAATTGTGAAAACCAACCAGTTGTGGAATATGATGTATTTGAGAGCCATCTTTCAGCTTTCGGAAATTATAATGATCTCAGTACGGATCAGAAATATTTGTATGAGATTTGCAGAGCTGTTTCAAATGGACATTTTCCTGATTCTTTGGCAAAACGCTATCCAGGAAACATTTCGCACGTCAGGTGGGTTTCTACAGCAAACATAATTATTCGATTGTATGTAGCTACACCAAACCCTTCAGAAGAATTAAAAGTGCTCTCTCAGTATGTTGTAAAAGTGTATGCGCCAGATTGGTTCAGAATAAAACAGAAAGTTTTTGCACAGATGGGTGAAGACATTTCTTCAAAATAATTCAGTTATCGCGCTTCCTTGCTGAAAAGTACAAGGCTGTCATTGATCCTGTACTTCAAAGAAATGGATACTTTGCACATCATGAAAACATTCTCCTCTCTATGATGACAGATAAGAAGAAACATATCAGAGAACTGGGGTTTCGACGAGTCCTCGCAAAAACCTCGCAAATGCCTGGAATCAGAAATGACGACATTCCATTAGTCAATTTTGAAGCTGAAGACTACACAGAACTCATAAAATGGACAGATTTGGCTATAACGCCCCCCCACACACACACTTATTGTAGATCTCAATGCTGCGAATATTCATAGAGTCATTCAAGGTGATACCACAAATATTGAAATACTGAATATTTCATGCCTTAGTCAAGCTGTAGAACGATGTGTAAAATTGGTGACAGAAGCATCGTCTTGTGTTTGTGGTGTAAGTGCAAGAGATGGATACGTAAGGACAAGACTAGAGTCCCGAAGACGTACGCCTGTCTTTAACAGAGTTTTCTACAGTGTAATGTATGTTGACATGTATCTCCACATATTATTTTGATATGAAGTTTTCCTAGCCCATTTTCAAGAATAGAAAGTAATGTATTTTGTCACGTTTCCGTCATTAAACATAATTCATATAAAAGAATCATATCTACATTATCCTATTGTTTAAGGTTATATTTTCACAAACAAAGGTTCACTGACGCAAGTTTTTGTAAGGTTTTAAACCAAAAGAATATAAATTGTAGCCAGCAATTTAGTTGTGAAGCTCTGCAGAATACACTACTGCATTGTTATTCAGTGGGCACTGGGAGTTTGTCAATGCCTTTTAATGATTTAGGCATAAAGGTAGGATACTTACTTACTGGAAATATGAACTACTCTGTGAGTTTCTATTATGAATAAATATCTCAAAATATTTTCGACAGTCAATTAACAGAACTAAATCAAATATTAAAAAATCAGATTTTTTGTCGGACATACCAAAAACGCACCATAGTATGGAATAAGAATAAAACACAGCATTACTAAGATTGAAATCTAAATTGGTAATATATAAGTTTAATGGAGCAAACAATAGAACGAATAATTCGTCTCAGTAGTATAGGTGTTACTTTAGTTCTAATCAGACTGATTACAACGACTCACCAAAGGTAGTCGTCAACCTGGTTCGGCTAATGATATAAGTAAATCTTGAGTGGTAGTAATTGTTTACACATAAAAAAATCTTCAATAATTATATACACTATTATTCTCACCTTTTCTATCGAAATTACAAGTCGATGATCGGTATTAAATGGTTTATTAGTTAATACTCTTTTAACGTATTTTCACTCAAACTGTCTTGCAAACATACATGTTGATTAGGTAACTATAACAACTACATAGCAACGAATTATACAATAATGCATATTTCTTTACATATATTAAAAACATTCTTCTTTTGTTATTTTAAATTAACATTATATCAAGTATATTGCTTGAGTATGAGCACTTTCTGCCCAAGGTACAGGTAATTATTAAACGATACAAAGTATCTCGTTGTATAAAAATGTCGCCCGACGATGGGACTGAATATAAAAGTTACAAGCGAGCTTGGCTTTTATATTTAAGAACCACTGGTCCGTTTACAATAATGATGTTACATTACTTATGTCCTTTACATTTTGATCGCCCCTCGTATGTATCTTCATTAAATGTCATATATATATATATATACATTTATAATAAATCTTTCATTCCATTAATATTCATCTTTGACAACAAAGTTTCAACACTGATTAATATAATGTAAATAACCTTTTTTTGTTTAATCAATTATGAATCAAATTATAATTCTTCACATTAACAAGGCAGAATTAAAATCATTTGAAAATTATAATTGGTTAATGAGAATTAAAGAAAATTAAATTAAGTAAATATCAAAAATTAAACGTAACCTACGTTCAGACGAACAAAAGGAAGAAAATAAATCTATTTTTACACAAACATATTCATAAGAATCAGTAGCTGATATGGGTTTAACTCTTACTTCATCAACTGCAGTCAGTTTACATTCGCACTTGCATATGATTCTAATAAAGTACGTTGTACTGCACAATCGTGATTAGGTTCCGCATTATTTTGTACATGAATTGCGTCATTATCTTGATTTTGATACGAAGTGCCATCTCTTGAGCTATGGTTATGTCTATACATAGGATTCATAACATTTCTAGAATTTCGCCATGTATTTCGACTGTTTTTGTGTCTACTTCGATTAAGTGATCTGACATAATTATTGTCACGGTTGGTTAGGTTAGGTGGATTCCTATCATATCTTTGCCTATTTTGCTCGTTCGGATTGCTTAAATTCACTCGATTTAGGTTGTGTTCCGTATCGTTCGCATTACGGATATTTAGATTACGAACAGGTACAAAGTGATCTGAATTGTTTTTAATTTTGCCTAATCCTGCTTGATGATTCTGAGCGTGGTATTGAGTTTCATAACATTGTACAAGCATTAATAAATGATTAAAACTCATACACTGGGTAGAAAACAGGATCTGTTGTAGTTTAAACGGTAGCAAATTTCGAATTGATGCAATTACTCTAGATTCCGATTGCAACGGATTTACGACTTTTAATTCGTTATATGTATTTACAACAAAATCAACAACAGATTTGTGCAAACGAGGATTGAAAGGTTGATTTCTAATCGTGGCATCTCTGTTTGCAAGCAAAAAGTCATTTTCGTAATTTGCAATCAGCGCAGCTTTAAATTCCTCATATGTATTGACGTGATCTCGTACTGCTTTAAACCATAAAGAACATGGTGGGAGTAATAAATGAGGGATTAGTTTCATATATTGCGATTTATCTATACACATTATATTGCACTCATCCTGAAATTTTTCTAGGAAAGAAGTAGCATTTTCGTTACATTTACCACTGAACTTACTCATAGCACGTATTTCACTCATCTTTACACTTAACGTTACCTTTCTTTCATCTTTCCGTGTTCGTGTTGAGTGACTATTCCTACCTACTGCGTGATGTGTAGTTCCACCGTCTCTTTTCCGCCCATCTGTATTCCTTGGATGGATTCCTTCCAAAATAATGTCCTCATCGGATGGATTACTAGAAGATGAGATAATGTGAGGTCCACATTGATCTGCTACGGGTGAATGCGAGGTCATCTCCTGTGAACAAGGGAACTCCAAATGATCATTAACCATGTTGTTGTGGTATGCGTTGTCCTTAATCTGTAGCATCCTGATTTCCTCTTGTAATGCAGATATCAACTGAGTATTCGCACGTATTTTGGTAGAATTATTCGTGACCTGAATCTTTTGTTGCCGTACAGAAGATTCTATTACTTCCAAATCCTTTTTTACACCATTGACCTCTTGAATAACATGGTTGTAATTATCCTGGCAATCTTCAGATACCCTTCTAAGCTTTTCATCGAACTGTGAGGTGATGTCACTCATCGCCTGGATAATAGATTGTTTCGTCTCTTCGGATGTCTGCTCCAATCGTTTACTTAATTCCTGATACTGTTTGCCGGATTCCTCGGATTTTCGCTCCACCGTCTGTTTTAATTCCTCATACTGTTTGCTAGATTCTTCGGATTTCCGCTCCATCGTCTGTTTTAGTTCATTGGACATCTGAGCCTGATTTTGTTCTTGTCGCTGTAGAGCCATTAAGATTTTGTCTTCAAAGGTCTACACTTCAGGTACAACAGGAGCTGTACTTTGTTCTTCGTTACCACTGTCACCAGTTTCTTTCTCCATTACCTCACCGATCATCATTTTTCTTGTGATTATTGTACCACTTCTAAGTATAGTAAAGTTCGTAGTCATGAACCTTATTACTGAAGTAAATTCCCCCTTACTTTGTACTTCAGGATATGAATTTACAAAGTTCCCGGGTGAGGTAAACCAAAAATTTTACAACGACTCACCAAAGGTAGTCGTCAACCTGGTTCGGCTAATGATATAAGTAAATCTTGAGTGGTAGTAATTGTTTACACATGAAAAATATCTTCAATAATTATATACACTATTATTCTCACCTTTTCTATCGAAATTACAAGTCGATGATCGGTATTAAATGGTTTATTAGTTAATACTCTTTTAACGTATTTTCACTCAAACTGTCTTGCAAGCATACATGTTGATTAGGTAACTATAACAACTACATAGCAACGAATTATACAATAATGCATATTTCTTTACATATATTAAAATCATTCTTCTTTTGTTATTTTAAATTAACATTATATCAAGTATATTGCTTGAGTATGAGCACTTTCTGCCCAAGGTACAGGTAATTATTAAACGATACAAAGTATCTCGTTGTATGATGTAGACAGAGCAGGTATTATACAATCTGTAAACTGTGGTCATGCTACCGTGGGATTCGTACCCCTCCTAGTTCCGAAGGATAATTTATCCGATATTTTAGTTTTTAGCTACGGATACGCACCATAAAGAACACAAATAATAATAATATTTCTGACTTAGTATGTACTCTATCATAAGCATTTTGCATATAGTGGGCAGTTAGATTGCACTCGTCTTCTTCTTACACTGATCTAATTCGATATATCATCGGTATCTACACTAGACAAATACTTATTTACACTATCGCATCCATAGTGATGGAAGGCAATATATATTCGTTGTCATAACAACAGGTAAATGACAGGAACCCATCTAAATACTTGGAACAAGCAACATATAAATTATTATTAATCAGAATAATCTAGCTATATTTTCTTTTCTCTATTATTCTTCCTATTTTAAAGGATACTTGAAACATTTCCGCCATTAGGATGGATATACACGAACATTATACAGACTTTATCGTTGCAAGAAGAAAGAGAGTAAGTCTTGAAACGCTCAGTTGACAACACTAAAGACGGAATGCGGAACAAAATCTAAACGGGACAAGACCTAAACGGCACAAGGACTAAACACATTGGCTGTACCTAAAATGCCAAAGACATATAGTTTGGTATAATGGTTACAATTTTAGGTTTTGTGCCGTTTAGGTTTTATTAACGGTTCCGCACTGACTACACTAGCAAACTTACGAAATATAAGATTTCCCTCAATTAATAGATATAACTTATACATACATCAATTCATCACCGTTGATCTGATAATAAGGGAATCTCAACTTCCACGCGAAAGAGGTAGTGCACTTAGCTAGATAGGTAATGAAAGGTAATTGCTTAAATGAAGTTGGAGATTCCGTGTGTGCATATTACACATAGAATGTGAAGAAATATTGATGTTATTAGATAAAAATTCTGCAGTAATAATAAATTAACATGTTATTTTGAATTCGAAACATTAAGATATTTGCTTTTATTACGCAACCAAGCATGGTTTGTTATAGAATTTCATATTTTGCATTTCACTTAATTTATAATATGATTTAAATAGCTTCAAAAGTTCTTTTTCAAATTTGACAACAGTTATTGTGCGGATAAGGGGAAAGTGGATCTCATTAAAACGTGTACCAGTCAAATAAGAATATTTCTGTTTATGCTTGTACAGAAAAACTCGAAAGCAAAACCTGTCCTGGTTGGTTAACAATAAAGCGGAACGCCATCCATTGGAAGAGATTAACCACTTCACAGTAGTTTGATTGAGATGATTGAGGAAAATGGCACATCAAACAGACAGAGCTTGATATGAAGTGCAGTATATCATGGAAACTAGTGCAGGAGACAGTCTCAAACTGGAGACATTAATACATTGCAACTGTTTGACTTGAAAGAAATGACACCGTACCTGAAACCTAACCCAATCGTTATTAATAAAGTCTTGCTTCAACTCTACGAAAGTGAAGGTTATGAGATCTTCAACAAAATTCTAAAAACATTATATCGTTTATATCGTTCAAATGCTTTATATCGTTCAAACCCTGAAAGAAGGCTATGTCCATACATTATCTTTCCCAAAGGATCGTCTGCGCGAAAGCATTTCAAATTATGTCATTTACAAGCTAAACTATTCTAACAATCATCTGAACCATTTAAGATGTAATGCACATGGAACACCTGGAAAAGAACATTATAATAAATTCTGATCATTAATGTAATTCTCTCATATAATAGAATACATAGATTCGACCAGTACGTTCACAAATGCGACCTCATATTCAGCGCGACAATGCTCGCGTTACACTAGTAAAATGACTAGTAAGAAGGTTCATAGTCTCACATGTTGCACTGTCGTACCTGGTCCTGAAGAGTAGGAATATTCAGATGTATCCGATTTTCATTTTATAGGAAATCTCAGGAGCACCTGACAGAATTTTGATTTATCCGATGTCATAAAATAGGAAACCAGGTGTAGTTCCGTCTACAAACCTCACAATTTTCCAATTATCGAAGTATGCATGTTGTCAGAGTCCACACATGTGTTGATCGCCAGGGCTATAAAGTGAGAAAACGTTGTGCTCTGCAGATTAAAGTTCTAGTGTCGTACTTATGGTTGTTATATACCGGTAACTCAATGGTTGCCATTACTCAATTGTAGAGCCATCACATTTCGTGTGTGGGGTTCCTGTTTCTAATTCAAGGAGAAGTGGAATTTGTGGTGGACAAACACCGTATGCGAAAGATTTTTCAGGGTTTTTCCCTTTCCTCTCAGTTTCGTATTCCCATCGTTTCATTCATTTCTTATCATCACTGTGTACATTAGCTTACACGGCGTCAGTGGGAGTAAAACTGAGAGATTTAATTTCATTTTTACTCAAAACCTTTTCGCGTAAAAACGAATTGGAAAGATTACTTTCCACCATAATTCCTTACCAATATGTTTGTACTCGAAGTACAATATCTAAGTATAAACTTTTTACAGTGACTGCTTCATCCAGTACAAAAGCATTCCACCATAATATGCTACTTTCTATTTGCTTATTTAACGAAAAAAAGACATACAGTAAAATAAATTGTGGATACATGAAACACATTTTAAGCTTAGGAATTGATTTCTGTGTGCAATAATAACGAGTTCTCATTACTCTTTTCATTTCTTTAAAGAATGTTTTTACGCTATTTGGAAACCCCCGAAAGTGTACCACTAAACACTAAACACATTCCATAGTTTCTATGCAGTAACTATTAGAAGCATCTAGGTCGAACACTACATTTAAATCTTTTTTACCTTTTAAGTAAATTAGAAATTAATAAAGCAGTCTTCAGTAATTAAAATTTTTGGAAGGAAATTGGTACGAAGTTCTTCAAAGTCGAGCTAATTTTGGTCCCCGAAGGTTCCCACAAATTCTCGTTTCATGTCAGCAAACCACGTCCTGTTTAATTTTATGGATTTACAAAACTGACAACATATGCACATTTGATAACTACAGTATTTAGTGGACTTTACATTCCCCAAAGGCCAGGTGATAAGACCATAGTTTGCAAACCATGTTTATAGTAACCACAGATTTGTTTTCCACAGCATCGCAAGGTTGGTCTTCACTTATTGTAATGAAGACAAATGAGTGTAAATACAAGATTGAGATATTTGAACCAAAAATGCCAGCAGAGCTTTGATCAAGTTACTTGTAACGTCACTTTCGTGAAAATATTAACAGTTTTGTGACAGTGGAGAAACTGATTTAAAATTGAGTCAAATCAAATGGAGTAGCTCTTCATTATCTATATTATAAATAATCTATATTATATCTATATTATATTTATATTATATAATATTATATCTATATTATTAATAGTTGGAAATCTATATTATAAAATCGAAATTGACTGTGTTTGTCACTCTTAATCTCTTGAGCCACCAAACCGATCTCTGTCAAATTTTCAACAGAGTTGAGGTTCGGGCCCGCAACAAATTTTATCATTTCACTTTTTCCTAGCTACGTACGGGAGGAATAGGAGGAAGGAAAGATACGTTAAAAATCCATATATATATATATATATATATATATATATATATATATATATATATATATATATATATATAAATGAAAGTTTGATGAAAAATGATATGTTTGTGACTTAATAACTCTTGGACCACCCAACAGATGTCAATCAAATTTTCAAATTTCCAACATTGATGAGGCTTTGATATGGAATGTTGTTTATCATATTATTTGACGGTGTTGCTTAGAGTTGGAGGAGGCGGATGGGAGGGAAATTTAAGTCTGATCGACAGTGTCCATTGTTGTTTTCGAATCCGTAGTTTTCGTGGTCGCTGAGGCGAACACTGACATTTTCCGAAGCCGTGCTTCGCAATATGGGGGAGGAGGGGATTTATAAACTCATGGAACATTAACAATATTAGTGTCGAATGCATAGTTTCCGGAGCTATTGTTATTAACAATGACACTTCTGATGTAGTTTAAATCCAAATTCAGCCACACAGCCTGGGGTCTAGAGGGAAGAAATAGAAACTTGCTCGAAAATGACCCACATTCGATAGCGCTTTGGTAGTAGTAAAAAGTGAGGTACTAACGGAACATATAATTATTGTATCTTAATTTGAGTATGCGAATCGGGTAAATGATGCTAGTTGTAAGTAAAATTGTTTCCACCTTAGGTTCCTTCTAATGTAAAGTTCTCTTAAAACTGAGAATTTACTGAAAATCGATGTAAGGAATAATTAATATATATAAATAAATCTTGAATTAGAAAGCATACAAATGTTTGTGGGCTCGATTATATATTTAACAAGGAAAAGTAGAAACATGTGTAGATATAAGACATTTTTATTAACACATACATTTGTTATTTCAGTTCTTCAGAAGATACGAATGTGTTAAGTATAGAAAACTACGCAGAAGCCAAGGTATATATAACAGTAACTCAATCTCGTTTAAAGGTAAGTTTTCGAAGTCGCGTTATCTAATTATTAAGGGAATGTGAAAAAAAGTCATACACCTATGTAGATTAATAACTATACATTTGTCTAGTTAATAATAATAATAATGTCACAGATATATTATTATTATTATTATTATTATCATTATTATTATTATTATTATATCATATATATATTATATATATGATATATATTATTATATATATGACGTTTGTATTCTTTTATTTCTTAATTTCATATCTATTCTTATTTTATTCATCTTTAATTTTTCATAAACGCAATGTGCTCTATTATTTTTTCATAATGTAAGAACGTAATCGCACCAAAGGACTGTTGTGCAAACACTGGTCTGGTGTGCAAACAATATGAGTGGAGGTATCTCGTATGTTTGGACATTTTATATTCAGTGTTTTTACAATGGATTGTGTATTTATCTTAGTGTCGTGTCTAAAAAGGAGGAACATTATACTATTTTCAACATACCCAGATAGTTCTGCATACACAGGTAAGTCATTCTTTTATATTATTTTATATTTTGTTCGTTGTTCCTGGAAGATACCAGGGCTTTTACGTTGTGTTGTTTTTATAACCGGAATGATTAAATAATAATACATTCATAAGAAATGCTTTTCTTTGTACATTCAATATACAAATAATACATGTTATATAATTTGCTACCGCGAGTGATCATGAAAACGAATTGAGTTAGAAGGTGTGAAGAAAGAACAAATATTGTATGATTGATAGTGTATGATTGGTAATCGCCATTGTAGTCACAACATTGACATAACTATCACTGGAGCTCCCTCGTTGCTAAGCGGTTAGCATACGCGCCTTTGGCATGGGAGACAAGGGTTCGATTCCCGGCGGGAGCTCATGTGGTTCGGATCCCACGTTAATAAGTAGGTCCACGTCTCATATAGCTTCGCTGCTGAAAAGGGGCGCTAAACTAAAATCAACTCAACTCATAGCTATCAGTGATTGAAACTATTGATATTAGACCCAGTGACTTCTTGTTTTTATAAACAACAATAATTGATCCGTTCCAAAAAAAAAAAGAAAAGAAAAGAAAACAGTGACTTTCCATTGTATTTATAACGGAATCATGATGTAACAGGTCATGCGTCACCAGTGTTTTTTTTTTCGTCCTGAAACATTTCCAACTATAATCAACCAAGACGTATCGTATTTCTCAGTTCTTCATAAAACCTTTTGTTTTCAAGCGAGAACAATAGTAACATGAGTTTTCTTTCGAAATTTGCTTTAAAAAATACAGAACGTGGAGTATTAAAATATAACATTATTTATTTTAGTTAATAAAGAAGTGCAAACAAATTATTTTCTTTCCATATACAGTTAAAATAATTCTAGTGTTTTGAAAGCAGAACATTTGCCGCATTATAAAAGCATGGTGTTACTCATAAATTTATATATTTCATTTTACATTTTTTGAAAACTAAAACAAACTCTATTATGTAGTTTTATTGCTATTTGTGTATTTCTTGGTATCTTAAACAAATATCTTTCAAGATAATTATTCACTTCATATTTTATTCGGAACTGTAAGTTTGCACATTGGAAACGGTAATTCAGAAAATTTTGCTATCTTACGTATTAGATCAAGTGTTCTTGTGATTGACTGTCATTGCTGTGTTGTGAATTTAATCTGTGTGCCTGTAACAACGCGGCAAAGAACATGGGGCAATTATGACAAAATAGTATCCAATCGTTAGCCGAATAAACCCAAGGACTGCCGGCAAGAATGGATCAAGAGCTGAACCAACTGGAAGATAAGATGGAACAACAGACAGTGTCTATTGAATGCAAAATGGAAGCCAAAATAGAACAACAGTCGAATATCATACAGCAGCAGACAACAACCATTGAAAATAACATGTAAGCCAAGATGGAACAACAGACAGCAGTCATTGAACAGATAGAAGCCAAGATGGAACAACAGACAGCAGCCATTGAAGACAAGATGGAAGCCCAGATGGAACAACAAACAAAAGTCATTGAAAAGGAGATGAAAGCCAAGATGTAACAACAGACAGCAGCCATCGAAAACAAGATGGAAGGCAAGATAGAACAGCAGACAAACACCATAGAGCAACAAATAACAGCCATCGGGAATGAAATGGAAGATATTTCACTAGAAGTGGAGACACAGGAAACGAGTATTGAACAAATTATGTATATTATGGACGAACTGAAGTCGGAAATGGACGATTTCAACCAAGGAATAAATGAAGTTTGCAAGAGTTGTCATAAAAATGCCGATCAGCTATAGGTAGAAGTTGAAAATGTAAAACAGAGTTAAATTCAGTCCCATCTTGATTTGAGAGACGACTGCAAGAAACAAAATAAACTCACTTTAGGATGTCTCAACAACTACCAAGAAGAAATAAATAATGATGTAGCTGCAATAAAGAAAGAAGTGGAAAAACTACGAATTAAAGGAGAATTCGAGAACAGAAACCTTCATAACGACATAAGTGAAATGCAACAGTATATCAAGAGTTTGCAAGCCAAAGAGATATTACATTACCAGACAGTCCGTGACACACATCAAGAAAAACTCACTTCAAATCCATATGACGTTACCATAGTAAAGATCGAACCGAGCAGTTACTAAAAAGGAATGAGAGAAGAAATAAGATTAAGTTCTAAACACTGAAAAGAAACTGTCCATAGTAGAGTTCATTCTAGAAGAAGGTAGTTTTCACCATCAACTACCTCATCCAGCGATACTGAGGAAGAATCAAAGTATGAGTCAAGAGCTCAAAGCGTACCAACATCTCACCGCATAAAGGTCAAACAGCATACAGTCTCAATTAAAGTCTCAGATTTACGTTTCTTTGTTCGATATGATGGATATAAGAGTTTGTTGTCGCTTTCGACAACCAATTTCAAAGTAAAATGGCTACTGCACAACAGTTAGATGCTTTGCGTAACAAGAAATACGATCCTAAAGTGGACAAGTCATTGATGGATTTTTGTATCGATAAATTCAGGAGTATGAAGAAACTTCAACACCAATTATCTTACCCCACGCTTCTTGCAGACCTACGTCGTCTATTACCATATAAGCATCAACGAGCCCTTCTTAGGATCCCATACACAAATTTAAAAGGCTTCGTTGAAGATATAAGCAATATCAAAAATTTTTCAACTCACCTTGACAAATATTATATAGGACCGAATAACGATAATCTTCAAGCCAGCAATAATTTTTCGAGAGACCACGGAACCAATAACTCGAATGGAAACTACACAATGAAGAATATTCGATCTTCAACCGCAAACACCTCTAGATCTGGGAACTCTCGGGGACGACCTAACAACAGAAAAGACTGTTGGAGAAGAAAAGCACCTAGACAAGAAAGGAGACATAACGAGAAAACGGAAAGAAGCTCCGAAAACTATATGCAATGGCAGGAACATACGCAATTCGGCGGAAAGCGGGATACCCAGGGTCTTGAAACTGAGAGGAACAAAGATACAAGTCTAGGAGGCGTACCTAGTCGACGGGGAAGAGCGAACACAAGGCAACGCATGCAGAATGAAGAAAATACACGGAGGATGGCGTTCCTGGAAGTAATGAAGCTTATATTGTGCGAAGACATCCTGGCAATTAGAACCATTATGAAATTAATTTAAAGTCATAAGTTGTGGTCTTAAGGGCCAAAGACGCACAATACGCAAGAGAAAAAGGCCCAAGAATTTAAGTCAAAACTTGTATATAGGATAGAGAAGAAAGTAACGAAACTAATTGTGAATCTACTTTTAACCAATCGAAGGATGAAGACCCATCCATAATAGTTTTAAAATCAAAAGCTACTGTATACATTCAACTTCCCGTGAATGGTATTTCTCTAAATACATAGTTGTACACTCTAGCCGATACATCAATTCTGATCCTCGATGCATCGAAATAAATATCAAAAGATATTCATGTACCTACACTTGAGCATTGTAATCAGATGACTTTATTAGACTTCACGGGTACAACCAAGCGAAAAGTGAAAGGAAAAACTGCAATTCCAATCACGATTCGAGATATCGAAGTCTATGTACCAATGGTTATTGTGGATTCATTGAATGAGCAACTCATCTGAAGAATAGACTTCTTAACACAAATGGAAACCATCTTAAACTTACAGGAGAGAACAGTGTAATTCACTAATTCGAACGTCCAAATTATAATGGATCCTATGACAAGTCATTCGTATGGTATTATTGACGAGAGTGAAGAAGATTTCAACGCCCGTAATGTTAGTATACAGAATATAGGTAAAGTTCTCTATATATCAGATCAGAATCGAACACAGGAATCTGAAAAAGGAGTCACAAAAATAGACCATTGAACATTGATGCATCGATAGCTCAAATCGAATATAATTATCACATAGAACGGAATGGATCTTCCGAAACCGAGATGAATGATAATTTGATAGAAAAATTTCTATATCAATCCACTCAACTGAAAGAAGAGGGAAGAAAGCAGCTATATCAGCTATTGTACGAGTATAGAGACCTGATCTCAGATAAGCCTGGCAGATGTACAGTATTTGAATACGACTTGAGATTCAATGTGAAAGATCCAATTAATCGAAACAATATCTTATATCTGTCGCTTAAAGTGAAGATTTAAAAAAACAAGTTGAGACGATTCTAGGTCATGGAGTCTTCGAAGCGTCCATCTCACCTCATGTTGGCAATTCCAAAACGTACTGAAAAATTGAGTATATGCATAGAGTATAGTTGGGTCCATCCATACATTCCTTTGCAACAAGATAAATCAGAGAAGATACATGACTTACTAGTACGTTTCAGGATAATCTCTATGTATTGACCGTAGGCTTCGTAGGATATTACTGGCAAGTTGGACTTAAAGAATCATCCAGACCTTATACAGCATTTTCTTTCAGCGGACAACACTTTCAGGTTCGCTCCGTTCCTTTTGGAATAAAAAATGGAACAACACCTCTCCAAGCGTGCCTTCAAATTTTATTGGGAAAATGACTAAGGTCCAAAATTGTAAGTTACATTGATGATCTTTGTATTTTAGGTAAAACGTTCGGGGAACACCTTAATATACTGCGCGAAGTATTCCAAAAAATCAAAGAATCCAATATGACATTAAGTCTCGACAAATGTAAATTCTGCAAAACACCGATTAAATTCCTGGGACTTATAATAAACCTAAAAAGATAAGCAAGGATATGGAGTCTATCAAACCAATTTTGAAATACCCTGTTCCGACCAAGACAAAGGAAATCCAACAGTTCCTCAGATTCATTATCTGGTACGCTAAATTCATCCCTAACGAAGCAATTATTGCTAAACCGCTAAATGATCTATAAAAACAACAGACTTGGAAGTGGACGAGCAAGTACCAAGAAATCTTTAATCAATTAAAGAAATTAATCACTGACGATGTTTTGTTAACGTACCCAAAGCTTGGACAGATGTTTTGCGTCTAAAGTGATGGGTTAAAACACGGAGTTGTGTGCATATTATTCCAAAAAGTAGGTGGAAGGAAGCAAGTGATCGAGTATTATAGCCACACTTTGTCTGCACACGAAAGAAATTACTATTTCAGAAATTGCATGCCTAGCAGTAGTAGTAGCAATCAGGAAGTGGCGACATAATCTTATAGGAGTTAAATTCAAAATAATAGTAGGTCACAAAAACTTGATATGGCTCAAACAAGTATGTAGCTGGAACGCTCGACTCCATAGATGGGCGATTGAATTGAAAGGAATAGATTATGAAATTAAATATTGTAAAGTAAAGAAAATACCGCATCTGATGAACTTTCAAGAACCTTTCCATCAACTGAAAAAGAAATCGCACGGGTTCACTTCTCCAAATCAATGCTATCTGAGTACCGGATAGCGAGGAGAGGTAACTTGTAATAAGTACAGAGAAGATCCAGAACTGTCAATCATCATAAAGTATCAGGAAGGTCAACCATCACAGTGATTAAGGAACAGAAGCTGGGACAAATTCTGCTAAGTAGAAAATAAAATATTGTTGGTCAAAGATTATCATAACGAAAAAGTTTGGAAGATATGCCTCCCCTGCTCTTGAGTGAAAATTTTTCTAGAACATTATCACGATCATTTTGGACATTTCATATTTTCTAAGACATTTGTAATGCTCTCACAATCATGTAAATGGAAAAACTTCAGATGTGACATCAACAACTATTTGGAAGACTGTTACTCGTATGTAACAAAGGAAAATCGGAGGCCACTCCATAAACTCCATCATACTATAGAGATGAATTGCAAACGTAAGTTAGCATTCATTGATTTTATGGGACCGTACTGGCAAGCAAAAAATGAGAGGTATGAGCTCACAATATTGCACGGATACAATCCGTACCTAACTACCTAGCCTTTAAGGTACTCTACTACCAAAGCTGTATTGAGATGCTTGAAGAATTATATGAAACATCTAAGGAGGCCAGAAGCCATCGTATTAGATAATGGATCACAATTTACTAGTAGACTGTACCTACGAAGACTATGTGAATATGAAGTTAAAGTCAAATATGTCACCAGATATCATCCCGAAGCTAATCTTGTGGAGAGAATGCATGCGGACATCGAAAGAATCATCCGATTATATTGTCATAACGTTCACGAAAATTGGTCCAAAGAAATAGAAAACATCACTAAATTGCTAAATTGCTCTGTGTAAGAATCTTTAGTTTTATCCCTTCAGAATTACTTCTAAATATTGGTACTCAAATTCCACTTATGGAAAAGCTTCAAATTTACCTACAAACGAACACTGAACATGGCGTAGATTGGAACCAGACGTTGATCCTAGCACTTACCAAGCACACCAATCTAATCAAAAGGAACATTGAGAAATATAATCTACAGCAATTGCATGGAGACACCATTAATGAATAGAATCTTCTGTTCGTTAAACGACACAATCTTAGTAGTATACTTAATTTTAAAGTTTCGAAAGTCTGTGATATCTTTCAAGGTCCTTACTATTGCAAAAAAATGAAACAATTCTGGGACTTTTAGATCTAAAGGACGGAACAAGTTATGGGATAGAAAACGTTGATTATCTGAAAAAGTGGAAGCCAAGCCCAAGCACTAAACGAAGACGAATGGAACATGTACGACAACAAGTCAACAATACCATTTAGTAGGAGATTGTTAGCAAGGATTCCGCATACCCAGATGAGATGAACCAGACAGGCAATCAATGCGAATCAGAGGATAATGGACCAGAAAGAACTACTGATGAAACAATTTAGTTTCTGTAAATCGTACTGGAATTGACTTTTGTTAGTGATTCATTTCCTTACAAACTGAACCCAACATAATACTATACTTATTTAATATTAATGTATTTTTGTTTGCAAGGGTTCTTGAACGTTAAAATTATATTTTTAATTATTATTTCCTTTGTCGGACCATTTATGTCACAGATATATACTACCTTTGTATTTACACTTATTTTGATTCTTTTATTTCTTAATTTCATATTTACTCTCATTTTATTCATCTTAAGTTTTTTATAAGCGCAATATGCTGTATTGTAGCTTTTCATAATGTAAGAACGTAATCGCGCCAAGAGTTTTTTTCTGTCTGGTGTGCTAGCAATATGGCTGGCGATATCTCTTATATGCGGACATTTTATATTCAGTGTTTTTACAGTGCATTGTGTATTTATCTTAGTGTCGTGTCTAGAAAGGAAGAACATTTTACTATATTCTACAGACCCAGATAGTTCTGCGTACACAGATAAGTCATTCTTTTATATTATTTTATATTTTGTTCGTTTTACTTTGAAGATACCAGGGCTTTTACGTTGTGTTGTTTTCATAACCGGAACGATTAAATAATAGATCATTCATATGCAATACTTTTCTTTCTACTTCTATATACAAAGAATATATGATATAATAATATGTTTAACCCTTGTCCGCATGGTTCAGTAAATATACGCTAATGGATATGCAGGGCCTCAGAGTCCCTGTATGATATTTAAAGGGTTCTATTTTGAATTTGATGCAAATTGCTACTTGCAGCCCTATGATAGCTTAATTTATTACACAATAGAACAACAATGGTCATTTTCAAAAGTATATGTTTTATACCAACGTTTACAATTATTATATATTTATTCCAATTAGTAGAAAATACAAAAAAACACTATAACAAAATATTTTCTTCAAATATACTTTAGTCAGTTTACTCATAGACTTCATAATTTTCTAGTTTATTTTAAAATTCTAAACACACCTGTGTGAAATGGTACTATAATCATCAAAAGAGCAATATTTATATAATTTCTGGCATTCTTCTATGCAAATGAAATCATTGTTCAGCAGTTTTGAGAAAAAATGTATCTACAAAATGCATGAATTGCAAATCATTTTATGCAAATGCTTTTGCCATATTAGCAGCATACCAAAGCTCTCTTCCTATGAATACTGTATGGACAAAATTCATATTATCTTATTTTTTCACCTGCTTATTCCTTTTCAGTTCCGGATATATTCAAAACACTAATTATTGCTAGTGGCAAGTTGGGTATTTGTGATCTTAGAATCACCTGGTTTCTCATTAAATTTTCTGCCAGTTCCTCCAAGAATAATGGACGATTGTCTTTCTTGTTTTCATAGAAATTTGGATTCTGCATC
Organism: Thermobia domestica; assembly: GCF_964235325.1. Classification (NCBI taxonomy): domain Eukaryota; kingdom Metazoa; phylum Arthropoda; class Insecta; order Zygentoma; family Lepismatidae; genus Thermobia; species Thermobia domestica. The sequence continues at coordinate 133,998,080 of NC_137460.1, forward strand.
CTGAAAACAATGTGGCTATTTACCTGCCACATCCATCATATTTGACCAGAGAGCAAAGGATCACCTTTTAGTTTGTCTTTTGCATGTATAGTCTCTAACGTCTTAACCTAACATCAACTCCACATTTAGTTTTGTTGTAATAGTTTATAATCACTGGCTTTCTTTTGGGGCTATTTTCATCAACTGCCTTATCATGCATGGTGGTTATCAAAATCACTGTCTTGTTTTTCTTCGGCACTTAGTGAGATTTTGCTTGAATGCAAACATTGATGAACCTACTCCTCAAAGAGATAAGGCTCTCATTTCAACTGGAATGTCGCATTTGTTTCGCCTTAGTGTTCCCATAACCGTAAGTCATTGTTGTAGCATATACTCTGCCAGATCAACACTATCAAAGACATTATCCATAGTAATATTTCGTGAAGTTCCATAAACGGTTTTGCAGAGGTGTTTTACCACATTCTTCCCAGATTTCTCTTGAGCAGATTTCTTTTGTTTTTCTTTCTGTGTATACGAAACCATCAACGGCATATGATGATTGAGCGCCGCATAACCAAAATATTTTTATTACGTACTTTAAAGATTTTCGAAGCGTGTCACTATACGTGTCAATGAAGCCACACCTACCTCGAAGTGGCACTAGCTGTTGATCTGCAGTAAGTTCTTCACACGGAACAATCACTTTTGTACAGTTTCACAGAAATATTTCCTACACAAAACGAATAGGTGCCAGTATATCATTTTCAAGAAGGATTTGCCTTGTATGTTTATGGTCAATCGTAAGGCTTTCTTTATGTCTTCAAACCTGTTGACAGACATAATGCCCTTGAACATTGGTTTGACTTCATAGAGATGAACAGTTCAATGATTGGCACATCTCAACTTTTTTTTCCTACTCCTACTAGTAGCAAAATGCCAAGAAAAGCATTCATTTAGTCCATATTATCATTTTTCCACTCTTTTCGTTTCAATGTTGCAACCCTTCTTTCCTGTAGTTTTCTATAGTATAAAATTCCATTCAAGATTTCCTTTGAAATGAAACAGTCAAACGCATCTTTTGTTCGTATTCTTTTCACTCCCTTTGAAACACCTGGGGAAAACTTCATTATATTATGTGCTGGAGTCCGTGATGGTGGTGTTTTCTTTTTCCAAATTGTGTCGTTTGGACTAAAATGTGTATCGGAATCACTAATAGCTCCACTCCCACTGGTGCTTTCAGAGCGTGATGACGCATCGAAATCTTCATCACTTACAGTTACACTTACACTTCCTTGATGAACTGTATTATTGGATTCTTCATCCTCAGATTCCTCACTATTACTGTTCGACAGTACACTATCAAGACAATCACTCACAAAACGGACAAAATCATCCTCACACACTCTCTTCGTAGTTCATCTTCCACTAGCCGTTGTTGTCATTTTGCGCTGAAACTAACACAAATTGCACATCAATGTAGCTGGCCATTGCAAATTGCACCTAGTCACAATATAAAAGCAACAGTGGAAGATATATATATATATATATATATATATATATATATATATATATATATATATATATATATATATATATATTAGAACTTTATTGTATCAACTCTTTTGCTGTAATTGTTCGAACAAAGTAAATAAGTTAGAAAAAAGCTCTAAGAAATGGCTGATAGATTATATAAACAATCTTATATACAAACGAATGATAAAAGCTTGCATATGTATTGCAGCGCTATCTACTGAGCATAAAGTAAGCAATTATAAATAGAATTAATTGCAAATAAGTATCATAATAATAAAAAAGTAATAAAACTAAATAACATATTCGTTTAAGGCCAATTTTATTTACAAAAGTATGTCAAATAATTTGCATACCATTATATCATTATTGCCTCCCAGGCCCTGCATATGCATTTAAGGGGTTACTAATTTAAATCAAATACTACTGTTTTCCAGATAATGCAAAAAATATTCTAAAGCTACTCATGAATGCATAAAAGAATGTTAAAAGAATACACGATGAGCAAGGCTTATTGATTGAATAGGTTTGCAATAACTTTGAAAATCAAACCCCACAGGGTCTGAGAGGCCCTGCATATGCATACAAGGGTTAATTAAAATTCACGCTATGGAAGAATATACTTGGAGAGAAGGAAGTCACTTTCTAAAATTGAAAGCAGATGTTGTTTTAGTCCGGATACATGCCAGACGAGCTTCGGAATTGTGTTATGCACCGTAAAGGAATAAATATTACTGCTAACTAAATGAAATGCTGATCCCAGCAACTAGACACTAGATACGCATCTTCTTTCTCATCTGAAAACTTTGGTTTACAATATGAAAATTTGAAATCTTTTCTCTGCACTGGGAGAGCTCTTTTATACTTCGTTAAGGTATCTTGTTCGTAACTGCATCTAGATATTCTAGCCTTGTTCTTCCTCTTTCTGGTTTTCCTTTTCTCTTTCCCTCTATCAACATTTTGATCAAATCGGAGTGCCGAATAAGGTGGCCAAGCATGGTGCTTCTTGTTTTTCCTATTACCTACATTACTTGTGGTTCTTCATTATATTCCTTTAGTACATCTTCATTCCTTTGCCTTTCCTTCCATGATATGCGTGCATTCTTCACCAACACCACATTTTAATCCTTCGAGCTCGGATATTTCAGTTTTTCTCAATTTCCACGTTTTTGATAAGCAACGCGACACTCTCCATACCAGGAAGTTAATAAATCGTATAGGAAAAAGTTCAGTGACACAGTTATTGATATTTGCAATCCTCTTTTCCTTTTGAATGCTTGTTTAGCTTCCGCCATTCTGTAAATTACATCTGTTTCACTTCGGAGGATATTAGACTTCATAAATAGGGGAAAATCATAACAGTTTCGATTTTTTCTCTCTCGAACCACACTTTTGTCACTTTCTGACCTACTCTTGTGCATTTTATCACTTTGGTTATCTTCATGTTTTATTCGTTTTGCATTTTATTTTCCAGGTGATTTTTCAAGTTTGAAAGTGCTTTCTGAAAATATTGTTGGTTCTCCTGTCTCAGTGCTATGTCATCAGGAAAAGTTATTGTAACAAAATAAACACTGACCGAAGTTTCAAGACACACTGCATTTTAAACTATCCTGTGTTGCATATTCGGATATCTATATATCCTTCATCAGACACTATAGCTATAATGTGTCTATATTTTTTGATGAAGGATATATAGATATCCGAAACTGCAACACATTATTGTGTGTGTTTTGATTTGGTTAGTGTTCCTTTCCTCACAATATGCAATCAAAAGCTATGGATAGTGTTGTTAAACCTTGTTGTGCTGAAGATCTGCCAATTTACTTTTACGCCTTTCTTGTTTTTATCAAATCATTTTTTCACAGCCCCTTCTATATACACGTTGAACAAGAAAGGTGAAAGTCACGTCCTTGTCTTATTCCCTTATTTATTCTTGCTTCCCTCTGATCTCTTCGTACAATAGCTGCCTGATTCCTCTAGAGTTAGTATACTATTCCTCTGTAATTATTAGCATATGTAACCACGTAACTAATCCTGAAACATTATTATCAAATATAAACAAAATGTTCCTTATAATAAACGACACATCTCACTATTACACTGTTTGAAATAACAAACACGTAATACCAAGAAGGAAGCAAGTCGCAGCAACAAACTTGGTAGGCAAAGACAAATTGCAAATTGTAAATCGTACCAGTGTGCGAAATGCGGCAACCTGCCAACACTTCAGCAAATCTGAATTCGGTTAGTAGCCTGTGAAACAATCATGGGTAGTCATAATTGTTACAATATTGAGAGCTATCGTTAACATGAACCCTTGCATTTCCTCCCTGAGTATGGAAAACGATGTATTTTTTTACACAATGAAATTGCTCAATAACTATATTTGGTTATGCATTTCTCAAGTTTTCATGTGCAATCCTCGACATGTCGTGTTCAATCGGCGAGAGATGGTGGAACAGTAGCTCAAAGAAGCAGAGTAACATTCTTTCCTGCTAGGAAGTGAAGGGCAATACTGTCAAATGAAGACAAACGTTACCTGCTAGAATCTAATCCACAATTGGAGCTGCGCTTATGGGAGTACAATGGGATCTAATTTTTCATTACGGTACACTTCACTGGAAGTACCACCAGCTACTAATCCAAGAGCACTCCATATCATAACATCCAGTATTAGAACGAATTCACAGTGTAAAATGCATGCATCGCCCAGCCTTGTACCACGGTAGTAGTACATGTGGATGAAGATATTATTATCTTGTAAACTAAAGCGAGATTCGTCCAAAAAGATTATCCTTAGCAATCATATTGTACGCAAGGCGTTTCCGAAACCATTTTAGTCGCCTAAATGCATGCTACTTTGTAAGCGTAAGATCCAGCAATGTGTGCTGTGCAAATTTGCCCCCATTTATAATCGATTTAGAATTGTTCGTCGTAATAATGCGTGCTGTGTAACAGCATCTAATATGTAACTGTTCTGTCAGAGAGAGATATTTCCACAAACTTTCGTGTCTGTTCAAAATGCTTTCCTAGAGCAATCGACATAATATCCTCTACGGTCAGGCTTCATAGTTGCGAAACGATAAACCACACTCAAGATACGTTCTTATTAACTGCGACCAAAGTTCGAAGCCTGGTGATGGAAGTGATCTTCTTCAACAATGAGCCAGTCTATAATATATGCATACATTGACATCACACCAACTTTCGTCTTCGACTAATTATTCTAGTTTAGATGACATCTTCAACACCCCTGCTCTTGCAAGATGTTTTCGTACTGAATATCTCATCAAGCCTTATTTGTTTTGGAAATTTATACTTCTTACGATTATTTCTTCTTAGTCTTCTATTATTAATCGTGATCAATGTAATATGTCGTTCATTTAATATTATATATGTTACCGCAAAAATATCATGCATAAAATAACACACAGTGTATGTTACGCATTTGTTCAAAATAATCACACATTACTAAGAGGAACATATTATCTCCTAATAAATTCAATGTGTTGGAATTGTGTAACTCAAATGCTTCATTTTACGTGTAGTGGGATACCAGGCACTTTAATGTAACAAATGTATGGACCAAGCCTGGCGTATATTCAGAAACCAGATTGCAGTAGCCAAAGTGTTATCGAATACTTTCCTTTAAAGTGTATTACGCAGAACACAAAATTATGAATGATGCTCTGATGTGCTCCAATTGGACATTATACAGACATAGTCGTGAATGACATAAACAGTGCACTCGGGATATGAGTATTGAACGGAATCACTCTAGATCGTTGACTTGCAACGTTTCTTATCATTGGCAAAACATTTAATAACGAACCCCTACCAACAATATATTCTGCTGACCTGAGAAACAAAACTTGGACACTTGGTCATGTATTTGGAGACAAGTTACTTTTTCGATTGGAGAGTACAATGGAGAGTAGAATTGCAATTGACAATAGTCAACAAGAATCAGTTTGGTAGTGAAGGTCTCTGAGTGTACGTTATAACTGGATAAGGTTTCTGCACGGGTACTTACATAAAATAAAATGACGATCAGATAAGAAAATCGTAATCGATTAGGAGAGTAATTGGGCCTCGGTCGCCATCTTGGAATGGAAAAGTGAATGACTTTAGTCGAAGGCTAGTATCATTTTACACATATTCTAGTATTATTTTTTTTCCTTAGGAAGTGACACACACAAATGTGGCAATTAATTGTATAGGCGCCAACAAAAGTGGATTGACATTTCCAATTATTACATCCTTCAACATTAGACAACCAAGTTTGCGCTCATGTTCCTGGGATCAGAACTAGATAAGGCGATTCTAAAAGTGATCTGGTTTGTACAATACATGTCTAAAACTGAAAAAAGGGAGGAGGGGCCGTTGCCATAGAAACAAACGTTTCCATAACAACGAATCCTGTCACTGCTTGTCAGTCTAAAACTGTTTGAAGAAAAGAATAAGTCGTAAGTGGGAATCCTTCACCCCTGGTGGGGATGTTCATGAAGCTATCAGCTTATGTCTAATTACGTTGGAATATATTAGCCGTTTCTTAATTTTGAACATACTAGATTCGATTGAAACGAGAAAACTTTTTTATCGGACTTCTAAAGAGAATGAAATAAAATAACTAAATACATGACCGTGTTTATTATCTCTAGGATTCCCAGTCACGACCCCCCTTTTCAGTTTTATTAAAAAATAAAAATATAGAAGAAGAAGATGAAAAAAAAAGGAAAAGGAAAATAGAAGAGGAAAGAGGTAAAGTAAGAAGGTAATAAAAAGGAAACTGTTACTGCATATTTTGAAAAATATGGTAAAGAAAGTGAATAATTATCGAATTCCAATAGCTATTGGGTTAATATTTGGTATTCAGGTGATCAAGGGTAGACACATGTTAACCCATACATCCCCGATCTAGATCCATTTAACCCCAACTACCAAATTATCCCGATCTAGATCTGAGATAGACGAGAAAGTTTAAGTTTACAGTTTATTCAATATTTCCAGAAGTTCTAGACTAATATCCAATACTTGAAAAATAGAGGACGAAGTTGATGGCATGTTAGAATCGACCACAAAGAAAAAAAAAAAAAAAATCAGAGTATTACATATTCGTAGAAGATTTTGACTTTCACAGTTCTCCCATGCTGATCATTCGTTCAGGCTACTTCAGTCCTTTTTACTTCCTTCATAGAGCCAACTTAAGTTAGTATTAACTTTCAATGAGTTTAATTGATAACTACCATTAATTATAATAAATCACACATATATGTCAAAATAATGGATGCACTTAATACTAAACCTACGTTTCACTCACACACACATTCATACAGGACAATGTATACTTCGGGTTGTATTTAGTTAAATTAAACTAACCTAACTACATTACTATATACATTTATTACATTTCAATAGAAGAAAAATTAGTTGGACATAACATGGAAAAATTTAATACATGGAAAGAATGTTTCATTAACATGCACAGAAATTCGCTACTTGCAACAAGATCAAATAACACATTTCTCTTCCTATATATATATTAAAAGTTGAATTACATGAAAGAGAATTTGACAAAAAAAAAATGAAAAAAACAAAATTAAGGAGATTCACAGATCAATTCATTTAGGATTCAGTGTAATGAATATATATATATCATTGCGGAAAACGAAAGAAAAAATAAATTAAAAAAAAAAATATATATATATATATATATATATATAATTGGTTAATCATTCTTAAAAAAAAAAAATACTTTAATAGCATTTTATTAGGTCTCTGTCCCAAGAGGAGACATTTCGACGATTTTATGAGTCTTTGTTCTCACATCGATAATAGCTCCTTTTTCCAACTCTCTTTTGCACTGTGGTTTGTGTCCATGAGAGTGTTTAATTATTTTTGTTTTAACTATAGACAAATAGTTGCTTCATATCATATATATATTTATATTTCTCATTTCGTCACTCGACGCACTCAATATAAAATTTCAAAGTTTATCAAGGTTAAAAAAATTTTGAATCCAGTCACAGATATTGAGAACATATTTCCATATTCCGGTATTCACATTAAGTTATCAACTAAATTTCTCTTCATTAAATTTAAGACCAGTAATTTTCTTTATAGTATAGATCTTGTAGTCAAAAGATTCTAGTCACTGAATAGTTAAATTTCCGATCGTAGGGGAAGGATTTGTTTCAGAGTCTACTGATAGAAGATTCGTTGGTGGGGCACACTGTTTTGTAGGTTATTAATTTCACTTTGATCTTGCGAATAAATTTGGATGAGGATTAGGGTTATTTTACTTATCTTACGACCTGCTACTCGTTTTACTTACATGCGGTATTTAACATTATATTCAACTTTAATAGTTACAGACATCAGTAATCACTCAACAAAATGTAATTTATTACAATATACGCGGTAACACTATATGTCACAAATAGTTGGTAAAGGTCGGGTGTCAAAAACCTATGGCAACCTAAACAAAACCAGGGTAAATACCGAGCCCATTACATACATACTCGTATATATATATATTCATATTATTCAATACAATAAATTTCACTTTAATATCCATCGTAGTATTTTGTCGACGTTTAAATTCTACATAACCGTTCATATTCGACAAATATTCATATTTTATAAATATTTATATTTTATTGGCTCAAAGACAAAACAAAAACCCTGACTATCAAAAATTCACCTTTTTTCCCTCATAAGGTTGCAACATTGTAATTTATATGTATAAACCCGATAATCAATAATCATTTTCAGTTTACTAAAGATCCGCGTATATATACAAAAAACAAAATAGCTGGTGTTATTTAATGAGTTGACATAAGAGGTGGAAAATGCAACAAATAGAGCAGGCACGTAACTTTTAACACTATGTAAGTACATATATAGATGTATATACAGGAAAAAAAATCAATGTTATTCGAAACTAGTGGGCCCAAACTATTAATACATACACACTATATGACCAATCAATAGAAATAAAAACCAGAAATCAGTTGTCAATGGATATAATTTGTATGATCCATGAATAACGAATGTTTCTAGGAATCCGAAAGCATAGTGTACCTTCCCGTCAATTTCTCCAGTGGTGGATTGAATATCGCGAAAATGGTCCCGAGATGTGCTGCAATACCTCCACGAATTGCATCCCTCGATGTCTCAGTTAGTACATACGATCGAAATAGGTGATATGAAATATTGTACGTTTTCATGAGTTTCAGAAACCGGGGGGGGGGGGGAGGTTGAAATTTAAAAAAAAAAAAATCTCGAAGTAATGAAGACAGAGAGAGATAGAGAAGAAGGAAGACGAAGAAATAGTGGCGCCAAAGACTTAAGTGGGAAATAACTAACGCTACAAAGACAGAAATCGAATTTCGCTCTCAACAAAATCCATAGCCAAAATATTCTTAACATGCCAAAAGGGTGGTCTACTCAAATACGTAGACTCAAGGAACGCCCTGCTGCCAAGGATGCAAGTTCTGTGTCCATCAGATCCCAATCCCACAAGAGTTTGGTTGTAAGATTGAAATCCGATCCCTGTATCCGGCCCAAACCAGCAGGTTCCCGGAAATCGTCCGGAAGGTTAGAGAAGGCGCTAATTTAGAATTTCAAGAAAAAAAAAAAATCATCCGACCTCTTGGAAACTAGAAGATTCCAGAATAGGGATGAAATTAGAGTAATAGCTAAGGTATCCCTAATTAGTAATTCGCCAAAAATAAAAAAAAATTAAATAAATAAACTGAATTTTGGATCGGTGATTTCAATTACCGAAACATCACCGATGGCTACCCAGCGCAGACATGCCACCGTCTGGGACGTCGTTAATTTCCCTCATCTAATTAAACTAAGAAAAGACATGAAAAATACTTAAGGGGACTAGGGGTCGACGTCCGGGTACGCTATCCATGAATATTAATTTAGTAGCAGTTAATTTAATCGGATAGTCCGAACTGAGTTATATGAACACTGCACAATAAATAAATAAGGTAAGCAACAAAAAAAAAAAAAAATCTCGGAGAGGCAATGAATGCTAAAGGTACAAATGACCGAAACCTGTACTTTTCGATGATCACAGGATATAGCAGTTGGTTTTCTTAATTATCATTTCTGTCAACCTTTAGAAGTAATTCCCACATGATGCTACTCTATCTATTGAAAGGCTTAAGATCTGGGGCTGTTGTTAGGAGGTACATAAATGCAAAGTAACACACAATTCCCAACTATAATTTACTATCCAAGTAGCAAACTCGGTTGGATGAATGCACTGGTGTGGAAGTCAAAACGCGAGAGATTTTTTTTTTCTCTTTCTTTCTTCGTAAACATATTCATATTTTCACTATATAAAATTCACTAGGCCTATCCATTTAAATATAGGGGTCATCATTTCATTCATATTATATATCATATTATTAACATATCATTACATTCATTCATTATCTACTAATTTTCGCACGAAGTAATATTTTATAAACACCCTATTTCGTACATTTTACACGCAGGCCATACACATATTTACATTACGCAGTAATAAATATATATATATATAACTATCACAATCTATCACGCTCAAACCACCACACGATCACATTCATCGAACCACGTACTCTTTATTTCGAAGCACCCAAATTGTATTTACCTTGCAGGTTTAAAAAAAAAAATTCATACATGTATTTACGGAAAGTTAAATCGTCAATGATTAATCTATTTCTGATTTGTTGATAAAACTGAAGCAACAATGGAATTTTTTACAGCCACGGGAAAAGAGAATTTAATACTACATTTTTAAACGAACAGTAACAGCATATGGACTTTACTTCTATTAAGAAAATAGGTGTTCTTTATTTCAGCGGATTATTCATTAACTACTGGACCTAGCAAGCTGAAATTTTCAGTACAGTAAGATCTCATGCTATTTTATACGAAGGTATACTCATCCGAACCGAAAACCATGTCCACGGGAAGTAATTTGAGAATAAATGACTAAAATCCAACAACCTAGATCACTAAGTTATGCGATGTCGTATTGTCAACAAACAATTGAGTACCGAAACCGGACGCTGTGGCGCTGTAGTGGAGGCATAATTTACCGTGTACTGAAATCTATACTTGTACTCATTAATCAAAAATTTAATATTTACTCTGGTTTATTTCTGTTAGCAAAATGGTACTAAATTAAAGCATATTTATACACTGTCCAAATCGAAAATTCACACACTCACACAAAACTACTAACTACATACACCACTGTTAGTACTATACATAAAGACAACTAACTAAAATAAACATGCACCATTTAGTTACATGCATGTTGACGAAAATAACCTAACACATTAGATTTAAAATACATTACTCCCTCGTCGATATATACAGTCGGCTCTATTTAAGTTAAAGGGGGTCAAAAATGAGAAAGGTAACACTAGGTCTAATTGACCTGACCAATTGTTTACATAATGATTGCCAAAAATTGATGCCCTGGGGGCACCTTAACGAGGTTTATGGAGGGACCCTTCCCCTGAAAGGGGAAAAGGCCCTAAAACGAACAATAACTAACCCATTCCCCCGCTAGAACTGGTTCAATTTAGAAAAGGGGATAGGAGCCCTTTTGAACTAAATTAAGCTGCCATTATGATTATTTACAGTACTATCAAACCTACTACATACATGCAATTACGAAATAAATAATGATAAATCACATTTACTGTATACACGACCAACATGCACTAATCAGGTCGTAATGTCCCTAATCCCTAATTGAATTTGGAATAACAAAAAAAAATAAAGTCACTCTTTCACTTCTGCTATTATAGCTGGGCAGCAAACATGGCTTCCTAGAAAAACAGAACTGGATGCTTCACTAACTTATTGTTTCTTTACCAAAATTCGTGGATTTTCCGGGCTCCTATTCCGTTGTAAATCTTTAACTATTGGATTACATTATATGTTACCTTAGTTGTCCTTGGAAATTGGAAATCCTTCCCGAAAAATATTTGGCAAGAAAATCACAAGCTGCTCCTGCTTGTGTGTCTTCGATTATTCTAATAACATTGCGCCGAAAAAGCCAGAGGTAGGAAAATTCCTCCAATCAGAACGAAAACTTTAGCCGCGGAAATTACAAAGCGAATGGAAATTTGGTAAATCCAGATATAACCGGATCTGAAAGTGACTATGGACTACTGAGAGGGGGTGAGGGAAAAATTAGGTACCTGACTAAATTCTACATTGGTCTGAAATTAAGAAAATTTATATCCAATGACAGAACTATGTTTCGGTATGACGTCAGAATGGTAAACCTTGTAACTATTCAAGATATATATCCGGAAATGGGATTTACACTTAATCAAAATATAAATAAATATATTATACAGTGGGAATATGGTTACTAACGAAACCTTTGGGTTCATTATATTTAATTCGAAGTAGAGAGAGTAAATAAATTGTGTAACTAAACCGAAATTGAATTAAAAAAAATTACTAGGTACAGGGTGTGTAAAAAAAAATTGCCATTACTTTCAACTGTAATGGTACATTACAGTTTTCCCCGGCCCATTAACAAAATTTTGTTAGAATAACAAAATTTTTCTAATTGGGAATACTAACTACTGATGCTTGTTAAATTAACACACTCATTCGTCTCATTCAAACATTACCAGTCACACTAGGACAGTATATTATATCTACTTGGGGTATTGCGCGAGTAATTCATTACGTGTATCTTCTGTACAATTGAAAATCTTTAAATTTCGAAAATTGTGAGTTCCGATACTTTTTTTTTTTTTTTTCAGTAGTGTTCATATAGCAATAGAACGGACAGAAGTTCTAACTGTGACATCAACAGAGACAACTCGTGAGGCTTCACTCGCCGAGTAGCATATCAAATGACATTAGGATGCAGTTTCCCGACGATCACTCCCATTTAATATTGTTCTAGGCTCACCGTTACCACGCACTTGCGAAGGGACTGAATTCTGGGGTCGATTTACATTATTGTTACTATTATTGTTATTACCCTGACTATTACCGTTCTCCCTTCTTCCGTACGTCCTGTTAAAATTCCTCCTGGTGTTATCGCCCCTATCCGGGTTCGATGCCATGTTGGTACGGTCATAGGGACGATAACTCCGGCGATTGTTGAACATGGGCCGATTCCTAAACAGTCGCCGGCCATTATTGTTGTTTTCTGAGCCATACCCACTAGGATAACGAGATCCAGCTTGGGTATAACTCAGGAAATCTGTCTGGCAACTTGCCGTTACCTTCGTCTTCGTCGGTTTTAGCATCTTTGCCTGTCGGGCGAAGTATCGTTTTGGTGGACCACCAACTTCCTTACCGCACAAGGCAGCTAAACGTGAGGTGACTTCTCGCACCGTTTGGCACAAGTGGGACGCTATGGCCCGGGACTCATCGGGTGGAAGAGCGTTAACTATAATATCTACAAGTTCAGCCTGAGAGGGATGTTCAGCTATCTGATAATATAGTTCGATAATTTTCCAAGCATAGTCCAAGAGGGATCCATACTTGGAGCGATCATACCGGAGTGATTGTAAGTTTCTTTTTTGGAGTCGTTCGATGTGCTCATTACAATATTCTTCTTTGAAAAGAATCAAAAAATCACTAAACGTCCGGATTTGGTATTTAACCGAGGCAAACCATGCGCCCGAAGCGGCGATCAAACATTTTTCAACTATTTGTAGGCGTTCCCCATCAGTAAGTTTGTACATGTCTAGATATTGCTGCAATCTTCGCAGGAAAACTCGAGGTAACCCGTTAGTAATGTTCCCATCGAAAGTGGGAAAACGTTCAATATCCCGGAGGGAAACTTTAGAGCTCATACTATACGGGGCAGGAAAATAATCCAGTGGAATCAACGCATTATCCTGAGCAGTTGGGGTTGTCACCGGATTTGCCACCGACGAAGTGGTCACTGAACTGAACGCTCCCATATGACCAAGAGAGGTTTTATAGTTAGTATTGACCATGTAAGGTTCGAATTTAGGACCCACCACTGCAGCAACTGACGGTCCGGCACATCTCCTTTCCCCTCCTGGCAGCACGCTGTAAGATTGTACCATTCCAAAAGTAGAGTGAGCATTTACGCTAGTGACTGTTGTAGTCACAACACTCGACTGCATCGGTACATCGAAATTACTCAACCATGATTTCGAGGTTGGCTGATGCGGGGGACAATACATGGTTGTGTCCCGTGCATCAGGCAACACTTGACTCTTTCCCGGGAGGACGTTACTCGTTTCTGGGAAATTTTTCCCTATAGAATCGCTATCAGGAAAAGGATAGGAGATGTCAGACTTGACGATTTCCAGTTTAGTAATCTTCCCCTTAATACTGTCTACCTCAGTTTGAATTCGACTAATTCTTTGATCAACCGACTCTAGTTTAGTTTCTATTGATAGGTCGGATATTACAACATTCAATTTACTTATTTCAGCCTGCTGCTGTTCAACCTTTCGTTCGATGTCACCAAATCTTTTGTTTGTACCCTCAAACCTTACATCTATTTCGTTTAGTTTCTCATTTGTTTCGTCTCTGAGCTGCTCGGTAGACTGTTGGGCCTGGTATCTAACCTGCTCCAATTCAGTAGACGTTTGCTCTTTCAATTTACTAATCGAAGAGGCAAAGTCTAAACAAATCTGATCAAATTTATTGTTTAATACCTCGAATCGAGCGTCGGTCTCTCGTTTCGAGGTATCAAACTTCTCATTTATCTCACGCCTTAAGTTTTCACTATTCTGATTTATCTCACGCCTCATTTCTGTATTATTTTGTTCCATGTTAGAAAATTTTTCATGCATCATTTCCATCATCTGGCGAATTAATGCAGACGTGTCAGACCCTCCAGATGACATTCCTTCCTTCGGGTTTGCCGTCTGATCCCGAGAATCACTGTGATTTTCATCTTTTTCCTCATCGTCGAGGTCAGATATCTCCGCTGGAGATATTTGGCTTCGGTCCTTTTCACAGTCCTCACAATATTTTTCTATTTCGCCGGTTTGCACCTTTTCTGCATTTTCAGCAGTGTCCTCTAAATTGGAACAAGCAAAGTGGATCCATTTTTGTCCACAACCGGTGCATCTAATTAATCTTCGCGGGGCGCGAGATCTTTTCTCTTTTTCATTTAATGTGCATTGAGTGCACGTGATTTCACACTCGCCCTGTGACACCACAACCTTTTTTGTTGCCATAGTTTTGAGACACTTTACACTTTACAAAAGACAAGATATATATAGCAAAAATACACATATACTATAAAATACTTATTTGCTATCCAGACAAGTATTATTCATGACTTAAAGGACTCCCATTCTCTTTCCTTCCTTGAAACCCTTCTAGCGTTTAATTCTAATTTTAGAAAAATTTGGACACTCCTTCTCTTTCTCCCCCTTTGAAAAGGAAACAAAAATGACAAAGTAGCCAACGACTTTACTTATTTCATTTGACTATAAAATTTCTCTTATTAATTTCAATGTTGTAATCAATTCAACATGCCTTCAACCTCACTCTTTGACATTCTTAAAAAAAATTTCAAATCTATCGGTCGCCATTTAAACTGAGATCCGTTGCCATGGGAACAAGCGTTGCCATGACAAACATTCTTGTCGCGGTTCACCAATTCAAACTGATTGGCATGATAACTGGTATTATTCAATAAGCATTTTCAGATCCGTTACCACAGTAAACATGCGTTACCATGGCAACAGTCTTGTCACGTGTCGCCACTCTAAAACTGAAAAAAAGGGAGGAGGGGCCGTTGCCATAGAAACAAACGTTTCCATAACAACGAATCCTGTCACTGCTTGTCAGTCTAAAACTGTTTGAAGAAAAGAATAAGTCGTAAGTGGGAATCCTTCACCCCTGGTGGGGATGTTCATGAAGCTATCAGCTTATGTCTAATTACGTTGGAATATATTAGCCGTTTCTTAATTTTGAACATACTAGATTCGATTGAAACGAGAAAACTTTTTTATCGGACTTCTAAAGAGAATGAAATAAAATAACTAAATACATGACCGTGTTTATTATCTCTAGGATTCCCAGTCACGACCCCCCTTTTCAGTTTTATTAAAAAATAAAAATATAGAAGAAGAAGATGAAAAAAAAAGGAAAAGGAAAATAGAAGAGGAAAGAGGTAAAGTAAGAAGGTAATAAAAAGGAAACTGTTACTGCATATTTTGAAAAATATGGTAAAGAAAGTGAATAATTATCGAATTCCAATAGCTATTGGGTTAATATTTGGTATTCAGGTGATCAAGGGTAGACACATGTTAACCCATACATCCCCGATCTAGATCCATTTAACCCCAACTACCAAATTATCCCGATCTAGATCTGAGATAGACGAGAAAGTTTAAGTTTACAGTTTATTCAATATTTCCAGAAGTTCTAGACTAATATCCAATACTTGAAAAATAGAGGACGAAGTTGATGGCATGTTAGAATCGACCACAAAGAAAAAAAAAAAAAAATCAGAGTATTACATATTCGTAGAAGATTTCGACTTTCACAGTTCTCCCATGCTGATCATTCGTTCAGGCTACTTCAGTCCTTTTTACTTCCTTCATAGAGCCAACTTAAGTTAGTATTAACTTTCAATGAGTTTAATTGATAACTACCATTAATTATAATAAATCACACATATATGTCAAAATAATGGATGCACTTAATACTAAACCTACGTTTCACTCACACACACATTCATACAGGACAATGTATACTTCGGGTTGTATTTAGTTAAATTAAACTAACCTAACTACATTACTATATACATTTATTACATTTCAATAGAAGAAAAATTAGTTGGACATAACATGGAAAAATTTAATACATGGAAAGAATGTTTCATTAACATGCACAGAAATTCGCTACTTGCAACAAGATCAAATAACACATTTCTCTTCCTATATATATATTAAAAGTTGAATTACATGAAAGAGAATTTGACAAAAAAAAAATGAAAAAAACAAAATTAAGGAGATTCACAGATCAATTCATTTAGGATTCAGTGTAATGAATATATATATATCATTGCGGAAAACGAAAGAAAAAATAAATTAAAAAAAAAATATATATATATATATATATATATATAATTGGTTAATCATTCTTAAAAAAAAAAAAATACTTTAATAGCATTTTATTAGGTCTCTGTCCCAAGAGGAGACATTTCGACGATTTTATGAGTCTTTGTTCTCACATCGATAATAGCTCCTTTTTCCAACTCTCTTTTGCACTGTGGTTTGTGTCCATGAGAGTGTTTAATTATTTTTGTTTTAACTATAGACAAATAGTTGCTTCATATCATATATATATTTATATTTCTCATTTCGTCACTCGACGCACTCAATATAAAATTTCAAAGTTTATCAAGGTTAAAAAAATTTTGAATCCAGTCACAGATATTGAGAACATATTTCCATATTCCGGTATTCACATTAAGTTATCAACTAAATTTCTCTTCATTAAATTTAAGACCAGTAATTTTCTTTATAGTATAGATCTTGTAGTCAAAAGATTCTAGTCACTGAATAGTTAAATTTCCGATCGTAGGGGAAGGATTTGTTTCAGAGTCTACTGATAGAAGATTCGTTGGTGGGGCACACTGTTTTGTAGGTTATTAATTTCACTTTGATCTTGCGAATAAATTTGGATGAGGATTAGGGTTATTTTACTTATCTTACGACCTGCTACTCGTTTTACTTACATGCGGTATTTAACATTATATTCAACTTTAATAGTTACAGACATCAGTAATCACTCAACAAAATGTAATTTATTACAATATACGCGGTAACACTATATGTCACAAATAGTTGGTAAAGGTCGGGTGTCAAAAACCTATGGCAACCTAAACAAAACCAGGGTAAATACCGAGCCCATTACATACATACTCGTATATATATATATTCATATTATTCAATACAATAAATTTCACTTTAATATCCATCGTAGTATTTTGTCGACGTTTAAATTCTACATAACCGTTCATATTCGACAAATATTCATATTTTATAAATATTTATATTTTATTGGCTCAAAGACAAAACAAAAACCCTGACTATCAAAAATTCACCTTTTTTCCCTCATAAGGTTGCAACATTGTAATTTATATGTATAAACCCGATAATCAATAATCATTTTCAGTTTACTAAAGATCCGCGTATATATACAAAAAACAAAATAGCTGGTGTTATTTAATGAGTTGACATAAGAGGTGGAAAATGCAACAAATAGAGCAGGCACGTAACTTTTAACACTATGTAAGTACATATATAGATGTATATACAGGAAAAAAAATCAATGTTATTCGAAACTAGTGGGCCCAAACTATTAATACATACACACTATATGACCAATCAATAGAAATAAAAACCAGAAATCAGTTGTCAATGGATATAATTTGTATGATCCATGAATAACGAATGTTTCTAGGAATCCGAAAGCATAGTGTACCTTCCCGTCAATTTCTCCAGTGGTGGATTGAATATCGCGAAAATGGTCCCGAGATGTGCTGCAATACCTCCACGAATTGCATCCCTCGATGTCTCAGTTAGTACATACGATCGAAATAGGTGATATGAAATATTGTACGTTTTCATGAGTTTCAGAAACCGGGGGGGGGGGGGAGGTTGAAATTTAAAAAAAAAAAAATCTCGAAGTAATGAAGACAGAGAGAGATAGAGAAGAAGGAAGACGAAGAAATAGTGGCGCCAAAGACTTAAGTGGGAAATAACTAACGCTACAAAGACAGAAATCGAATTTCGCTCTCAACAAAATCCATAGCCAAAATATTCTTAACATGCCAAAAGGGTGGTCTACTCAAATACGTAGACTCAAGGAACGCCCTGCTGCCAAGGATGCAAGTTCTGTGTCCATCAGATCCCAATCCCACAAGAGTTTGGTTGTAAGATTGAAATCCGATCCCTGTATCCGGCCCAAACCAGCAGGTTCCCGGAAATCGTCCGGAAGGTTAGAGAAGGCGCTAATTTAGAATTTCAAGAAAAAAAAAAAATCATCCGACCTCTTGGAAACTAGAAGATTCCAGAATAGGGATGAAATTAGAGTAATAGCTAAGGTATCCCTAATTAGTAATTCGCCAAAAATAAAAAAAAATTAAATAAATAAACTGAATTTTGGATCGGTGATTTCAATTACCGAAACATCACCGATGGCTACCCAGCGCAGACATGCCACCGTCTGGGACGTCGTTAATTTCCCTCATCTAATTAAACTAAGAAAAGACATGAAAAATACTTAAGGGGACTAGGGGTCGACGTCCGGGTACGCTATCCATGAATATTAATTTAGTAGCAGTTAATTTAATCGGATAGTCCGAACTGAGTTATATGAACACTGCACAATAAATAAATAAGGTAAGCAACAAAAAAAAAAAAAATCTCGGAGAGGCAATGAATGCTAAAGGTACAAATGACCGAAACCTGTACTTTTCGATGATCACAGGATATAGCAGTTGGTTTTCTTAATTATCATTTCTGTCAACCTTTAGAAGTAATTCCCACATGATGCTACTCTATCTATTGAAAGGCTTAAGATCTGGGGCTGTTGTTAGGAGGTACATAAATGCAAAGTAACACACAATTCCCAACTATAATTTACTATCCAAGTAGCAAACTCGGTTGGATGAATGCACTGGTGTGGAAGTCAAAACGCGAGAGATTTTTTTTTTCTCTTTCTTTCTTCGTAAACATATTCATATTTTCACTATATAAAATTCACTAGGCCTATCCATTTAAATATAGGGGTCATCATTTCATTCATATTATATATCATATTATTAACATATCATTACATTCATTCATTATCTACTAATTTTCGCACGAAGTAATATTTTATAAACACCCTATTTCGTACATTTTACACGCAGGCCATACACATATTTACATTACGCAGTAATAAATATATATATATATAACTATCACAATCTATCACGCTCAAACCACCACACGATCACATTCATCGAACCACGTACTCTTTATTTCGAAGCACCCAAATTGTATTTACCTTGCAGGTTTAAAAAAAAAAATTCATACATGTATTTACGGAAAGTTAAATCGTCAATGATTAATCTATTTCTGATTTGTTGATAAAACTGAAGCAACAATGGAATTTTTTACAGCCACGGGAAAAGAGAATTTAATACTACATTTTTAAACGAACAGTAACAGCATATGGACTTTACTTCTATTAAGAAAATAGGTGTTCTTTATTTCAGCGGATTATTCATTAACTACTGGACCTAGCAAGCTGAAATTTTCAGTACAGTAAGATCTCATGCTATTTTATACGAAGGTATACTCATCCGAACCGAAAACCATGTCCACGGGAAGTAATTTGAGAATAAATGACTAAAATCCAACAACCTAGATCACTAAGTTATGCGATGTCGTATTGTCAACAAACAATTGAGTACCGAAACCGGACGCTGTGGCGCTGTAGTGGAGGCATAATTTACCGTGTACTGAAATCTATACTTGTACTCATTAATCAAAAATTTAATATTTACTCTGGTTTATTTCTGTTAGCAAAATGGTACTAAATTAAAGCATATTTATACACTGTCCAAATCGAAAATTCACACACTCACACAAAACTACTAACTACATACACCACTGTTAGTACTATACATAAAGACAACTAACTAAAATAAACATGCACCATTTAGTTACATGCATGTTGACGAAAATAACCTAACACATTAGATTTAAAATACATTACTCCCTCGTCGATATATACAGTCGGCTCTATTTAAGTTAAAGGGGGTCAAAAATGAGAAAGGTAACACTAGGTCTAATTGACCTGACCAATTGTTTACATAATGATTGCCAAAAATTGATGCCCTGGGGGCACCTTAACGAGGTTTATGGAGGGACCCTTCCCCTGAAAGGGGAAAAGGCCCTAAAACGAACAATAACTAACCCATTCCCCCGCTAGAACTGGTTCAATTTAGAAAAGGGGATAGGAGCCCTTTTGAACTAAATTAAGCTGCCATTATGATTATTTACAGTACTATCAAACCTACTACATACATGCAATTACGAAATAAATAATGATAAATCACATTTACTGTATACACGACCAACATGCACTAATCAGGTCGTAATGTCCCTAATCCCTAATTGAATTTGGAATAACAAAAAAAAATAAAGTCACTCTTTCACTTCTGCTATTATAGCTGGGCAGCAAACATGGCTTCCTAGAAAAACAGAACTGGATGCTTCACTAACTTATTGTTTCTTTACCAAAATTCGTGGATTTTCCGGGCTCCTATTCCGTTGTAAATCTTTAACTATTGGATTACATTATATGTTACCTTAGTTGTCCTTGGAAATTGGAAATCCTTCCCGAAAAATATTTGGCAAGAAAATCACAAGCTGCTCCTGCTTGTGTGTCTTCGATTATTCTAATAACATTGCGCCGAAAAAGCCAGAGGTAGGAAAATTCCTCCAATCAGAACGAAAACTTTAGCCGCGGAAATTACAAAGCGAATGGAAATTTGGTAAATCCAGATATAACCGGATCTGAAAGTGACTATGGACTACTGAGAGGGGGTGAGGGAAAAATTAGGTACCTGACTAAATTCTACATTGGTCTGAAATTAAGAAAATTTATATCCAATGACAGAACTATGTTTCGGTATGACGTCAGAATGGTAAACCTTGTAACTATTCAAGATATATATCCGGAAATGGGATTTACACTTAATCAAAATATAAATAAATATATTATACAGTGGGAATATGGTTACTAACGAAACCTTTGGGTTCATTATATTTAATTCGAAGTAGAGAGAGTAAATAAATTGTGTAACTAAACCGAAATTGAATTAAAAAAAATTACTAGGTACAGGGTGTGTAAAAAAAAATTGCCATTACTTTCAACTGTAATGGTACATTACATGTCAGTGTAAATAAGTACAAAAAAGTAGAATAAAATCCATGCCTCTGTAACAAATAAACAATCTGAAATAACACAACGTTTAGTATTTACAAAAGGATTGACATCATTAGACAGTTACAATGTGATCTCATTTATCCTTAGACATAAAAAGGAAAAATCAACGTTCTTCAAACTTTAATTTCGTTTTACGCCGTACAATACTTTATACGAAAATCTTTACATTATTCGTTTCACCTTTTCGTTCAGTCTTGTTAGATTTCGGTTCTAATATCTCTACTAAAAGAATTAGGTTGTACGAGGTAATTTGTTTCCCACCTGTGTTTTGGAAAAATTTCTTCTGTGTTCAAAACCATAGTATTTTTTACTTTTTCTAAAATATGTATTATCAATATGTCATTTAAATATTAAAGCTAACAAGAATTTGTTCCGTTATTCTATTATTAATTTTCAGAGTGTTCGAAAACCGCAATCAAAGAAACAAAGAGACGAGCTAACAAAGTAAAAGCGAGATGCGCTGTTTATGACATTTTAGATCAAACATATAACAAGCGATATATAACTCAATTCCGGTAAAAATGTATTTCGCGGATTTTCATAGTAGGCGCCTCAAGTAAAAATAAACAGAAACATACTCGAATGTGGGTTACGTTTCCTGGTGTTATTTCAATAAAATCTATCTCCGTCGGTTCAGTTAATGTGTGCATGTTTATTGCATCCCGACATGAGTAAATTCACCAAAGAGAATATATCATTCAGCGTGTAAGAACAAACTAAATTGAAAAGTATTAGTGTACTTTACAGTGGTTTTAAATTGAAGACGTTGGCATCACCACAGCACCGTCTATAACGCCTCCAATATTCTTGCACTTTTTGCCGAATTCTCCTCGTTTGGTAGGTACTCTTATAAAATGAAGGCAGGAGAGAGAGAGAGAGAGAGCGAGAGAGAATGTAAAATGTTTGAATGCAAGGAATAATAATAAACCGAGATGCTTTTCGCTTCCCGAATGAAGATTTAAGAAGCCAAGTCTCGGTTAGGACAACGCTTTGGAAACTAATAACCGAAAGTCGTCGTTTAAATCACACTCTTGCTGAAATTTCTCCATCTCGATATTAAATGCAATAATTGTTTCTTCGATTGCATTTTTTGAACACCCTAGAAACCATTAATACAACAATGGAAGGTAATATTGTTTCTTCACTTGATTTCTCCTTGGTATGTCTATCGTTAAATAAGATCACATTGTAACTGTCTCATGATATCAATCGCTCTGTACATACTAAAGTATGTTTTATTCCCGATTGTGTATTCATTGCAAAGGCATGGCTTTTATTCTACTTTTTGCAGTTTGGTACACTGTCATCTTTTAAACAAACTAGACCACTTGAAGAATCGCCTTACCTATTTCTGAACTCAGTCAACAGCAGTGCAAAGATCTTGTCTAACGTTTAGGGATGTAAAAATTTGACGTGTAATTACACTCTTGTTTTCGTCTTTCAAAACTTGAAAATCGCATAATGTAATTTATTTAAACCCAGACAATGAATAAAATTCAGAAAACAAAAAATATCATCTCACCCGCTATTTCTCTTGCACGTTTCGGTCGTTTCATTTTCTAAATATTCCTCCTAATGTTACAGGAATTAACTTTTAACCAGAAACTTTAAATTTGCAGGTGCAAAAACATCTTGAATGCATTCAGCTGATTAGGCAGATCAGTGTGCACTCTTGCGTATAAAAAAGTTGTAAAAAATTGATAGTGCGGCTGGTACTTTCTCCGAAGGAGAAGTAAGTGATAGCGATCATGAAAGCATTGCATTGGAGGAAGAGGATAATATTGAAGATGCTGGTTACTCGGCCCCTGCGCCACCTTCAAAAACATTCACAGGAAAGGATGCTTCAGTTTCGAAGGAAAAGCTTCCGCCTCTGGAAAGACGAAAGCCCATTATATTATGAAAATTAAAATACATAGTGTTGTTTTACCACCAGATATTGAATTTAACTCACGTGTGGACGCATTTCAATTATTCTTGCTTGATGACATAGTAGGTGAGATTGTTGTACACACGAACTAAGAGCCAATCGAGAATTTGCGAAGTGCAATCTGAAAGGAAAAGTGAAGCCAACTGACGCTATAGAGATTAGAGCCTTTTTCAGTCTTCTTTTAACTGCTGGATACCTTAAATCAAATTTTTGAACGTAGAAGCATTAAGGGATAAAATGTATGGACCGTCTATTTTCAGAGCTACGATGGGGCTAAATCGCTTCAAGCAACTTCGTATTTTCATACGTATTGACGATAAGAACACTCGTGTTGTGAGAAGGGAAGAGAACAAAATGGCCCCAATTCGAGACGGGTGGGAAATAATAATAACAACATTAAAAAACTATTTACCGGGAGCAACTATCACTGTTGATGAGCAACTGGTTTCCTTTAAAGAAAGATGCCCGTTTCGCCAATATATGCCTTCAAAACCGGCCAAATATGGGATGAAAATGTGGTGGCTTTGCGATTGAGAGACCTTTTATCCGTTGAATACAGTCCCGTATTTAGGAAACACAAACGAGAAAATGTCCGAAAATTTAGCAAGTAGTGTAGTGCTTTCTCTTGTAGAACCGTATTACACAATACACAAGAACGTTACGCTTGATAACTACCTCACGGACTTTGAACATGGTAAAACTCTACTAAAGAATGGGCTTATCATTTTTGGAACAGTTAAGAAGAACAAAAGGTTTGGTCCAGTTTAGTTTCTTCCAAATAGAAGTCGAGAACAACTGACATCACTATTTGGATTCGATGAGGTATTTACGCTTGTGTCGTATGTGCCGAAGAAAAACTCTGCTGTCGTACTTTCATCCGGTTTGCATCATGACAAAACGATCTACCCCAAGGAGAAGAATAGGCCAGACATTATCATATACTACAACGAATCAAAAGAGGGAGTTGATTCCTTCGACCAGCTGATTCAAAATTACACTTGGAAGAGAAAGGCAAATAGACAGCTCTTTGCTTATTTCATGAACCTTCTAGATGCCTGTGGAATAGCAGCATACGTGATTTGGAAGGCGCTTGTTCTTGATTTCGGTGGCAGAGGCATTAATCAAACCTCATATTGTTGGTCGGCGTAGTATTGTTGGGCTACACAAGGATACCAAACTGGCAATTGAGCTATGCCACGATTCTCAGGAACACTCAGATGAAACTGACAATCAACCAGAAGTAAAGAAGCATAGAAGATGTCACATTGTGATCCAAGAAAGTCAAGAATGCAGCAGTAAGGATACGATACCTGCAAGAAAAATGTCTGCAAAGAACACAGCAAAATCAGCAGAATTTGTGGGATGTGTCAGAGGAAGTGAATAGTATATAGGTGTGGTTGCTTTAGGTTCCTCTAAATCAGTGTTTAGTAAAAGTGTTTACAATATGGTATTTTCAATAATATATATTGAATGCATTGTTTTTAATGGACAGAGGAAACGGAGAATTGAGCTTGTAAAAAATAAGGCAACCACCAGAGGAACTGAGGAACCCAGTTATAAATGAGAAAATGTTGATATTTTGTGTACTGTGCAGTTCCAAGAGAACTAAATAATAATTACTTGTGAATGGCCCATGTACAAAATTCGTTTGCCCACCTTTCTAAATTGCGGACTGTCGGCGGGTCGTCTAATTTTCAGCATGAAGTGATTTTCAAATATAATCTTCATGTTTTTACAATTAAAAGTAGCGACACATATCGTTTGTAGATATGTATAAACTACAATCTGAAAAACATAAATGTAAAACAAATTATTTTTAGATGTGTCTAGAATATCATAATAAAACAGAATAATTAATTCACAAATGATCCTCTGTATTGCCATAAAAAGCATGTTAGCCACCAAGGCTTCCCTCGTCATGATTAGTTACAAAAAGATCATGTCATTTCTAGTGTTAACTCTTGCCTCAATTTTGAATTAAAAATGGGAAAGAGACGTTTTGAAAATGAACGCTTCAGTTATAAATAGCTAGAAGATTTTGAAAATTCAAAAAAAGGGATGAGTATTGAAGAGTAAATAGATTAACAAAATATTTATATGCGGTCAAAGAAAGAAGGGAAAAGTATTTTCTAAAGCGTCCAAAAATCATCAGAATCCGAGTACATTACTGCGAATCTGAAAATTTCTTAATTATCATTTGGAATATCCGTTCTGTATATGTACGTAGGTAGAGTGCGAAATTGAAATAGAAATATATTCAGCCCATTTTAACTGAAATGAATAATTTACACATATGTGTGAGTATAAGAACTCACTTTTTCCTATCAACATTGTTACGTTATACTTGCTTGTCTCAGGACTGCATTATTTATTACTTGCGGCTAGTCCATCAAATTCTGTGATGTTATAGAGTTCCACCGGTTTCGGAGCTCCCGTCACTTTATGATTTTTACCAGAAAGGATGGCATTGATTCAAAAATTGTAAGCTATCCTCCTATAGACGGCTCCGAGTTAGAAAATCTCTTCGATATGCCTTTCATACCTTTGTACCAGTAGTCTAACACTGCGACTTTTCTTCACTTCGTCTTCCAATTCCTTTGAGCAGACCGAGTTGAATAAAAACTCGTGTCTGCTTCAGCGAAGAATACAGTCATTAACTGCGAGTTCGAAATTCGCAATAACTTGTACTCCTGTGAACAAAGAGTATTAGTTAGCTTTCTAGGAGCGGTTGACGTCAGAAATGCGACGTACTGGTATAGTGTTGGTATACCAATACGATATTGGTGTAGTTTTATAGTCTTAAAGCCTTTTACTCTAGACCTCCAAAAACATATGGTATAAACAGACTTGAAGTGATCATACAATTTAGTGACAAAGTGATTTTATTATGAAACAAAGAAAGAGAAATAAAGTTTCAAAAATATTACACAAATTAAAAGGTAAGGCCTAGGTTCAAGTCATGTACAGACTTCATAATGAAAGGTTATTCTTAATTATTGCAATAAGAAAAGATCCAAATGGTAGTTGGACTATATGAAACCCTAGGTCGCACTGTTTACACCCTAAATAGTATTACCTAAGTTCATTACATCAATACCAAAGATAAGAAGGAAATCCGCTAAAAAAAGACGAAACTAACAAGACCGACTGGATCATAATTTTCAAGACCGTTGACGAAGAATTACTAAGTATGGTCTTGCGGTGAT
Organism: Thermobia domestica; assembly: GCF_964235325.1. NCBI lineage: Eukaryota > Metazoa > Arthropoda > Insecta > Zygentoma > Lepismatidae > Thermobia > Thermobia domestica. The sequence goes on from NC_137460.1 coordinate 134,024,720, forward strand.
GTGAATAAATGTTTATGCGAATAAATGTCTAAGTAACATTCGGGTAGTGTCATGCCGCCTTATAAACTATCTTTTTCTTTATCCATACCTGATGAGTACAAATGAACCAATGCTTTCATTGCCAACAGTGAGTATCTAACTACGCCCAGCAGTTGGAGACTGTTTCATCTTTTTCTTTCTCTTTCTCCCCGTTTTCTACCATTAGCTCCCGATTTAGCCAAAGTATATTTTAGGCTTTTCTTAGCTTGTTCCGGCAGCCACGCGGTGGAAATAAAAAGAACTGATTTTCTTTACTTTCTTGAGTTTTTCACTCTTACGACTGTGCTCTTTCTTTCGTTTCCATTGCTCTATGGCCCATAGTATGCGAATTGCAAATGCCCTGAGGCACAGTTTGGCCGACATAAATTGTATTAATAAAATCCCAACCCAATAGAAGATTATGGGTTCCTTTTCTAACTTCCTCCTTTTTCCCGTTCAGCTTGGTACAGTACCTTTATTTTAAGAACAGGCTGCCTGGCAACAAGCTATCAAACAATGTATATGTGACATAATAATCAGTGAATCTGTACATCCTTTTCATGTTAAAAACAAATAGGAGAAAATTCACAAACCTGTGGGTTATAATACCAATAACTCAGCCCTTAAGTAGTTTGATAATTTCACCAATTTTGTGAGGTTTTTATACAATAGGGAAAGGTGTTGTACCTTGGAAACAATGTACGTTTGAACACCTGCGCTTTTCTCGAATTCAGAGCTACCTAGGGGCAGTGATTAAAATTCGTTTGAAAGAGTAATTTAAAAAGCACTACAAACGAGTTTGGCTGTTGTTTACTGAGTGTTGTGCCGAGTAATTTTCCTTTTAATTTCTTCAATCCCAAAACTAAGATTTTTGTTGTTACCTTTTGAGTTTGGTGTTATTCGGTTTTCGCAACTTGTGATATTTATTTGTTCAACTTGGGGTAGAATCACTGGTGAATACAGTAATATTTTTAGTTTTAACTTCTGTTCAATATTTAAGCTAGTGAAGATCTTCTTTTTGTAATGGTGGCCCTCTTGAACCTATGAACATTAATGCATCGTTAGGATATAAAGTTGTTAAAGGATGCAGGTTAGGTTAGGATATAAAGTTGTTAATTATAATTTTAAGTAGTTTCTAAACATTCGCTTATTGTATAATATATAAGGTTATGTTAAAAGAGTTGTATATGCTCAACTTTATTGTTGACAAGTTTTTGTTAGAACTTCTCTTCAATTTTTAATTTAATTAATAAACATTTAATTTTGGTGAGCTTTTTACAGCTAAACCTTTTATTTCAAATTATAACTATAAATATTTGTGGCTTCTTTTTATATAATTGCCTCAGAAACGTTGTAATTATCAATATGTTCAAAAATACAGGAGGGTTTGTTCCATGCCACATGACCATAATGTACCTGTGAACAAAACTGACGTTTTCTTATTATATCCTATAAAAGCTACTGTAATTATGTAGCACGTTTAAATATCATCCTATCTGATAGCAAAGACATGGCACTTCAAATGTACGACAACAATTGGGGGAAAAGTGCTGAATATTAGCACCAAAATTTCGAAGACTCTAAAAGTGTTCACAGATACAACGCTTTCCCCCATGTTAAAAACTTTAAAATATACTTAGTAATGAAACCCATTATTTATAATATTGACAACAATATTATATCTAACAAGTTTCAAGCCCAATGTTTTACTTTCTCCATGGTGATTAGTGTCGGTGATTTGATGCATTCGCTGCATGGTTGATAGAATGGCATCTGGAAGGCCTATGAACATGTTTAGAATTCTTGCATTGCGTGGTACAATAGAAAGACAGAAATATATGTAAGTGTTGCATGAATTAATGAAGAACAAGAATTATATCATATGTTCAAATTATATTATTTGTAATAAACTCCTTGATGTTACAACGTGAAATATATGGCAATAATGCTTTCACGTTATCAGTCTATGGCGCTCAATGATATGAATTTTCTTTCAAAATTTTCGTTACTTCTCAATCAAATACCAGCTTCTCATCTTTATTATGGTTGTTATGAAACAAAAATCTTGTCTCTCACCCGGAAGGAGAAGGGAACAAACCTGTGGCTTGGGTGTAAAAGAGCCAATATCGCTTTCCAGCACAGATAAGATGTACGTCAAATTGAACGCCTATAAATGGATATTGTCATGTCGAAATGTTAATATGAATGGTATGTGTTCCAAGCTATTTCCTGTTGACATTTGCTCTTCTTGCGCAAGACAATATCCATTTATAGACGTTAAAATTGAAGAGTATTTCATTTTTCTCAAAGAGTGACATTGGTCCTTTTACACTCAAGCCACAGAAATGTATAAATTTATCACAAAAACTTGTATCAGTAAAACCTTCGTTTTGCTTTTACAGCTTTCATGAAATATTGTGTGTGTTGTCTTTGACTGTTAGACCTTTAAGACTGTTGTATTTCCACAGAAGCTTGAAAAAAAATCCATGATTGGTGCCTCCGTTATATAGTTTGTTCCGCTCTAAGTGTTTGCTATGCAACCCATTTTACACTTACACTAATAGAGTTTCCTCGCTTATCTCAAATTCTCTCTTACAATTCCTTACTTCTCTCTGTCCCTCAACAATTTATACAATTTTTGCATACAAATGTTGCCGAAATCGTTTTCTATCTCCATAACTACTAATGGTATTTAATACTAATAATATATCAACATATGTGCATGTAAAATATTGAGAGGTACACTTATATCCAAAATTATTGTCGCATGTCTAAAATATGTTGCTATAGGAATATAATTTGCTAACGAATTCGCCCGGTATTTCTTATAATGTTAGTATGTGTACAATCGGTAAACATATATTTATGGCAAACTTCACGCCAAAAGAGCAATAAATAAAAACAATAAAACGAAAATAAATATTTATTGTCAATTTAACAACGGTTTGTTTTACTCATTCGAAATTTTGGTATTTATAGTTCTTTTGCTATGAAATTTACTACAAACATACATCTCCCGATTATACACATAGTATCAATATTAAAAGTATCCTGAAAAATCATTATCAAATTATATGGTTACAAGAAAACAGTTATAGATATGCGACAAACCATTTTGGACATGAGTGTACATACTGTACAGATAACTAACTCTCATACTCACAAGAGGTTCTCAAATTTTATAAATGTCTTGTGTACTAAAACGTGTTGCACATTTTCCCAAATGTCTCCCGAATTTACAAATTCTCAAACATGTATGTGTTATTACTCAAGACCTTAATTCTGAAGGTTAGTGCGAGTTATGAACCTAAGGTTATTAGGTTATGTGTAACTAAGTTTTCATTACTGTTTGAAACTATTGAAACACTTGTTTATCTCCATATGCCATCTGTTCATAGTTTCAATTACACTGGTAACATACGGATATGTATTTTTTATGCATATGTCCAAGGAGCTTCACTAGGAGTGCCCGAATCAGCAATAGCATCTTCTCTGGTTTTAAAATTCAAGGTTTGATAAAGTGCTTCAACTTGTGAATAATAACGCATACATTTCCTCACAGAATATGTTAAGTTTTCAAAATATAAATCTCCATTTAAAATTGTAAGTTCTAAGACAAATTACCGATTCATTTTAGACTTCGAATTTACACATTTTTTTAAATTCAGATGCTTTTGAACTGGTTATTTTGAAGCAAGTCATTCACTTTGGTTTCCACATATGTTATTGTTGATAAATGGATTATAATATGTTTCCAGGCAACATAAGTGTAATAACAGTGATTCTAAATAATTTTTAATTTTATGATTGATAGGTTCCTATGTTGCATCTTAAAGATATGTTTTCTTCTTAAAGTTGTATGCGCTGTCGCCGTATGATGTACCTTTAAAGGGAGGAATAGGATCAATTTTTTATGGAGAAACTATATCCCATCCAAAGAAATTTAACAGCTGGCAAATATTAAATGAACTAGAAGTAGACGAAAATATTCGGTCTCTTCCTATTGAATCTCGTAAATGCAGATTCCCAGAGGAGAATGAGGAGATGTGGGCTTTTAAGTACTACAGTTATTCTGCTTGCATTGCACAGTGCAGGGTTGAGAAAAAGATGCAAATATGCAATTGCACGGATGCTATTGTCGGATATGAAACAGGTAATTGCACCTACAATGGAAACATAATACCCTCAGGACATACATAAAATTACCTTATATTATTGATATTTTCAAAAGTATTAAGATACATTCATATATTGTAATAATTATGTAATATTACTTTAAATAAATAAATAATCCTAACGATGTTAATAATTTTTGTAAATACATTACTTCAGTAATATTTCATTACATGTATGCAAACGTTGAATAGAGAATTTACTACAACATAATAGACTTAATAATACATATACAGAATATTGTTATACTTGAACAAAAGATGTCATATCGTAAAAAAAAACATAAAGTATACGAACGAGTTGTGCGTCGTTGATCCACAACATTACCGTATCTGTTCCATTTTTTGAATTATCTGATTGACTAATTAAATTAATATCAAAATTTCATTTGGCAAACATTCATATAGTTGTATTCAATAATATTCTTTGTTTTTCTTCTAAAACGACACAACTGAAGTTTTGTCAGACAAAGCTGACGACACTATTGTGTTTGTATGCGTAAATACACATTTTGTGAGATATCTACACCTGACAAGCCATTGTCTACGTTTGGTATATTATAAATAAATAGACTTTTTGGATAAACGATAATGTGTAGTATAGTTTTCTCATTTTTCTCAATTTGTTTTGTTTTCTGACATGTGTTGCTTTAGAAAAGAACGATTCATATGTCTAGCATGTCATAAATCCCTCAACACTATATGTCGATACACTAATTCATGTAATAGATTTGCCAATTTTTTGTTCTGAATTGGAACTCCCGTTAAATGACTTAAAATTTAATTACCCATATTATTGTAAAATATTATGACAGTATTATTTATGTCGTAAATGAAGAGAATTTTAATGTTTAGAGTTCAAAGTGAAAATAGTTGTGTTTACATGTTAATGTGAACACTAAATGTAATCGCTGCCTAACATAGTTTTATTTATTGCAGAATTAGGGTTGCTTTAAATCTTTCTCGGTTAGGTAGTAAGGATAAGTCTCAGCTTTTATAAGTCTTTTTTGTTGTTCTTAGTTTAGTTTAGAGATAAATGCAATATTAAGAAACTTCATTAATTTTCCATGAAAATTATCTTAATAGAAGTTCAGCTATACTTACTTGTAATTATAAACTTGGTTACTTAATAATCAAAATAATCATCCCTTCGTTTTATCTGCAATCAGTTCATTTTTGTTTAATTCCTTATTGTATTTATTTGGTTGAAGTAAGTGAAAATTCTCTTCAATTCTAGTTTCATTCAGAAAAGAATAAGAAGACAATAGCTTCATACTGATGTTTCATTCCTTTTCGGGTAGAGCACTTTGAAACATCAAATATATGAAACTCTGCTTTGTAGGTGTTTAGGCAGGACAGTGAAACCGAAATCAAACCCAACAACTGATATTAGCTCAGAGAGGTGAAACTCATAAGAGACTGTTTGTCCTTCTCAGCAAATCCGTTTGGCCGCTTGTAGCAGATATTTACTTTCATGAGTAGTCACATTTAAATGTGTATTACATCAGAGATGTATAGTGGATTTTTTCTAAAATTTGACTGCGTATATTTCAAAAGAAGTCCAATATTCCCAATCAGAGGGAAATAATATGTACAGTAAATTTGAGCATCTATGGGACACATTTATAACCTCAGAGTGGTGAAGTTTAGTATGGTAATCCATTAATGTTGGAGCTCGTCTGATCAACTGTTTTGCTTGCAACAATGAATCAAAAAATTTTGAAGTTTTCGATTTCAATGAAGCAGTTACTACAGCTATGTATGAATTAGTAGTACGTATTATGTAATTGCCAATATCTGATTTCTTTAAATTCTGAACTGAAGTTTTCGTAATTGAATGAATTGCATATATGTCCTTCAGTAAATTGTTTTGACTGCATTTGAAAGTTTTAATTTAGTTTGGGTCCATATACAGGGTATTTGAAATGAGCCTCACCACCCTTTTCAAGATCCACGCGGATGTAGTTAAATTAAAGGCAAGATTTGAGAAAGACATTAGGCCCAGTGGAACACTTTCGGGAAACTGTTACTTCGATGGCCATAATCTTCTTTCCGTCATCTTGTGTTCGAAATTTTTATTATGAACGAATGGTGAAGAGTTTGATATATGACCGTGGGCTACATTTTACGGGACATCACATTTACAATCAGATTTTGTTATTTAATTTGATAGAAATGTATAAGAAACTGAAAGTTATGTTTACTTCTTTCTTGCAGATATGAAACCATGCCGTTAACGCGTATGTAACATTTAGGAAATCGAACTGTGGGGAGGAAGGAATATCCGTGCATTGGCTGCTGATTTCAACCACTGTGATACAAAATTTGACCTTGCGTCACGTGTTGTGGTGTCGCGATTATTAGCAAATTTAAAGAGTACGACTCACATCTTGACAGACTTCGTAGCAAAAGTCTGCAGGCAGTTATGGACGGAGCAACAACTACGGTAATTCTGGCCTCGGACTTGATGTCATTCCAGTAAAACTCTCGTCGTTTATCAATGGACTGTGAGGTGATTCACAGTTTATTGCACAGGGTCTTACTTAGATATTAATGGCACCTTGTAAGGTGCAAAAGCAGCAACATCTGTCCGAGAATGAATCATATCGCCGAGCGCAATTTCGTGAGTAGGCTATCAAGCAATGAGAGCTAAACATTATCTTTGCTATGCAGAAACTTCATTTACGTAAATGTGAAGGAGGATAACGTGCGCTATTGGTCACCTGAGAGCCCAGCGTGGGCTGATCCCTCCAAAATGATCAGTGACGAGAAGATTATGATGTGGAGTTCATATGGGGAGCACAACTAATTGATCCCTTTTTCATTTCAAAAACTTTAACTCAGGAAGGATACTTCCGTTGTTACAGGAAATGAAACAGACAGTTGCGATATCCGAAGATGACTAATTCCTCGGTTATATCAACACAATGGAACTCTTCCCATTTTGGCATCTTGTGAGATCCCAGGGGCTGGGTTTATCGACGTGGGCCATTCGAATGGGATGCCCCATCAACACACCTAGAGGCACGTGATTTCTATGGGGACATATTAAGCCTATGGCTCAAGTTTTGAAAACGCGGAATCTTTGTCATCTGAAACAACGTATCCCCTCTACTTGTGTGTAAATTTCCTCCCATATCTGCTGGTAGAAGAGCATGTGCAAAAGTACATTACTCAGCATGAACAATATGTGGAGCACATTGTCTAACACGTGTGAACAAATTTGTTCCGATTTTGACACTAAGCGAATTTGTAAACTTAAAGTTCTCGCTCTTTACTTAAGTGGAGCTATGTTTAACTAGTACTTAATTTATACCTTCACGTGTGTAAATCTTCCTGACACACATTGTTTATTATGAGCAAATTCTTGCCAGGCGGGATTAGTTGTGATGGGAGTGCGGTGAATCTTCACTCGCCCTCAGCATATTGTCTCTATTTTCATTTCAAAGTTTAGAAAATCCAGAAACTTAATTTTAGTTACAAAAAATTCTAAGTTGGTAAAAATGAGTGATGTGTTGTAGCAAACGAAAAACATTTTTATCGACCGTACCAGGAAGTTTGCAAGGGCGGTAAGAAAGGTAAAATGATACCAAAGTACATTATTCGAGGTGCGGAAGTAAGTACGTGATGGGACTACTTGGCACCCATGTTTATATGTGCCTAGAATATAGGGAGAGAAAGCAGGTTACTTATTCCGGTAATTCGGGAAAATAATTAAAAAATTGTTTCGTGTAGAAACATTACAGATACGGTTATTTCCGTTGCAATTAATATGAATCGTGGGAGTGGATGTTCAACTTGCACATAGCAGCTGAATAACACACCGAATTTAAACTGACGGAGAATTACACCAAAAGTGGGAAAACAGAAAGAACAAAGATGTAGAAAGGAACAGAAGTGATCAGAGACAAAGCAGAATCAAATGTTCCATATGGTTATTGGGGTGCAAATTTATTTCGTTTGCCCTGTCATCACTTCTGCAATCATCCTCTTGTTGCGAATCGTTGAAACGGGACAAATATAATATCTGTTTTGTCACTATTACAAAGAATGCAGAACAAGAAACTCCATGCTGCACACATAATCAAGTCAATTGTACATATGAAATTCCTCCAACTTTCACAGAAATTACATAAATTGATGTTGCCTTTTTAAATCTAGTTTCCGAACTAGTATTGAGTTCCATTGATGTTGGGTACTTTCTGAATCGACAGTTGATATCTGGAGTGCATAACGGAACCAATTCCACGAATAGCCGAATTATGGATTGGTCTTGAGTTTATCTTCTGATCATCAGCGAGGCTATTTGAGAAGTGGATCTAAAGCTTAACGTTGGATATGAACCACATGAGCTTCCACTAGAACTCGACTCCACTTGTGCATCAAAGATGTGTATGTCAATCAAGTAGCCATAGTGGGGATAACGCACATTTTAGGTCAGAATCCAAGTGCGTTTAACGTATTTCATATGCATCTGTCTGTAGTTAGAGTGTGCCTTTGGTAGAATATCTGCAACAATATAGCCACCTTATGATACGCATTATACACGTTCTCGAATTTACACAGTAAACCAGATTGCTTATTTCTAACATCTTACACTATTCACATATTGTTTCATTCTTTCCATTTACATTCAGTTTGCTATAATGTTTCGCATCATGATGGGGTTTTGACTTACTCTCCAGAAAACAGTATAGTTTATTGTGGTCATAGGTGATGGCTTTTACATGTCTAAATATGTATAATTTTATATCACAGCACTTCACCAATCCTCGAAATAATAGTTCTGTGAGGTGGAATAAAGAATATTCGTAATTATCAGTATTTTGTTATAATAATGCCATTATTATGCATTTTGACATTCACATACGCCAGTGGTTTCCTACTGGTGTGTCATGTTGTCTCACCTAATGTGTCACATTCACCTCTCAAACATAAAATATTTAATAACAAATTAAATCGCATTTGAGAAAGACTGTTCTAGTTGACACCGCGAGTGGCTGCGTCAGTTGACAATATTAACTAATCACAACTTAATAGAAACATACAGCTTTACACAACCTTAACTCACATTATTATTAATAAAATTTAAAAAATATATATCAAGTAAGTGTGTCGTGATTTGTGTGTTTAGTCAAGTATGTTATCAGTCAAAACTTTATGTTACAGTAGAGAAAGTATTTTAGCATTATTGTACAAATTTGATCTCAAGATAGCAGCATGCGTAAACATGAACGGTTTCAATTTTCGGTAGTCGGAAAGTACTTAAACTTGCAAAACAGTCTTTGTGTGTGTGAGAGAGTAGTACATGTTTATGAAAATTACAGTGTTTGAAACGTGCTACATTTATGCAATTCATGACACCGGTATTAGTACAGTCAATTATATAAACACTGAATAATCCCGTGTTGAAACAAAAAAAGAAAACGAGCACTTCTTTAGTAGCTGGGCAATCGAATATTAGGCATGGTACATATAAAAGTCTGGGCATTTCCCAGAAGTAATGGAAGAAATGCGTTCTTTGGTACATCAAAATAACCAATTGGATTAATAAATAATAATATTGTATGTACAAAGGTTTGCTGCAACAGCAAATGTTGCTATTAGGCAATATTCACATCAAATAAATAAGGAAAACGCCTCGTCGTTGCGTATCCTGAAAAGAAAGATGAACAGTTAGAAGTTGTACCAAGATAGGAGCATGTAAAAAAGATGTACATCTTTCTTTATCGTTATTCATTACTTCGGAATGACTGCATACATGAATGTGACGTTTTACATGAACCTATAAGGATGTTACTAGTTGGCGCTATAATCGCAAACTGATGTTCGCAACACAGTGAAAAAAGGCTAACAATCAATGCAGATTAATATCATAAAAACCTTTTGTTGTAACGATAATATATTCTTATGTAGGAGCAACGCATCTAACATTGTAAGTCACCAATGCAAGACATCCAGTCGTCCTTCGAATTCAACGGAGAGCACAAGGAGCGAATAACATATAAAACGATAACTTGTGCAGTGTCATTTAGAGATACTTCTTAGAAATTTCCTCATATATACGGCACGGTATTATGAGTTAACGATGCTGAAATAAGCGTTGGTCTGTTACCATCTGCGTGTAGTCTACGATTTTTCGAAAGTTCGTAAGGGAATCCAGCAGACTTGAGGAACTAAATAAAGTAAAATATCCAACATACAGGATTAACATATCGCCACACCCGCTGGTGGCATTGCGATATTTCTTGAGTTAATAAGAGTGCCGAAATTGTTAGCACAAAGCTAAAACACTTTTCTGTAATTGTATGAATTTCATACAAATCCAGAAATAATATTGTTTTTGTTCCTTGATTTTTGACATTAATTTATGAAATGCTTCCCATATTAATATTGTGCTGTTTTTTCGTAGGTCACCAGAAATTATGCGATGAAAAAGGACTTGAATGTATTGAACAATTGAAAGGTAAATGGTTTTATAGTTTTCAATAATCCACATTCGAAATTCAACATAAAATTCCATATTGTTCCATAGTGGAAATTCAGGTAGTAAATGCTAGGTTGGCAAACATATATATGCTGAGACGTAACAAACTAAAGTCATATCTGAAGTGGGTGATAACAAGTAAAGATAAGTGGATAACCTAAGTGCAAAATGTGAGAAAAATCGTGGTCCAAGTGAGGAAATCCTTACAGTTTGCGAGTGTACGTCTGATGAGGATCTTGGCTAGAACATCGAAACGTCACGTGTAAATGTGTTTTTATATTAAATAAGTGCAGTCTTGTTAAGCAGTGTGTTTATTTTTCTGATTTTATTCGGAAGACGTTGACTGTGTGTGTCACATTTGTAAATGATTGTGTGTCAGTTTGCGGTAAAGCCCACACTGACTAGGATAGGGCAAAAATTGCAAGTATTTAACTTCAAATTGTAAAAGCGGCAAAACTTTGTAGTTGGTAATAGGTTGTTAATGTGAAAAAATACAAGTTAATATCGTGAGTGGCGGTACTGTATAAAAATATTATTATTTTTTATCTCAACTTAATGGTTCTATTATGGAATACAAGGATTTAAGCTAATGTTATAGCCCTTATTTTATTGCTAAGACACATTTGTGAATTAAAGCATATTAAATATTCGCATTAAATTATGCTATATGGTTTGAATTAAGAGTACATTCCTAAAAGTTTTAAATTCATATCTCGTATAGCCCGGAACTCGCAATTCAGATTGTTTATCTATTTCGGTTTTTGCAGAGCTATCTGTGAGTTATATTAAATTAGCTTTAAAAGAAGCTTGTGAAAACAACGTGTTATACATCATTTGTTGAATAGAAACCACAGAAGTTTCATAGCCATGAGGGAAAAAATGCCGGAGAAATGGACAACGTTCATTGAACGAAATGCTACACTTTTCGTTTCGTAAAGTTATCTTCAAAGAAAAATAATTCCCTAACAGATGTATATATAAAGCTACGAGATACATATCTAATAACGTTTCGGCTTTCATTGAGCATGAAGAAGTGCAGGAACATCACTTGGTTCTTACGAACAATATGCAGGTAACCACAAAAACTTCTTCAGTGTAGCTCGTTGACATCGGGCATTGTCATCGTGTTTCGTTGTCGGAGCAAGTGTCATTGTTGGCAGTGTACAGAAAGTCAATAATGTACTGTAGATAGATACCAAGCAGGTGGATATTGAGAAAATAAATCAATTTCTGGTTCAGGGGCATCAGCAGTCACAATGCATGCCATGTAAATACACCCAATATCACTATGTTGCTATCAGCTGCTTGGAGAGTGCCTACTTGACAACTTTGATCAATGACTTGGTTGGGTCTGCCTCATTCCTACATCCTATCATTCACGCATCGAAACTGAAAACAAGAGCTCCCTCGTGGCTAAGAGACTTGCGTACACGCTTTTGACGTGGAAGGCACGGGTTCGATTTCTAGCGTCAATTCATCGGGTTCGGAGCCATGTTAGTTGCAGCTCTAAGTCTCATGTTACTCCTCTGATAAAGGAACGCAATCAATTCAACTACTCTAACTATGCTGGAAGTTATCTAAGGCACGATATATGTGTTTCCAAGCCCGAACGATGCTTGGACGTCCTGCAAGACTTATGCTGTCAGTGCGTACACTATTCGGTATCTGGATGAATCTGCCAATATATCGCTGGTTGCGGTCATTCAGCACAAGCGGCTGTCACTACTTTCTTCCTGATAGGTTCAAATGCTGTCAACGTTTTATTCACGGTCTATGCTTGACTCTGTTCTAATGGTGGCGGCATAGAAATCGCATACCACATTCATCTAGCACCAACTTTCCATCCGGAGCTAAAACTTCGATAATTTCTTTCGGGTTGCAGTCACTATTAAACACGGTATTTTACTCACTGCACGCACGAAAGTTCAATTGAAAACACTGAAACGTTTTCGCTGCCTGAATAAGTTCTACACTGCTGCTCCATAACTTTTGGCACGTATATGTGTACATATATACGTGCCAAAGGTCATGGAGCAGCAGTGTTGAACTTATTCAGGCAGCGAAAACGTTAGAACTTATATATAAGATAACTTACAATGTTTCGGTAGAAAAATAATTTATTCAGAATATTTTTTTATTTTTTTTATTATCATATGAATCATATACATTACTTTATTATTATCCAGAACTTTTATTTTTTGAACATTTATATTAACATAAATATTATAGAAGAAATATATATCTAGTTGGAAAGTAACAAATGTAATAGTGAAAGTGTATTAACGTTTGTAACTCTATACATCATCTGTATAAAAATTACGATACTTTACTCGTAACAAAACTTGTATTGCATTTTTTTTACAGAACAACTGGAAATATTGGTTTCTAAGGATGAAACAAGAAAAGGCCTATACTGTAATTGTAAATTACTTTGCTCACAAATCATTGCAACAAACAAATTTGGGACAGTGTAAGTACTAGTATTACTTGTACTATTGTACTACTACAACTAATAATAATAATTTTAATATAGTATACATATATTATGCCGTTTCTATTTAGGAAATTATTACATAAGATTAGAAAAGATAACAAACTAAACATCCTAATTTTCCAAACCCTGAACTCATTATTTTTGTCCTATAACGCAAGATTATCCATTCGACCACTACTATAAAACTGGAATATAAATTGACAGATATATACTCGAGTAAGTACTTTCACTATTCTATTAGGTTAAACGCAAGAATAAACATGCAAGTGTTGGAAAATAAATAAAATTTCATTATATATTCCAAATTGGAAAACTGAAATATTCAATAAAAAGTTAATTGGCATTTATCTGTCTAAAAGGCTACACACATTCGATTTCTTCATCATTCAGACACCACTAACGAAACTACTAAGCAATGAACTGTTGTTGTGGCGAATATTGTACACACTATTGAAAATTAGTGTATTTGATTACAAATGACCATATTATCTATGACTACTTCTGTAAATAACAACAGCTTAAATCCTGTAACAAGTGGTCTGGTTGAATAATAAACCAACGCAATAGAGTGTATATAGCATTACTTGCACGAGTTTTGATAATTGTTGAAAACTTAAAGAAAAATTGTTTTTGATTTGATGCTAATTCCTGTTTATTGAGGTTGAATTCTGCGCCTTCTTCTCTTAGTACTTATCATTTTTTTTAAATATATTAAGAACTGTATTTAAAAATGTTTACGGGTGAAAATAATTGAAAAAGCTAATTTTCATTTCAAATTACGACCTTACACATTCTATGCTTTATTCTATAAACATATATGTACTCATGTCGCTAACATAAACGCATGTTGACAGTCAATGCTTTATCTTTTTTTATCAGGGTGGGCTGATAAGTTCTTGTCCCGACCCAGAAGGACTTGAGCTGAAGGCATGAAAGTGTGAGGCTGTTCAACATAGTCCCCCCGAAGGTCAACACACTTGGCACTTCGATACTGCAACTTCTCCAACCCTTCCAAAAAAAAAAAAAAGATTTCTCAAGGTCTGCAAATAACTGTTCCGCAGCTGTTATCACCTCTTCATCACTGTGAAATTTCTGTCCTTTCAGTGCTGTTTTGAGTTTTGAAAACAGATAATCAGAAGGCGGGTCTGGCGAGTAAGGTGGGTGGTTAATCCACTGCAACCCTAGGTCCATCGGAAAATCCATTGTTCTGCCAGCCTTGTGGACGGGAGCATTGTCCTGCAAGAACAAGACACCTTGTGTCAACTTTCCCCGGCGCTTTTCTTTGATAGCGTCCTTTACCTTAGCCAGCAGATTGCAGAAATAATCTGCACTTATGGTTTGGATCTTTGGAAGGTAGTCTGAGAGCAAAACACTATCCTTATCCCAGAATATTGAGGCAAGCAACTTTCCTTCGGACTTTTGTGCTTTGAATTTTTTGGGCCTTGGAAATCCTGAGTGGTGCCACTTGCATGACTGCTGTTTGGTTTCCGGATCAAAGTAATGCAACCGTGTTTCATCCTCGGTAACAAGCCGATTCACAAAATCGTCCTTGGAGTTCGCAAAAATGCCGTAAAATCACCTGCGATAATCTCACACGTTCGCGTTTCTGATCTGCATTCTAATATTTCGGGATCCGTTTCGTATAAAGCTCGCGCATGTCCAATTGTTCATAGATTATTGACCCAACACGTTCTTTGGATATGTGCTCTTTGTCAGCTATCTTCTGAAGCGAAATCCATCTGCTGCTCAAAATCAGGTCATGAATCTAGACCACTTTTTTCGGGGTTGGCACTGCCACTTCTGTCACCATTTTCTGTTGAAAATTCACCACACTCGAAGTTCACACACCATTTCTTCGCAGTGAAGTATGAAGGACACTATCGACCGAATGTGTGTAGCGTTAAACCGTGGATTTCCTTGGGCGACTTCTGTTGCAGGAAGAAGAACTTCACTACACCTCGCAACTCCTCTTTGGCGAATTTGACATGGTTCATTCAATTAACTGTATATTAAAAACCGTTCACGGTTGAAACGTGAAATTTGGAACTTAAACACATAAAAGATCAACTTTTCACATGACATTAATTATATCAGGGTAGTACATTCGGAGTCGGGCCGTGACCTTATCAGCCGACCCTCGTAAAAGTCAATTCTATCAAGTAGAAGGAAATGTGTCGATAGTTGAATTGCAGACTACGTCCAAGATGGTATAAACAAAAGTTGAACATTACTTATACCTAGGGTTGAACATTGAACTTTTATGTAAAGGAACTTGAGACTAATAATCAATTTCTTCTTAGAAAGCATAGTACAAAATTTATATTAAACAGGAGGAATCTAAAATATAAATGTTCTACAATAGAAAACATATTAACACGTTAACTGCCAAAGATGAATTTTATTGTTCACCGCTAGAATGGCAAACTCAGTTGCTTACATTATTTTTGTTTTGTTCATACTTTATAACATAATGTTAATTTTGAAACATAATCTAAGCCGATTTGTTGAACCTCTAGGCATGAAAGTTGGGGATTCGATCGGAAATACCTCTGTATTTTTTTGTTTTAGGGCAAGGTGATAAACTATAGTTTAACTGGCAACTCAATTTGATAATCATTTGCACATTATATGAAGAAGCTAGTGTGGATGAGTTCCTGTTGTCTTTGGTGCAAATAAGTAGTTTCCTTGTGCAATGCATAAAGAAAATTGCGGAGAACTTGATGTTATTTGTAACAGAGTGATCTAGAACTTCCTAAAACTTCATCGAATTGACGGTTCACCACAATACTGTCATCTTATCAGAACAAATTAGAGTATGTAATTCAAAAACCAACACGCAGGTTCGATCGCCCTATATAAACAGCAAATATTTGTCAATTGATATTCAGCATCTCTAGCGGCGTTAATCAGCAACATCTAACAACACACCTTCAGCATAAATATCAACTATATTGTGTGCGATAGAAACATTACAGTTCAATAACACTTGGGGGACATTAAAATACAAATACTCTAACGACAACTCGATGAACTAGAAATTGTGGATCCGATCGGACGTAGGAACACATTTTATTAGACCACTCTAGTGGGTGCAATCGGACCCACATCGCAGCTAACGTGTTAACTGTGAGTGAAAGCTGGTTGGCTATATTATGCTCGCTCCCCAATTCTGTATTCTTCATTCATTTATATTTTTATTTAGTTTCATTTGTATTGTATGCATGATTTATTACATCTTACTAATTTCAATGACTAATTACGCATATACGTATCTATAAAGGAAAAGTATTATTTACAGTTGTCAGTACTAATTTTTATCTAATGCGTGTATAAAATATTTTAATTCGAATCAATAATTGCTATACCTAATTTAAGAATGGTTGAAATACACGATTTAAGCAATGTGTATCTAAGAGATAACATACATCTTTATTTCTGGTAAATGTAAATATAGAAACAAATAAAGAAATATGTAGTGCATATGTATATACAGCGTCATACTATCAGTTTCATTGGCCCTAGGATACTCTATGTCATGGAACTTCTTTCAAATGAACCCTTCGTTTTAAAGTATTGTATGCATGCACCTGTGTATTAAAAGAGTGAGATATTAGCTTTCTTTTTGTGCAGCAATAGTATCTAGTTTGAGGATAGCAATCGGCTGTGCAGAATGAGAGAACTGTACGATCCAAGAAAGGTATTCACGTTACTAAGAGAACCACGGTTAAAACAGAAGTGCTTACAATTTCCCCAATAATTCATATCAATCAGCTAAGTTTTAACAACTACAATGAATATGAAAAGTTTTCCTAAGCTGCAAACCACAGCACTCATATTCGTGTCGATATAAATAATTACTTTTGCGGTGCTGAGGCAAGACAAGAATTTGAAATCGCTTTTGTCATTTGATGAGGCTAACATAATGCAAATGTATTTAATAGTACGAATTGCAATATATATACAATAATTACTAAAATCTGCACATAATATTGATTTGTCTCACTCAAAGAGGACATGTATCCATACAAAACCGACTTTGTTGGAATTATTCTGTAAAAGAAACACTATCGTTCACATAAATCGAATTACGAGGGATGTTCAATAATTTTTGTCCCCGGCATATTTAAAATACTTAAATGCCCATATGCTAAATTTCAGAACCATAGCTGCTATGTTAATATTCTTTTTTGTCGTTTCAGGTGTGAGAGGTACCACCTAGCTTTACAAATGGAGAAAACCGAACAGCGAGCTGTCATCAAGTACCTTCAGAAAAATGGGTTAAACCCAAAGGAGATTCATGAGGATATAATCAGTGTGTTGGGTGATAGGGCTCCTTCCTACTAGGTGGTAAATAACTGGTGCCGCGACTTCCACTGGTGCAGGGAATGCTGTCAACCGGCCCCAGGTGCTGGTCTTCCAACAACAGCATGCACCCCATAATACATTCACGGTGTGCATGATACGATTATAGCAGACAAACGAATCACGGTGCAACAATTAGCAGTCAGCATGAACCACTCTGTAGTTTCAGTGGAAACCATTCTGCATGAACACTTCTGATTCAGGAAGGTGTCAGCGCGATGGGTATCCAAAATGTTATCTCCTGAAAATCAGAAAGAGAGTTCGATGTTCAAGGGCTGGTTAGGAGGTTATGGGGGCAAACCTGAAACAGTTCTGCGATAGATTTGTAACAGTGGATGAAACGTGGCTCCACCATTATGATCCCGATTCCAAAGGACAGACCAGGGAGTGGGGGCAAAACAGTTCGCCTCCCCCACGCAAGTTCAAGGTGCAAGCATCAGCACGCAAGGTTATGAACACATTTTTTCGAATGCGAAGGGTGTGTTCCTTATTGACTACCTGGAGGTAGGACACACTATCACGGGCGCCTATTGTGCAGCCCTAATCCCTACGTTACGCGAAGCAATAAAGGAAAAACTGTGCGGAATGTTGCGGCGAACAGTGCTGTTCCACCAAGATAATGCTCTGGTCCACAAAAGCCACTTTACTGGTGCCGCAATCCATGCTGCTGGTTTTGATGTGTTGGAACATCCTCCCTACTCACCCGACCTCACCTCTAGTGACTTTCATCTGTTTCCAAAGTTGAAGGAGCACCTCAAGCGGAAGACGTTTCACTCAAATGCAGCTGTTATTGAAGCTGTGGAGTAATTGCTCACTACCGAACCACAAACTTTCCTTGAAGCAGGCATAGTGGCTTTACAGCATAGGTGGGATACGTACACTACTATGAAAGGAGACTTTTTGGAAAACTAATACTGCTTATAAGTTAGGATCAATAATTATTGAACCACTCTTGTATATGGTCCTGTTTCGATTGAGACAATTTTATTCAGTATGTTCACGTTCAATGAAATGCCTACATTTATCCTTGACAAATGCATCAGAAACTTCAGGCTTTTGATTGATTAATTAATCGAACTCTAGCAAACCTATGAGAGTCCAGTATCTCAGATGAGCCTTCAAAAAACCTTAAGTATTTGTTGGAATTTATTTAAGGACTTTTCTGTGAATTTCATCTTACAAGATCTCGATGATTCTACAAATTCAGAGAGTGTGGGGGCAGATCGAGTCGAATTGTTGATGATGTCACACCTTCCTTGTACTGCAGATTACTGCCTAGTTTGGAATTATAATGTTTGTAATGGTAATATTGCTGTAGCATGAAGCTACACCCTTAAGCGGCGTTTAGCATGGAATTCTATGCCTAAATTAAACGTTCTTGAGCACATTTCTGTCCACTGTTCTATTAATTGGAACTAAAGTGTCGACGTGGTGGTATTTAGAGCATTCCTAAACAGTGAAGCTGTTTAGCCCGTGCTTTGCTGTAAGAATTACACAGTCGGGATGAAAGCACTTTTCAGGACGATGATGCGTATACCTCTAGAAATGGAACGCGAAAAATTGGATTTTGATTCGTCGATTAAGAAAGCCCTCTTCCACTGTTTATCGTTCCACTCATTCTTTTATTTTATTTTTTGGGTCAGGAGTATCCTGTAACTTTCCCTGCTTGAAGAAGTGGTTCCTTCACCGCAATCCTAACTCTATGATCATAGATCTGAATGTGCTGGACTACTGTTTTATTTGATACTAAATTGAAATGGTTTTCCATAGCGATATTCTCTTTTCTGGTGCGAATAACATAAATTTCGTTTACTTGATATTTCAGTGATCATGTCTATAAGGCAAGGTTTTACTTTTGGATAATTGTTGCGCCTGTGTGTAATATATACTCCGTTTTCTAACTATATTTTTCAAGAGTTCAAATTACTGTTCCGATTGCTGTGGGATTTTCCGCAGAGGATGTCTCTCTTCTCTTAAAATAATCACTTGGTACGACTCTTACTATTTTCTGTTTTGCAATTTATAGTAATACCATGTTCTTCAGAGTATTCGACTGGTTCTTGCGAAGAAAAATAGTAAAACCTCATGTCACAGATTTGCATCCAAATTTCGCACATATTACGACACGATTGAATAGCGTACACAACTCTTTGTTGAAGTAAAGAGACAACTATTGACAAGTTGTTGTTTACTGAAGAATCGGCCATCCCTAAATTAAGGACATATTTCGTTCAGTGAGTGCATAGGAGTCAATTTCCTCTAAGTTAGGATAAATCACCATTCTTATTATTTTGGTACTTTTATTGTTTACAAACTCTGTCCGCTATATTTCCTTTAAACTTTTGAGTCTAAAAGTCTTCGGCAATCACCGGGCAACTAACGTAGCCAGCCAGAGACCGCATACATAAAAGCTAAACAATGGAATGTCTAATGTAGCACGAAAACCATATTTATTATGACTACATTGGAAGTTTGAAGATAATTTTGAAAGTTCTTTTAACAGCTTATTGGGTATATAAAAACAAATCAAAAACAGCCGGTTTTTTGTAATGTTAGTATCTATATCCAATTAAGTATATTATATTTACTCTTTAGGTTCTATATTATTATTATTATTATTATTATTATTATTATTATTATTATTATTATTATTATTATTATTATTATTATTATTATTTCATTATTGTCATTATCATTATCACCATTACATTCTCAGATCAAATAAGGACCCTGCGAAAGTTGGAGAACAGTTTGAAGCAACGTTCATGTACAGTGTATCGAAAACAAGAACAAGAGTGAAGGTGCTTCGAAGTCTAGTAGACATTACAGGTAATTTATAAAAAATAGGTAATATATTTCTCAATCATCGGCAACTGTATTTTAGTCCGTCATTTATGAAAGATGACATCCGTAGTCGATTACACTACCCAGCGTAGTTGGAAAGAAAGAGACGAACACGGAATGAAGGAAAGCAGTCTGGAAGCTTTTTGTTACGTAGCATCTCGTCCAAGTTAGAGTTTGTACCACGTGATTACATTTTATTGGTGTTAATAGTTTGTTAAAATACACAAGTACACACAATATACACATATGTAAATTTGAATAAGGACATTTTATGGTAGAATTATAGGCTTCGACAATGTCCATTTAGTGATAACGTGTTTAACTTTTTATTTTTATTTTTATGTATATACTTTATACATTGTACGTCTATTTCTTTAAGGAAATTTATTCTCATATTTAGCTTAAACATTGTATTTCCCTTTCTTGCATATACATCTAGAATAACATGTTTGTGTTTCTAGTATAGCTATTACGCTTGTCTGTATGAGGTATAGAGAGGATAGACTGCTTTGCAATCACCTAATTTTTTTCTTATTTAATATGTATTTTTTCTTGAATAGCACTCTGTTAAGAAAGAGAGGTATCCCTTTTAGAGTCAGCATAAGTGATACTAGGTACCTATCAGTATATCTTGAATTAACTTTATAGACTTCACCAGTGGATTTTGGCTACATAAGAAATGAACACCCTATATATATATATATATATATATATATATATATATATATATATATATATATATATATATATATATAATGTCTGATAACAATTCAGGAATAAAGACGAAAATATTCACTATTAATGAAACCCAGAATTAATTCTAAATCCATTACTCACTGTTCATTCCCTGTGATAAGTACAGACAGAAAAATTTACGGACAAGCTAC
The DNA here is from genome assembly GCF_964235325.1 of Thermobia domestica. Taxonomy (NCBI): domain Eukaryota; kingdom Metazoa; phylum Arthropoda; class Insecta; order Zygentoma; family Lepismatidae; genus Thermobia; species Thermobia domestica. The sequence continues at coordinate 134,045,984 of NC_137460.1, forward strand.
TCAATTGTGTAGTTACGCACAAGCATGATATAGTTTGAAGGGATAAGTATGTAAACATTATATATTTTCAGATTGAATTTGAAGAATTTTCTGCAAATGTTAAACGTTTAACATTATTTTGAGAAGAGTAAGCTACGAGGGGCATACTGAAGGAGGTGAGCAACATGTTTTCACAACCGTAATGTTTCCTTGAAGTGAAGCCAAGTATAACATCTCAATCTACAAACCTTTCTTTTTTCTTTCCAGACATTGACGCTGTTTGTTGTTAGTACGTGACCATAGGCAGGATTTCCAAAATGGTGGACGGCGATGTTTCGTTTTGACAAAGTTCTGTGATTGAATTTTTAGTTAAAGAAGACCAATCTGCTTCTGAAACTCATCGTAGACTGCAGCGTGCCAATCGACATAAGTGCATATATGGCAGCAGTGTTAGGAGTTGGGTGAAACATTTTGAAGATGGAATCACGAGTATTGAAGATGAGACTCTCATCGGGCGCCTTCAAACTGCCTCCACAGACCGCAACAAGGTAAGGGTTGAGTAGCTGGTTAGAGCTGATAGGCATTTCACTGTGAACAAATCGCTGTAAAACTTGGTGTTGGACATAGTGCGGTGCAAAAATAATTCACAGCTCAGGTTATTGGCACGTTTTTGTCCGTTGTGTCCCACGTTGTGTCCCACCTAGGACCACAAACGTCAGAGACTAACCATTCCCCAAACCCTTCTTCAGAGATTTCGACATGAAGATGATGACTTTTTGACGAATATTGTGACTAAAGATGAAAGTTGGTTCCATCATTATGAACATGAAACAAAAGGACAGAAGTTGGAATGTTACCGCTTGAATTCGCCACCGTCGAAGAAAAAAGCGAAGACAGAGCAATCTTTAGGGAAATTTATGGGGAGCGTCTTTAGGAATGATCCGGGTTACATTCTTGTTGACTTTCTTGAGCCTGGACAAACCATAAACTTTGCCCGGTAGATCCAGATACCTTGGAATATCCGTCGTGCCTTTCGTGATAAACATCCTTGAAATAAGATTACCCTTCAACAGAATAATTCGCGTTCGCATACTGCACGTGCCACTATGTAGTAGATCATGAGGTTTGGATGGGAAAAGTTCCACATGCTCCCTATAGCCCCGACATGGCACTCTCCGACTACCATCTTTTGAGTTTTGTAAAGGAACATATGCTAGGCTATCGCTACGAGACACTGGGTATTCGGCAAGCAGTGTGTCAGTGTCTCCGGGCAGCTGGAACGGAGTTCTATCGCAAGGGTATTTTCAAACTTGCGGAACGATGGGGAAGATGTATGCAAGAATACGGAGACTATGTGGAAAACTTAAAGAAAGATCTGTAGATTGAGATAATATATGTTGTTTCACATATAAATAAGGATTACGGTTTTAGAAAATGTTGGTAACGACTATGCGTATGCCCAACGTATTTTCAATATATTTAGTATAATATATTTTTCAGTGTAATTGTTTAATATTTCTTTACAGTGTCTGTTGGAGGTGTTCTCAGTTTGTTTGTTGGTGCAAGTGTACTAAGTGTGGTGGAAGTCATATACTTCATCTTTCTCAAGCCAATGATTATATTAATTTTAGGTATGATAAAATTTGTTAGATGTGAAAAATGAAGATACAGCGAAACCTGGAGATCAAGACAACATAATAAAGAAATGATTATTCCCCACTGTATGCAATAATAGATCAAATTACAATAACCCAATTAATTATTGAGAACTTATATAATACAGATTATATATCATGACTGCGTTCCGAAGGTTCTATATTTGTAATTTTTATTTATTATGACAACTGGGTGCTTCTAGCTACTGTATACGGTCGTACAATCATCATCCTTCTTCTTCTCTCCCAGAGTCATTCGAAGACCTGAAAGCATACCACGTACACAAAAAGTTTATGGTTGTGAACTCGTAAACTCTGATACTTCTGCTTGTCAAGACCAACAAATGGGAGAAAACGTATGTGTAGAATGTACTGTGGATGCAACAATGATTGACACTGGTAAGAAACTTATTCATTTGTATTACCTGACCAGGATATTAGTGCGGTTTTTCGCGGAGGGCGCTGGTGTTGTGTTTACATCAGTTTCAAGGTAACCGCGGTGGGACAGGGGAGCAGAGAGCGTCACTCTGCAGTGTATCCAACGATTTCTTAAAGCTGTAATTTACATATAATAAATAGCCTAATGTTTCGCTTAATAAAGAACACCATAAATTATATAGTTGTTGAATGCATGAATGGTTATTCCTGCGGTAATGCAGATGTATTGTTGATAATGACATATGCCCATCCCCTAACTCTATCTGAAAAGCCCTACATTGTTGTCCACATATGGAATTCAAAGCCAAAGACAATCATCTTTAAACCGCTGTATTTTTATTTCAACTCTAAGTATTAAAATGTGCTACGCACGGTTGCAAATTTTTTTTGTTAATACTGAACTTAGGTATCTGACATTGGCACTCATCTTCTTCTTCATGAATTAGTAAAAGAAGTGACCGCGTGATTTCCGGCAAATTGTTTCATCACCGGTATTTTTGAGCAATGATATAACAGTGGAAGGCAAACTTCGTTCTTCAACATTGATACTTTGAAAAACTTATACAAGTGATTTTGTTATTTAAATACATATCTATTCACTCAAACCAGTTTCAGAAGTAGCATTAATTTTATAATAATATAATGTCTGTAAGAGTTACCTGAAAATGTATTTTGTATTTCTTTTTTAATACGTAATTCATTTTTTTCCCCTGAATTTCACTGGAGTTCAATTCCTTCGAAGCCAGGGAACCTTCAATTGTCAGGCACCCCACTTTAAACTTTAATCTCTCCCTTATCGCCTTCAATGTAACACTGGGTATATTTCTTTTAAATAAAGTTTTCAAAATATGACAGAAATACTGGATTTTTTAAATTACCAAACCATGTTAAATAATGACAGGTTAGAAATCAAAAGGCAAATCAAATGACAGGTTATATTTATCTATGATCTCAATCAGGGGCGGATCCAAGTCTCCTTCGGAGGCGGTTAGGAGTGTGGAGGTGAAAGATTTTCAGTTTCTCTCAAACCGGACTTTTGCAGCACATCCGAAAATAATATCAATGCAAAAGAATTTTGTTACTCAAGACACTGCTTAGACAATCGATCGGAGATCACATGGTCCAACTTGGTAGCAATTTGGAAGACTTTTTATCTGAAAACTATAACTTGCTTTAAACAATGAAAGCACAGTTGCCAAAGTATAACTTTGATTCACAACAACGAACTTGGAGGTATTGTTGAGGAGAAGTACAACAAACTTGGAGGAGAAGTAAAAATTCCTTACACTCGAATTCTGCGAAGTTCTTAGTGTTTCTTTGTACAACACTGAGGTTAGTTTATTCGCAAGTTATTGCTAAATTAATATGAAGGATGTATGTACTTTTTTTGCAGTCCCTTAAAGGGTTCTAGAAATAATTTCTACAACTTTTGAAGCTGTGTTTGTCTTAACTTGAAGATATGACTCAAGTGGTTTATTACGAACAGGACAAAAATAGCTGTGATAGATTAGTTATAAGTAATCCGGTTAGAAACACTGTTGTTTGTAGTTTGGTTCCAAAACCGGCCGCTCGCACTCGTTCGGTGGTCAAGTAAAAGCTCATGCACATTCCCTCTGTAGCGCTACTGTGGTACAACGTATATGGCACAGTTTTAGGTCTAGCGGTGTAAATGACGACCAAAACTACGTTGTCAACACTGACAGCAATAAGACAATGCTGTGTTGCTTTTGGCTCCTTCCCTCTCCTTATCTTTGTCATTCTTTTTCCTCCTTTGTCATTTCTGAGGCGCCAGACCTGTTGTTTTGCTTGTACGCGCTGAAGTGATTCCTGCGGAGTGAAATGTTTACGAATTTGGAGATATATACTTATTTACGAAAGAAATATGATAGTTATTTTAAATTATAATACAGTATTAAATTGATCAACTGTCGAAAAAATGAGAAAATAAAGCTCTACCTGTAAGTGTATATTAGTCGAGACGTAACTACTCACATTGCTGATTACAAATGTGTTCGTGGAGGAATTTCATTATACTAGAGGTGAAAATCAGTACTGTGAAATTACTGGTAATTCACATTGAGCACGATTGGAGGTAATGTTTATTTCAGGTTTTCCCCGGACGGGGTGGGGGTTAAATAAACGATCGTTGAATATAGTACTGCCTAAATCCTAGTACCCACATTAAGCACGCTTGGGAAAATGGCCTGAAGGAAATTTCGAAACCCTGAGTCCCGGACAATCACTAACTGCCATTTCAATTGCGGTTTATGGATTTATGTCCTTGTCGTCATCTTTTCCTTCCCCCTCCAACTAAGCATTGATACTTTTTCCCTATGCAGATGTTTTGTGCTAGTTTTTTGCAGTAACTCTGAGTTTTTTGCTCTCACCGTTTTCGAGTTAGATCGCAAGACGAGATTTTCTGCAATCAATTAGTAATCTCAAGAATATAATTATGTCACCAATCCAATCTCTCTACTAACACTGGAATGGTATAAATCTACTATGAATTCCGATTTCTTTATTAATTGAGAAAATATTGCGTGTGCCTCCTTAGTGTTTTCACTAGAGTTCATTCAATACTAGCCTTCGGCTGGTACTGGGCTTTGCTCTCAGACTCTCAAATTCGTTCAGTTGGAGGTCGGCCTACGGCCTCGCACCTCAGATACCTGAAAGTATACTGAATTTATGTTCACCGCACTTATTCGGCATATAGCCTTGCACTTTATCCGCCTTATGTAGAGTCGTTTCGACGTAAGATTAGTGTCATACTAAAAGCCTGACTACTACATGAAACACATGTCAGAAGAACCGTTTAGTACGCCACTAATCAAGCTTCAGAACGATTCTGCATAAAGCCTTATAAATCTGCAACCATACCAATTTAAGTTTAAATACCACGTTTCATGTCTCCAACTTTACAGGATAGCGAGTTATGAAGATCTTAGTATAATAACAATAATTGTAATCTGCACCTTTTTTCTTTTCCAAACCTTGGCGTGGGAGATCCGGGTTCGATTCCCGGCGGGAGCTCATGTGTTTCGGATTCCACGTTAATTAGTAGGTCCACGTCTCACATAGCCTCGCTGCGGACGTAAAACTTAAAATCAATCAATCAATCTTTTCCAAACCATTTTCTTCCCTTCTAGATCACAAACAAAAGCACTGAAATATGCATCAAATTATTAGAATTACGCAGTAAGATTTATAATAATATTGTACAGTTAGTCCGTCCGTCCGTTACTCCGCACGATAACTCTTGAAGGAAACAGAATTTTTGAATTCTGTTTTTTGGAATTGATAGTTAGATTGATTATGTCGAAAGCGTTCTCGTTAATAGAGGAGAATCATAAACTAGGCCTGGTAGAAATCAACCATTTTTGCTTTTACCCTTTATCCCAGTAGACCAAAAAGTAGAATACATTGCAGAAAAATGGTTTCCGACAGTCAATTAATCATCCCAAGAATACCTTTCATTTCCATCCTTAATACTGTATTAAAATCGTAAGTGGCAGAAATAAACTACTTCCCGCTTTAACATTGAATGGGCAAAATCAGTAATATATAGTGAGGAGCAGTTTCCGGGAAACGACTAAACATTCTAAGAACACCTTTCATTCCTATCCTTAACACTTTGATAAAACGAAAAACGATAGAAATCGCCCATTTTCGTTTTATTTTTCATTAATGTAGAGCAAAAACTGTAATAGATAGCGAGAAGGTGTTTACAAACAATAGGCCGAGGATTTTAAGAATACATTTCGTTTATCCTTAACATTCTAATAAATTCAGAAATGATAGTAATCCACTATGACTTCTGGTTTCAATTTAACCTACATAGAGCAAAAAACCTATACGAGATAGCAAGAAGAGCTTTTCTCCTTAAATTGAGATAGCGTTCTTTGAATAGATACCATCTCTTCTTTAATCCTGTAATCAAAACGCGAAGATTAGAAATCAACTACTTCCGGTCTTAACGTTCATCGTTATACAGTCTTGTTAAATAAATCTTGACAAACCACCCTGCTTTGAAAGATCATATCCTTGGAACCGCAATGGGAAATTATAATGCTGTGGCTCTAAATAAACGTCTTAATCGACCAAAGAAAATCCACATTTGCTTAATTTCATTCTAACTGTAGGTAAGTCTACAGGCCTTTTCAAAAACAGATGAGTGGCGAGGTTTTCTTGAAGAAGACTGTACATGACATACGGTAATGGATAGCGCGACACGTTTTTTTTCATTCGATTAAACATCCTTAGAATATATGCCATTACCACTCTAATCCATCTACTATAACACTAAGCGGTAGAGATCTACTGCAACTTTTGGTTTCAATTTTAATTTAAGAAAAATATTGGATGGTCTTCTTTACTGTCTTTGCGACAGTTCGTTTTAAATGAGAAGTCCTAAAACTGAATTTCACGTTCCTAACTTTCATAGATGCCGAGATACCGACATGTTATTATACGGGTAATAATTTATATTCTCACCTTTTTCCTTCTGATTTATTACTAACAAGGTATATTCGAAAAGTCTGCTCGGGATTGTTGTGTAAAATTGATGCAAATGCAAAGTTTTCCCAATGTATACTAAACTAATTTTAGCGGCCCATACGGGTGATTTGCATATTTATGGGCCTTCATATATCCGCAATTCAATCATATACTACTATATCACTTGGACTCAAAATTGCTATTATTTTCTATAGATGTAAGTGGACATGAATGAGGGCATATGCATAACAAATTACATCAAGTACTGCTTCTCTGGCACATGTTACTCAACCCGACCGCCATATTGGATTTAACTTTCAGTCTTTCAAATGGGAATAGGTGCAAGAGATACATCAAATTCAAGTACAATTTTCTCAGAAATTAATTGGCGCAGTGAGTTTTACCGTAGCTTGTACCGTTTGGAAGGTTGCATGTTAAATCTTTCTAGGCATTTCGTGAATAGAAATTGCAGATTCTACGCTTGTGTTTTTAATGTTGATAAAACAAAACAATTACAACAGGATACTTACTGTAGATATAAGCAAACTCTTTACATTAGTATCATAATCTTGTTACATTTGTATGAGTGATTGTTATTACTTCCATGTTATAACAAGGAGATACTCTATTAGGTCAAAATGCCTAATCTAAATGCAGATACTGCCAGATTTGGGTGATGACCTACCATTTCCGTATTGACGTCTGTGTGTCTGTATGTATGTATATTCAAAGAATATTTCGTCAACGATAAATCGCATAAAAGATTACATATACACACGGAGCACCGCAAAACTTTCTATTTGATCTAATATTCGTGAAGTGCCTGACATTTAACATGCAATACCTTGCAAACGATACAAGCTACGGTGAAACTAACTACACCAATGAATTTCTTAGAAAATTGTACATGAATTTGATGCATCACTTGCACCTATTCCCATTCGAAAAACCAAAAGTGAACTGAATATGGCGGCCAGGGTGAATAGCATGTGCACTAGAAGCAGTAGTTGATCCAATTTGTTTTGCGCATGTCCACATTCATGTCCACCTATACAAGACGAAACTAAAAGCAATGTTCGTAATAGCATTATAGTAATATATGAATTCTGAAAATATGAAGGCCCATAAATATGTAAATTACCCGCATAGGACGCAATAATTAGCTCAATACACATTGGACTACTGAGAACTTTGCATTTGAATCAATTTTACACGAATCCCGAAGCATCACTTCGCGGATGTACCTTGTAAGATATGAAAAGAATGCCGAAACACGTATCTAATTATTGTAAATGAGAAATGAAAATACCAAATTTCAAGTCTCCAAGAGTATAGGTTTCGAAGGTAAAGCTACCTTATTAAAAATCTCCCATCCCATTTTCCCCTCTCTTAGTGAATTTTCAAAAATCTTTTCTTTGTAGTACCCAACGTCACAAATCCTATGTAGGTCTAAATTACAAGTTTCTAGCTAGTCCCTAGAGCAGTGGTTCCCGATCTGTAGGCGCGAGCCTCCGACAGAACTAAATTCAAAATTACAAATATTACGAATGTTTTAACAAACATTAAATTAAATCTCATTTAAACACAAATCTAACTATTGAGTAAGAACTATGGTTTCATTAAGGACAAAACTGGTAACATATAATATTGCTATAGGAGTCTTGCTGGAAACAAATATAAATTGGTAAGAATATCGCTATTATTATTTATATAATTATATACAAGCACGTTCTTCGTACTGGTAGAATAAGTTTATGAGAAATATTTGAAAGTTACGTTTGATCACAGTAGAGTTATCTGCATACATCCTTTTATGACCTTCAAATTATTTACAATATAAGTTCATACACTTAGTACTATAAGTACTTAAACGTTAATTAATCTAAGTACTGTCGTTCAAGTAATGCATACTTTAATTACTCTAAGGACTCTCGTTGAAGCAATATGTTTGAAGTACAAAGGTTCAATTGTAATTTAACATGACTTATTTTGGCTTTTTTACCGGTACTTTATGAACAATTACTGATATGTAATTACGTTTATTTATGATAATGCTGTACCGGACAGAAGTCTCATTACTTTAGTGTTGCTTTTTTGCGTACGTAACATTGAACATAATTAGTTTTGTGCTAATATACTCATTACTATGTCACTTTTTGTATGTATGTAACTTTTAACCCTGCAATACATGCGCTGGATACTATTATAGCCCAGCGGTTTTGTTTTCATTGCCACAAAGTAGTTCGAGATGCTAACACAACGGGTGTCTGTGTACCTTTCTATGACAGATCATTCTGCGCGTTTAGCGTGTGGTCGAACGTAAAATCGAAGGATCTCATTTTATTATGTTTGAGAGTTTCATGGGCTATATCTGTAGACCGTCGACTATTGCTGACACCAAAACGTCGAAACATTTTTCATCATAGTTTGAGTGTTGACCAGATGGTCAATGAGTTTGCAAAATGCCAGTTTTGATTAGGAATGTTTTCTAGATGGCGATAGTGTTGGTGAAGAACATTTTGAAATCGAAGAAGTGCATTTTTCGGACACAAAAATATTGAAAAATTCAGAGGGTGTGACTGAGAATTTCGGGCGGCAGGGATCACTGATACCTGTTGATGAACGGTAGTAAATACATTTGTGAAGTAAATTACTATATAACAAAAGACAGTTTCAAATAAAAAAAAACACTCCTACTCGTAATATTTGTACTCGTACTCACAATATTCCGCTTCGTTGTCCAGAACCTAAAGCTGAGGCTAGCTCTGCGTTGCCGCAACTTGAATGCTTGGAATTGCTTTTAAATGCAAATATTTTGAGATTTATATTTGATTGTATCAATATTTATATTGACAGTGTTATAAGGAGATGTGTATGTGACAGTGATGCAAGAAGGGTAAGGGCAAAAAACAAGGAATGTCCATATATGTACTTTTTCGGGTGCTTTGTCCTATCTATTCGTGACTCTTGGTACTATTTGACTGTATATGTCATATATACGTAGATGTAAAAATGTCCATGTAAAAAGGGGCAAAAGATGTAACTAACCCTATTCCTCTTACGCGGTATTAAATAGCAGTTTCCTCGAAAATACACTTTTGTGACATTCCTTCTTTTTTAAACTTACCCTTCATGAGACTGAAATACACGTCTTTATTGGCAATTTGATGCTTTTGATAAGTAGCCAATGCTTGAAGAAAAGTGTGCTTGAAGAAAAGTAACCATTCATTACTTGTGTCCAGAACATGCTCAGAGGGACATGGACAGGAAAACAGAAAAATAAAATTATATGAATGTAAATAGCACATATATGTATAATTACACAAAATCGTAATCAAACTTTGATAGTGAGAAAGAAAAAAATATGTTTTGTGGATAATACCTTTATTTGTAAGCTTTGTTTTGTATTTTTTTTATAAAATTATACATATTTTTAAAGAATTCTGACATATATGTTTACGATAAAGGAATGTTTAAAATGCGCCAAGATTGTTATATTTACTACTAAATACAAATATCTTTTATAGTTTTTATAGATATGCACTTTCATTACTCGTATGCAACTTACCTTTAAAGTATGTAGTTTTATTGTCGAAGTGTAATTGAAGTTCAAAAGTACCCGTAAGGAACGTTTTAATTGATTTAAACTTGTGGTATTACGCTAATTACTAACCTTTCACCATTAATATTACTATATGGCTGAAGGACATTTACCGACGTATGGCAAGATAGCCCCCCCCCCACACTTTAGAAAATTGAAACAATGACTAGGTCATTCATTTGTACTACGTTTGTACCGTTTGTACCGAAAATATTTTCGTTTGTACCATTTTCCTTATAGGGTTACCTGAGAGGTCAACTGGGGGGGATATCTTGGCGCCAAGATACCCCCCGTATCACAGCACGAAAAATTGAAATACACCATTCGAAAGCAAATCGTTTGTACCGTTTGTACCGAAAAAAGTTTTGTTTGTACCCTGAAAGTTTTCGAGAAACAGGGGATGACATTAGAGAGGGCTATTTTGGCGCCAAGATAGCCCCCCGTATCACAGCACAATAATTTGAAATACACCATTCGAAAGCAAATCGTTTGTACCGTTTGTACCAAAAAAGTTTTGTTTGTACCCTGAAAGTTTTCGAGAAACAGGGGATGACATTTGAGAGGGCTATCTTGGCGCCAAGATAGCCCCCCCGTATCACACCACAATAATTTGAAATACACCATTCAAAAGCAAATCGTTTGTACTGTTTGTACCGAAAAAAGTTTTGTTTGTACCCTGATAGTTTTCGAGAAACAAGGGATGACATTTGGGGGGCTATCTTGGCGCCAAGATAGCCCCCCGTATCACAGGACAAAAATTTGAAATACACCATTCAAAAGCAAATCGTTTGTACCGTTTGTACCGAAAAAAGTCTTGTTTGTACCCTGATAGTTTTCGAGAAATAGGGGATGATATTTGGGGCGGGGGGCTATCTTGGCGCCAAAATAGCCCCCCCCGCATCACAGCACAAAAAATTGGAATACACCATTCGAAAGCAAATCGTTTGTACCGTTTGTACCGAAAAAAGTGTTGTTTGTACCCTGATAATTTTCGAGAAACAGGGGAAGATATTTTGGGCGGGGGCTATCATGGCGCCAAAATAGCCCTCCGTATCACAGCACAAAAAATTGGAATACACCATTCGAAAGCAAATAGTTTGTACCGAAAAAAGTTCTGTTTGTACCCTGATAATTTTCGAGAAACAGGGAAAGATATTTTGGGCGGGGGGCTATCTTGGCGCCAGAATAGCCCCCGTATCACAGCACAAAAAATTGGAATACACCATTCGAAAGCAAATAGTTTGTACCGTTTGTACCGAAAAATATTTTGTTTGTACCCTGATAATTTTCAAGAAAGTTTGGATGGCATTTGGGAGGCTATCTTGTACGCAAGATAGGCCCCGTAATATGTACTTTTTCCATGCCCATTAATAAGTATTATGTGTCTATTCATGTGAATTTATGTGTATTTGGAACTCTTGTTGTGCATATACAAATAAAAAAAGCACTTGTTGGGAATAACGCAACGTTAAAATTCAATCGGCGATTGGGAAAACAGTGTGAGTTCAAAATAAGCCATTTTGAGTAAAAGGCGAAAATAGCACTAAAGATGTAGAACTACAGTTTGTAATGAAGAGCAGTACAATTTGGAAGACCTTGCACGTTATAACAGAATGCTATAATGTCGACTGTACATTTGTGGCATTAACAAAGGAAAGTCCTTTCTTCAAATATCTCAAAATGCGTTTGGTGCACTAGCAGTGTTTTTCCGCTCACAATTCAATTAAATTTTCTCTATTTGTGCCCTTTTCCGTAAATAAATACCGTAAAAAGAATAACGAAGTGTGTACAAATTCAGAAAGAAACTGGATTTACAGAAATAATCTTAAACAAAGAAAGCTAAAAGATGAAATGTTTGCTCACCTAAACTGCGCCCTTCCACGTTTCAGCTTTACACCAACTGAAAAAATTAGGCGGGAGCTCATGTGGTTCGGATTCCACGTTAATCAGTAGGTCCACGTCTCATGTAGCCTCGCTGCTGAAAAGGACGCTAAATTAAATCAACAACAACAACAACTGAAAAAAATTAGCTGTTTACATCTGTCACATTAACGGCTCGAGAAGTTTGTCGCTTTCATAGACAATAGACGAAAGCAAATAGGCCATTGCTGAATAATACTTATTTACTTAAGAAAAAAGGCAGAAATAGAGAAAAATTAATTGAATCGGTGAGTGGAAAACCACTACTAGTCCACAAAACGCATTTTCAGATATTTGAAAAAAAACTTTCGTTTGTTAACGCCACAAATGTACAGTCGACATTATAACATTCTGTTATAACGTGCAAGGTCTTGCAAATTGCACTGCTCTGCATTACAACTTGTAGTTCTAGATCTATATCATTAGTGTTATTTTTGCCTTTACTTAAAAATGGTTTATTTTGGACTCACACTGTTTTCCCACTCGCCGACTCAATTCTGACGTTGAGTTATTACTGAAAAATTCACTTTTTTATTTGATATGCACAACCAGAATTCTAAATACACATCAATTCACATGGATAAACACATAATACTTATTAATGGACATGGAAAAAGTAGACATTAGGGGGCCTATCTTGCGTATAAGATAGCCCCCAAATCACATCCCTGTTTCTCGAAAACTATCAGGGTACAAAGAAACTTTTTTCGGTACAAACGGTACAAACGATTTGCTTTCGAATGGTGAATTCCAATTTTTTGTGCTGTGGTCCGGGAGGGCTATCTTGGCGCCAAGATAGCCCCCCCAGTCGACCTCTCAAGTAACCCTATAACGAAAATGGTACAAACGAAAATATTTTCGGTACAAACGGTACAAACGTAGTACAAACGAATGATCTAGTCATTGGTTCAATTTTCTAAGGTGTGTGTGTGTGGGGGGGGGGGGGCTATCTTGCCATACGTCATTTACCCTTTATACTCACACTTCCAGAACAGCAAGAAGCAGATTTTCTCTTTTGAAGAACATTAATTTACAAGTTCAAACCTCATTTGTTTAAATGCTTCGTACTATCTTATATTCATATACGGAATTTATTTATATGTAATAAATATTAATTATTTATCTTTTGTAATTGTTTGGTAGCAATTATCATATTTATATTTTTACATAAGTTCAGCATTAATTTTTGCTTATAATTACTACTTTTAAGTACATATGGTATGTATAAAGAATTTGTAATAAATTAATTTAATATTTAATTGTATTGCTTCGACGTAATTCTCTTTACAGCACAGTAATTCTCTTTACTTGGATGGAAAAGAGGAAGAAAAGCTTAAATGAGTTCTTTAGACGAACAGCGCGCAGAAAGACGGGATGAAAAAAGAAAGAATGATTCATTTTTACTTTCTTTGGCATAAGTGAGTAAGGTCGACGAGGGTTTTATGTTAATTTCTTTTTGTTTTGTATTGTCTGAGAGAAAACTTACATCTCAGAAATATCTGCAGTAATTAATTTATATGAAATCATGTCATTGTATCAATATAGTAACTTAGTTATATATATTAAGAAAAGATAATATAATAGTAAGGAAAGTTGACTGTATTCTATAACAGGTCTCTGTAAAGGGAGGGTATTTCTAATCTTGTGTGTATGTGCGTGTGTGATTGACTTTCAGAACTCTCGTAAAAAAGAATCGTTCAATTGAGTATTTTTCTTCGTCTTTTAGGAAGCATAATATGATATATATGAGGCTAAGCAGTTGGTATGCTATGATTAAAAATACAACACATTTCTTATTAACTATTTTTGAGTTTACGGAAACAAATTGATTTCGGAGTGAGTTAAATGGAAACAAATTTATTTAGTTGACGAATACCTACATATATGTTTGTATTTATGAGTTTGTTGTCCGTGATTATATCTTTTGGATAACGTGAATGGATTAATAATGTATGCATTTAAAATTTGGTGGACCGAGAATAGATGACGAAAGTGGAGAATTTTGGGCATAATGTTTTGTACTACAAATACACTCTGAATAAACGAAAGCATTTCATTTCAGAAGTGGCTTTTTATGGACAGTACTATTTACTGTTTACGAAATTTCGTTACCAGACAGTTTATAAGGAAAGAAACGAATTGTAGTAAATACTCTTGCAAGCGTAATACAGTACATATAACGGATAAAATACTGAATATGGAATTAGATTTTCATCTATCTGTATTTATAGGTACATTAGGTTGAAGGAAATGAATCTAAAATAATAAGTTATCTTATATTATTGCAGTTGGGGCCGCGGTGGCTCAGTGGTAGAGCGTTCACCTCTGGTGCTTGTGGTTCCGGGTTCGATCCCAGTCCCGGCCAGGTGAAATTGGTGATGGAAAAACAAACGTGTGCGTTGGTTTTGTCGGGGTCCTCCAATTTCATTCCACTTTCTTCATTCCATCATTTCATTCATTTCTCATAATCACCTTCTCCTTTAGCCTAACCCATGTGGTTCGGATTCCACGTTAATCAGTAGGTCCACGTCTTATATAGCCTCGCTGCTGAACGGGACGTTAAACTCAAAATCAACTCAACTCAACTTTGGCCTAACCGCATAATCGTGGGACGTAAAACTCAAAGATTTCATGTCATTTCATTTCATTATTGAAGTTGATTGCCTGACAGAAGGATATTTCTTTTAACACTGAAAACCCAGAATTATTTCATGCTGAGAGTTTAATAGCGACATATGTGTATGGAAATAGTAGATTAGTAAAGCAGATATGTATAATGACATGTATGCACGTTAGTCCAACTTGGGCATCATCTAAACACTCTAGGTAGCGACTTTAATATTGCGTTTATTTCTATCAAGATTAGCTTTATATACAAATTGAAACATTCGAAATATAATAAGGATACAACTTGGAACACTAAAGTTTGGTTAAATTATTTTAGAGCGTCAGGTAGAAGGCAAGCAGCAACACAATTTGCGACAACTATCAGCCCACTGTATACTATGGGATATAGTGTGAATGAGAGACCGAGGTGTCTTGTGTATATAATAGTAATATGATTTTCTAATTTTGACACCTAGAAGATTAAGCAATTAACATTTCACAACTGTTTTGAGGGTTGCATATGATATTCACAGGTACTCTAATATGATTTTAGTTAAGAAGTGTGCTTAAGTATTAAATGTGTTAAACTATTTTCTTTGAGCTATGGAATTAAGAATTAGGTAAACTAGGAAATATTCCCACCCTTTTTATGCTATTGGAATGAAATACTGAACTTAAGTATTTTCAAAAAAATGTTCATTTACTGTTTCACTGGTTCTTTGAATGATTAAAATTATCGATCTAGGCTACATGAGTCAGAAGCTGTTACTTATAGTGGAATTTGAGCTATTACAGTGATTTGTAACTAATGGAAGTACGTCTATTGGAAAATTTCCCGAAATAGGAAAAGGTCGACTTTATTCCAAGCAACCGAAAGGTGGCTTGTTTTAAGATAGGATTGGGTAAAGCATACCCTTTAACTGCACTACACACCATCTACAAAAATATGTATTAAGTATCTAAGTAACTTCATGAAGAGTTAGGATTGGTTGCATCTTAGATATAACGAAAGCTTTACGCAATATACTTAACATTTATGCTACGTAAAAATAAAGTATTTTTTACATAATGTTTGATCAAATATGTTTTGTACGTTTGTGATTTCTGCGACAAATTTTGCATTAGAAAGCGTGCTGCAATCTATTTGTATTTGTATAATTATGTTAGCTATACTTCAAACAAAATTAACGAAACAGGCCTAATAAATGGCTGCTTATTATTTTATTTAAGAAAGCATTGTATTCAAATTGCTTTCTTGAAATGTGTGAGAACTATATAATTGTGTTCTTATACTTGGTATGGACGAACTTTCGGGTCTACTGACAAGTAAACCTTACGTTTGGGTGAATCGAGTTGCTGACTGAGACACATATGAGAAAGTAGTACTAAATGTGGTCAGTATTTCAGTGAAGTTCTAGGTGCGAAGCTCCAGGGGTTTAGGAGATACAGCTACCAGAACATCACATGGAAGTACAGAATAGTCTTCATACAGTTGGAGATAAAAGCTCTGTAAGACCTCTTGTAACGACAAAAGGTGAATAACAAATATATGGGTACATATTAGGACTAGGGGGAAGTCATATAGTAAAGGTATACCTGACGGCGGCCATCTTGAAATCCGCCATTTTGAATTAAGGTTAAGTTTCTAAAATAGGAATAGGGTCATGTGATACATGATTTAAGGCGCAAATTTAATCAGAAGAACAATGGTGACATTGATTTTGATTTACGCGCAATTGGTAAAAAGTTACAGGGAAATTCAATATTGTTGCAGCATATGTATTAGTCCTTTACCCCACCTTGTAAATTTTGTGTTAATGATAATAATTAAATAAAAAGCAGGTGGATAAATATTAGGTCTATGGTAAGAGTTGCCTTGATGGCGGCCATGTTCAAGTCCGCCATTTTGAATCAGACAAAAGTTTTAAACAAAACGCATAACAGTGACACCTTATTAATAGCAAATTTTACCATAAATCCAACGGTATAACCATTTTTGCTTTATCATTAACCAGCACAAAATTAAATGGGAATAGAGTAATGCAATAGATGACTTCGGGCTAGAAGTTAATCAGAAATACAATGGTGGCGTTACAATGTTAGTTGTTTGATGCTGTACTTGCACGCCATTTCGTTGTTTTTCTTGTATCCTGTTCACATCTATTTCTCGCTCGCTCTTGTCCCTAATTTCCCTGTAACTTTTTACCAATTGCGCGTAAATCAAAATTAATGTCACCATTGTTCTTCTGATTAAATTTGCGCCTTAAATCATGTATCACATGACCCTATTCCTATTTTAGAAACTTAACCTTAATTCAAAATGGCGGATTTCAAGAAGGCCGCCGTCAGGTATACCTTTACTATATGACTTCCCCCTAGTCCTAATATGTACCCATATATTTGTTATTCACCTTTTGTCGTTACAAGAGGTCTTACAGAGCTTTTATCTCCAACTGTATGAAGACTATTCTGTACTTCCATGTGATGTTCTGGTAGCTGTATCTCCTAAACCCCTGGAGCTTCGCACCTACAACTTCACTGAAATACTGACCACATTTAGTACTACTTTCTCATATGTGTCTCAGTCAGCAACTCGATTCACCCAAACGTAAGGTTTACTTGTGAGATAATAAGACTTCTAAGAAGGAAATGAAGAATAGAAGGGAAACGAAAATGGCCCTACTGTGGAGATCAGCAATCAAGTTAGCTACAGGTGTGCAACTGACAGAATGGGAGTCTTGCAGATGCTCATTGTTGCTAATTTTCCTTTGCACTGAAATCTTTCAAAGGACTGGAAATCCGCAAGTGAAGCGCAGACGTATGTTATGTGGAATGTGGTAAACTCTGCAGTGAAGCAGGAATGGAACTGGATGCGCCATGGAAAAGACCAACTGATGGAAACATGTAGAAGAAAATGATGTAGACCTTTGTTCAGCGGATAACTGATAGTACTTGAATACGTATGAAAGTTACATATTTTATGTTTAAGCTGAATGTTATAATTTTTCTACAGCGGAGGGAAATGTTCTATCAGTTGGTAGCACTGACAAACGTTTAAAGTATAGACGGTGGATGTTTTAAATGATTTTTTTTATACGTCCTAATAGCTTTTGTCTCCCATACCGCCTTTGTATTTACGTTTCTTTATTATAAACGTGAACATACAAAGCATTTTGTTTATACCGTTAGTTATAATTTTTTGGTAATATTTGATACTGTACTGTATGTTATTTCAGTTATGAGAAGATAGTTGAAACGTTTTGTGTAGCTAGGCGATTATGAAAAACTTAGACTATAGTGTTAGAACATGTTTTTAAATTACATGAGAAGGGCGGAACAGAATCATGATGAAAATTGGTAGTCGAAGATTATGAAGGGAAATAGATTCGTCAATTTAGAGAAAAAATTGAAATCATGTTTAGTCATTAAACTAAAATATTTGATAAAAAATTTTTAACAATTATTCTCTATAATTTTATCTGACATATCCAGTTAAAACTGTGCAAGCTATTCGCAAGTAACGAAGGTAGACACTTATTTGAATACAGTTAGTGGTGATTTGGTACATTTTTAAAGATATACTTTAATATTATTTTCAACGAAACCTATTGTTGTTGATTATATAGCTGAAAAGCATTGATAGTGACAAGTCTTTTGGCTATGTGTCTTGCTTTCCTATGTGATACAAGGTTTTCAGCATTTCATGAACTTATCTCGTTCATCCACTTTTTGTATGTAAGGAATTTGTACTAGAATTTCAAAGGAAAGAAACATGAATATTAAGCATATCAGACCTAACTAGCGTTTTGACACATATGAAGTCAAATGTGATTCAACTAACATGAATTCTATGAACTTTTAACTTTGATTACTTATACAATTATTTCAAATTTTTCATTTTATATAATTTAAGACAATGTTTGGCCATACGGAAATTCATAAATAAAGTACGAATTGAGTTTATAATTATTTATATTAACACTATTAACATTGATTGACGTTGAGTTACAATTTTGTTATGTGAAGAAGGCCTCTGCAGCATCCTTGTATCTCATCGTTAAATTTGAATCTAATTAAATTAGTATATGTTTGCCATTTTGTTGCCGATTTACTTCTTATTTGATGTTTGTTTTCATTTCTGTAATTATTTCGTTTGTAATATTGTAAGGTTAATGTTATTTTGCATTTTCTTATCACGTAAGATATTAAATTTCTTACATCGGTTCCACATTTAAGTCACTAAATTCTTAACTTATGAACGAACTAGTTATTAGTATGAAGAACATATTACATCATAATAAATCAGAATTGAGCAAATCAATTATTTGTAAATTTTTAGCAGTGATAATTCAGATGTTGAAAGTTAAAAGTTCATAGGATTCATGTCTGTTGAATCTCATTTGACTTCATACAATGTGCCGAAACGCAGTTATGTCTGATATGCTTACAATTCATGTTTCTTCTTTTTGAAATTCTAAGACAAATTCGATACACACAACAAGTGGATGAAGGAGATAAGTTCATGAAATGTTGAATAGCTTATATCACATATTAGAACCTAGAAAAACAAGACACATAGCCAAAATACATGAAATACATGTCACTATGAATGCTTTCCAGCTATATAATCAAGACCAACTTATATCGTTGAAAATAATATTCAGGCATATCTTAAAAGAATGTATCAAAATACCACTAAATGTATTCAAATACGTGTCTACCTTTGTTACTTCTGGGTAGCTTGCACATTTTTAACTGGATATGTCAGATAAAATTATAGAGAATAATTGTTAAAAATTCTTTATCAAATATTTTAGTTTAATGACAATATGATTTCAATTTTTTCTCTAAATTGACGAATCTATTTCCTTACATAATCTTCGTCTACTAATTTTCATCATGATTCTGTTTCACCCTTCTCATGTAATTTAAAAACATGTTCTAACACTATACTCTAATGTTTCATAATCGCCTAGCTACACAAAACGTTTCAACTATCTTCTTGTAACTAAAATAATATTCAATACAATATCTAATATAATCAAATAATTATAACTAACTGTATAAACAAAACGCTTTGCATGATCATGTTTATAATAAAGAAACGTAAATACAAAGGAGGTATGTAAGACAAAAGCTATTAGGACGTATAAAATAAATCATTTGAACCATCAAACGTCTGTGTTTTAAACGTTTGTCACTGCTACCAACTTATAGAACATTTCTCTACCGCTGTAGAAAAATTATAACATTCAGCTTAAACATAAAATATGTAACTTTCATAATTATTCAAGTACTATCAGTTATCCGCTGAACAAAGGTCTCCATTATTTTCTTCTGCATGTATGCGCCAGCTGATCTTTTCTCTTTGTATAATTTGTGCTAAACGACTGGTTATATCTATCCACTTCGTATTCGAGTGCCTTCTTCGCTTCTTATCTCTACAAAATCCAATGTATGATAAATCTTGTCCATCTTTCATCTGTTTTGGGTATGTGCGCACCTGTTCCATTCCTGCTTCGTTGCAGAGTTTATCACATCCCACACACCATAAGTTTGCGCTTCACTTGCAGAATTTCAGTGCTTTGAAAGATGTCAGTGCTAAGGAAAGTTAGCAGGAAGCGAGCATCTGCAAGACTCTCACATTCTGTCAGTTGCACACCAGTAGCCAATTTGCATTAGAAGTTGTGAATTACTGATCTACACACAGTTGGCGCCATTTTCGTTTCGCTTGCTGTTCTTTACTTCTTTCTCATAAGCCCTATGATCATAATAGACCCGAAGGTTCGTCCATACCAAGTATAAGAACACAATTATATATAGTTCTCATACATTTCAAACAAAACAATGTGAATACAATATGTTTTCTTAAATAAAATAATAAGCAGTCATTTATTAGTTCTAAGTCTCGTTAATTTTGTTTGAAGTATAGCTAACATAATTATACAAATACAAATAGATTGCAGCACGCTTTCTAATGCAAATTTTGTCGCAAAAGTCACAAACTTACAAAAAATATTCGATGCAATATTATAACAAAATAACTTATTTTTACGTAGCATAAATGTTAAGTATATTGCGTAAAGCTTTCGTTATATTTATAATGCAACCAAACCAATCTCTTCATAGAGCTACTTAGATACTTATTGCATCTTTTTGTAGATGGTGTGTAGTGCCGTTAAAGCATCTTAAAACAAGCCACTTCTCATTTGCTTGGAATTAAGTCCACCTCTTCCTATTTAGGGAAATGTTCCAATAGACATACTTTCCTCGGTTACAAATTATTGTAATAGCTCTAATTCCACTATAAATAACAGAATCTTTCTCATGTAGCCTTGATCGAAAATTGTAATCATTGAAAGAACCAGTGAAACAATAACTAAATAATTTAATGAAAATAGTTAAGTTCAGTATTTCAATCCAATAGCATAACAATGGTTCGGAATATTTCCTAATTTACCAAACATATTCTATTCTTAATTCCATAGCACAAAGAAAATAGTTTAACACATTTAATACTTAAGCAGACTTCTCAACTGAAATCATATCAGAGTGCCTGTGAATAGCATCTGCAACTCTCAAAACAAGTGTGAAATGTTAATTGCTTAATCTTCTAGGTGTCAAAATTAGATAATCATACTTATTATGAGTATTATATACACAAGACTTCTCGGTTTGTCGTTCTCACTGAATCCCATAGTATACAGTTGCCTAATAGTTGTCGCAAATTGTGTTGCTTGCCTTCTACCTTACGCTCTAAAATAATTTAACCAAACTTTAGTGTTCCAAGTTGTATCCTTATTATATTTCGAATGTTTCAATTTGTATATAAAGCTAATCCTGATAGAAATAAACGCAATATTAATGTCGCTACCTACAGTGTTTAGATGATGCCCAAGTTGGACTAACGTGCATTACGTGTTAATACATTTATCTCCTTTACCTTTACGCTATTGAACTCTCAGTTTGAAATAATTGTGGGTTTTCAGTGTTAAAAGAAATATCCTTCAGTCAAGCAATCAACTTCAAAAATATAAGACAATTTATTATTTGCTATTCATTTCCTTCAACCTAATGCACCTATGTATACAGGTAGATAAAAATCTAATTCCATATTCAGAATTTTATCTGTTACGTGTACCATATTACGCATGCAAGAGTATTTACTTACAATACATGTCTTTACTTATAAAATGTTTGGTAACGAAACTTTGTAAACACTAAAAAGTACTGTCCTAAAAAGTCACTTATGAAACGAAATGCTTTTGTTCATTCAGAGTGTATTTGTAGTACAAAACATGCCCAGAGGTCTCCAGTTTTCTAATATATTCTCGTTCCACCAAATTATAAATGTGTACTTTAATAATACCTTCCCTTTATCCAAAAGATATAACCATGGGTCAAAAAACTCCTAAGTAAAAAAACATACGTAGGTTTTCGTCAACGAAATAAATTTGTTTCCATTTAACTCACTCCGAAATAAATTTGTTTACGTAAATTCAAAAATAGTTAATAAGGAATGTATTGTATTTTTAATCATAGCATACCAACTGCTTAGCCTCATATATAACATATTATGCTTCCTAAAAGACGAAGAAAAATACTCAATTGAACGATTCTTTTTTGCGAGAGTTCTGAAAGTCAATCACACACACGCACATACACACAAGAACAGAAATACCCTCCCTTTACAAAGACCTGTTAAAGAATACACAATCAACTTTCCTTACTATTATATCATCTTTTTCTTAATGTATATAACTTAGCGACTATGCTGATACAATGACATGATTCCATATAAATTAATTACTTCAGACATTTCTGAGATGTAAGTTTCCTCTCAGACAATACGAAACAAAAAGAAATTAACATAAAACCCTCGTTGACCTCATTCAGTTATGCCAAAGAAAGTAAAAATGAATCATTCTTTCTTTTTTCATCCCGTCTCTCTGCGCACTGGTCGTCCTCGTCTTTCCTCTTTTCCATACAAGATTTTTCCTCTTTTCCATCCACGTAAAGAGAATTACTGTGCTGTAAAGAGAATTACGTCCAAGCAATACATTTAAATACTAAATTAATTTATTACAAATTCTTTATACATACCATGTGTACTTAAAAGTGGTAATTACACACAAAAAATGAGTCTAAATTTATGTAAAAATAGAAATATTATAATTCCTACCAAACAATTACAAAGATAAATAATTAATATTTATTACATATAAATCAATTTCGTATATGAATATTACATAGTACGAAGCACTTAAACTGATGAGGTTCGACCTTGGAAATTAATGGTCTTCAAAGAAAAAAAACTGCTTCTTGCTGTTCTGGAAGTGTAAGTATAAAGGATAAATGTCCTTCAGACGTATATTAATATTAATGGTGAAATGTTAGTATTTAGCATAATACCACAAGTTTAATTTTAATAAAGCGTACATTACGGGTACTTCAATTACAGTTCGAGAATAAAACTACATTCGTTAAGAGGTAAGCTGCATACGAGTAATGAAGGTGCTTATACATACAAAAAGTGACATAGTAATGAGACTATTAGTACAAAACTAAGTATGTTGAATGTTACGTACGCAAATAGGCAACACTTAAGTAATTAGAGTACAGTCCGGCACTACAGTACTTTTAATATTAATACTATGAGTATAATTGGAAAATGTATATTTGTGGTAAATTTCATAGGGAAAGCGTTATAAATACGAAAATTAGAGTGAGTAAAACAAAATGTTGCAAAATGGACACGAAAATTTTATTTCCGTTTTATTGTTCTTATTTACTGCTCTTTTGACAATAAATTTTCCACATACATGTCTTTAATGATTATACACATACTAACATTATAAGAAATGCCGGGAGAATTCGTTATCAAATTATATCCCTACAACAACACATGTATAGAAATGCGACAATAATTTAGGACATGAGTGTACTTAGGGTACTAAGTGTATGCACTTAGAGTGTAAGTACTTCGAAGGTCAAAAATGGAATATGAATATTTCTACTCATCGCCCTTTACCCCGTTATGCAATTTCCTTGAACAAAAGTGAAAGAAAACCCCTAACTCGACTTATGTTCGAAAATGTGTTTTATACGATTCCATGTCCCATATATTAATTATGTTTATAAAATAATTTCAGACGTTTTAAACATTTTGTCACGTCGGCCATTTTATGAATGGTGCCTTCCATCTCAATTTAGGCAGAGCATGTACCATCACCATCTCAGATATTGTTGAAACTTTTTTTTATAGCAACTAGACATGTTTTTAAGAGACCCATATTTTTTGTTTTGTCGAAAAAAATTTTCCCGCCAAGTAATGGGCCATCAAAGACGTGGAGTACAATTTATAAATTCTAAAAGACATGGAAAATGGTCAACTTCGGAGCCCCACCATTCAGCTATGGAGACAGGTAGAGTTATAATTCTTGTTGTGGTATGTCATAGGGATATAAATAAACTATATTTTATTATAGTTTGGTTTGCGCATGCGTTACATATATTAACAAATGAACGTTAATTTATCTGAAAAGTCGAAGTTTGCGAATTTTTTTCGAGCACTTCCGGTTCCAATTTTAAAATTCTGTTCTCACGGTTAGTAAGACCTAGTTACCCGCTTTCCGAAAAAAAAATTGTATCGCTTCTGTGTGCAGCCGTTTTGTCGCAAAAAATTCGAGAAATTGGAAAATTCTCAAAAATCGCCATTTTTGGGCGCCATTTTCTCGAAAACACCATCCTTTAAAATTCTGAAATTTTGTCAGATGGTTAGCTTTACATGAATAATAAGCACACCAAATACCATTCTCGACCAATGCTTCATGAATTAACTACAGCCTTTTGAAGTTAGCGACGTTTCGTTAACTTTGATATCACAGTTAGCAACACTGGAAACAATAAAAGTGCAATGATTTGATGATGTTTGTGGTTCACATTAATTAAATGAAGAATACAAGGTTTTCCTGACTGTTTGTTTATTATTTTGATCAAAAAACTCTCTAAAATGGTAAAATGAGCCCCCCTTACTCATCCGTTTTCTTAAATCGAAGTAATCTGAAATAGAAATTACGATTACGAAACACACAAATTTTAAGTTTACTTAAAATGGCCATCCAATAAATTCTGATGATCTATAAAAAGCCTGAACTATTACCTCAGTGATGACTTGGAATGATCCAGACAAAGTCTCAATTAAGTGTGATGTCATTACAGTGATCGAATAAGGACAAAAACTTTTTAAAAAATCCAAACAATTTCTTACGCGCTCCATCAAAGAAATTTACGGACTTTCTTTTAAACAGAACAATCTCAGCATAAGAATGGGTCACTCGGAATTTTATAGTATTCGACTAAAGTGGGTCAGTCCGCAACCTGCTAGGGAAGTGTGTGTGTGTGTGTGTGTGTGTGTGTGTGTATTGTGCAAATTTTAAGTTATCTGCTACTGCGTTGCAACAAATCAAAGGTGCAACCTGTATTGAAGCTGTCATGAGTGACCTATTTCCTTTAGTGGTATGATCCGCTGAAAATGACAGCTGTCTTCTTCAAGAATGTAGTGAATATCCTGGAATGAAAGGAATAAGTGTGGAGTCTATAATCCTGCTGAAAATGAAAGTGTTACGTACGTCACATGGGAAAACAATGATCTTTTTATAAAAAATAAAAAAATAAAAAAAAAACTGTGCCACTTTCCGTTTTCGTATCGTACATTGCTGGTTTAACTGTAAGAATTGTAATTCATGACTACATCAAGAAAATCCAAAGAGAATTAATTGCTACCGAAAGCATTGTATAAAATTTCAAGATACAAATTCTATTTTACTTCATGTGGACTTCGTTGAAAACTGGACTGTTATTCTGCAAAGTGAAATTCAGTTATATCACCGGAATATGGAACAACTGACAGTTTTGTTGCAATAAGCGACGACAAAACACACGATTCGGCTCATGTACTCATAGCCATAGACAAGATTCTAAAAATACTCTAAGAAAAGCGAAAATATAGGTTATAGAAAAAGGTTCGAATACGTGGAAATAAGTATCTACAATTTCCCAAACCGTGTCAGTGATTTCTGATGGTGCTGCATCCCTACTTTAAAAAATCGCTTTCAGAATTTCGAGATGCAGACAGGTCCGATAAAGAGTGGTTTTGCAGTGAAACCGGCCATGCTAGGGTCTCTGCGACAGTATTGGGGGGAAGGGGGTAAAGAATGTGGCAACGCAGCATAACCTTAGGCAAAAACAGATACACAGTATTAAAACCGCAGAAGAATTCGTGAGTATAGTGCAAGTATAAACTCCGGGTATTACTCTTGTTTTGTTGCCTGGAACTGAATTCGACAACTTCCGGAAGAAAAAAAAAAAAGCAAGAATGGGAAAGTATGCGACCGGTAACTGGTATTCAACGAAGTCACCTTTGGCTTTCGGAAAATGGCGAAGTTTCTATGGCAGTAACGGGTGACCATAAACTAACTTCATGCTTCCCCCAAAATCGAGCTTCTGCAATTCAAAGTGTAGATTTAAGAAGTCTGCAAAAAGGTTACATATATATGCGCAAAGGCGCCGATTTCTCTGTAGATTGAGGGGGGGATTGGGATGCAGAAGGTATATATATGAGGATTTTAAGACAAATTGCATTCAAATTAGGCCAAATATTGTATATTCATAAATACAATAGAGGGCCCACATCAGCTTTGGGGGCTCCGGTCCCCCCCCCAGGATCGGTGCCCTTGCATATACTTATGATAACCAGTGGTGCGTAGCAGAATTATGAATAAATCATGAATTACGTACAGTTGAAGTGCTGTTTATGCTTCCACATGGACTTTCAGCAGGGTACAGGTTTCCAGAAGAGCGTAAGAGAAGTGAAAATAAGTGTTTTGTGATTATCGACAATACGCTACGCAGGAGCGGATCCAGGACGAACTTCTGGGGGGGAGGGATGTAATACTGCTACTTACAGCTACTTTTAAGAGCTCCAAACTCTGGAATGGGTTTTATTTATATAAAAAATAAGAAAGTTTCTTCTGGGGGGGCGATCGACTCCTTGGATCCACCTCTGGACGAGTTGTGAGTGTACTACTGCTATTAGCGAAGAAGACACCAAGCAAGCAAATGATTGGTCCATGTGAAAAAAAATCAGTGAAATTTTGCTTCTGAAGACCACTTTAAGTAAGTGAACTTAAAATTTTTGTGTTTCGTAATCGTAATTCCCATTTCAGATTACTTCGATTTAAGAAAACGAACGAGTAAGGGAAGGGGCTCATTTTACCATTCCAGAGCGCTTTTTTGATCAAAATAATAAAAAAAACAGCCAGGAAAACCTTTTATTCTTCATTTAATTAATGTGAACCACAAACATCATAAAATCATTGCATTTTTATTGTTTCCAGTGTTGCTAACTGTGATATCAAAGTTAACGAAACTTCGCTAACTTCAAAAGGTTAATTCATGAAGCATTGGTCGAGAATGGTATTCGGTGTGTTTATTATTCATATAAAGTTAAACCATCTGACAAAATTTCAGAATTTTAAAGGATGGTGTTTTCGAGAAAATGGCGCCCAAAAATGGCGATTTTTGAGAATTTTCCAATTTCTCGAATTTTTTGCGACAAAACGGTTGCACACAGAAGCGATACAAAACTTTTTTCGGAAAGCGGGTAACCAGGTCTTACCAACCGTGAAAACTGAATTTTAAAATTCGAACCGGAAGTCCTCGAAAAAAATTCGCAAACTTTGACTTTTCAGATAAGTTGACGTTCATTTGTTAATTTATGTAAAAAAAGGTACGCATGCGCAAACCTAACTACAATAAAATATAGTTTATTTATATCCCTATGTACATAACACAACAAGAATTATAACTCTACCTGTCTCCATAGCTGAATGGTGGAGCTCCGAAGTTGACCATTTTCCATGTCTTTTACAATTTATAAATTGTAATCCCCGTCTTTGGTGGCCCATTACTTGGCGGGAAAATTTTTTTCGACAAAACAAAAAAATATGGGTCTCTTATAAACATGATTAGTTGCTATAAAAAAGTTTCAACAATATCTGAGATGGTGATGGTACAATTTTATTTATTTATTTATTTATTTATTTATTTTTGCCTGAGTTGAAATGGAAGGCACCGAATATAAAATAGCAAGTTAAAAATTTTAGATTTGGCCCTGTAACCCCTTTCAGAAGCAGAATTTTTGCAAACACTGGGGTATATCGACATGGCGACTTCGTTAAACGAAAGTTTATATATCTATTTTCATCTTTCTGCCTAGGAAGATATTTAATTTTCGGCTTTTATATTAACTCCCCTTCCCTTTTCGGGTACGAATTTTAATGACACTGACACGACAGAAAACAGATCAGCCAAGTACTATGTTCAAAAATTCATTTCAAATAATCAGTCATTTTCCCTGATGATGAGACAGAAGTGGAATTTCCAGAAACGCTATGTTGTGTGCCTACTTGTTTTTTATATCAAGTATTTCATCTTCATAACATAATAGACTTGTAAGTTTGTTTGTTTTTAGCAGATATTTTAGAGCTTTTCACCATCTCTTTTTGGATACGCATTTCAGTGAAAGTGACATGATGAAGCCATGTTGTAGAATAGTTCTAAATATGTTCAGTAATTTTCCTCGAACAGTTCGACACTTGGAACATTCTGTGATCATGAGACAGGGAACATCGATTTGAATGTCGAGAAATCAATAAAAATAATCCCCCTCCTTCTGTTTAAAAGGTATATTTTGAAAGCTCTGAAATAGTATCTATTCTTTTTAGTTCAGAGTTTATATACCGAATATCACATTACAAAATTCAGAGATTTTCACATTTTATGACATTTTAGTGGTAAATTTTAATATTATAGAAATCATATCTTTTCTCTCTTTTTCAGTGAGAAACTTTCGGTAACATTCATTCAATTATTTTTAGTTAAGAAGTCAAATGCCAACTCTTGCGCCTCAAACTTAAGCAAATCTGTTATAGTCGGCATTTTCTGACTAAATAGTGAAAACAATTTAATAGGTAGAAACTATTACCCATTCCCTTCTTAGGAGCAGAAGTTTCAGAAACGTTGAGCATGTATTAGTTTACTTTTAATTGAGTTTAAATTTCAAATTTCATATCTCCAATTTAAACACATCTTACGTTTGGCATTTTCTAAGCAGAAATAAAATAAACTAAAGTTGGAAAATTTAATGTTATATAAATAGCTCCTTGTTTAGGTGCGGAATTTTCAGAAACGGTGAGAAATATGTTCAGTTAAGTATGATGGTAAGTTACGTGCTAAGTAACGTCTGCCTTCCGTCAGTGATATGCGATATACACTATTTACGCCCCTAAGGATACATATTTCCAAAAATCCTTCCTTATCCCTTCCTTTTGTCAAAAAGAGTATTCTTGCTAACTATAGCATTAAGGTTTGGTCGATAATGAGTAACTCACTTCTACTGTCTTATATGCAACATAGATTATTAATATTATTGTTATTATTATTAGTAATACCGATGATTTGAGAGCACAATGCTGCACCTGAAATTGATGAAAGGGTGAGACAAAGACCATAAATGATTGATGGGGGTAGGAGCGTGAAGCATGTAGGGTTTACGAAGGAGGGTGCCAGGTACATAAGGTTGGAAGCACTGCAATAGGAACTCCCAAAACTTTCATTCAGAAAACACAGTTTTGTATCACTCCCTACGTTATAACAATACAACAAATAATCCATAAGAACATTGTACTTCTGATAAATTACGTGGCTGAGGATTACTACATGATCACTGAAGGCCAACATGAATTGGAGGCTCCACAAAACCAGGTCCGCTTCTTCATTAGTTTACTAAACATCATTAAATATGATAACCAAATACCATTATGAATTAAGTGAGACTGTAAAAAATGAACCTTTCCTCTAACAGTTAAAAGAGTAATAGAACCTGACAGCAATAATAATTATAATAATTCAATTTCTAAAGGATAGTTTTTTAATAGATAGAGAAAACTGAAGTCTATTCATAATTATTATAAGGAAATCGATTAAATTGTATCAGTCACTTCTCAAGTCACTGAGGAAGACGAAAGTCGAAAGTAAGAGGTAGAAGGTAAGAGATGAATAG